>NC_069127.1:1306052-1957246 GCF_026914265.1 Mya arenaria
AGATAGATAGATAGATAGATAGATAGATAGATAGATAGATAGATAGATAGATAGATAGATAGATAGATAGATAGATAGATAGATAGATAGATAGATAGATAGATAGATAGATAGATAGATAGATAGATAGATAGATAGATAGATAGATCGATCGATCGATCGATCGATCGATCGATAGATCGATAGATCGATAGATCGATAGATAGATAGATAGATAGATAGAAAGATACGTACGTACGTACGTACGTACGTACGTACGTACATACATACATACATACATACATACATACATACATACATACATACATACATACATACATACATACATACATACATACATACATACATACATACATACAAACATGCATTTATTCATTCATACATACATACATAGTTTATGCTATTTCTATGTTTGAATTATTTTGTTACATCGATAATCTTAAATATGTTTATAAAGAACCTGTGTACATTGTATGCAAATCCATACTTTTTGGTTCACATTTGGTAACAGTCTTCGACCATGTTCCGTTTTCCGAGCAGGTCAAAGTTTGCGATGTAACACTGTTGTTAGTATTGGTTACTCTATATCCCGTAACACATTCGACTGCCACAATATGATTGTATTGTCTGTTCGCAGTAGTAAGATTAAGTGTCTTAACATGCTTTTCATTACCTGCGGTAACTTCAGGACATACTTAAAAGAATATAACAAAGATAGATAGATAGATAGTTAGATAGATGGATGGATGGATAGACAGATTGTGGAACAGCCTTTCAAAATAAAATGATTTGTTGTAAACATTGTCTTCTTCGATACAAGCAATAAGACACAATAAAATCATAAAGTGTTTGTGTTAAAAAATATGAAATATATTACTGCTTAGATAAAAAAAAGTTTACTTTTAAACTTATTTATCTGTTTTGTCGAGTCACTATCAGTCCTATTATAATTTAACATTGAATTTTAACTTCACGAACAAGTTCTTGAACGAATTTGCCGCAACTGACAAAACATGTTGTATGCACAAGTACAATTTGTGGTGACATTGTGACATATGTTTTAGACTATTCCCTCATAAACTGTGTGAAACGTTCGCTTCACCCTATTTTCGCAACACGTTAAACCTGGTGACTGACTAACTAAATACCAACATAGTTCAATAATCCCACTGCAGACTTTGATTGCGAAGGAATTATACTTTGTACGACACTGAAACGTTCTAGTAAGTTGATCGTGTTAACACTTTCTTGCACGACGATAAAAAGCATATATTGGTGTATAATTTAAGAGATATTAGCGAAATTTTGACTCTTTTAAACTAGGTTATTTGTGGCCACGTAGCTATCAATTAAAAAAAAACATTTCTTGGTTTCGATCACAGAAAAGTTAGTTAAATATGATAATGCATTTAAGTACCAAAAATCATTGAATCCACTTATTTCGTGCACCTTTAAAATTATATGATAATTCCTCATTAAAGCAAGCTAATAATTACGGTTTAGAAAATAATGATATGGATAAAGCAATGTACAAACTTTACTGTACTTTGATATCAAATACATTCGCTTAAACTTAGTAGCTTACGTGTCACATTTTGATTTAAATTCATATTTCCCCCTCAAGTACCTGTTCCATTCGTATATGAAGGCGTGTCATCGATAATAGTTGCCGAAGCTGGCATTGTTGATGCTGGTGCAACAGTGCTGTTGGTAGCTAAAGAATGTAAAACGCAAAGATAAAAATAAAAACACAAAATACATGTAAATTATGGAATCACTAGTTGACGATAAAAAATTGTATGTATATGTGTATATTATTTTCGTAAAATGTTATTTTATATCAAACTACATGTTCATGCAATTCATTGCGTTTTCCATATTGTGGATCATTGTGTTTCTTGAACTATACATAAATGTAAAGCGGGTGAAACGTTTCATCAGTTCGCTAGTTTCCAGTATGATTATTTTGTTCCAGATCCGATGTTAAACTAGAAATGCCCATACCATCCGTCCACACATTGCCACAACTGTCGAAACAAATTGTATGCACTAGTACATTTTGTGGTGACAATGGATACTACGTTTCGGACTATTCCCTTATAAACTGTGTGAAACGTTCGCTTAACATTACTTTCGCAACACACTGACTAACCAAAAGACCAACAAACTTCAATACATCCATTGCAGATTTTGATTGCGGGGGGATTATACTTTGTACGGCAGTGAATCGTGCAAGTAAGTTGAGTGTGCTAACTTACAAGCACGACGATAAGTTGGGTATAATTAAAAAGAATATTAAGCGACATTTTGACTCTTTTTAACTAGGGTATTTTTTGCTACGTAGCTATTAATTAAAAATACGTTTATAAGGTTAATATTATTTATCCGTACACAAACCATATGCTCTTTTTGGTTTTGATCACAGAAAAATGAGTTAAAAATGACAATGCATTAAAGTATAAAAAATAAAAATTGCATCAACTTATATTGCGCGCCTTTAAAATTAAATGATTGTTCCTCGCCATAGCAAGATAGAAATTACGGCTTAGAAAAAAAGTATGGATAAAGCAAAGCATAAACTTTACTGTACTTTGATCTCAAATACATTTGCTTATATTTAATTACTTATGTGTCACATTTTGATTTGAATTCAGATTTCCACCTGAGGAAGTACCTGTTGCATTCGTAGTTGTATGCGGTGCATAGGTAATACTTGCCGAAGCTGGCAATGTTGATGTTGGTGCAGCAGAGCTGTTGGTAGCTAAAGGATATAAAAACACTAAAATAACAATAAAAACACATAAATACATGTAAATTATGGAATTTCTATTTGACGATAAAGTTTCTATGTTTATGTGTATATTACGAAACATGCCATTTTCATATTAAACTACATGTACATGTAATTCATTGTGTTTTCCTATTGCGGATAATTGTATGTCGTGAACTATACTGAAATGTAAACCGGGTGAAACGTTTCATGAGTTCGTTAGTTTCCAGTTTAATTATTTTGTTCCAGATCCGTTTTTAAACTAGAAATGCCCATACTTCCTGCCTTCAGTGACCATCAATTACCAGTTGTAAAACGGAAAAGCGATAGGGTAAAAAGGCAATACCAAATTTCTAACCACGAAATATAGGCATTCCATATGTATCTCTATTGATAACTTGCAATTAAGAAATGAAGAAGGTCATTTTTTCTATTTCTAAAAACAGTGACCTTGATCTTGACCCAAGTTGCAAAAGTTAACAAGCACATTAGTTAACGTCAGATGCAGACTAATATCACATGCAGACCAACATTTTTGTGAAGGGTTATGACTCTTTAACTTTTAAGAATTAGTATGACACACCATTATGATCTATATATCTATTTCCAATTATGTCAAGAACCATAACTCTGTTGGGCACAGACACAAACAAATTTCATTAAGCGCAACCTCCCTTTTCTGTAAATCTCCATTATTGACATCGCGTGGAAAACACTTTTAACATACTGTTAATTTGAGTAAAGTAGCTTTTAATTTTATAATTATTATTGTTGTTTTTTGTCTGTTTTTAATGTGATAATTTGGGAATAGATTTGAAAAAAATATATTATATCACTCAATTTTTTTCATTAATACAGTGAAAATGTTTTTTGAAAAAAAGCCGATAAATTAATGTAGTCCTTTCGTACCCCAGCCATTTCGTACCCTCCAATTTTTGAAATTGTGATAATATGGCCCATGGCTATTTAGAGATGACGCTTAGATAACATTATTGTGATACAAAAACTACAAAACCGATATCTTGATCCGATAAGCATTCCTTCAATAGGCAAAAAATAGCTGGTCATATGATACCGAGATTTGTCTTCTGATAATATCGGGAAACGGGTACCCTACTTTCGGTTTGAGTTTACATTTGAGTTCAGTGGTCTAAAGGTCAAGGTCGTTGTGACCGTATGCTAAAAATTTCCTATCGGTAATTGAAAAACAATTAGGCATAGAGACCTCAAACTTGGTAGAGGTCCCTCATACATGACAAGCGCTCGAACTTTTTGACGTCTTTTTGGGCTAAGATCAAGGTTGTGGTGACCTTGATCTGAAAATCCGATTTCTTTCAATAAGTGAAGAATGCTTGTATTCAGGTACCTCAAAATTGGTATTCTAGTAAATTGCATATGCTTAGTTTAGTCATGTTTCAACAGCATTCTCGAAGTTTTTGATGCTTTGCATCAAAATTAGTTTTGTATGTATCTATCATGTGTTTCCGGTCCGGATCGATCGCACGCGCATAAGTCGGTTTCGAGGATTGCCGAGTTATCTCGGATTTCTTTATCCGGACCGAAAAAAAAATTTGTTAGTATTTCTTGCATACCTATAATAATCAATTCGTGGATAAAAATAACGCTTTTTTGTACATTTCGTGAAAGAGCGCGCGACGTTGTTTACCTACGTCATAAAGCGTAGTAATTTTAGATCACTATTGACGTCTAATAGACCCTTAAAAATTTATTGTAATTTTAATTTAAAGAATTGTATACTTACTTTGATTGCGCTTGATTGAATTGGCAGGGTGTACTTTTCATAAACCATACAATTAAATTAATAAGAGGTGGTAAATTGTTGCGCATGACTCATCTTATATGGGGTGTAAGGCGGAGTTTTCCAGCAATATTTACACAACAACTTCCATTCCTTAAAAGAACTGCCTTTCGGCAATTGTGGTTATCATGCGATGAACGCAACATCTTCGGATATGTTCGGATCCCGAATCATCGCATAACAATCTACATGAAAATTGTTTAACTTGATTGTTTTTTACTGAGTCAGCAGGTCCCGCAAAAATAAATCAACATGCGTATACGTTTAAAAGTGATTTTAAGTGGTTGATCGTTTCCCGTTTTGTTGTGACGTCATTTCATAAACTGTTTCCGATTAAGGTCGGTTCGTTCAATTAACAGAATAATAATATATGTCATGTGTGTCTGTTCCGGATAGAAAAATCCGACCCGAGGGCACCTGCGTTGTCAGGTAACGCAGCGTGCCCGAGGGTCGGATGTTTTCTATCCGGAACGGAAACACATGATAGAATTTTTTTTCTAGCATACCTTTAATTACATATTTTGTAAAGAAAATGCATAAAAACGCAATTGTGTACATAATAATACATTTAAACAAAAAGCGCGTGCGATGATGTTTACTGACGACATGACGCGCAGCAATTCACTGAATACGTCAATAAGTTCCTTCGATATAACGTCTTTTAAGGGTTATTTTGTTTTGTTTTCAATGTATATTTTTGTAAAGATAATGTTAATGGAACTGATCTATTGGAATCTCATAATTATGATTATATAAAGTGTATAATAAAAGAAATAGAAATTATTACGTCACAGCGCGTGACTCATCTGGCATGGTGGGGTATCAGATGGAGTTTTCCAGCATGGCTGAATTCACCGGAAATGCCTATCCGGTATAATAAAATAGGTGAGAAATGCTAAGGTTTTCTTAAATAATCTCCACATACTTTACCCACCTTAACTGAGATTACACCGATAATGACATCAGTCCCGGAATTCATTCCTTAATTGGTCACATGACCGGATACACACGTTCAGTATGCAAGAAAACCATTTCTCTCATAGTTTTTGGATATATGACCAACACATGATTGCATGCTCTATATCCCGTATTTCTACAAGCCAAGTGGCATAACTCTGCACTTTTGGGGAAGGCAACACAAACAAACCAGATGCACATATTCACATGCTACTGCTAGTTAACTATCCAGTACAGTTTTGTGGCTTTGGCTTGTATATTTTGTTGGAGACACAGGATTGCATGCTCTTTAGGCTATATTTAACTAAGTCAATGGCGCTTTGCACTGGCTAAGTGTAGTCATACACTAACACCCAGAAGTCCAACTTCAAATGCTGCTTCAAATTCTTATAGTTACACCTCAACTTCCTTTCCTTAAATGAGCTGCCTTTAGGCAACTGCGAATATTTACCGATGAATGCAACAACTTCGGATATGTTCGGATCGCGATTCGTCGCATCAATATATGTGTACATTGAAAATTGTGTATCTTGTTATTCTTCGTATTGTTGTCAGCAGGCCCCGAAAAACTTAAATCAACATGTAAAAGAGTAAATTTATTATATGTTAAATTTATTGTTGTCATTAGTGTCTAATTTTTCGTTTAAAAAGGATTTGAAGTGATCGATTTTTCCTGCGTTATTGTGATGTCATTTGATAAACTGTTTCCGGTTACGGTCGGGTTGTCCAATTTAAAGAATGGTTGAGAATTAATTACTGTAAGGTTTTCTTAAAAAAAATAAAGTGTTTTTGTCAACTTTTGAATTAAATAATGAACTTATAATTGGCGTAAACAAAAGCAATTAATCGCGTTATTGGTGTCATTATCGGGAATATTAACGCAGTTGGGCAGGTTCAACTACGCATTGAGTCCCGACTGCACATACTTTAACCAGCCCAACTGCGTTTATACCCCGATTATGACATCACTCCCTCAATTCATTATTTATGCCCTTCATCACCATGGCTCATATACTTTTGGAAATACGCGCGACACAAGGCTACATGCTCTAAAGATGACGCTTAGTCAAAGGCAATAACTCTGCATTTATGTGGCAATTCAACACACAAATCATCAGTAGCGCAACGTCACATGCTCCTTAACATTCCTGTATTTTTGTGACTCTGGCTCATACCCTTTTGTAGATACGCGTGACCGAAGAATGCATGCTCTGTGGCTATTTTTAACTAAGTCAAGGGTCATTACTCTGCACTTACTGGGTACAGCCACACATAAAAAACTAGTGCACAACAACTGCTTAACATTACTTTTAAGTTTCATCCCTCTGCCTTATACTTTTTCGGATAAACGCGCGACACAAGGGTGTGTCCGACGGATAGACGGATAGAAGGACGGACGGATGTCCAGACAATATTAAATTATGCCCCCATCCCTCCCCTGTCTTTCAGTGGGGGATAAAAACTTACTTAGGTTTAGACAACATAAATAATGCCACCAGAAATTCTCCAGAAAACGTTGCCTCTATAAGGTATACACATTGAGGGCACCTGTAACAAATGAGCACGTTTTTAGCAAAAGTTGAAAAGATCGCACAGGTGCTCTGAATGTGTTTATCTTTTATTTTTTGGCTTTACATGTGTGGTTCTTCCAAACAAATGTCGGTAAACGGAATAAGAAGAATTATGAGGAAACCATCCGCTTGAGATCAAATTTCTGATAAGTTTCAGAACAAATGATGTGTAAATCTTACGTTGGAAGTGACTTTTAACCTAAAAATCAGCCAAATTTGTATAGCGAAACATTTTTTTTGGAAACGTTCGGGATCGTGCAACTTGGAACTTTTGGATAGTTTTGAGTGACAAAATGGTGGAGACAATAGTGGTAGATGGTAGAAAAACACTAGGAAGTATTTTCTTTCTCAGTTTGGCCAAAATAAACCGATTATGGCTGAAACACCTCTAAACTGAATCCAAGAGCAGTATCTATCACATGGCGTTCTTCTCTTAGCATGTTTTTAGTGAAGGGGTTTGGAGAGATGTATGTACTTACGCGCTATATATGCATCGTACTATATATACAGTTAAAACTATATTAAAGAGTATATATACAGACGTCGAATGGAGCGCAATTTTCCGTATTACCGGAACTAGCTGTTATGTATATAAATGCTTGGCCTTTCTGGAATGCCTACTGCCCCCATCCCCTGGCGTTCAAAACATTGATAGGTATATTAGTATAAGGTATCACTTACCAGCCGAAGTTATAACTCTAGATGAACCCCAAATAAGCAGCACCAGAAATGGAATTGATAAATCCATTTTAATTATATAGAATCATTTGATTTCATAATGTATCAATATGTATTGCACGTAACACACAATATAATATTATGTTCTAGCAAAGAACGATCGACGTCTGTTCGAAGGGTTTGGTACCGGACTTTTCAATATATGTACAACTTCTTATCCGCTAGCTATACAAAACAAGAAATGGCTAATCAGTGATTTGAAAACATTGAAAACGAGTTAAAAATGAACAGATAAGCTTGTGTACACTCGTATATCACCTCACAGTCTAGACTTTTGTTGTATTTTTCGAAAATGTAAAGATTGGAAACGTTTAATCAGTTATATATGCAAGCTTTCTTGTCTTGTATCTGTATTAAACATTGCCAGTCTGTATATTTATATATGAGGACAGATCAGTTGATGATTGCGTGATTAGACATTCGCCCTCAACAAGAACGAAATTAGGTGTCCGAACCACAAATATGGGATTTGGGGATGCCTGATGACTGATGACCACACAACATTGTTTTAAAGGGCTAAGTGTGCAGAAAAGGGAAATGTAAAAATGAAATAATCAGAAAAAATATTTTGGCCTTCAAAGCAAAATATGTCATTTACGTCCGATGTCAGTTGAAATAAAGAGGTAAGACCAAATATACAAACTGTAATAACCTTATGTGTGATTTACTTTTGGTCATTTAGTTTACGTATAAGTAACCACTACGAAAATACCTTTCAAATGCCACCACCAAATCCATTTATAAATAGGGGTAAACAGGCACCAACATTTAACATTAAGGTTAATAGGGCTATCACAGAACTAGCTTATTTGTGGGTCGGATTCCTTAAAATTGCCAAAAGTGCGAGATAGTCGGTCAACTACGCATTTGAAAATGTTAATAAAATAGGACCAAGCCAAAACGTCGTTTACATTTCAATGAAATAAATTACCGTTTAGCGATTTCTATTATTTAACCATTATACAAGTAGTGATAACATAACTTAAGTAGGCTGACCTAATGTCGTCTAGGTCCGAAAGTCGTCTGGGTCCTAAAGTTGTCTGGGTCCCAAAGTGAATTCTTAAGTGTTGCATAAACGCGTGTTAGTTTGAACATTAAAATGGCTTCTTCTTGACCATTCCGGCGCCCTCACATTTTTTTCAAAAGAGTATATGACATTACCATACGTAAAGCGACTGGTTTATTCGGTCAGTGAACTCGGTCTACACTAAGCCCTGTTTACAGTGGGTTTGGGCGAGAGCCATTTCCATGAATATGGCCATGATAACGTCCATTATGGTGAACTGTTTGTATCGATCTAACATCAATCAAGTAAATATTTGCCCCGCGTTGACTGTAAATAAATGTTCCTTGTTGACGGACTTTGGTACAGGCTGACGACAAATGAACATATGATTCAATTTGCAGATTGCTGTGCATATGTTTTGCTATATTAACTGCACTAACGTTTGCTGCTGTAATTGAAATTATGTTTTTAGAACATCTATGCTAGTTATAATGGCACAAGCAATGATACATAAAAACAACTGGTCGTGAGCTTTGAAGTAGATGATCACGGAATGTTAAAGGGGCTGTCTCACGGATGATAAAATAGCGATAGAAAAAAGAAAATTGTCGAAAACTGACATAATCTTGGCATCGATGTGTACGATGCATTAAAACTTATTAACTGAAGTACCACATAGTTTACAATTTATTTAAGTTTAGCAGTAATTTCGTCTTTTTCCATTTGAAAAGATTACTGGGTATGTCTACCAGGTAGAATTTACTCCTTATGCGTGATTGGCTAGTCGGTGTTATCACGTGATATTACCGAGGTAGGCGTATAGCTTAATTACGTCACCATATTAGAATAAGCCATTGTAGCGCAGTGGGTATGACGCTGGACTAAAATTTTGGCGACGCGGGTTCGAACCCGGTCTCCGACACAATTTTACATTTTGGTACTTTTTTTACAACAATGATATCAAAGCGTAACACATTCTATTAGATAATTGTCCTGAGATTCGTTACAGAAAAAACTTTTTTGGTGCCATTCTGTGACACGCTCGAGTCGACAGCAGAAGATCGAAGATTGATAGTACTGGACCACCATAAACATGTGTGCGTTCACATTCAATCCATATTGTTGAAATAACCTATAAAATGCTTTAAATCGTGAATGAGATGTTTGAAACCATCATAGTCCCTAGAAGCCCCTCCACGAGAACTTTAAGATCTTTGAATGCATAGGTATATATTCCGACTCGGCTGTATGTCATTGTTACGCAATCAATTTTAGGTTTACATGTATATTCAATGTATTTGCATCGAAATGTACGATAAAGATGTTTTAATCAAATAAAAGCAAGCCAGGTACCAAACACTTAAAGAGTAGAATGATGTTTCTGTAAATGTATACCAAAATGACGACTCTGTAAGTCCTCGTACGTTTTTATCTAGATAAATAATCAAAGATAATAATGAAACTTGCCATCGATTACTGGTGAGTTATCAGAGTTTTGATTTTTACCTCCTGTTTTATTCGCGGAAATAAAATAACGCTGGCAAGCTCTTGCTCTTACTCGTGCGGTCATTGTAAATGTTAAGTGTGTAGCTTATATCTTAAAGCTGCACTCTCACAGATTTAACGTGTTGACAACGTTTTTATTTTTTGTCTTGGAACGAGCCAATTTTTGAGAAATTCCATGGAAACTAGTGATATAAGACTGCTGACAAAAAAAAAATAGATCACAATTTTTTACATTTAAGTTCAAAAAATGATGTTTTATGCATTTTTCTTAAACCGTTAGTAACGGTTTAAGCCATAAAACTTTAATTTTCGAACAGAAATATTAAAATCTACAAACTGATTTTTTGTCAGCAATCTAATATCATTGGTTTGCAGATATTTACGCAAAAATTTGCTCTTTCCAAGACAAAAAATAAACAGTTGTAAAAAAGGTATATCTGTGAGAGTGCAGCTTTTACAAGACTGTCGCAGTGTACTTCGTTCAAATTAAGAAAAATCTTGATCACTGACTCCGTGATTTTACTAACAGAGTGGTTACGAAATAACAAAGATTCAGCGGTTACGAAATGGAAAGGTTACGAAATGACCAGATCCCGATTTTACTCAGCAAGTGGCCTATTCTTGGGGATCGGTCCCACTTATAAGGTTGTAGCGTATAGTGCACAGACAGAATGATACGGTTAGAACTACCCGGTTTCATTTACGTGCTGCCGTTCTTTACAGTGCGCCGGAATATATCATTGTTATACGGCCCATTTTAACGTCCATTCGGAAAACGGTAGGTATTTTATGGATGAGGCGGGGATCGAACCTACGACATTTGGATTGACAGTGAAGTGTCTTACCACTGGACAACCAGTACAACGTCATATTAGCACTCAATAAGAACGTGTTTTTGAGGTAAGCCAATATAACCTACAATAACTTGTTAAGCGAGAGGAATTGCCAAAATCGAAGATGTAGAAAGTTCGAGATAGCGATGTAATCGTACAAATAACCTAGTCTTTCAATAGCGTCATATTGAACGTAGTGGGAATTGGTAAGTGGATGTCAATACTCGACTGAAAAATCGGACTTTTCAGTCGAACAATTTGTAGAACTCGCTAGTTAATCATTCAGAGGTACATTTGTTTGGGTCTTGCTATATGTGCGTATTGTAAGTGAAAAGCATGTGTTCAAAATTTCATATAAATACATGTATCAGACGTTTTATGGTCCTCGGTCAAACCGTTCTCATGTTATCGTTCTCAAGTTATTGTACCAATGACGTTTCATGGCCCTAATTCAAACTGTTCTCAAGTTCTTTTAGTTATTTTCCGGACAAGACATTCTTAACCGACCCAAAGACCATCTGGCCAACCGACATTTGCCAACCTTTATGCCCTTTCTTTCAAAAAGAGGTAATAAACATACTTTAACACATACTTAAAACAAGAGATGTTTGTCCTCTAAGCCTTGCTTTGTCAGAAATATGTGGATGATTGAATTGAGGTGTTTTAACAAAGGTATAGGACAACCTTCCATGTTTTATTTACTATAGGATCATCAATTGGTTAAGGGCAAACCACCAGGTCAGTAAAATGGTTCTAGTAAATTAGTTCTGGGTTTTTGTGCAAACAAAGATTTCCCAAGACTGTTGACCGTGATTTTTTGAACTCCTGACCTCATAAACAATATGGGTCATTTACAGGTCGAGGGCTACTTCCACTGAAGTTCCATGGTCCTAGATCAAACAGTTTTCAAGTAATTGTGACTTGTTATGCTGACAACATTTTTACTACTACTTCTTAAATGACCTCGACCTCTGATATACTCACTCAAAAAACAATAGGGGTCAACTACTAGCAAAGGAGGACATCAATATCAATATTCAAAACTTAAAATGTAAAATCATCATGAATCATTGGATGTATACTTCAGCTATGCTCATTTTATTTATTGCTACTACAGAAAAGGAACTTGCAACCACATTTTACAACAGTTTTATTGGCAAAATCTCTCCATATCACATGTGACAGTTTGAATACTTCAGACTCTCAACAGTTCTATTTCTTCAAATAGCATCACACTCCTTTGTCTGGACTCCCAGCTATTTTATCACTTCTCTTAATAATACCATCAGCCCCTAACTTGGCCTCCAGAATGTCGCTTTTCTCATTAAAATAGTTCCTAAACCAGTCTATGTGTTCATGTTTCTGTTGTACAGTGAGGTGTGGGTTTTTAGAGAGTGTGACTGTGACAAGCTCCATAAAGTGTCGGATGGGGCCCTTGCGGGGAAAGTCCCTGATCTGGTTCTCCAGTAGCACATGCTCATGAAACTTGACCGTCTTCTCTTCCTCCCAGCCTGCAAGGGAACATGAAATGTCTCAAACTGTTGCATGATATGTCTTGTAGTTATATTGTTCTACTTGTAAGGCAAGGCAAAATGAATTACATGTACATCAGCAGCAGCCAATTGTAAACCAGTGGTTAATTCTTTTGTTTGGCCAAAGCTAACCAGTTGCTCATTGGTTAATAGTTATCCAATATTTTTTTTAACCAATCAAATCACTTAGATATGCAAACAAGCCAAAAGGTAACCTGTTGACAATTTTTCGTAGTTCTTTACAATTGTCTACATACAGGTAAGTTTTCAGCCTTCAGAATAAAAAAGCAACAAAATAATGCAAAAACTTAATTGAGCTAAGAAATATGATTTTCTTGAGCTTAATAATAAAATAAGAATATTCTGAGTCAAAGTATATACTATACAGGGATAAGTTCAATGTGTTTGATGTATGGACCTGCAAATGTTTATGATACTTTATTTAAGATTATCATCAGTGAAATCAATGGGGTTTGTTGCAAAGAACATAAACTTGGTTTGTCTATGCAACTTCCCAGGTAGGCAGGTTTTGAAATTAAATCTGTCCCTTAACATAAGATCAATTTGGTATGGCTTTATTACAGTACAACACTGTTTGTAACTTTTGATACCGACATTTATACTGTATACTTGAAAAAGAAAAATTATGCATCCTCCTTCTTCTGTTGACAAGCTTTCCACTCATACAAGTACAGCAGAGCTGACCCATGGTTAGTTACTAAATGTTCATATCATAATATTTATCGCCTAGTCTTTTGAATAGAAAAATTTTGAGGTCCATATTGTATAACCTACAAAGGGTTTTGACGTCATTGCTTATTTTAAAACTTTACAATTTTCGAATAACACAGACGTATGTCAAAAACCTTTCTTTAACAATAAATATATTCAGCCGCAGAAGATTTCACTAATTTTTAATAATTATTTTACCGTCTGTTCATGCAGTATGGCACATCTGCGAATTTCCCAAGAAGTGCTAGTGCGCTTCATAGAATTACGTTGCGAACCCACCTTCTTGTTTATACAGCAAGAACACAAGAGAACATTGTGATTAATCGTTTATGATACACATGTCTCTGACATTATCATATTTAATATGTGTTACATTGCAGAAAACCTACATCAAGTCATCAAACATTGTGTTAATTCTCCTGCCATGAGCACATGTATCAAACAAGAAGAATGTATGGTCTTTGCTACAAATGTGCATTTTGTTTCTGTAAACAAGTGTACTCAGTTTCATTTGAATATCTTACGTTTTTTGAGCTGGCGACATCAAGGTAACTTTGACTACTTTATTAAAAAACAAATAAGCAAACAAAACTGAGGATGACCCACCAGCCTCGTTATTGATGGGGAAGGTCCACATTTTGCCCTCCTGCGTCCATCGAATCATCTCCTCAAAGCCATTCTGTGGTGGAAACTGCTCCATCTCACGTCGTCGCTCCTCCGCTACTATGTCCAACAGACTCCTCTTTCCTGTGGCAATGAAGAGTTTTAACACATGACCATGCTTGTTTAAAAAGTAAAACAACCATTCCACTGAATATTTTCTTATATTACACTAGGGTTATATAACTTGGCATTGATGTCATTTTTCCCTCCCTATTTAGCATTAAACCGAAAAACAAATAAAATCTTCATTTCTGGCGAAAAATGTGTCATGTCACACATAATATCCTTTCTTCAATCCACCATCTCTTTTTAAACAATCATTTATAAAATACTCACCTAATTTGAGATACTTATATGCACATGACTGATCATATTGTTTTTTGCTTATGTCAAAAACATACTTTCCAGTATTCTAATCGTTTGTTTACTACATTTAGATATTGACTTCACTGGTTATATGTTGCACTGTGTTTCAATGTTTTTGAACTGAAGAAAAGGCAAGAACACTACAAGTTGATCCACATGCCCCTTTAACTTTCACTGTTCACCATCAAAAATAATAACAGTGGTATTAATATCTTCCATACATTTGCAAAGTTATGGCTAGCTAAAAAAAAACTGTATGCAGACAACAATGCCAGTAACACAGGGCAATTATATTTTGTTTCCTCCTTTTAAAACAACATATAAACTTATACAATAACTAACACATTATACCATTGAGAACATTACCTGATGTTACTGTCTTTGAGTCTGCCTTCTTGAATATCCCCAATGGTTTTCCGCTGAACAAACCAATACCTGGCTGTCTGAAAAAGATACATATATATCAGTAAAAAATGGTTAGCAGGTCAGCACTACATGTAGCAGTAAAGAATTGTCCAGTCACCAGCACTACACGTAGCAGTAGTGAATTGTCCAGTCACCAGCACTACACGTAGCAGTAGTGAATTGTCCAGTCACCAGCACTACACGTAGCAGTAGTGAATTGTCCAGTCGCCAGCACTACACGTAGCAGTAAAGAATTGTAAAGTCAACAGAACTACACGTAGCAGTAAAGAATTGTAAAGTCACCAGAACTACATGTAGCAGTGGGAATTGTTCAGTCACCAGCACTACATGTAGCAGTAAAGAATTGTAAAGTCAACAGAACTACACCTAGCAGTAAAGAATTGTTCAGTCACCAGCACTACATGTAGCAGTAAAGAATTGTAAAGTCAACAGAACTACACCTAGCAGTAAAGAATTGTTCAGTCACCAGCACTACATGTAGCAGTAAAGAATTGTAAAGTCAACAGAACTACACCTAGCAGTAAAGAATTGTTCAGTCACCAGCACTACATGTAGCAGTAAAGAATTGTAAAGTCAACAGAACTACACCTAGCAGTAAAGAATTGTTCAGTCACCAGCACTACATGCAGGGCTTTTTCTATAGTACTAACGGGTCCGACTATCGGACCCATTCCCAAAGCAAAATATAAGATATTTTTCCCAATCTTCATAAAAAAATCCCAATCAAAAAAAAAAAAATTTTTTTTTTTGAAAGTCTTTTCCTGTACTGGTTCATTTTCCACATCCTAATAAATTATGCGATGTAAAGTTTCTTTGATAATTGAACTCGGAAATCATTGATTTTCATCACATTCAGAGATCTGTATGAAATATTATCTGTCATGATTTATTGCAATAGATATTTACACCCCAAAGATTGATATTTGTGTGCCTTTTATAGGGAAAATAAACTATATTAAATCATTTCCTAATTTGCAGGAGACTAGACAGCTTTTTCTTTTAATTGTAAAATTTCCCAATTTCGTCATTTTCACGACGCAAAATTTCCCAAAATGTCTAGGGTCTTTTTCCCAAAATGGACAGAAAAAGCCCTGACATGTAGCAGTAGAGAATTGTTCAGTCACCAGCACTACATGTAGCAGTAAAGAATTGTAAAGTCACCAGCACTACATGTAGCAGTAAAGAATTGTAAAGTCACCAGAACTACATGTAGCAGTAGAGAATTGTTTACAGAACAGTACCACACGTAGCAGTAGAGAATGGTTCAATCACAAACACTTCCTGTAGCAGTTGGGAATTGTTCACAGATCAACACTTCCATGTTGCAGTAGAGAATTGTTCACTCTTTAGTGACTTGAGCAATACAGCTTATGCTCAAACTTGTTCGAGATATTATGCCTATATCTGAACAAATTTGGTGATGATAGGACAAATGCTTTGCAAGTTATTAATTCAGCAACATACTGGACACCGCCCGAAATACACCGCAAATTAAACTTGAATATGTGCCGTACTATGAACAGGCCTATAATAATTCCAAACTATATTCTAAAGCCTTGATACGGATTTTTACAAATACATTCACATAAATGTATTTAATCCTATGCCTGTTTCATTCTGTACTAACACACCTTTGTGTTTTCTCCGGACTCTGGATCCTCATCATCAATGGAGCTCAGCTTGGCTGAAATCAGACATGAAAATACATCTAGCACAGACACAGTACTCACATTCTTGAAATATCTAAACTTGTTGTTTTAAGTAATTGCTGAAATTATTGAATGAGATCCCTTTAATAGGAATAAGAAAAACTATTGAATGTTCTCATTATAATTTAAGAATAATAGTTTTTATAATAGTTATCACTTAAATATATGCTACCTGTCTAAATTCATTTATTAAAATGTTTGTATATGTGTATTCTCTTGAAGTTTCATTGCCCTACCTACGCTTGATTAAAGAGGACAGATTACTTAAATTGTTGGACAGTAGGCCCAAATTTCTCATAAAAAAATGATCTAAAGTTATTTCATTAAGCCAATTTATTTACCAAATAACAAAAACTATTGTATTTTGATAATCTTAAAATGATGTCCATTATCATCGGCCCATTGTGTAACATTCTCCTTTTGAAGAGTTTTAAAACTTATGGTAAGTTTTAAAACTCTTCAAAAGGAGAATGTTACACGATGGGCCAAAGGTTAATGCGTTTACTTTTGCTTGTATAAATTATTGAATGAGATGCCTTTAATAAGGAAAAAAGATGTGAGATAATTTAAAGGAATAAAGAAAATGTTATAATGCAGTTCATAAGTGTAATCCAATGAGTATATTTAAGACCCATCACATACCCTCTTTCCTTTGCCCTCTCACTACCTTTTTCTGACTTTGTCCAAGGTCAAACTGCATGCCTTCCAGGATACTGCAAGTTGACAAAGCCTGATTTAAAGCATGTATGGAACTGTTAATTAACTGACATCAATGCCTTCACTAGTGCTGATACCGCTACTACATATATGATTGTTTTCTTTAATACTTGGAATATACCAATGCTATAGCAAGAAATAGTGCCTGAAACAAGATATTAAATTTCAGAATTTCACAAATTAGTTTAAACATTATATATTTTACAACGATTGTGAAGAAAGTTATTCTAACTTATTCTAAGTCACTCCCGTTGGCACGATGTTGCGCGAGAGTGTAGTCTTGTGTTGTGGGGGAAACCAGAGTACCTGAAGAAAACCCACTGGTCTGGCATGGTGACCACTAACCAAACTCACATGCACCCAGGCCGAGAATCAAACCTGGGTCGCCTTTGTGTGAACCAAGTGCGCTAACCACTGTGCTAACGGGACAACCTAAATTTCACATACTAACTTATTTAAACCAAGGGAAACATTTGAAAAGTTAAGTAGAAAACTCCAAATATATCTTCTATATATTATATCTCTGCTCACTTAGTTTTGCATGCCTCCTTGCTCTTTCTTGGGGTCTGGCCATTCTTCTGACTGCTGGTGGTCTTGTATTGGGACAGTAGCTGGCCCAAGATTTTGGTCTCCGCCTCCTTTTTGTTCCCTGGCATGTGTTCTGCAACCTCTTTCACGGCCGAGACAAGCTTCGGGTCCAACCTAACAGAGGAGGTAGTTAAACTGGTCAACTAAATAACACAATATAAACAAACAAAAAGGTAACAATAATTCTATTGTTATGTTCACCTTCTGAACATTAAAGGGACTAGACACCAGATGATATAATTGCAAGAAAAATCGAAAATTGTCAAAATTTTACATAATATTGATATATTTGTGTACAACGCATTTAATCTAACTTACTGATGTATCAACTCGCCTACGACACATGCATCTTTCGTGTTTTTCGCATATATTTCCAATTCAAAATTTACTGGGTTTTTCTACCACATAAATTCCAGTTAATTCAAAAGTAGTGTCAGTTAATGTATCAATACTAATTGCGTGATGTTCACATGCTAAATATACACACTATAAACTGGGAAACCATTATGCGCTATTATTTAACTGGTAAATATCATTTTAAATATGTAAAATAATGGATTACCAGTCTCATACTAGCTCGTATTGACAATTCTAGGCTTGTTTTATGGAAATAATGCATTTGCCGATTTTGAGACAATCTGGTGTCTAGCCCTTTAAAGATAAACTTTCAATGATAATCCTGTTTAATACAAACTCTGTTATCAGAAGCCCAATCAAAATCATGCGTATAACCTTCACATTTACTTGTAAATTAATACATAATTATTGCATTTTCTCCAATTTTAACCAATCATTGGTTAAATAAAAATTCAGTTGTACAAATACATTTAAAGCTTTTTTCATTATAAACAAACAAAAAAAGAAGTCAAAAGCTTTCCATCTTATTGTTCAGCTACTAACAATCCTAAAGCATAATAGATACAGAGAAAGTTACAACTATTATCATCAACATACGCTTCCATGTCCGAGTCAGAACTGCTTCCTTCACTGTCAGACTCGGAGCTACTGGAACTGTCGCTGGATGTTGAGGACATATTTTTCTCCCTGGCTACATCCTCTAGTCTACTTCCCTTCACACTTGTACCTTCCTTCTTTGCTTCATTTTCATCTAAATCTCGCCCCTTGTTTTGTCGTTCCTTGCAGAGTTGGAAACTGCCTGTGGTTATAGTCCTACTAGGTCCTGCTTGCCATGCCCTTTCTCTGCATAAAAAATATTAAACATGAGTAAAATTGTTTTCTAACAGAAAAAAAAATCCCAAAAGGACCAAATTTAGAAACCCAGAAGATTTATGTAAAAGTACCTGCATCCTGATACAGCTCTACAATGATATATGAAAATAACCACCATTGGAAACCCGCAACCATTAGGTTCCATCTCACTAAAGTTATCGTTGATGAAGAAACAGATTGGGTCACAACATCAAGGGTGACCAGCAATTGGGTACTCATACCAAAATCAGGGTAAAGGGGCTTAGAACTCTTATCAAATTCATTAATCTTCATTTCAAGGTACTTCCTTCTGTTTTTGATGTAACTGTCAGGATTAATCCCGAACTTTAGAATCCCTTTTCAAAGGTTTCTCAAGTTTAATCGTAAAGGTTTGCCCAGTTAAGAAGTAAGTACATGAACTAAAGTTATACCAAATTAAAATCAATCAAACAAAATCTTGTGTAACCGGGTACAGTAGTCTAAAATAATAGACGTGTTATACGGGATTCTTCCAATCCCTAACGTCTAAACGGGAATGTGCAAAAAACGGGGGTGTTTTAAAAATATTGAAATTGTTTTAAGTGAAGTATTTTATGGTTGAAATTGATCATAAAGAGTTATATTCATATTTTACCATGTAAGTGAAATGTTATTTTGCACTAAACAAGCATATAATGCATTAAAACAAGTTGTTTACCTTTCCAATAAAACGAAAATTGACTGACACAGACAACAATTATGTGAAGGGGAACAACTCGATACAATCGTAATAACTCGGCCATCTCCGACAAAGCTTCGAGATAGACCTCGTTATACAATCGTAACAACTCGGCCATGGCCGAAATGTTCCGAGAGATTTAAAACTGTGCCCTAAAGCCTTGCAGGTGCCCTACCTGTATATATTGTTATGTTTTGACAGAATGAAATGAAGAAAAGCCGTCAAACTCACTATTATAAGTTGGATATTTAATTTTTGTGTACGGAACTAATATAAAATAACATTATCTGGTAATATTTCTTGTTTTTATGATATTTTATAGACGTCATATGCTTTAACCCGGAATCCTGATCGGAACAACTACCCACTTTTGATACCGAAAAAATTTGTACGTGAAGGATTTGCCATATCAAAAATCTAAAAAAAATCCGTCAACGTACAATTATTTGGACTACCGGGTATAGTATACAGTTTGTATACAGAAGCATTAATTTATACTGTCTCGCTATAGAGCTAGCTTTTATAGGGACACGGTTGAGTGTCCGCCTGCAGAACGAGAGGTAGTTGTGTAATAAAGCACTTTATATTAGCACCAAGGTATTTTGCTTTGTTGACAATTAATATATAATATATTATATCTTTTCCAACTTCCCCACCCCTTCCAACCACCAACAACTACGGCATACAACCCACAAACACAATGAAGTATTAAATCCGGGTGTACAAACTACCTCGCATACAATATTGTATATACTTAAGAACATTTACAGGATTTTCGGGTTTTCCCAGCTTTTCGGGTTGTCTGTAATTCCACCGACACCAGACAATACCCGTATTTATAGTTTTAATGACTTCAAATCAGTTTAATTTATAAAAAATATCATTTGCTGATTAAATAAATGCCCTGAAAGTTATTAAATTACGAATTTACAGAAAGACCTAAAATCAAAGCGATAGCATAGTTGTATTTAACCTTGACATATCGCGAAAATATGTTACTATATGAAAGATGATTCCAAAATGTACATCAAAAATCAAACAAAATCAAGCAGAACAACAATTGCACTTACACCAACAACTTTTGCCCTGTATTATGTTTTAACTGCTTAATCAGCCTGCAATAGGCGCAAATTAACTGTAATCTCGGCATGACAGCTATTGGGGCAGGTTTATTCCCCGGATTTGACCCGGACTGGAGAAATCACAGACTGGTTATGGAAGGTACTGTATAAATATGTATATGCTCATTTTGCGTCAGAAATCAAAACTTATTATTTTAAATGGGCACATGCTCTTTGTTCCAAAGGTGCTCGTCACATTGCCTGGATACATGCATGTCAGTAACACTCGGAAGAGGAGTTGACATTAAACAGAGATAGATACAGTAATGCATTTTTTTATTAGTATTATTATTTTATTTTATTTTGGTCAAAATAGTGTATTTGAATTACAAGATAGGAAAACTAGCGGCAATAACAAAATAATAACGAACATCTCACACAAAATGCATAGGTAATTGCACAGACCAAGATTGTTATCATTGAAACATGCATGATTCATATATAAGTTCGTAAGCATGTCAAGAAAATATCACCTCACACAAAAAGCATAGGTTATTGCACAAACCATGATGTGCAATACGCATTTTCAATAAATGTTATAATTTAAACATGCATCCTGAGACCATCGGTGGACATCTGTGGACATTGGATACCGGGCCTATCGATACCGGGATTTCTGTTGGAGTATTTTCTTGCATACCGGACGTGTGTTTTCGGTCATGTGACCGGTGCTGGAAAAACTCATCTTTATTTCCCCCAATTTCTGCAGATGTACATGGTATATGGGAATACATACATAAGCATGAATATTTACAAACACAATACAAATTTGATAGTACATAGTAATGAAAGAAAGTTACAGTAACATAAATTGCGACAAGTTTGTTTTATACGCATTAAGTTGGTCTCGTTTATAATTTAGCCGCTGCATACAAGTCTGATCTTACAAACGATTGAGAACAATGATAATGCATCGGCTAAAATCAATAGACTGTTTCCTATTAATTTAAGCAATATTTCTTCGAAAGCGAAATAGAAATAGCTGTTTAAGGATTAATTCATTTTGTCGAGTGGCATTGTCATTGGTGAAGTGCACGCATCTAAATGCGTCTTAGTTTAACACATCATTGTATAATTTAGCACAGTTGATAAGAAAGTCCGGGTAAAATTGTACATCGAGTACCTTTATCAAATGTGCGTCGATTTTGCCAAGTGTGTATATAATGAAGGACTATTTCGATATCGTACTAAGTAAGACATACTTACTTGACGTTGTTAAGACATTGTTATTTGAGCAACACTCGAACATCAAGTGCTCGAGCTCATGGCTGCATTGTCGATGGCATAAACGGCAATCAATCGGCAGGTCTGGGGGACGCTGCAGCAAAGACATGCTAGCAGCTTCATGAGGGAGAGGCTCTTGGGACGAGCTCTCGCGACGGACCACACACTTGATAGGCACAGATGCGGATGGATCTGTTTAAACAGATCAAAGTCAGAGCTTGTGTCCATTCTCGCTTTCCATGCATTCACTTCGTGGTTGTAGACAGCTGTTTTGCAGACACGTTTCCAGATGTACTTGTTTGTGAATGACGCTTTGACTAGGTTCAATATATAAGGTGAAAGTCCATATTTATCAAGAATTCGCGTTATATCAGGCATAAAGCCTAGTTTTTGTGTAGCACAATATTTGTACTGGAAGTGTCTGTGTAGCAGTAAGTGTCTCACGATGCTTTGTGCTGAGGACCTACACAGTAGCCCAAAGAACGCCAGTTTCTGCTTGTCGATGTATGACTCTAATGAGGTGGCACCTACAAGAGCGGTTATCATATCTGACCTTGTTAGATGAGGAAGATTTTGTGCTCTTTTTAGGAAAAAGTGATGGGCCACTTCAAGTTGGTGTATGTCTCCTCGCGTGAGTCCGTTCCAAAATTCGCGCCCGAACAATGCGCGTGGTAAGACACATGTGTTGTAGAGCTTCAACGCCGTGGCCGGATTCGGTCCAGAATGACCTGACACCTTTCCTGTTATTGATAGGAATGTACCCCAAATTTTACTTTATAGCGTCAATGTCATATGGGTGTTTTCCGTTCCTTGACTGTAAGATTCTCGGGTGTTTATATACGTCCGTCTCTGGTATACTTGTGTTTCCGTATACGGCCGGTTGCGGGTCGCAGCCAATGACTTTCTTCCGTCGCAAAACTGTTGCCGCACATTTGGCCGAGTTGTAGAGAAAACGCCATGTGCTTGCGTATAAATAGCATATGTTGAGTAGCTCATTTAAGCCACGGTGGGAGATTGAAAGCAATACTATATCGTCAGCCTGTGTTGGGGAGCTCAATTGTAGATTTCCAATCTGTAGCCCATGTGGGGAGGTTTGAAGTTCGTTAAGTAAATCATTCACGTACACGATGTAGTAGAACGGAGCGCATATACTGCCTTGACGCGTCCCTTGCTGTATACAAAAGGGAGCTGATAGGTACCCATTGAGCATTGGAACAGCCACGAAAAGAATCCTGAATAATACGCAAAGGTTTCCCGCGGATACCGAAATGATGAAGCTTGTACAGCAGCCCGTCAATCCAGACCATGTCAAAGGCAGACTTGGCGTCCATGTAGCAGACGTTCAGCGCACTTTCGCGCTCGCAACAGTAATCACGTGCTTCCTGGAGAATAAGCGATGCCATTTTGCAGTTTTTGTGTTTCTGAAACCATGTTGTAGTGTGTTTATTTTTGACATAATGTTGCTTTTTTCTATACGAGACATTAGCAGTTTTTCAAACAGCTTCGAAATAACAGGAAGTAGAGAAATAGCTCTGTAGCTCGACGGTTCAGTGTATGGTGTGCCGTTACCCTTGTACAACGTAACTGTAAGTCCGTGTTTAAACTGTTGGGGCAATACTTCAGCTTTAATAATTGAATTAAACAGTTTGGTCAAACACGAGGTAAGAACCTGCCCTCCGTTTTTTAAATGTTCATAGGAAATATTATCTAGCGAGGCACTTTTGTTGCTAGGCAGTTCACTTATAAGTTTATGCATTTCGACGTCGCATGTGGTGTGTAGCAAAATATCACTTGTTTGATGATGCACGTCTGTCCTGACATAATTCAACAGATCATTTTCAACACTTAACTTTTGGTTTTCATCGAAGTCTGGGTTCTGAGCATAATGATAAAGATTACTAACATAGGTTTGCCAGCCGCCCAGAAGGCCGTCGGTGGTGTTTTCCTTATGTCCATTAAACACCATTTCACTTCCCTGCTTTTTACATTTCGGCGTTTTCGAGTTAACCATTTTCCAAAATGAACCCTGGTCGATTTCTGCTATCTTATCGATACGACGAAGTTCTGCCTCTTCATGCACATGTGCGGCTGCTCTGAGTTGGCGTCGAAAGATGTGTTTGAGCTTTTTATTCGCTTCATGTTCCTGTGAGCCGTTTATTTTCCCTGCCCAACACCAAGCTAGGTGTGAAAGTTTGAGCTGCTGGTGCAATTCTTTCAGTGCCGAAGACCAGTATGGTTTTAGGAATTTCTTGTATTCACGTCTTGAAACACATGTTTCGGCGGCCACTGTTATGCATCTCACAATATCAGAGTATGCTTCATCGATATTACTACAACTATTGTCAATATTAGTGGCTAGTAAGCGCTCTGTTACAGTGTTTTTGTATGCATCTACCTCATTGGGTTTTTCCCATTTGTAGACTATGCGCCGGAGAGGTTCCGATGTGATGTTTTCTACCATACTTATATTCATATAAAGATGAAACACTGGCAGATGCCGAGATACATTTAGAGGGCATCTGAAAGTACACTGCATGAGATTATGTGGTTTAACAGACTTTCGTCAAGAAGCACATGGTCGATACGGGATGGCCGTCCACCGGTGTATGGATGGAAGGTAAAGGGTGCGCCGGAACAGATAGCAGTTTCTGTCACTGCTACAAGGTTAAATACACGTGTCATGTTGATTACGTAGGCGTCTCTTGGACGTATTTCAGAGATGACGGCAGAGCTGTGGAACCTAGCATTAAAGTCTCCTAGCACTACAATATGGTTGCTACCACAATATGTTGAGCAGAGGTCTGATAGAGCGTCGACTTCCGTTTTAAACTTTTCTAGAGGGTGGTTCGTTGAGGGTAGGTAGACTTGCATTACTACAATTGAACTTATATATTAACCAGGCTGTATGGTTAGTAATGTTGTACTAAGTAGGTTCAAACAAAAGTTTGAGTACATAAACAGATAGAACTTATAAGGACAGTGGATGCTAAAATTAGAGAAATAAACTGTTGGTTAAGGGTTGCCAGGTGGGATTTTAAAAGCTTGACATATAATTTTCACAAATTGCTCAGGTTATTCAGCTTCAAAAGATCATTTTCACACATAACATTTTTGAAAGTAAATATATTAGTATTATGCTTGTTTACATAAGGTAAGTATCTTTTCCTATCATTACCAAAATATGGGCACAGTTAAAGATAGTGGAATTCATCACCAATTTCATTGAGAGTACATAATTGACATTTTCTATCATTTCTGTCTATGCCGAGCCATCTTCCTATTTTAATCGGTAAATGATTATTACAAAGTTTAAAATTAATTAGAGATTGGACAAGGTTCTCATTTACATTAAGATAACATATTTCAAGTTCCAATTCAATTTTATAAATTCTGTAATTGGTACATTCGGAGGAGTTAAATACATCACTATTCAAGGCTTGTTTGAACTGGTCTTTTAAACAAGTTTCGACTAGATTTAACAAAGATTGCTTTGAAGCAGTATAATCTTGGTTCTGCCATATATAGCTCAAACCACATTCATCAAGAATAGCTTTGACATTACTCAACCATTTATAATAATGTCCATGAGCAGTAAAATCTTTCAATAGAAATTTATACAAAATGGATGACATATTGTAACGGTTATGGGTCAGTTTACACCAAAGTCCTACTATGCGTTTTTTAATCATAATACTTAAAGGGTATCGGCCAAGATCACCATATTACATTATATGAGGGGTGCTTTTTAACATTCAAAATATGCTTCATAAAATCTATTCTATTAAATTATGGTCGCCGTAGCCCAAAACTTCACAAGCATAGAGTAAAATAGGGCAACAGTATTGTCAAATAACTTAATTTGGCAATCTAATGGTAGACATAGATTTCTAATCTTCACATAAAGGCAAAATAAAGCTTTTCTAGCATGCTCCACAACATGTTTTTTTTACAATTTGTTAGCTTTCTATTTTTTGAAAAAGTTATTCCAAGATATTTGAAATTCAAATTGTTTGTTATTAACAAAGATATTTCTATTGCGTCTTGGTCTGTCACCAAATACTAAAACTTTTGTCTTTTCAACATTAATATCAAGCTTCCATTTATCGCAGTAATCAGCAAAATTATTCATTAAAGAAATTAGCTCATTTTCTGATTTAGCAAACAGTACTGTATCATCTGCATACATTAATACTACTATTTTCAAGTATATATCAAGGTCAACATCAGTTATATCAATACATGAGTTGCTTTTAGTTAGCATATAATGCTCTAAATCATTTAGAAACAAAGAAAACAGTATAGGAGATAAATTTTCGCCTTGTCTGACACCGCTGCAAAATTGAAAATATTCTGTTGTGTTATTATTCAACAGTAAACGCGATTTAATGTTATTATACATATTTTTTGACACTGAACAATTTGCCATTTATATTATATTTAACTAGTTTTGCCCAGAGGCCCGCTCTCCATACAGAATCGAACGCCTTTCTAAAGACAATAAATGCACATAATAGTTTGGTTTTCTTATGCTTGCAATATTCTGACAATAAATGCAAAATAAATATATTGTTAATAGTGCTATGGTTTTTTCGAAAGCCAGCTTGATTTTTAACAACAACTCATTTCCTTCAATGAAAGATGTAAGCCTAGCATTTAATACTGCAGTAAATAGTTTACCAAGGCAGCTTAAGATTGTAATTGCTCTGTAGTTTTCCGGGGACATCATGTCTCCTTTATTTTATAACAAGCCAAGATTCAGGTAGAATACCAGTTTGCAACACAACATTAAACAATTTAACATAGACATCAATAAAAAATATGACGCGTTGATTTAATGTATTCATTTGCTATTTGATCTAGACCACAGGCTTTATCATTTTTCAACTTATCAATAGCTTTTGTAACTTCTGATTTGGTAATGTTGTTATCTAAACTATGTAATGCATCAACATCTGGGACGTCTGCAATAGGTTCTTCAACATTATCGCTATTTGTAGCGTTCAAATTTTTAAAGAAATTCAAAAAAAACTTCTTCGTCAACAGATGCATTTCGAGATTTGTTATTTAAACTTTTTACATATTTCCAATAATCTTTTGGAGATTTACTCTGCATGTTTCTTATTTCTTTCTTGAGTTTACGTTTATAATTTACAACAGAAGTTTTAATAGTTTTCTTATATGATTTACTAGCATTTAACATACGTTGTTTATTTATATCTGATTTGCAAGACTTATAATTTTGTTTACTATTGTGAAATTCTTTACGGGCATTATTACAGTTGTAATCAAACCATTTTTTCTTTGGATATTACTTTATCGGTTTCTTAGTATCTTTGTCGTAGGTGCCAAAGGTATTTTTTGCAGACGATGTAAGTACATCTCCAATTTTTGAAACAACCTCATGAGTAAACTCGACTGCAATATCAAAAATACCTAAATTAAAGGTGTTATGAAGCCCCTTTATGACACGTCTCGCACGTGTTGCCAATTAATGGATGCGCAAGTGTCAGTGTCGGAATGTTCCCTTTATTCCATTCTTTAATTGCATAAAACAGTACAATATTTATATAAAACATTTATTTTTCATATAAGCAACTTTATAATAGAATGTTCTGATTTTTTTTTTAAATTTGAAGAAAAATTGTTAATAAAATATTATGCTACACCGAGTTGTCTTTAACAATATAACAGTTAGCACTTAGCTAATATTATGAAGGATTTTATATGGTTAAAGTGACTTTTTTAATGACAAAATATGTCGTGTGTTTCAAACTTGTTCTTAGTTCTATGTTTTTGGACATACTAAAAGAGAAAGATGTTCTGTTACAAATATATAATATTACATGATTATATTTCATTTTTTGATGTATTTGTATATATTCCTGTTAATGGAATGATTTGTATATCGAGAACAAGGCATGTTGTAATGTATTTTTTCAGAAACTTTGCATTTTTGAATGAGTCCACAGGTGTCATAGGGCTGATAGCTATAATAAGATACATCAATAAACCCTTGGATAAGTTTATGTTTTATTACATGCTCTTACATGGGTCCGTAGAATTGATTACTTTAAGGCGCGTAAACGTCGGATCATAATTATGTATTTATTAAAACACTTATTTGTTAATAGCTCAGATTAATTCATTTAGGTATGTATATTGTTTATACAAGAATTGGATATGTATTAGTCGGACAATGAGATTATCAACTCTGAAAGTGTCAACTTTAAAAGGCACTGGACCAATAAACAGATACACAGGAAATTTACCCCATGCTGTGAGACAAGTGCAATAAACAAGGGGAAATATCTTGCCGCTTATGCCTGATGTAAACATATTATACGAAATATATAATAATATATATCTTATAATATGTCAACTCCAGACATTAGCAAAAACATATTTTAGAGGCGTGACTAAGACAACAAAATTGGAATTTTCCTTTATACGATTTTGCATACAAATAAGATCTATAATACTTTAACTTACCGAGAAAAACGATTAAGAACGTCGGCGTTAAGAAGATCAACATTCGCTGGGTGGTAATTCAAATGAATTATTTCTTTTCAAAGCTTTTCCTCAAATATCACATTAAAAAAAACAAAGTCAATTATTATCATATTATAATGTACTGTATTTAAGATTTACAATTTGTGAAAATTAAGGGGACTGTCAACATATTAATACATGTTAATCATACTATTATTCGTTCAATCAAACTCCCATTTTGTTGTTTTTGTGTAACGTAGTCAAATATTCAAGATTCAAACATATTTATTAAGTAACGTAAACATAATGGTTCTTGATACCGACATTCGGAGCCCCTCGGCCATTTTTATTGAAAACAACCTCGGATGTATGCCGGTACATCAGTTGAAGTAGTTCGTATTTTTTTGAATTATATCAATAATTGAATATAGTGTTAAAGAGTTGCATTTATTCAAGTTTAAATTGATTGCCAGTAAAGTTAATTATTGCAAACATAATTAAGATTCACAAGATTTGAGTCATAAAGTTTAACTGCTAAATAAAATAACTAAGCGATCTACTTGCAGCGGACTTAAACGTACCACTTCTGAGTATATAAACCGTCCAAATACATCCGAGGTTGTTTTCAAACAAAATGGCCGAGGAGTTCCGAATGCGATACCGAAAGTCAGCGTTGCATGCCGGTTGTTGTGTACAGTTACGATGATTCCGGTTTATCTCCTGCTATATAAATTCATTACATTGATCAAAATTTTACTTAAATTGTAAATATGTTTTACAATTCATACTTGATTCAAAACCATAGAAAATTCAACAAATACTGCTTCATTTAATCTAACATTGATATTTATCTTACGGCAACGGCTAGCTATTATATAATGACTCAATATGCAATTAAATATGTTCATTGCATTTTTGCCGAAAATTGGACATGCGCTTATTAAAAGGCTAACATACAACATATTATCCTTTAGACATCGTGTATTAAATAAATTCTTTCATATAAATGTTCTTTATTTACAAACCTAGTCGCTTCTTATAAAATTGCTTAGCTTTGTGTAATAAAGTATAATATATGATTTAAGATCAACCTAAAATTATGTTTTTATTCATCTTCAATATTATTAAGTTAGGGTTACTTTTAGAGGAATTATGATATTTCATGAATTTATTAATATTCCTACATATGTGATCATTAGGGAATTTACGGTATTTATGTGGTCATGATAAGTGTTGTTGTTTTTTTGTTGTTGTTTTTTGTTGTTGTTGTTTGGTTTTTTTGGGGGGGAGGGGGGGTAGCAACCAATGATTATATGTTTTTCCAAGCTTTTGGTGAACCTCGGCCTCGATTCTCATGAACATTCTGATTTTGGTTTCTGGCGTGAAAACTTCTCAATAATTTCATAAAATTTAAGGAGGGAAATTTTATGTATTTGCTTCTTTTATTTTTCATTCTACTTGTATTGCAATCGAGATTCAAATAGTTGTTATTTTAGATTTGTTATTACTGGAATTGACATGGTATTTTAACAAATAACTTAATATTTATTAACATGCATGTTTCAGCATTAGCATCTAGACCATGCATATGTTAGTTGAGGGTGAGCGAGACTCCTGTCTTCTTCGATGTCAGTAATATATATAGTCTACTAGGGATTATACTCTAGGTGTGTGTGTTTTGTGTAAAACAAGAATTGTAAATTTCTTTGTATTGTGTTCCAAATAATGGATAATATTAACGGTTTTAATAACCTACAAGAATTAATGGAACTCGCTGTTTTTGTGTATTTTGTCTTATGTGCTATTGCTTGTATCTGTGTTCATTGTTTTATTTACAATCTAATTATAGTTATGTACTATGATTGTTTCAGGGCTTGAAAAGCTCAGCTCAATTATTATATTATTATATAGAAAACTTAAATTGAATACAACTGAAAATAAAGAACAAAAAATTACTAACACCTTATCTATTTGGATCAATATGTTAAGATTCAAAACATAGATACAACATTTGTACTTTATTAGATTTAATACTCACATTATAATTCACATATACTACATATATTCATGTTTAACAAACCAAATGAGTACGTGAATTAACATGATGTAGAGCGTTCGCTTTGGGTGCGAAAAGTCGGGAGCTCAAATCCCGGCCGCGTCAAACCGAAATACGTTAAAATGTTCAACTTACAGTCTCTAGAGTTTACCTATATTGAGCGGATAGGGGTGATCGAGGCACATACAGTTTTTAATATGGTGAACATTCATACGTTATTATTGCTAATTTATTTAATACATGGTTTGCATGACTTGATTACTGGATATAAAGTATATTACATGAACACATCTCAGTCATTTTTCACTCCGGACCTCACTGCCATCGCCCTGTGCTGAACTTGAAGGTTCTTGTGACCTCCCATGCGCCTACCACCGCTTCGTAAATGCGAAGTTGGTTACACTTATGGCAGGACTGGGTCCGGAACATATTAAAAATTCATTTTAACAAAGATTTTACACTGAACAACGAAGAACTAGAAATCTTTAACTATAAGTATTTAGGAATGGTATTTAGTCCAACTGGGAAATTTAATAAAGCCAAAGAACATTTAGCTCAGCAAGCAAAAAAGGCTCTTCATTTCCTATACAGAAGAATTAATAAACTTGACTCATCAATTGATCTCCAACTTAAACTATTTGATCGTACTATTGATCCTATATTAAATAACTTACTCATGTGAAATTCTAGTATTGAGAATACCGAAATTTATGAAAAAAAATCATCTAGATTTTTTAAGGAAAATAACAAATTCAAGGAAAATTACACCATATATATGTTATATTGCGAGCTTGGCAGAGAACCGCTTAAACTTACAATTCAAAAAAGAATGATTGCTTATTGGAAACAATAGTACTATTTGAGGACTTATATGCATCAAATGTAAATCGCTCAATGCGATAAAGAAACCTAAATTTTAAATGACTTAATTATATAAAGTATATCTTTGACTCCACTGGTCATTCAAATTTGTTCGAAAATCAACTAATCGTGAATGTCAAGTTCACAAGTTATAGTATCACGAAAACACTAAAAGACCAGAACTTATAATTTTGGCAAGAGCAAATGAGATCGTCTAATAAAGGAATCTTTTGCAATAGTTTAAAGCAAACCCTTACATTAGAGAAGTATTTAACTATCATTCCACTTAATCATGCTTTAAATTTATACAAACTTAGATCATGTAACTTTAAATTTCCAATTGATACTTTAGCATGGCAATGAGTACGGTTAGCATTGTCTAACATATCATTGTATAGCTTATTTATAATAATATTATCTGAAGAAATAGTCTTACACCAAAATTTTCTAATTCTACCATATCTATTTAGTATTTACATATAATGGATAATTACCTAATTCACCATAAACGGCCATATTGCATGAGCTTGTTTTAAACCCCAAGTTTATTTTTGCAAAACTTTAAGTGAATACGCTCAATTTCGTTCGATTTGGAAAACCCCCACACTTCATATCCATAATTCAACGTTGCACTTACAAAAGCGTCAAACAATTGGCAAAGAACGCTAGGTATGAACTTATAATATTTAGTGTTATTAATAAGTACATTTAGAGTCTTTAGACCCTTCCCTGCAATGGTTTCTTTGTTCAAAACAAAAGATGCAGTAAAGTTAAAACAGTACCAAGATAATTAAAATTATCAACCGTTTCAATGTACTTATTGTCGTATAAACATTTTTCATTGTTATTTACTCTGCCCTTTTACGAAAAACCATGACCTTCGTTTTCCCTATAATGACATGTCCCTACACTAAACCTAGTAGCCTGCAGATAGATGATTTCTTTTATTTCTGCATTTCAAAAAATAATTATGACAATGATAAAGAACTGATATGTATAGGTACAGTAAACACAGTGCTACAAACAGTTACTTTAACAAAAATAAACAAAATGAACAGAAATTCAAATGAGAGTTTCTTCACATACAACGTACATGAAATTACATATTCGGTAAAACTGAGCCAATGACCGGCCGAGAAAATGTAGGTAAATCGTAGTACCGTCTTAAATTATTAAATGGACTTATGGTCATACTGTTTTTCTTCGAATAAAACACTTAATATTCGCCAAGGGGACTGCCTAGTTGTATCGTTCGAAAGAAAAAATAACAAAATTTGTTGTAAAATAAAATACGTATCATCCGAAAATAATGTGCATTTAGTAACCCAAGGTGTGCTGAAAATTTTACTTAGAACAAGAGGCACCGTCCTGAAATACTTGAGTTGCTCACGATATATTTGACTGAAATTGTGATAGTTTATCATTTATAGACAGAAAACCACACAAACTGTCGTCACTCAGTAGCTTTGATTGATATTCTGCTCTAGCAACGCCGTAAATAAATATGCTCCTTTACAGAACAAATATAACAGTGAGATAAGTCCTCCAGTTGTCTGTATATTGCCATGTAAGTTATTTAAGCAGGTTTTCAAAAATGTATCAGCAAGAGCTACATTATATATTTACATTATATTTTTCAGTTAAGACATTAATTGCTATTGGTACATTCCATACATTTGTCGCATATATGTTATGATCGTTTGATAGGGTTTCAAAATTCCGAAAATATATTAAAAAATATATTTTCTTTCGTATGGCAGAATGAAGTTAATTTTAATAATAATAATAATAATAATAATAATAATAATAATAATAATAATAATAAAATATTATTATTATTATTATTATTATTATTATTATTATTATTATTATTATTTTTATTATTATTATTATTTATTTGTATCACAAGTCCGTGTTCTGGATGGTTCACACCTTCAAAATCATGGCCCATATAGCTACTGTATAATTTTGAAAACAATCTAAAGGGCGATACTTTTTCCCGGTCCCTGTCTCATCCGGTCTCTGTTGTCAAGTTTACAAGTTTATTGGTACACTTAGCACATACATACATGTGATATAAGGTGTACAATGTATGTACATGTGTATGTGCATTGTGTACCAATAAACTTGTAAACTTGAAAACAGAAGCCGGATATGACGGCGACCGGGAAATAGTATCGCCCTTATATCGTCAGTTCGATTATTATAAACATTAAATTCCTTTATCACTATGTCGTCTATGAATGCTACAATTTTATCACAACCACAAACACACTGACGATTGCAAAATTCAGCCATTTTGAAATTGGCCCCAATATAAACAGATAATGTGACTGAGTGGATACAGGTAGAAGATTGTATTGTGAAATATTACTTCAAACATGGATTTATGTATAATACATCTGTTTATTTTTGTTCTGTTTGTGGAATTATTAATCGTCGGATGTAAAGGTATAAATCTATGTATCTTCTTTACATACGAAGAGCTAAAATAGGCATGAATATACGAAAGGGATTTGGGGGTAATGCCGGAATGTTTTATGTCCTATCATCATTTACATTCGGTGTTCGCACATATTTGTGGACTGATGATAATCGAGGATTTATCCCATTTCTGTGGCTCCATTTCATGTAGAGAAGTTTTACGGTGAATATAAATATTTATTTTTCGTCGAGAATGTTTTGTCGGTCTACATGATTGGTACAATCGTCTATGTTTCATTTGCCCTCGGCGCATGCACGAAGTAACTTATTGGCAGTTATAAGGGTGCCCTTGACTGGAAGCAGTCGAAGCTAACGTCATGAACCTGAATATGAAATAGATGTGTAATCAGCTATTAAATCGTATTGACATTGCACAATTAAAATATCCATTTGACAATATTCAGTATACTTATATTATACAAACTATCTTGTATGTCTCTCCTTTAATATGCATTTTATAATATACAACCACGCAACTATATGGTTTATAGGTCGGCGATACAACCAATCAAGCAAATTCAGTACCAAAATGAGCAATCTTCTGTTGATCTTACCCCCTTAACAAGGTCATCCCAGTAAATTTCTGTACTATTCAAACATAATAGGTTATTCTAATAATATGATTTGTTGCTTTTTTTCAACGAAAAGTAAAATAAACGGTTATGTTTCGGGGCTATTCCATTGCATTGTATCTAAATTAATTAGGTTAATAAGTGCGAAAACCAAATAATATAATTGCTAATTTTGCACGTTATGAAATTTTTCAACTTGTGTAAAATAATGCCTCAATTATTCACCTTTTGCCAGCACATTGTGTTTCCATTTCTGACTTTATGTTAAAAATGTGCGTTTATTGGGCATCCATTACTTCTAGCGATACTCTTGTTTTAGGCTTTTGAAGAAAAAAAAGGTTATTTCAAAATAGTTTACAACATGTATTTACCTAGTTCATTTTTTAAAAGTCGTGGCCGTCATAGGGCGGGGTTGGGTTTCTAAAATGGTGTTAGTGGAAAGTTTGAAAATCTCTTTGTTTGAAACCTATGGTTGTGTGTAATGTAATAACAACCACATTCAGTTGTTCTGCTGGCAAACACATCTCAACATGTCTTTAGGATGACATTAGCCTTTACCTTTTGACTTTCTTTCTCATATTTTGAAGCAGCTACTGAAATGAAAAGGCAAGCGACATCAATCAACTGGAAACAGCATCATATCATTCACGATAAGTTTGACCGGCTTTAGGACACAAAGCAATAAATCATAAGTCCGCATTCGCTACGCTTACTCCGTCCATTCTAAATCAATATATTTAACTTGATAGGAATGAATTATTCCTACTGCACATTAAATGCATTATGTTTATATAGCAATGTAAGGATTATATCCGGAATTAAACATTGGTCAATGTCTAAATAAAATATATTTCTATAATAATGAAACAATATTACTTTTAGATATCAAATGTATAGGACAAAGGGGCGGAGCTATAGGCCATGTAGTCCGCGGTCTAATTCTTTCCTCCTTCCCCCTCCGAAAATCGAAATTTAAAAATACAAACAATCCGAGAGGGTATATAGGTCCTTAGAACGGCAGTATCCCCGAGAACGCGGCTAACACCATGCTTTCTGGCTGCCAACCTGCCACATGTTAATTTAATACTGTCGTAATGGTCATTTTCTCAATAATAATAACAACAACAGCAATTAAATTATATCTATAACAACAGCACCACTTTAAAACATAATTATTAAATAATTGGCCTTTGCTCTGTTTCAAGCAAAGCCTTTAACCTTTCCGATTGGCATTTTTATTGAAAGCTGTGGTCCATGAGTTACCATAAATATTCAGTTTTGTATATCCAGGTGAGTTATATGAGGTGACCTCGAACTCGAGTGAAGTGCAGTGGTCAGTGAAGCTGGTTGAAGGGGATACAGCTTCGGCCGGCGGACGAGTGGAGATCCTACTTGGCGACCAATGGACCCCGATATGCTCACAGACAACTCGTGTAAACGCCTATATCGCCAATGTCGTCTGTCATCAGCTCGGGTTTGTTAGTTTGCATTGTAAACGAGAAAGTAAAGATATTAGACTGTTGTAATAACGTTTCGGCAAATGGTGGTGATTTTAAAGAGAGAGCAAAGACATGAACTTTCATCACGGTTGGTTGTTCTATTGTTATTGCCAATCTGTTCGATATGATTCCAACACGTTACATTACCTCCAATTACCTCCAAATCCCTGTATGACATGGCGGATTCAACTAGACAAAAGACAATATTCTTATTATGAGACAATCTATATCGGAATTGCATATGGACATTCGTTCTTGTTAAAAGTGAATGTATCGTTAGTGATACTCTGGTGTTGTGTCAGCTTCAGACGCAACGCACATATATGTAAACAGCTACCATACAATGTACATGTATATCTCAGATTGAATTCAAATTAATTGACAAATGGTTCCTCGAGCGCGCCAATATGCGCCAAAATACCACAGCAAACTAAGGCGGTCACGTGTACTTCGTTTTACGGATTTACTACACCATAGTTTTCAGAATGTTCACACTTATATGATGTTTAAGCGACCGCTCGTAGCCTCCCAATTGTAGCAACTCGGCCATCTCCGGTAAGCTTCGGGATAGTCCTCGTAAATAGGCTTCAATAATTTAAAATGTTATGAGACCCACTATATCGTAAATAATGTACTAAAATAAATTATTTTGATTCGTATCTTTAATACGCTCTTGATAAACTTGAAATAAGGTTCAATTAAAAGAATAACAGAAAGTTTCTCTTGTATGTGTTCAGTTTAATATGTTCCTTGATGATTAAAACACATATGACACGTTTTGAATATGGGCGCCGCCATGATCAACTTTTTTTTTAAATATATAAATTGAAGTCTTCATTTGGTTACTGCAGTGTTTGCTTAATTAAGCGGAAATACTTTAAGAATTAAGAAAAACTTTAATATTATTCAAGACTATCACTATAAATGATACATTATTTAATTGAAAGGAAAACAAAACAGCGTATTTTTATTTAGCCCGCCCGCGCAGGTTTTCTCCCGTCAAAAGAGTAGTACCAAAGGATAAATTGGTTGTTATAATCACACACTGTATGGTACTCATGTTTTTAGGTATGCCTTTGGGCTCTCCATATTTACACAAAGTCGCCCACCGTTCCAAGGATCAAGTGTTACTGGCATAAACTGCACGGGAAGTGAGCAGCGCCTAGAGGATTGCACGGGTAACAGGAGTTTAAGCAGATGCTACACTCGCCAGTTGAAAGTGATCTGTTCCAGCGGTGTGTTAATTTTATTATTATCTTTTTATTTTTATCATTATTATTATTATTATTATTATTAGTAGTAGTAGTAGTAGTAGTAGTAGTAGTAGTAGTAGTAGTAGTAGTAGTAGTAGTAGTAGTCGTAGTAGTAGTAGTAGTATAATTGTTGTTGTTGTTGTTATTATTTTATACTGATTTCCACCTGGAAATGTTTTCCAGAAATGACTATCCGACTGAATAAAAACAGATTGGTACTCCCAAACCACGCGGGTCGGCTAGAAATATTCTATGACGGACACTGGAACACAGCATGCATAAATCCTGGCAACATGCACCACCTGGCAAGTGTCGTCTGCACACAACTTAGGTACGGTCTAACAGAACATAGGCAATGCAGTAAATATAGACTCTTACCATTCTCACATCGAACATTCCCATACATTCACTTTATTTTGACCTATACTATAGGCTAAAGGCTCTCGCTTTTTCATTGGTCATTTCCTGATATACACGTTGTCTATTATCACCATACGTATCTTTACAACCCTAACACACGATTTTCTCGAGAAGAAACAGAACACTTTTGATGAACTGCCAATCATGAAATTGTTTAAATAGACTTATTAAAAATAATCAGTAGTTTTTCAGGCACACCTTTTTATAGAATGGAGCAGGCATGCCGAACTTATTTCTTTGATAACTAAATATATTTTTAAAATTTAAAAAGCGTCGTTTGTTTGAACAAACTGTAAAAAATATTTCACACTTGACAAAAACTAAAATGGGATGTAAAGAAGCGAAAACAGCGGAACCTGAATAGCTTAACATTATTTCAATTTTCCTTCTTCTTTTTCCCAAGTGACCTCTTGGGGTTAAGCCACATTTAAAAGATAAACAAAGAGTGGAAGTATCTACTAGGAGTCTTTCCGACTTAGCACACGGTCACAACAATTCGATGCTCCCTCTTAAATTAGCTGCAAACACCACAAAGCCACAGCACATTGTTGATCGGGTAGTCACGACTATTTTGACACAAAATATAATAAATTTGTATTGAAATTTTTTCGAAAATAATGTAAATGCTTTTTGGCTGATAATCTAATAAAGTCTGAATTCTTTAAAGTTGCTCAACTCCATATAACACATTCATATGTTGCAACGTATATATGTGTAATACTTGCTAAATATTGAACCTCAAAACTAATTAAAATATATATATATATATATATATATATATATATAGAGGATATTTGTTTATTTCGGTGTAAGATCGTATTTTATTTCACGAGTGTCATAGAAAATGTAGTTTTTTTTTATGATCACGAGTGAAATAAAATACGATCTTACACCGAAATAAACAAATTTTCTGTTTCTTTTATACTTATTTTCGGAGTTTTATTTGTTGTTTTTTTTTATTTATTTCTGAATTACCCCCTTTTTGAAAAGGGTGGGCTTTAGGCCGCTACCCGTGGGGCCCCCCTCATGCATAGTTATAGCTGTCAACTTTTCTACTTTCGGTTTGCTGAGAAATAGTTCTCTGCTATTCATTCTTATAGCTTAATATTCGCTCGTTTTTTATTGCAAAGCTTTATGAACAGTAAACAATGAAGTATTATTAGTGCACATATGTTCCAAAAAATAATGAAAACACTTTTTATTTTAAGATGGGCATGAATACAAAACCAAATTACTACGCCGCTATTTAAAGAATGAAAATTTGGAAGGTCAAATGTGTTAGCAAAACAAATGTGGATACTCATTGGATTTTAACCATTCTTCTTAGTTTAAGACTGCATGTACGCGTGTTTTTATAGTAAGTTAATATTCAGTCATCTTACTGTCAGAGACCAGTCTGTTTCGATTTAAAATGTTTGTTTTCCAGATAAAGAGTAAATGCCACGCTAGTTTGTTGACACATTTTGAGGTGTGGGTGGGGTAAAAAAATATCGGATCTATCTGTATATTGTGTGAATTCTCCAGGAAGCTCATTTTACGTACTACAACGGTTAACAGTTTAAAATACATTTGAACGAGGATATAAAATTTTATTTATGTTCGAACAGTTGTTTTTGTCTGTGATTTGTTTGGTAAAGCAAATGTTCGAACATTCAGCTTCAAAGATCAGTAAAATGTTTGATAAACGGGATAACCGGTAATAAACGGTAAGTTGTTATTTCCAATTATATATTTATTTAAATTTATAAAATATTTCTTTTTTTAACATTTTTTGACATAATTTACTGAAGTCCAATGTTCTGTTTTGATCAAGGCAAGTACATGTAACAACAAAGGAATTTAAAAGTAGTTCTGAAAGTTGATATTTTCACTCCTTATTTTGCAGTGAAAATATCAAATTGATATTTTCACTGTTGTTATTTCACTGTTAAACCCCCATATTTCATCGTAAAGCATGAAAGAAATATATAAACCTCTATGTTTTGGACCTTCAAACTAATATTTTCACTGTTAACACCACTAACCGTCAGCAACAACATCGTTAATAACGCTGTTAACTTTAAAGATGCACTCTTACTCCCATATAAGATTTACCACAATTAATAATTTTGTTTTAATATTCCAAAAAGGATGAATCAATGTTAAAAACAAAGGTCCTTATAAAGGATACCGAGTTTAATTTGAAAGAAATGTGACTATAGTAGACCGCAGTAAATCTTTTAGCATTTTAGCTATTAAATACATGGTTACAATATTGTTATCGGTAATTAATATTTTCCATTTATGCATTATTTAGTAAGAAGTTAAAGGTTTATCGGTCAAAATGGATGTTTGTTATAAATGTGTATGTATTTATTTTGAATAAGAGTGTCACTTTAATAAAGTTAGTGGCCCATTATATCCATTCTGAAGACCTGTTTCTATTGTCAATACGTAATGCCTGAGAGAGTCCGTTTAACGTGTGTCTTGTCTGCGAGTGTGTATGTATGATGATATAAAGATATAGATATAAAACATATTTAATTTAAAGGTTTGATCAAGGACGTTTATTGCCGCCATGGTCGATTGCTGATACTCGTGTCCTGGATAGTTACGTCCGATATCACGTGCGTGTCTCCGGGGTACATTGCTTGGGAACGGAAAAGTCACTAGGTCAATGTGTAGAATTGGCGGGAGACACGACTTCATGCGACCCGCGAGAGCAAGTTGGAATACAATGTTTGGGTATAATTGTTTTATAATGCACTGGTTAAGATAACAAAAAAAATGGTAGATGGAGAAAATTACAAATAAAAAATAGCAATACATTGTAAGAATTATAATTACATTTTGATTTCACATTAATCCATCCGTCCCTATTAAGTATTTGTCCCAACACCAATATAGCTGACCTTACATCACAGCTATTGGTTCGACAGAATATAAACAATTGTGATCTAATCTCTAAACACATGCTCATAAAAATTAACAGTCGCTTGAAATACCTTGCACTAAAACAATGCAGGGATTTATCTATACCGTTGACACACTCTCACCTACGTCACTCTTTTAGCTTACACAAGATTGAAGCTTCAGGGCGGTGGCTCCTTCTCTGGGCGGGTGATGGTAGAACACAACGGTACCTGGGGATCAATTTGTGACGACAACACAGGACCAGGCTTTGCCAATGTCGTCTGCAAGGAACTAGGGTAAGGCTCATATGTAATATTTATCTTCAATCAGCACAGAACCAAAAATTGTCTTTGTTGTCGACAAGTAACTGGGGTAAGGCTCACATGTAGACAATTTGTCAAACCAGCACAGGACCAATTTTTGTCGTTGTTGTCTACAATCTACTAGGATAAGAGTCATATGTAGACAGTTAGTGTAACCAGCCCAGAACAAGACATGACAGTAGTCTTTTGCACGAAACCGTGACACGGCTCATACGTAAGCTGAGCCAACACAGGGCCCGGATTCGCCTAGGTCGTCTCCTAGGAGCTAGGGCAACGTTTTTTCATAAACAGTTTGTGCATTTAGCAAAGGTAGAAATTTTGCAAATGCCATCTGGAAATAAAGCAACTGGAGCTCGTTTTTGAATGGTTATAAAATTACATTTCATTTGTTTTTGGTGCGGATAGAAATGTCCGAGCTGAGTGCACATGCTGGTCGTAATAAGTTTTCCTTCCCTGCTGGAAACACATGGTTCATGTTTTATTTTTGCAAACCATTATCTTTCACATTTCATAAAAATTGACTTTAAAAGTATCACAGTAATTGTACATTTCACTCCAAAAACAAATAACGCGTGCATCATTGTTTACCGCCGTCATGCCGAGCAATAATTTGAAATCAAAGTTGACGTCAAAGAATACCTAAAACACCGCATCTTTACAGGGTTTGACTATTGTTTTATTTTGTTGTGTTTCAATCAATTTGTGTTTACCATGTGATTAATTGCGTTATAATTGCTACGTCGGAAGGCATAATTTTACTTCGAATGAAGACTTTAAACAAAGATTACTTCACTTTTTCTTCACTATTTTAAATGAATCAAAGCACAGTCTTCGCCGCTTACGGAACCCGCCTTCGATCTTTTACCAGAGTTTAAATCAGTTTCTTAAAAAAACTTCGACCAACCTTTTTACAATACGGCCGTCTGACAAAACATTATTTTGGGGACAGGTTTGTCGAAGAGTTTAATGAAACTAATTACCTTATCAAACTTCTGTAATAAAACGAATGCAGTGCTCTTTAGGCGGCATAGACTGCCCTTTATTGATTTAAAATGGTTTAGTAAAAGAAAGGTTATATTTAATTTAAGTCTTCATTTTTAACAAAGAGTTGCCGTCCTACGTAGCATATATGACGTAATTTATCACGTGGTATACACACACTGTCAATGTCATGATGAAGATTTCTCTTTTATTAATTATTACTGAGCGCACCTTACCATTAAATATATCGAAAAAATAACCGTAGCTGTCTTATCAAGTTTTGTTCTTCACACATCTGCTCTTCACATCAGCGTATTTCCAACTCCCTGATATATGCTCACAGACCAGTGACGTCAGCACAATATGTGTAATTAATAGGAAGACTAGAATACTCGCACTGTACTCACCCTCTGTTGTTGTTTTTCTTTCGGGTCGGCGCCAGGGGTTGATTACAAACTATTCAAGTCAGCAGGTATTGATAAGACCAGCTGGGAGTTGAACGCAAACAACTATGACTAGGTGTAATGAACTACAGTACATCCAGCACCTATGTAGTTTTGCTTCTTACTTTTCAGTGGCGTATTTAAGTTATCATGAGCTGTCTCATCAGCTTTCTCAATAAGGTTGCAACCCACTGGTGTGTGATTATCGTAACGGGTGATGTATGTAGGAACATCAGATATGCTCGTTTGATCACTTCGCGGCCCAGCTTGAGCTTGTGCTCCGATTGACAACATTACGTAATGCACCTGCAATCTGTGGCAGATTTACTTCCCATTGGCCTTTCTTATCACCAGTGTAACACCTTATTGCTTTGATCAGGGTAGGTCGGATTGTACCGCTCTACCTGACCATCGTTCTGGCCTTATGAATTTCAAGAACCTTACAAAGTAAAGTAAAAAGCTAAGATTCAAAGTTTACGCCGGATCAGAAAATACCTACTAATGATACCCGAATCTAGAAAAGAACTGATTTAACTGCTGCCCTAGCCGTTACTGCCACTATCTGTGATGGCATGGGAACACATTTGGTGAATTGATCGGCATCATGAGTACATACTGGTTTCCACTTGACGTCAATGGTTAAGGACCCATGCAGTCCAGATGTACTCCTTCCATTTGGACATTAGCTTGGTACTCCCTAATATGAGACATAATTAAAACTTCTACTTGATATTCATGAACCAATTGGTTCGTGTTACACATTGATGCCCTGCATAGGGTAAGTCGTGATTCGGACAAATGGCCTCATTTTGAAGCGAATTTGTAACCACTAGTATCTTCTCTTCGCCCCCATCCTGTTGTCGATGCAACACTTCATCAATTAGAGGAACTGCTCTTTAGTGCACCAGTTTGCTTTGCTACACTAGGCACTGGCGGAGAAGGCATTGAACTACACTGCACTGTTGGCGTAGAATCCGGAATATCATACTCAGTTGAAATGGGTACTTCAGAAACAGCATTTTGCCGAAACTTCCCCAGTCCACCGACGTAACAATGTCGTCACAGACATGGTGTTGGTCTGTATTGGGCGCTCGCTGACCCCTGTGCACGATCTCCCCCTCCACAATGTGGTTGTAGTCCCCACTCCCTGACAGCCGTTCATATGTGATGCCTGAAGGCGCGACTTTCTTCAACTTGTAAAATGAGCCCCATTACACAATACTTACATCACAAGGAAGATCTCCAACTGCAACTCCAGCTACATATGGATTGCAGTGAGTATGGCCTACGAGATAGCGCATCTGCATTTCCGTGTTTTTTCTCTGGTCGATATTCCAAGATAAAGTAATATTGAGCAATTTCCTCAATCCCACGACCTGCAGTTCTTTGAAATTCAACAATCAAGTCAAAACTTGAGTCCTGACCTTGAAAGGTATACCGAGCAAATATAGTCTATACTGCCGAGTTAATCTGCCGACTGGTAACAGCTCCTTTTCTCGTCGTGCAGTATCTCTAGCGTTAAGATGTAACTGCCATATGCAACGACATGTTCAGCATTGTTCTGAATTTGAAAAAGCTCTGCACCGAAAGCATTGTCCTATTCATCACAATCCAGAACAAACTCCGCAACCTGTTTAGGGAGAGCAAGGTCTGGTGGTTATACCCATGCTTGCTGTAGTAGGTCGAAAGCATTTTGCTGTTTTTCGCCCCACCACCCTTATTTTGTTTCCAAAATCGCATGAAGTGGCTCACCTAGCTTCGAGAAATTCTGCGGTAGTATTAAGCTTAACCCATGAAGCGATGAAGAACACGCATGAAATTTGAAACGTTGCAACTTATCACTCTATTTTTCTAAGAGGTCTATAAAGTTTCCTACCAGGTTCATAAACATATGTGGCTAGAACGTTACAAGACCAACTCCCATTTAAATGTGCTCACACAGACCCCTCTAAGTAAGAAAAGTGGTTGTCTTGCGGTTCTAAGGCTTGATAGTCACATGGCAGTGGGCCGAGTTAGCGTCCAGTTTTGAAAGCCAACCGTTTCCGGTAAGTGTGTGTCGACACTCATCAAAAAGAGGGAGGGGAAAGACATCCTTGCCATTGTTCACAGCCCAATAGTCAATTAACCATCTGACAATTCCATAACGCTTGCGTATAAGCACCGAAGACGATGCCCAATCAGAAGCGGATTCTTCTATGACACTAGCCTGCAACATTTGCTTCGACTTCTTCAACAAATGCATGGCGTTTGCTGTGAAGACGCTGCTTTATCTGCTTGGCATCACCAGTATCGATGACATGTACCAAGAGAAACCCAAAAACTTAGAACTGAGTGCCTAGGAGGGCCTCTTTCGTTTACAAACATGGATGGATAATTATTTTGCATTCTAAAAACAATGCTTATTCAATGAATTGCATTTAAGTTTGATGCGTTTTTCATACATGTTTCGTATTAGACAAGCAATGAATGATGACTGTGTACAATTGTGCAGTATTATCAAAATGTGCATTTTGAAGGTCTTTTTCGTAAGCAAAATATTCAGTCAGTTATCAAAATATACAAGCATTACACAAATGAAGTGTTTTATGAATTGAGCTAATACAAATCATATGCAATGTTATAATATTGTGCATTTTGCATACAAATGGAAAACAAAATTTGGAACATGCACTCTTCAGGCCCAATTTCTCGAAACTTCTTAAGTCCCTTACAACAGGATTAAGCTTAGCTTGAGAGTTTTTTTACTATAATTATTTTTCGTAATATTAACTTCTTTAAAAGCTTAAACATGAGTTATCTTTTCGACAATCAAAATAAACCATTTTTCATTGATTTAAAAAAAAATAAGTATGTTTATTTTCTAATTGAAATAAGCTACTTAAGCCTGTTAAGCTTAAGAAATTTCAAGAAATTGGGACCTGGTAGCGTATCCGCTGAGTTGACGAATCCATATAAACGGGCGTTAACTGAATGTTATCCCTTAGGGGGACATACTAACATAACGGTCGATATTCACCGTCTGTTTTTACACGGCACCAGGTTCGCTGAAGGTGGATTCGTTACAAGCACCAATCACCGTCGGTTTGGCTATTTCAACGGACAGATCTGGCTCGATGAAGTTAACTGTAGCAGTAACGCGAGAAGTCTCAGTGAATGTTCGTTGAACAATGGGTGGGGAGTTCATGACTGTTCACACTCGGAGGACGTCGGGGTGATTTGTCGTGGTAATATCACCCTTTTTAATAATAGTACTTTTACATAACATAGTATGACAAGTTAAATTAGATTATAATTTACACTATTTTATAAATTAAATCTGCCCTCTGCTTTACATCTGATACAGCTATGACACATGTTTTTCCGCCTTAGTCATTTAAATCAAAAATCTCATAGTGAATGCCCTTTTAAAACTGCACTGTTACAGATCGAGCGTTTTGATAACTTTTTTGTGTTTGAACGGGACAATTTTAGCGTAAATGTCGGAAAACCAGTTATACAAGACTGCTGAGAAAAGATCTTAATTCTGTGTTTCATATTTACGATCGTAAATTTATTTTTTATAGCTAAGAGCGTTACTTACGTTTTATGAAAAGTGATGTTTTAGTTATCCAAACAGTTGAGATCTGTTCTATTGTGAGTAATCTCATATGACTGAATTGATAACAAAATCCGCTGATTCTGAGACAAAAAATAAAAAATAATAATGTCAAAACTGTTAATTTGTGAGTGTGAGTGCAGCTATAAGTCGTGATGACATAACATTACATTCATAGAACCAGGGCAGAGTTATGAGAGTATCTGGCTAGATGGTGGCCAAAGCGGCCGCGTGAGGATGAACTATGTCAACGTGTCTGGTACTGTGTGTCCAAGCGGCGACCCGGATAACATCGCACGCGTCATCTGTCGAGAACTGGGGTACAGTTTGTACGTATCTCTAAATTTGATGATGAAGACATCTTTGTTGTTTTTCTTTTATGTCGACTATGTATGCAGAATGACTTATATATAATTTATCTTTAAACCCCTGCGACAAAACAAGGGCACCAAGTGTTAAATTCCCCAAAAGGGTGACGTTCATGCTTGATTTTGTTATGAAATAAGCGGTGAAGTATCATTTCTCATATAAACATTGACCTTGCGATTTACTTATGTACGCGATTCAACTTTCAGCATCGACAATGAGCCATACGCGTTTTTAATGCCAAGCAGCTTTAATGCCTGGCTTTACAACGTCTCATGTGACGGAACAGAGCGGAATCTGCATGAGTGTAGGAACTCGGACATCGTACACCATACACAAACATGCTCGAAAGAACTGTATGTCCATTGCATTTCCAGTGAGTATATAAATCAAAATATTTCACACCAAGACACGAAAATCTATCCAGTTTCAGTTGATAGGACTGTACACCAGATTGGCACTGTAACGAATCTCAGACAAATTATTTAATAAAATGTTTTACTCTTTGATATCATAATGGTAAAAAAATGTAAAAAAAAATCGTGCAGTCCAGTGTTGTATCCACTGTGCTACGAAGGCTAACCCTAAACGGTGTGACTATTTAAACTATATACCTAACTTGGTGATATCACGTGATAACATCGACTAGCCAATTACGCATATGGAATGAATTTTACTAGGTACACATACCTAGTAATCCTTTTAATGGAAAAAATACGAAAATTGTAAACTATGTGGTACTGCAGTTAGTAAGTTTCAATACATTGTACACATCGATACCAAGTTTATGTCAGTTTTAGACGAGTTTCTTTTTTTTTCGCTATTTCATCATATGGAGTACAGCCCTTTTAAAAAAAGATGGTTATTCCTCAGTCACATTTTCTAGATACAACAAGGAAACGGCACCCGTCAGCTCCGAAATCGAGAGATACGAGCGGCGACCGTAGAGAATTTGCGGTGGCCTCAGAGTCACTATACGGCGTATCCCTATACTATCTTTGACAGGCCGTAGGGGTCATCGGAGGATTGTAGCGCGCAACTGTTTTCATTTTAGGCTCGTCATGGCAATACGAATTCCCGTAGCCATGCCGTAGAACTGTTCCACGGAGACGTCGCCGTACGGTGGCTATGCGTTTGCCGTGCGGCTGATCAAGGGTCTTATGAATTACATTTGAATTTTGCTATCCGTGCGGCCGCAAAGGCAGTATGTATCATGCGTGGACCAGGTGTATATGCCAGTTTTTTCCTTTGCGGCTACCTTGCGTCTGCCTTGGTATTTGATAAAATCCTAGAACGCCCTTCGGCGACCGTGCGTCTTTACTTCGAAAGCCGTACGGTAGCCCAGGTTTTTTGTTTCCACAAATTCAAAACACGTCTTGTGGCTGCCCTAATATTTGTGACTGCTCAAGTAACCGTTGGAATGATATGGTGACCTTTAATTGCGATTGGCCATATATCTTAGACCCAACGGCTGCTTCAGCAAATGTAACTGAGGTTTTAAGAATGCAACAAAATGGTCTTCTTGCTTCGAGGTTCTGTTGGTAAATATTCGAACGTCGTCGATGTAATCATCGGTCGGTAAACACTTTAAACTTGCTATCACTAAAATGTCTGTTCAAGACATTGGAATAAAACTTAGTTCACATGATGCAAAATACATTATACGAACATGTGTATATTTCATTATTTTATTTGATATATGTCGAGTTATGCCCCTTTTCGAATGAATCCGGACGAGCGTTATCACCCCTTACGGTACTCTTGTTACATAACCTTTACAATGATGCCAAATAAGTATGAGCTTATCTGGCAGCAAATATACCATGACCATTCTTACGACGTGCATGAAGTGGTTGTATGTCATACTTTTGCAGGTATGAGTTCATCCGCGGAGACAGGAGCAGTGCGGTTAACGGGCGGTTCGTCACCCAAGGCCGGTCGACTGGAGGTGTTCTACAACCACCAGTGGGGATCCGTCTGCGACGACGGTGTCACTAACAACCTCTCACGAGTCGTGTGCTCACAGCTGGGATATCACACGTAAGCACGACACTGCGAAAAACTTTCACTACATACAATGGCATATAAAAATGATTTTAATATAACAATTAGATTTAAAATTATGTGCATTGAACATTATTTTCCTCTAGGTTTTTTATATGCAGCATCGGTAACTTAGCCATAAAAACGTTTGAGATTTTCCATCGATGCAATACCTCCGTTGCAACACAAATTCTTCGTTCTCGCTAGTGTTTAATTATAGTCAGTTATATTCGCAAAAACGTATTCAACAATACAATACAATAGCTATTCTCCCTGATTGCATCTGTTCTACCAAAATGAAACATGTGCATTCAAAATAATTTACCCCTATATTTTATTTGCAGCATCGGTAATTTAGTTATAGAAACGTTTGAGTTTTTGATTCGATGCAATACCTCCGTTGCAAAACTAATTCTTCATTCTCGCTAGTGTATGATTATAGTCAGTTATATTCGCAAAAACGTATTCAACAATACAATACAATAGCTATTCTCCCTGATCGCATCTGTTCTACCAAAATGAAACATGTGCACTGCAGGTCACACCCCTCTGTAATGCGTAGCCTCGGCCACGAATATAATACTGCTGATATGCCTATCTGGATGAACTCCGTGGAGTGTAGGGGCCTGGAGAGATATATATCGGAATGTGACCACGAGCCATGGGGCCAACACGACTGTACACATGACGAGGACGTTGGTATCAATTGCAGTACGTCAAGTAAGCGATGATTTTACCTCGATCTATTAATATTTTAAAGGGACTGTCTCATAGGTGTGCTGTTTTACTTTTAAAAACATTAATCAGAAATTATGTCCAACTTTTGGAACCATGCAGATTCCACATTCGAGCTACATTAGTGTGTGTACACCACGTGATAAATTACGTCATAAATGCTACGTCGGAAGGCAATATTTTGATTTGAAAAAATACTTTAAACAAAGATAACTTCTCTATTTTTTACTTTTTAAAATGAAACATAGCGCAGTCTACGCCACTTACGGAGCCCCACCTTCGGTCTTTTACCAAAATTTGATTGTGAGTTTAGTTTCTTAAAACACTTCGACAAACCTTTTTAAAATACGGCCGTCTGATCGAGCAATGTCAAAACATGATTTTGGAAACAGGTTTGTCGAAGTGTTTGATGAAACTAATCCATCTTATCAAACTTCGGTAATCAAACGAAGGAAGGACTCTTTAGGCGGCATAGACGGCCCTTTGTTTTATTTAAAATGGTGTAATAAAAGAAAAGTTATCTTTGATTTAATTCTTTATTTTAAGCAAACTGATGCCTTCCGACGTGACATATATGACGTAATTTATCACGTGGTGTACATATCTCAATGGAAATGTACAGGAGACCAGTTTACAAACGGACTTTATATAGCTATTTAATAAAGTATCTCTCCTGCCCCTTGAAGTATGATAGGAACCCTTCTCGTCTTTCATTTGGTGCTTTTAAGATGTTTATGTGATATTTAGATTTAGGTCCCTTAATGGCTTTTATTTGATGACTCTTAAACATATTGAAATAAGAAAGAATTTTCTGTTCGGCATTTTTTAAAGAAATTACTCAACATTTTTTCTAATTATGCGATTGCTCTACCACAGTTTTATGTTTAGGTAATGTTGATTTCTAAATATGATTAAGTCCGGTTTGATGCATGAAATCTAATGTTATCTTTTGACTCCATTTTGATGCGTTTATAAGTTTGTCCATTCAGGTGCGTCGCATGTGAGCAGATATTTTTTCATAAATGCATTAAATGAATTTAAACATTCTCTAATTGTATGTTTTTGACATGCAGTCAGAACCAAATATATTTTCACTCTCTTCAAACCAGGCCGCACATTTTTAGCTATCCCTGTAAACAAATAGTCCCTGTATCGCCACTCTCAATTCATTGGGCGTTTATGTGTTTGTTGGTCACTGCATCCAAAAGGAAAGTAAGAAATCCTTAGTAAAGTCAAGTCAAATGCTTTGTTGGCATATTTAGGAACAACTTTGCCAATACAAAAAAGGACATTTAATGACAACTATGACAAACTTAAATTTCAATAAAGAGAAAAAAACAAGTATTTTTATTTAATCATATTTTATAACATGACGGTACGTTTACACAAAATGATAATGAAAACAGGGTATGAATCAAAATTCAAACATTTACCCGATCCACTTTCCGAATGAATCCGGACGATCGTTATCACCCCTTACGGTACTCTTGTAACAAACCCATAACAATGATACCACACAAATATGAGCTTATCTGGCAGCAAATATACCATGACCATTATTACGACGTGCATGCATGTGTTGTGTAATGTTTGCAGATCGAGGTGCGCCCGAGGAGACGGCAGCAGTGCGGTTAACGGGCGGTTCGTCACCCAAGGCCGGCCGGCTGGAGGTGTACCACAGCCACCAGTGGGGATCCGTCTGCGACGACGGTGTCACTTACAACCTCGCACGAGTCGTGTGCTCGCAGCTTGGATATCACACGTAAGCACGACACTGCGAAAATATTTCACTATGGCATAAAATAACGATTTAAATATATAATTTAAAAACTACTTGTGGGATAAAAATGCTATATTATGTGAATTGAAAATAATTTTCCTCTAGGTTTTTATTTGCAGCATCGGTAACTTAGCTATTGAAATGTTTTGAGTCTCTATTTTGATGCAATACCTCCATTGCAAGATAAATTCTTCATTCTTGCTAGTGTGCGATTATAGTCAATTACAATTGCAAAAACATATTCAACAATACAAAACAATAACTATTCTCCCTGATTGCATCTGTTCTACCAAAATGAAACATGTGCACTGCAGGTCACATCCAACTCTAACGCCTTACCATAGCAACGAATATACTACTGCTGATATGCCTATATGGCTGGACTCCGTGCTGTGTAGAGGCCTCGAGAGACACATATCGGAATGTTACCACGAGCCATGGGGCCAACACGACTGTACACATGACGAGGACGTTGGTATCAATTGCAGTATGTCAAGTAAACGATGAATTTACCTCGATCGATTAATCTTTTTAAGGGACTCTCTAATAGTTGTCTTGTTTTTGATACAGAATTGCATGCATTACATATTACCATAAATCCTTAAATCTTCGCATTTAACACGGATACAAGTTTACCTCTTATTCGAGTTTATCATGGTCTGCTCGCGCATTTCGGCTGCATTTGGTCTGACCCTGCTGAGACGCCATCACGACTTTAATTGTGTTTAACTGCCATTCGTTACGTCAGGTGATTATAATTCCATGCCAAGTCCAGACATAGGAATACTTGATGAAACAGAATGAGATACAAGAGATCCGGGTGGTTTTTAACGTGCTCTTTGTAAAGCACCGATACAAGGGAAACAACTCCCTTATGTAGAACCACTACTGAGAACACTATATTCTCAGTACTAATCTTTAAATGCCGAGCGTAAGGCCAGGGAGCGACCGGTAATATATTTTTTACGGATTATGGTTTGACGATGGCCGGGGTTTGAAGCCCCGACTTTACGGAAGTTTACCTTCTCTTAACAACATAATTAATCATCATTTTTCTGTTGCAAGGTGATCCTGAGGAATCCGACAGCAGCTCAACCGGGTCAACTTCTACCGTAGGAATTTTGCTGGGTGTCTTCATACCCATAGGAATCATTACCGCTGTGATTATTATTTGCAAGTGTAGGAAGAAGCGCGGTGAGACCACGCAGGCCGGCCGTCACCAGCAGTCTCAGGAACAGTTCACACCCTATCAGTTGCGGCAAATGACCAATGTGGCTTACGCCAGTTCTTCTAGGGATGACGCTGTACGCGGAAACGTCCCACTGGGAGACACCCGTACAGCGGTATCGTCCAATCCGCCCGAGTATCATAGTATTTCCTTTAATCGAGGTATTCCCTTAAATTCGTTATCGCATAATGGACAAACAAACAATGGGTATTTGTCTGAATCCAGTCACGCACAGGAACATAACGCCACAGATTTGACAGAAACCCCCGAACTGCCGTCTTACGAAGACGCGATGAGTAACCCAGATGTGTTTAAAATCCACATGTGAATTGCATATTCTTTTGTGTATTAACAAATTATAAACAACAATTATGTTCTTTTCTTCATTACTCGAGGAAATAAAAATATATCCATCTATCGTCAGGGAAGGTTTGTGCTTATTCTGTCGTATATAGTTGTTTGTAAATGAAACATGTATATGCTACCTTTCAAAAGACAACGGCACTCAGTTGGTCCGGGTCAAATGTCTGTGATAACTTTATGTTCTGTGTTAACAACTTTATATAATGTAAATGATTATCGCTCGTTTCTATGTAGTATTGTAATAGCAGAACTCTCCCGTAATGTATTATTGTAGGTAATATATACATCCTCTTCCGGAGATTTTGATAACTTGTATAGTATTGATACATCTGTTTGAAACTAAGTCACTGCTTGACATTATTATATCAATGTAGTATCTGACAGTCTTTAAAACTCGATGTATAATTTCTTTCTTTTTTTTTACATAAATTATATAAATAGCTGCTATCATAAGTGTTTTGTTAGTAGTATATCGTTGTTAAGGATGTCATCTGAATAAAAAATATGTGATTGTGAATGGAAATGGTATTTAACAATGGCCATTTGTTTAGTTCATGTGAGCAGTAGTTTGATTCAGCCATTAAATGAATGTCATGTATCTTAAATAATTTATAAAAATGCCAATAAAAGCCCGTGGTATGGGCGTACGGTGTAGGTATTCTGAAGGTCCGCAGTATGGGCGTTCGGTGTAGGTATTCAGAAAGTCCGTACTATGGCCGTACGGTGTAGGTTTTATGAAAGCCAATAGAATGGCCGTACGGTGTAGTTTTATGAAAGCCCGTAGAAAGGTCGTATGATGTAGGTTTATGAAAGCCCGTAGTATGACCGTACTGTGTAGGTATTATGAAAGCCCGTGGTATGGGCGTACTGAACAGGTATTCTGAAATCCCGTAGTATGGGTGTATGGTGTAGGTATTCTGGATGTCCGCAGTAAGGGCTTACGGTTTAGGTATTCTGAAAGTCCGTAGTATGATTGTACTGTTGTATTTATTCTGAAAGCCCGTAGTATGGGCTTACTGAACAGGTATTCTGAAAACCCGTAGTATGGGCGTACTGTGTATGTATTCTGAAAGCCCATAATGTGTGAGTACTGTGTATGTATTCTGAAAGCCCGTAGTTTGGGCGTACTGTTTGGGTATTCCAAAAGCCCGTAGTATGAGTGTGCTGTGTGGGTATTCTGAAAGCTCTTACTATGGGCGTACTGTGTGGGTATTCTGAAAGCCCGTAGTATGGGCGTACTGTGTATGTATTCTGAAAGTCCGTAGTATGGGCGTACTGTGTATGTATTCTGAAAGCCCGTAGTATGGGCGTACTGTGTATGTATTCTGAAAGTCCGTAGTATGGGCGTACTGTGTATGTATTCTGAAAGCCCGTAGTATGGGCGTACTGTGTATGTATTCTGAAAGTCCGTAGTATGGGCGTACTGTGTATGTATTCTGAAAGTCCGTAGTATGGGCGTACTGTGTATGTATTCTGAAAGTCCGTAGTATGGACGTACTGTGTATGTATTCTGAAAGCCCGTAGTATGGGCGTACTGTGTATGTATTCTGAAAGTCCATAGTATGGGCGTACTGTGTATGTATTCTGAAAGTCCGTAGTATGGACGTACTGTGTATGTATTCTGAAAGCCCGTAGTATGGGCGTACTGTGTATGTATTCTGAAAGTCCGTAGTATGGGCGTACTGTGTATGTATTCTGAAAGTCCGTAGTATGGGCGTACAGTGTAGGTATTCTGAGAGCCCGAATTATGGGCTTACTGTGTAGATATTATGGAAGTCCGTAGTATGGGCGTACTGTGTATGTATTCTGAAAGCCCGTAGTATGGGCGTACTGTGTATGTATTCTGAAAGTCCGTAGTATGGGCGTACTGTGTATGTATTCTGAAAGTCCGTAGTATGGGCGTACTGTGTATGTATTCTGAAAGTCCGTAGTATGGGCGTACTGTGTATGTATTCTGAAAGCCGGTAGTATGGGCGTACTGTGTATGTATTCTGAAAGCCCGTAGTATGGGCGTACTGTGTATGTATTCTGAAAGTCCGTAGTATGGGCGTACTGTGTATGTATTCTGAAAGTCCGTACTATGGGCGTACTGTGTATGTATTCTGAAAGCCCGTAGTATGGGCGTACTGTGTATGTATTCTGAAAGTCCGTAGTATGGGCGTACTGTGTATGTATTCTGAAAGTCCGTAGTATAGGCGTACTGTGTATGTATTCTGAAAGTCCGTAGTATGGGCGTACTGTGTATGTATTCTGAAAGCCCGTAGTATGGGCGTACTGTGTATGTATTCTGAAAGTCCGTAGTATGGGCGTACTGTGTATGTATTCTGAAAGTCCGTAGTATGGGCGTACTGTGTATGTATTCTGAAAGCCCGTAGTATGGGCGTACTGTGTATGTATTCTGAAAGCCCGTAGTATGGGCGTACTGTGTATGTAGTCGGAAAGCCCGTAGTATGGGCGTACAGTGTAGGTATTCTGAAAGCCCGAATTATGGGCTTACTGTGTAGATATTATGGAAGTCCGTAGTATGGGCGTACTGTGTATGTATTCTGAAAGTCCGTAGTATGGGCATACTGTGTATGTATTCTGAAAGCCCGTAGTATGGGCGTACTGTGTATGTATTCTGAAAGCCCATAGTATGGGCGTACTATGTATGTATTCTGAAAGTCCGTACTATGGGCGTACTGTGTATGTATTCTGAAAGCCCGTAGTATGGGCGTACTGTGTATGTATTCTGAAAGTCCGTAGTATGGGCGTACTGTGTATGTATTCGGAAAGTCCGTAGTATAGGCGTACTGTGTATGTATTCTGAAAGTCCGTAGTATGGGCGTACTATGTATGTATTCTGAAAGCCCGTAGTATGGGCGTACTGTGTATGTATTCTGAAAGTCCATAGTACATTATGGGCGTACTGTGTATGTATTCTGAAAGTCCGTAGTATGGGCGTACTGTGTATGTATTCTGAAAGCCCGTAGTATGGGCGTACTGTGTATGTATTCTGAAAGCCCGTAGTATGGGCGTACTGTGTAGGTATTCTGAAAGCCAGTAGTATGGGCGTACAGTGTAGGTATTCTGAAAGCCCGAATTATGGGCTTACTGTGTAGATATTATGGAAGTCCGTAGTATGGTCGTACTGTGTATGTATTCTGAAAGCCCGTAGCATGGGCATACAGTGTATGTATTCTGAAAGTCCGTAGTATGGGCGTACTGTGTATGTATTCTGAAAGTCCGTAGTATGGGCGTACTGTGTATGTATTCTGAAAGCCCGTAGTATGGGCGTACTGTGTATGTATTCTGAAAGCCCGTAGTATGGGCGTACTGTGTATGTATTCTGAAAGTCCGTAGTATGGGCGTACTGTGTATGTATTCTGAAAGCCCGTAGTATGGGCGTACTGTGTATGTATTCTGAAAGTCCGTAGTATGGGCGTACTGTGTATGTATTCTGAAAGTCCGTAGTATGGGCGTAGAGTGTTGGTATTCTGAAAGCCCGTAGTATGGGCGTACTGTGTATGTATTCTGAAAGTCCGTAGTATGGGCGTACTGTGTATGTATTCTGAAAGTCCGTAGTATGGGCGTACTGTGTATGTATTCTGAAAGTCCGTAGTATGGGCGTACAGAGTAGGTATTCTGAAAGCCCTAATTATGGGCGTACTGTGTAGATATTATGGAAGTCCGAAGTATAGGCGGATTGTGTAGATATTATGAAAGCCGTAGTATGGACGTAATGTGTAGAATTTAAATGCCTGAGAATAAATCATACGGAAACTATGGCAATAGAGAACACGCAACAAGAAACCGCAATACGAGGAAATCATGTTTTAACTTAAAAGTATATACCAATAGAGTGTAACATAAAGTTGTGGGTACTTTTAAAATACAAATCATGGTCATTACGAACTGAATGCATTCAATTGACACTGAAATCAACAATTGCAAGTACATCTTGGTATGATTATGTTTTACTTCTTTGAGTATCATTTTACACTTACTAATAGATCAAGAGTGGTGTAAGTAATAGTGGGCTAAGTATGCCAAAATATTAATTCAAAGCTTTGCAAGCATGCGACATTCTAGTGTTTTAAACCTCACGACTTACAATATTTGGTTATAGTATTTTTTAACATGTACGAGTACCACAAACAAACAAAAAAACATATGCTTTTTTATCATTAAACGAGGCTTTGTGTGCAGTAAAATAAAAAATAAAAAACCGAAAATAATATATCAAACATGGTTATTTCGGCCTTCAAAGAGTGCAAAATATTTCATCTTTCAGTTTAAATAAAGAGTAGAGACTTTATATATTTTTATTTTTTATTTATTTTATACCCAATGGAAGTTTTCATCCATCCAATACCTATTAAAGGAGACCAAAATATACTTGTTCACGATTTCGTTTAGCAAACACCAACACAATAACATTACTTCAAGAACTTTGTTACCTCTCAGCCATGGATCCCCATCTGTCTGCAGACCACCGAGGAAGGATTCTCCGTGCATTAACACCTTCAATCGGCCCTCCGTCCTGCCCGCCAGACGCACAGACCTTATCCGATACGTCCCGCTACTTATACGGCCCACCTCCGATGCAATCCAATATTGATACGGTACATCCGATACGCCCCGATACTAATACGGTATATTTTCGAAAGAGTCCCAATACTGATACTGTCCACATCAGAGACATCCTACTACTGATATGGCTCATGACTGATACGGTTCATTTCGATACGCCCCGCTACAGATACAGTCCCTATCCCATACATCCCAATACTGATACGGTTCATGTCGATACGTCCCGCTACTTGTACAGTCCCTATCCGATACAGCCCAATACCGTGATACGGTTCATGTCGATACGTCCCGCTACCGATACAGTCCCTATCCGATACATCCCAATACCGTGATACGGTTCATGTCGATACGTCCCGTTACTGATACAGTCCCTATCCGATACATTCCAATACTGAGACGATTCATGTCGATACGTCCCGCTACTGATACAGTCCCTATCCGATACATTCCAATACTGATACGGTTCATGTCGATACGTCCCGCTACTGATACAGTCCCTATCCGATACATTCCAATACTGATACGGTTCATGTCGATACGTCCCGCTACTGATACAGTTCCTATCCGATACATCCCAATACTGATACGGTTCATGTCGATTCGTCCCGCTACTGATACAGTCCCTATCCGATACATTCCAATACCGATACGGTTCATGTCGATACGTCCCGCTACAGATACATTCCCTATCCGATACATTTCAATACTGATATGGTTCATGTCGATACGTCTCGCCACTGATACAGTCCCTATTCGATACATTCCAATACTGATACGGTACATGTAAATTCGTCCCGCTACTGATACAGTCCCTATCCGATACATTCCAATACAAATACGGTTCATGTCGATACGTCCCGCTACTGATACAGTCCCTATCCGATACAGCCCAATACCGTGATACGGTTCATGTCGATACGTCCCGCTACTGATACAGTCCCTATCCGATACATCCCAATACTGATACGGTTCATGTCGATACGTCCCGCTACAGATACAGTCCCTATCCGATACATTCCAATACTGATACGGTTCATGTCGATACGTCCCGCTACTGATACAGTCCCTATCCGATACATTCCAATACTGATACGGTTCATGTCGATACATCCCGCTACTGATACAGTCCCTATCCGATACATTCCAATACTGATACGGTTCATGTCGATACGTCCCGCTACTGATACAGTTCCTATCCGAAACACCCCAATACTGATACGGTTCATGTCGATACGTCCCGCTACAGATACAGTCCCTATCCGATACATTCCAATACTGATACGGTTCATGTCGATACGTCCCGCTACTGATACAGTCCCTATCCGATACATTCCAATACTGATACTGATAGCGATTTCAATAAATAAGTATTCCAATTAGTTCTCAATGCCGTTGCACACTCACCCGGACTGTCTGCAGCTATTGGTGGCAACCGAAGCAGACGATGCTACATTCATTGATGTTGAGTACCACCACGCGCCACTGTGAGTTGTCTGATCCGCCCAGCAGACGGACTTAGTACTGCTTAGACGCTTTTGTCCCAACCTCTGTAAACAGTTGTACGAACTATGCGTACACACTCGTAAAAATTCAATGACCTCTCGCATTTCGAAAGGTATCTTAAGGATATTAAAATATACAGGAATTCAGTAATTTACTTTAAAATCAAGAAAGGAACCAAACCCATATGGGGCCATATAATCATGTAAGTCATCGGTGCTGTTGTCGTGTAAAGGCTACTTCAATGATTAGTAGTACAAAACAAACTTTCCTCCATCAAATATGAAAAACAGTTGTTCGTACCTTACAATATACCATTCAGAATAATTTGACAAAGTTTATTAAGATCTTTATATTATTTGCGGTATATTTCTTTTGAAGTCTTACATTTTAAAACTTTTGTTCTGCATTCGCTGTTTTTTAGACCATGTAAACTTAAATTTATCAGTATTATTGGCATTTCATATTAACTTTCATTTAAGATACATGACATTCATTTAATGGCTGAACTACAACACTGCTCAGATGAGCTAAACAAATGGCCAATGTTAAATACCATTATCAGTCACAATAACATATTTCATTCGGATGACATCCTTTACAACGATATACTACTAACAAAACACTAATTTTAGCAGCTTTTATATAATTTATTTAAAAAAACCCACATTATTCGGAGTTGATAAAATGCAAAAAATGACAGGCAAATGAATAAACAACTCACCAGCCCTTACTCCCAATGCTAGGGTTAATTGGACGAACCGTAAGAGCTTTAAAGTGTACTCATATACTCAATTTAAACAGTTTACAAACATGCGGTAATTGTCAATACAAATTATAATTACGCCTTATGAAGGCACATTATGAATACAAATATGAAAACAAAGTTCGTCAATGATTTAAAAGTGTTCAGAAAGAAATTATACATCGAGTTTTAAAGACTGTCAGATACTACATTGAAATAATAATGTCAAGCAGTGACTTAGTTTCAAACAGACGTATCAATACAATGCAATATCAACCAGGAGGATGTATATATTTCCCTCCATTATACATTACGGGAGAGTTCTGCTATTACAATATTACATAGACACGAATAATAATCGTTTACATAATATAAAGTTGTTAACACAGAACATAAAGTTATCACAGACTTTCCGGACCCGGACCAGCTGAATGCCGTTGTCTTTTGAAAGGTAGCATAATTATACATATTTCATTTACAAACGACTATATACGACAGAATAAGCACAGACCTTCCCTGACGATAGATGGATATATTTTGATTTCCTCGAGTAATGAAGAAAAAAACATAGTTGTTGTTTATAATTTGTTAATACACAAAAGAATATACAGTTTATATGTGGATTTTAAACACATCTTTGTTACTCATCGCGTCTTCGTAAGACGGCAGATCGGGGATTTCTGTCAAATCTGTGGCGTAATGTTCCTGTGCGTGACTGGATTCAGACAAATACCCATTGTTTGTTCGTCCATTATGCGATAACGAATTAGAGGGAATACCTCGATTAAAGGAAATACTATGATACTCGGGCGGATTGGACGATACCGCTGTACGGGTGTCTCCCAGTTGGACGTTTCCGCGTACAGCGTCATCGCTAGAAGAACTGGCGTAAGCCACATTTGTCATTTCCCGCAACTGATAGGGTGTGAACTGTTCCTGAGACTGCTGGTCACGGCCTGCCTGCGTGGTCTCACCGCGCTTCTTCCTACACTTACAAATAATTGTCAAAGCGGTAACGAGTCCTATGGGTATGACGATACCCAGCAACATTCCTAAGGTGGAGGTGCTGTCGGATTCCTCAGGGTCACCTTGCAACAGAAAAATGATGATTACTTATGTTTTAAAGAGAAGGTACACTTCCGTAAGGTCGGGTCTTCAAACCCCGGCCGCGTCAAACCATAATCCGTAAAAAATATATTACCGGTCGTTCCCTGGCATAGCGCTCGGCATTTAAAGATTAGTACTGAGAAATATAAGTATCTTCCATGGCCGAGAGTGTAAGATAGGTTCATTCCAACCCGAGCGTAGGGTGTTTCCGCAAAACACCCTGCGCGAGGGTCGGGATGAACCCACCTTACACGAGCGCCTATGGTAGATGCTTTTTCTCCCACTTCAGTTAAACAACATTAAGTAAAAATGTATCTTTTGCTGGAACTCTTTTGTGATTAGTGAAAATAATTGCGTATGGATATGCGATAGCACGTGGTTGTCATGGATATGCGCGCAGTGATCCAGTTAATGTTAATAATCAAATCGGTCTTTTAAAATAATTCTGAGGAAAATGAAGCATTATTTCTTGAATGGTGCGTGAAAACTGTTTTATAGTGGCATTTGAAGCGAAAAATAATTAAAGATGCACTCTTACTCCAAAATTAGATTGACCAAAATTAATAATATTGTTTAAATATTCCAAAAAGGATGAATAAATGACGTAAACAATGGTTCTTATGAAGGATACCGAGTTTAATTTGAAATGCATGAGCATTAAACACGGTATTTCTACCTTATGAGACTATAGTAGACCATAGTAAAGCTTTTAGCATTCACCAATCATTTAACATTTTTGCGCTTTCTGATATTAGATACACGGTTACAATCTTGTTATCAGTAATTATTATTTTCCATACATGCATAATTTAGTAAGTAGTAAAGGGTTTATCAGTCAAAATGGATGTTTGTTATACATGTGTATGTATTGATTTTGAATAAGAGTGTCACTTTAATTAGCGTTCTAAATATTACCATAAGACAAGATTTCCTTGATGCTACTGCCGACAGTCTTCAACAAGGGAGGTAATTACAATGAGGTGTCCATAAAAAGGAGTTCCATACGGGCATTTTATCTTCGCCCGTGGGCAAGATAAGAATATCTAGCATGGTTAAAATATTGGATCTACTTATCTGAGGTGGGAGAAATAGTGTTCTCAGTACTTGTTCTACCCAGGGGAGTTGTATCCCTTGTATTGGGGCTTTACATAGAGCAAGTTAAAGAACCACCCGGATCTCTTGTATCTCATTCTGTTTCATCAAGTCTTATTAAGTCTGGATTTGACTTGGAATTACAGTTATCTCACGTCACGTATGACATTTAAACACAATAAAAGTCGTGATGAGCGGGGTCAAGCCAAAATGAGCGGGAAGACCGTGACAAACTCGAATAAAAGGTAAACTTGCATCCGTGTTAAATGCGAAGATTTAAGGAATTTAAATGCATGTATTTCTGTATTAAAGCATTTTTTTAAAGACAACTATTAGAGAGTCCCTTTAAACGATTTATAGATCGAGGTAAATTCATCGTTTACTTGACGTACTGCAATTGATACCAACGTCCTCGTCATGTGTACAGTCGTGTAGGCCCCATGGATCGTGGTCACATTCCGATATGTATCTCTCTCCGCCCCTACACTCCACGGAGTCCAGCCATATAGGCATATCAGCAGTATCATATTCATAGCCAAGGTAACGAATTACAGAAGGGTGTGACCTGCAGTGCATATTTTGGTAGAACAGATGCAATCAGGTTGAATGGATATTGTATTGCATTGTTAAATACGTTTTTGCGAATATAACTGACTATAACCACACTCTCGCGAAAATATTCAAGTATTAATATTGTAATGGAGGTATTGAATCAAAACAAATAGTCAAGCGCCGTTTTAAGGCTAAGTAACCGATGCTGCAAAAAAAAACCTAGAGGAAAAAAATATCAATGCATATGACCTAGCATTTTTTTCCACACAAGCAGTGTTTAAATTATATATTTAATTCATTATTATACGAGGGATGTTCGGAAAGTTTCAGCAGTATCGTATTCGTAGCCAAGGTAACGCATTACAGAGGGGTGTGACCTGCAGTGCACATGTTTCATTTTGGTAGAACAGATGCAATCAGGGAGAATAGCTATTGTATTGTATTGTTGAATACGTTTTTGCGGTGCAACGGAGGTATTGCATCGAAACAAAAACTCAAACATTTGTATGGCTAAGTTACAGATGCTGCATATAAAAAACCTAGAGGAAAATAATGTTCAATGCACATAATTTTAATTCTAATTGTTATATTAAAATCATTTTATATGCCATTGTATGTAGTGAGTGTTTCGCAGTGTCGTGCTTACGTGTGATATCCCAGCTGTGAGCACACGACTCGTGAGAGGTTGTTAGTGACACCGTCGTCGCAGACGGATCCCCACTGGTGGTTGTAGAACACCTCCAGCCGGCCGGCCTTGGGTGACGAACCGCCCGTTAACCGCACTGCTCCTGTCTCCGCGGATGCACTCATATCTGCAAAAGTATGACACACAACCACTTTATGCACGTCGTAAGAATGGTCATGGTATATTTGCTGCCAGATAAGCTCATACTTATTTGGTATCATTGTAAAGGTTATGACAATAACAAGAGTACCGTAAGGGGTGATAACGCTCGTCCGGATTCATTCGAAAAGGGGCATAACTCGACATATATCAAATAAAATAATGAAATATACACATGTTCGTATAATGTATTTTGCATCATGTGAACTAAGTTTTATTCCAATGTCTTGAACAGACATTTTAGTGATAGCAAGTTTAAAGTGTTTACCGACCGATGATTACATCGACGACGTTCGAATATTTACCAACAGAACCTCGAAGCAAGAAGACCATTTTGTTGCATTCTTAAAACCTCAGTTACATTTGCTGAAGCAGCCGTTGGGTCTAAAATATATGGCCAATCGCAATTAAAGGTCACCATATCATTCCAACGGTTACTTGAGCAGTCACAAATATTAGGGCAGCCACAAGACGTGTTTTGAATTTGTGGAAACAAAAAACCTGCGGCTACCGTATGGCCTTCGAAGTAAAGACGCACGGTCGCCTTAGAGCTATCTAGGATTTTTACAAATACCAAGGCAGACGCAAGGTAGCCGCAAAAGAAAAACTGGCATATACACCTGCTCCATGCACGATACATACTGCTTTTGCGGCCGCGGGGAATGCGCCTTACCTAGGGTCCCTGGGGTGCGGGGGCATTTGGAGTGGATTTTACCATCGGTTCGTCCTCGCAGGGCGGGGATTTTATCCGGGCTTGGCTGGACCGAAAGTCAAAGTCCCCGCTATTTCCCGGACCTGGGGGCGTGGTTACAATTGACTGGTGCATAATTAATGATTAATCGATTGTTGAATGATTAATGACTTCGGTCATGCATGGTAACAAAACATTTAGTATCAATAAATAAAAACAAAATCGCGTAATTGTGGTTGCATGTCTGTCTCATGCTCAAATTTCTTTTCAATCCACTTTGTATCATACTACCATGCTGTGTATGTCTAATGCCAGAATATACAAAAACCTATGTATATGTTATTAGAGTTCATTTTGGTGATCAACAGGAAATGGAGCGAGCGCAGCGAGACCGCAAGACGAGAAATCTATGGAGGCTATTCGTTGCCAAAAGTCTAGACGTGTATGCGTGTGTTTTATGTGTCACAGTTTGTAACATTGATGATTAACCAATGCACATTTTACAAACGCCAACGCATCGGTTGTATGTTTACATTTCACACTGTACATTTTCAATTTTCATTGTGCCGTGTTTATAGAGTTGTTTATGGTAAACACTCGTCATTCTGTAAACTTACAAGCCGATTTTTACTATGCGGTTTGTATAAGACAGATTTCAGTTCGTAGTTCTACGAAGTACATTGTATGATGGTGACTTTTCATTCGCAGTTGAACATGTTTACGAGATTAATTTTATTTTATTTATAGATAGCTCCGCCTTCACCACGGCCTTTACTCCTCCTTTCGTCTCTCGGAAATTTCCGCTATCACTCGGCTCTATTTAAATCAATTTTATACACTTGGACCATGGATATTGCGAACCTTATTATGGGCATTACGGATCATCTATATTAAGACATTTTAGACTATGATTTGGTAACGAATATTTATTAAGAAGAAATAATCAGACCATCTAAATGATAAAGTAATATTTATAAAACAAACTGGACCTAAACTAGAAACAAAACATCATGGTCCGAAGTGTCCCTAAACCAGGTCGGAAGTGTCTGGTCCGTATTGGTCGTGGTTTGAAATGTCTTGATACATTTTCGTTAATGTACCGGAAATGAAATGTAAACACTTCACGGCAGTCTTTTTGAGATATTTATATACATATTCAAGCTTGCAAGTGCGTAGTTGCCTATTCGCGAGTACGCGGTTAAATCCACATGATTCTGACAAAAATATAATAAAAAAATCAGCCAAAGTTGCAGTATGCGTACTTGACTCCATAATCCTAATACTGTCCATTCTCCAGTACTAATTAAAGCACCTCAGAATGCCCTTTTCCGAGGGGGGCATGCCCCCGGACCCCCTAGCAAAATTATGAATCCACATGAATAGAGGGCTAGCTACGCCCCTGGCTTGAAACGTTTCTTAAACGAAGGACCAGGTAAGCCTAACAGAGTTCGGAAGTAACAGTTAATTTGTAACAATCATATAGATGCAATTTCATTTATTGCTAATAAACCAAATTACTTGCGGCTACCTTTTAATACCCCACCCACACACAATAGTCCGGACTTTTTCACATTTAGGTGAAGCGGCCCTTGCCCATTAGAAGCGGGAAAATCGCGCGTTATTTTAAAAGGCTCTCAAAATCTCTATTTATTCATGTTCTTGACATCCCCTACTTGACTGTTTATGCCTATGGTTCACAGTCAGGTGCTAGTCATTCTAAAATGCCGTCCAGGCGAAGACGGCATTTAAGAATGACTAAGTCAGGGGCGTACCTGAATGAAGCATTTTGAACTTTACGCCTGTATGCTTGAGTAAGGTTTCGTCATTTAAAGAAATTTCATTAATTTATTCTTATTATATCAAATTGTGCGGGAGCCGGAGAGGTGTCCCGCTATCAAGAATATTCACAGATCCATTAGAGCATTTTTGACGCCAGCAGAAATTATGTAAAAAAATCAACCCTGTATATACATGTATGTTCACTACCTTAGCTTTAATTTAGATTTTGAATTTTGAGCTCTTGTCATTTCTAGGAGCTAATACTGACGTATACGCACGGGCGTGCTGGCGTATGGCTAGGTACACCCCTGACAGTGGCGGACCCAGGATTTCGTAACTTGGGGGCACAAATAGGTTGAAGCGCTGTTCTTCCTCTGGAAGAGCCGTCCATGGTCAACTCATAGATAAAATAAATAAAAATATTGCTTGCTTGGGGGAATTTTAAGGAGAAAGACTATGCTCATTGTCCGATGGCCTTTAATAATTCCCTTTTACATAATTAAAAAAAAACTGACAGTGGCACTACAAATTCAAGCTCAGATACACCCAACTGTCATTGACTGAATAATATGGTGACATATAACCCATTCAGGAACATTGATCTTCAATCTATCTATTTTTTAAATAAGGTTTTATTGTGAAATAAAAAGATAGTGCTCCGACTCGGATTTGAACCGTAGCCGAAGATGTTATCTCCCAGGCTAGATTTTACGGAAATAAACGAAAAAAAATCCGATTCGTTAGTTCCGCCCATTCACCTTCGGTTTTTTCGTGACATTTGCCATATAAGGTAAAGGCGAAATCGTCAATCCTTGTATTTCTGAATTTGTCAATTGACTTTTGTAAACCTGGACTTGTAGGTCTGCAAGTGTTCATTTTACGAATGCGAGTGTCGACTGTACGATTGCAGTTTTACATATATGCATGATTCGACTTTCTAAATTACATCATCATATTGTTAAAAGCAAATCATACAATCGATGTTTTATTGAGTTTAAACAGTTTAGATCTGGCAATTATGCAGTTTGTCTTTTATAATGACAAATGTAAAATCAGTACGGAAAAACTGACGCATAGAAATAACAAATAGCCCGTCTACATTGACAAATGTAAGAGACATTTTGTACGATTAAGAAGCACATTGTGGGAATTAACACGTCTGGACTTTTGGCAACGAATATGAATGAAACTCTTAAATACTTATCATTTTATGGGTTATGGGATTATAAGAATTACGTAGGTATGTTTGCATAGTACATTAGTTTACTGGAATGACATCGTTTAGGTTATGCATCAGTCAATTGTAACCACTGCCCCCCCCCCCACCCCCACCCCCCGGTCCTGTTGAAAAGCGGGGACTTTGACTTTCGGTCCAGCCTGCCAATCCCGGGTAAAATCCCCGCACCCCTGGGACATCCTACGTAAGCTTCATTCCCCGCTGTTTTGGGCATGAAAACAAAACCACCGCACTCACTCGGCACTGCGGGGCTACCTGAAAGGTTAAAACACTTTCCATTTTCCCCGCTATCCCCGGTATACCCTCGGACCTCAGGGGGGGGGGGGGGGGCGTGGTTACAATTGATTAGTGCATTAGTAAGATCAACAAACTATTGCACATTTTGGTACTGAATTTGTTTGATTGGTTTTATCGGGGACCTATAAACCATATAGGTGCGTGGTTGTATATACTAAAATGACTTAATGCATATTAAAGGAGATACATACATGATAATTCGTATTATATAAGTATACTGAATATTGTCACATGGATATTTTCATTGTGCAATGTCAATATGATTTAACTGATTACACATCTATTTAATATCCGGGTTCATGATGTAAGCTTTAACTCCTTCCAGACAAGGGCACCCTTAACTTTCAATCAGTTACTTACTGCATGCGCCGAGGGCAGATGGAACCTAGGTCGATTGTACCAAATCATGCAGACCGACAAAACACTCTCAACGAAAATAAATATCTATATTCACCGTAAAACTTCTCTACATGAAATGGAGCTACAGAAATAGGATAAATCCTCGATTATCTTCAGTCCACAAATATGTTCGAACACCAAATTTTTATGAAAATAGGACATGAAACATTCTGACATAAACCCCAAATCCCTTTTGTATATTTATGCCTATTTTAGCTCTTCGTTTATAAAGGAGATACATAAAATTATACCTTTACATCCGACGATTAATAATTCCACAAACAGAACAAAAATAAACAGACGTATTATACATAAATCCATGTTTGAAGTAATATTTCACAATACAATCTTCTACCTGTATGCACTCAGTTACATTATCTGTTTATATTGGGGTCTATTTAAAATGGCTGAAGGTGTGTTTGCGGTTGTGATAAAATTGTACCATTCATCGACGACGTAGTGATGAAGGAATTTAATGTTGGTTATAATCGAACTGACAATATAAACAATAAATTGTATCCGGTTATTTTGCGACAGCAATATTAGTTTTAATAAGCTCACGCATTCGGATAGAGAAATTATATATGTGTTCCATATAGGAGTTATCACGTGGATATTTTTTCTTTGTTTTTGTGTATACATTACTGCCCTTATCGGAGTTGTAAGAGGTGGGCCGATCTTAACCATGCAATAATTAGCGTACGGATAAATTTCAATGCTTATCACAGTATTTGCACTTGAATTATTGAACGTTGTACTTGACAACATGGTACAAAACAGTTACTACAGCCAATACCAGAGTTAGTGCAACTATACACGAGCGCGAAGCCAATATCCTGGTCAATATGTACACAGCATAAAACCCCTCCTTTCCAATCGGCTGCACATAAGCAATCATTTGAACGGTCTAAAAGGAGTAAAACGTCACATATATCCTTTAAAGAAAAAACTAACCAAATGTTCACAAGTATCCTCTGGCTTGATTTAAGTCTTGAATATAAGCAAAATATTGCCTTCCGACGTAGCATATATGACGTAATTTATCACGTGGAATACACACACTGTAAAAGCGTCATCATCAGTTGGCCCTCAGGCGAAACCAAACGAAGTCGGGCCCAATAGTTCTATTCATACCATTGTGGCATGTAAGATGTCGGATCAACGTCAGAAAAGTGGCGGACGCCGGGCATTCAAGTTGCACGTTTATATCTAGGACCAATAACAAACCCTACTCTACCTACGGTAATGGTATTGACCATTTCTAACAAATGCGACCAAATTTCCAAATATATGTGACCAGAATCCGACCAATCGATAACCCATTTCTGACTAATATGCGCGACCATCATGATCTAATCCTCACCTGACGAAATTCGAGATTTATATACTGTCTAGACTAGATTAGAAACCTTTTAAGGTGAACCAATAATCTACCTTTATGTTTAACAAGGGTAATGCAAATTTTTCGATTTTGTTACATATTTCATTATTTTGGCGTTTAATTGATCAATTAAATATTTGAAATAAAGAAGATGATCAGAAACCATGCGAGGACCAGTCGGACATCAGAGACATACTGTGATACATCATACAAAAGGGCGGATAAACGCATTTTCTTGCGATAGAAATATTAAAAATAAAAAGGATTTCCTTAAGCAACTGAGACTTCATATCTCATACAAAGTAAGCCGCAGAGTGTATGCCTAAATTAAAACGGAACAAAATCAATTTTACATTTATTCACTTTCAATACACTATAGTATAACAAATTTTGATGATTCATAGCACTTTTTATTTAACGAACTTTCAAAGGAGTAAGTATTTCATGTACTGTATTTATGGTCCACTATAGTACGGCCGTAGCTCATAAGTTTAACTAATTCCAAGTTCTCCCCTTAACCACTAGGCACCATCTTCCAGGCAGTCTGTGTCCATCAAACATATGTAGGTGCACTTGACTGCACAATCTATCACTGATCCCAATGTGATATATAACACAGGAATAATTATGACCTTTTTTCAAATTTTAGCTCAATATGCGTCAAATACTATGTAAAATTATTTGAGATGGAACTCAAAAAAGACGGAATCAACCTAATAACCATAGTCATGAAGATTTGATCAATAAGCATGGATATTTGTCTATGTGTGTTGAGTCAGCAGCTGGTCCCCAGATTGCACAACCAAGTGCACCTACGGGCAGAAGGGATGTGGTGGAGCGAGGGGGTGGTTGTTGAAAGGTGGCAGTCACTGGTCCATGCCCTCAGGCTGCTGAACTGCGGGGTCAGCCACCGCAGGATCTGGGGCCCCTCCCTCAGCATCCTGCTGCATTGGCTCCTGCCAAATATTGAACATGTATGTGAAATACAGCATCAATTGTTATACTTTCTTATAGGAGCCAGTGGTACATGTTTTCTTTTAAATAGGCATTTTATTTACATATAACTATCATAAAATATCAGACTGTTACAAATCAAATTTTGTTATATATATGCCTAGGAACAACATAATTGTTAAGTTATTTTAATAAGCCTAGGGCTATCACAGACAAAATAGTTATACTGATGCTTTGATGACCTTAATTTGCTAAGAGACACTTTAAGTCACAAAGGCACTGGCACTTTGATAATGATATTTTCCTATGGCAAGTTTTAGTAAACTTGACTTATTTAAAAAGGGGCTAGAAATGATTGCTTCTACTATATCACAGTATCATTAGATTGACAGTCTCTCTAACTAAGTGACACTGACCTGTCCCTCCTGTGCAGGGGCGTCGACAACCAGTGCCCGGTTAGACCTCTCCTCACCCTCCACCATGGCCAGCTGGACACAGGGTCAAGGTATACAATATCATGTTGGGTCAGTATACATGTAACATTGAGGCTTGCAAGACATTTCAGAACATCAAACATTCTATGGATAATTAATTTTCAACAGTGTATAACTCTTGCCAAACCTACTCTTATTATTTATTAGTTGATTTTTTCATTGTGACCATGTTTGTAAGATACAATACTTTTTTAGTCGGAAATTCATAAATCAGTTCTGATTATTATTAAATAGGATGATAGTCGAAGAGGAGGCTCTGAGCCTCTATTGGGGGTCCATGTTTATGGACTGATAGCTACAACTGATGATGGTACATAAAGGATACATATTGCTGGACACTGTCATCGTCGTAGATGGTGAAATCAATGTCCTTCCCCACCACCCCCACGGAACAGTTCTGTAAACAACAGTCTAAGTAAACAACAGTATAAAACAAAAAGTCATTTCTCTTAACTATTATAACATGCTTTAAGAGAAAGCTCTTAAATTGTTAAAACATTCCATGCTTTCAGTTTCTTGTTTCTATTTCGTTATTTTACTATTTCCATTCGAATAGCTAAAGTGACAATACAGAACTGCCTATAAACTATAAAGTTATGGACACATAAACACAAACGATTGAAGACAGAAATGTCCATAAAATACTAAATTGTAACAGTTAGAATTAATATCAGTATTTGTTTTACACCTAAATCTATCATACTTTTGCATATCTGATTAGGAACATTTATAATGACTATGTATGTTCGTTGCAATGGGCGATGGCCTTATATTGAATAAATGTCTGTCATTATTATTTGCAGTAATCTACGAGTATGTAAGCTGTTATTTTCTGACCTTGGTGGTGAGGTTGACATCTGAGGGCAGCGTGTCGCGGAGAGCCCGCAGCCCATGGGCAATCAGCTCCTCAAGACTGCCTATAGTAACATTAGAACAGGCTCAATTAATTTGGTCACAAACAAATCATGCTTGTTTTATCAATTAGTGAAAGAACAGTTACTTTTTCCAAAGGTACAATTCTTGATTGCAGTGAAATATCATTCATACTAAAACTTTTTTCTCAAGTTAAGGATCTAACTATCGAATCACTGACAATAATTTCAATAAAGACGTGATCAATACAGCATGTGCAATGTTTGTATGAAAACTCACTATCGGGGAATTTCTCCAGATGTTTCTCCACATAAGTCCTTGCTGACTGGGACCTGGCCCCTATAGCCATGGCCTTACAGTCATAGTAGTTGGCCGAGGGGCAGGTCTGGTAAATATGTGGGCCCTGCGACTGAAAGTACAACATAAAACTATGTGATTAGAACTGTGCCTTTCATGTACATAGGCTATTTATACTTCAAGTGTGCGTCCTTTAGAGCTTCTTGTTTTACAAGTACATGTATAAGAAAAATACTTCAACAAGATGATATAATTACACTAGCACTCCTTGTCTTAAGGATGAACTATTTTTGAATGGTGACTTATACACATATAAGACATAATAGTACGTTCATTTAATGCATACATAGCATATTTATAATAATAATTTTAAGCATAATTATAGTATACTAATATTTAGACTTACATCATATCCTGCAATAAGTAGTCCCACACCAAATGGCCGCCGCCCATACTTCTGGGTTAGTACTTGCGATTCTTAACACAAGTTAAGGACCTTTTCTTAGATGTGATCTTTTACTATCAACTTATTTCTATCACTCAAGTATACAGTAAAGAACAGTTATTGCAAACTGCAATTAATATGCTAAATTAGTGCTTATATATATTTCACAAAATAGACCATGACTTGTTGGCTGTTACTAGTATTTCTAACAACTGCCCCTACAAATAGTCTTTAGAATAAATAAAGTAATATTTGATAATATTTGATTATACATGTAATTAATAATTGCTTATTAAGAGAAGGATACTGTTGCCAACAGCAGCTACAAGTCTGGAGACTGGCAGGGATTGATCATAAGCATACCTAGAGTTCAAACACTCAGACCGCATAAAGTTGCTGAAACAGAATGTGACATCGTGCTGTAGACTGTTATACATTACTTTTACATACTGTATTAAAAAAATAAACATCAGTAGGCTTTTATGTTGACTAGCTACAAATCTTAACTCTGGAAATTATGCAAAACATTTCTGAGGTATACACATCTACAATCCCCCTGCATACCTAAGAAGCCTAGCATCAGCAGTGAGCCCAGCTATTGCCACTCCAACATGATCATCTATCGGCAGGATCTTCTTCTGGTAGGCAGACAGCTCAGATGGCGCTCTCTATGGTAAATAACATAAGAATTCAAATATCATGCAACCAACTGTTCTAAATCATTTAACTGCTCATACTTTTTTAATTCCTTCTCCCTTCTTGAACTGTAACTGTGATTTGTCTAGGTCAAGTGTTCTAAGAAATCTAAAACAAGAGCATTGAAGAGAAATCCCCAAGTTCAATGCTTGTCTGTGGTATTTTTCTATCAGATAATGAGCATAACTCAAAAACTATTAAAACCAGAGTTATGGGCCTTGCTTGTAGCATTTGTAGTTATTTTCATAAGACTATCTTGCACAGTTTGTAGAGTTATGGTCAAAGTTAAAGTGTTTGCATGACAACACCAACTAATTTTTTTCTTAAAACAACACTCAAGGTAATGAACCATATCCATATCAGTCTATCTTGCTTTAATCTTAGAAGCATTTGAAAACATTCAGGACTCAACAATAATAGCAGTATGCTGGTCCCTTACAAGTCAAAGCTAGCTTCAGACAACCTCGTTTTAATTCTAGTTGTCCAAACTGGCAAGAAGAATCAGTACTTAATATGAGCAAATCATTATCAATAATTATGATATCTAAACTGCGGATTGGACTGCTTTAAATACACACTAAATGCTTGATACTGCATAAATTTCTAATCTAAGCTGGAAATTGTGCATACAAAATACAAATGTACATGTAGTATACTGGCAAATGGAAATCTGAGTTTATTTTTTGGGGGAACTAAGAGAGTATTGTGAGGAAATGAAAGTACATAATTTCAGGCAAGTTTAATCATGATTAATGTGACAAGCAGATTTAAATGTTAATGTGAAGCCCTGAGATATAGTGCTGAACTACCTTGAGGGCCACTAGTATGGCATGGGTTTTTGACTTGAGTCCAATGGATGCTGATCCCTGTTTTACTGCCTCCATTGCATACTCAATCTGATGGATTCTTCCCTGAAATACACACATGTAGAACCGTTATAAAACAGTTGATACTACATTTCGTTACATGGAAAGCCCTCAGTTAGTTAAGCAACAACAGCATCACAATCTGACACCAAGGCATGCTTGTTTTTAAAAAAAAATAATCTGTAACTCAAGGGGCATAACTTAAAAATAGCTTTTGCCATCTAAATGTGATGGCCAGGTGCTAAGGATAACAGGTCTTTAAACTGTGGCTTCCACAAAGCATATCAGACAAAAATACACTCCTGTGTTTCCTGTTACCAATTGAAAAAATAGGGTTGGAACGTCAGATTGATAGTTTGATTGAACTAATACATCAATATAGAGTCTTACTTGAAACCTCCATATAGTCACATCATTACAATAGTCTTACTTTAGAAATACAGCATATAAATAATAATACAACATACATAATTACAATGGAGTTTTACTTGAGGACTCAATATTGAATGATTTCACATCATTACAATAGTTATATATGAGGACTCTGGACATACTGTAATATCATTACAAATTACAATGCATTCTTACCTGGGGACTCCATACTGTCACATCATTATCATACTGGTTTCGAAACTGAAAAAAAGAAGGCAGAGATAACATTGTGTGAATCTTAATTTTCAGAACCATAGGCAATGGAGCTATCACTTTGAACATTTCATAGCCAATGTAAAAATCATATAGCCAAACAATTTGAACATATTAAATAACAGAAATTAACTTATTAAGACACCTAAGACCACAAATGATAGGGACAGCCTTTATTTTTTTTCCGGTGTGGCATCGGGAACATACTTTAAATTCAACATCAGGGTTCTCAATAAGTTTTGGTTTAACCGTCTCAAATAGTAAAGTAAACGACCAGCTTCTACTTATTCTACTGAAAATTCATTTAGTTTTCCAAATTTGAACCGGCCCTATTGCCATTTGAACCGTCCATTTTGGCCGGCAGCCGGTTATTATTGAGAACACTGAACATTACGCTGGTTTGTTTACATTTATAGGTCTTTGTTTATTTTAAAAAATCAGGAAACCAAGTTAACAACCCACTGATACCAGAAAGGTTTAAAACGCGGTTTCTTGCTGTATCCTTGAAAGTGCTATGTAGCAATTACTTCCCTTTGACATATAATAAGGATATCGCTGCTATTAAAGGTTATGTTAAATATGTGTATATTATTTAATAAATATAACCATTGAACCCAGTGCTAAGTGATGATCAATAAAATCATTGTAAAGAAAGACCACAAATAAATGACCAAAGTGAAAGGTTTTCCTTGAAGTGACTCATTTTTAACACATATTTACTGGTAGGCACGGTCCGCATTTTACACAGCTGTGTGACTGTAGATGGTGTTAGTATAAATACTTATCTGAGCGACGCTTCATGTAGCCGTGGACACACCTTACCTAATGATTTACTACACATAGCATTCTTCAGGGATATGATTGAAATTACTTAATTTTTTACAATGGTCAGATTTTCATAGCCAATTGCGATCTAGTATTTTATTTTTTCATAACCTGGTCCCCAATTTCATCGCCATTGGCGATTGGGCGACAGGTAAATTCGCACACTGAGATGACCTAGCCACAATAATGCGCCTTTAGGGAATTTTTTTAACATTTGGATATTCACTTTGTTCCCTAAACGCCACAAGTCGACTGATCCATACCAATGTAAAATATATTCTTCAATTGTAGCTCCACAATACTTAACAATTCACTACTAAATAAAAAGAAAAAAGTTACACATTTATAATATTAGCCAATCTCTTTCTCTTATTTCACTTAAGTATAAAATGAAACACAAATAATCAGTCTTATTCAGATCGACTTCTGTCAATAAAGCACCGCCATTTTGGAACCATCTAGCAGGTGCCTGTTATCTTTCCGCTCAATATAGTTAGCGCTGAGATCTGTCATTCTTGGCTAGGAAAACAACAAGTGGTGTATGGACGCATAGAGTCACCAAATAACAAATTGTCAAAGACTCTGAAGCGGCTGTTTATATGGACTATGAGATGACCATAACTTTGTCAAATCTCAACCAAACACAACAATTTTGGGGTTTCCTTCGAGAGTTGCTATCAACCTTTAAGAAAATGTACACATTTAGCGAAAATAAATGCCATTTCAAACATGAATTTCAAAATACATGCCACTCAACAAACCACTACCCGCTAATTTCACCCAAATTTTCAATACTAATATTACATTATCCCGCTATGGCATCAACAACTCAATATGCATGAACAACAAACACCATAAATCTAAAGCTTATACCTGCAAAATGGAAGACAACTGTCTTTATTTATGAAAGGCTAATATAGACATTATTAACCTTGCCTCTGACTGGTTGATATAAAAATTTATTTTGAAAAGCTTGAAAAGCTTGAACTGTTGAAATCATTAAAATCGGAACAAAAAGTGACAACCATTAAGTTAAAGCCAAGAGGTGTGGACGCTACGATTCAGTCTATACTAAAAAATAATACTTCTAGCATATATTTATTAATCATTATAGTTTGACTACCCCCCCCCCCCACCCCCCACCCCAAAACACTCAACCTGCACTCAACTTCGAAAGAAAACAATACATGGACCATATATCTAATTTGTTATTGGCTGTGAAAAAATCTTAATTTTTACAACTGTCCAGATCGAAGGCAATTTTACCATCTTATCTTGTTTGTTTCTTCAAAGAGAGAGCGACGAGAAAATAAAATTAGCCGGTGACTCGCAGTTTTCGCTGACACTGATTTGGACCTCCAAATAGAGAGTATTCACTAGATTAATCAAACAAAACGGTAAATAACAAGTACGGTAAATTAATTTATTTTAATACCTCTTTTATTTTGCATATTTTATCACTTTTAAATTATATGCACAAACGTTAATTAATATGCGCACTCTTTATTACGATTCGATTTCAATAACTGTATATTGTAATAGGAGATCAAAGATACCTGATATTTATAAGAAAACAATATTTGCACCAACTTTTAATCCGGGTGACAAAATGTATTTGTTGTAAGCTACTCGAACACATTATTACTAGTCACATCATGCAACACTGGGAAATCAACAACATCCTGCACCCACTACAATATGGCTTCCATAAAGGTCAGTCCCGTGTGAGACATAGCTCATTGAATTCACGGCGCATAACCTCACTGAACCTGGAAAAGGGTAAGCAGACAGACGTTCTTGGCATGGATTTCTCCAAGGCGTTCGACAAAGTTTCACACAGTCATCTCTTTCACATGCTGAACCATTTTGACATTCAAGGACGAACCAACTATTTCATAATAGCCCACCTGAGTGGTCGCTCTCAGCCAGTAGTCCTTGCCAACAACTCCGCTGACTGTGCAAAACTGCAAACATGCAGACCTTGACAAACTTGGACAATGGGAAATGGCCTTCCATCCAGACATATTCCAAGTCATCAGCATCTCCCGAACGAAAGAAAAATCCACTATGACTATCATCTTCACAACCATTCTCTTCAGCATGTAGAATGAGCAAAATATCTTGGAGTCACCATGCACCACCAAATCCCTGGTCTAAGGGGAAAACATGAGCAATATAACAACCAAAACCAATCGAAGCTTGAATTTTTAAAGACAAGACTTGAACATCGCATCCAATCGCTTGTTCGACCCACCATGGAATATGCTAGCTCCTTTTGGGACCCATACGAAAATACGATATAAACAAATTGGAAAAGGTACAACGTCGAGGTGCACACGTTGTCTAACACAAGTACCGGTACCGATCAAGCGTCACTAAGATGACCTAATACATCAAATGGACACAACTCCAGGACCGCTGAAAGATCTTCCGCCTTAATATCCTATATAAAAGTTCAAACGACCTATACATCAACAAAACCAACCGTCTTCTACCACAGTCTCATCTGCGCTCGACATACATCAATACAGTCCTTTAATTAAGAAACCACAATGTGCTACAAGCTACCGGCAACAATCATGTTCCCTCCAACTATTAAGGAGTGGAACAGCCTTCCACCGGACATTGTATCAACAGGCTCATTTGATGCCTGTAAGGCCTCACTAGCCACCCTCTTCATCTTGACTCTTAAATATGCTTTTATCGTTTATCTTTCACAAGATATATACTCTCACTTTTTCTTTCTTGTCTTATTTTTCTTTATTGCACTATCCCCTGGCAATAATGTTAAGTCTGTTGAATGTGGCCAGTAGAAGTAGAAGTAGTAGACAATCGTTAATATTTGTTTTATTGTTTCAAGAATTGTACTTGGTGTACACTTACTAGAAATGCCGCGATACATAATTATGCCAGCAAAATATTTTGGCGATGATCGAATAGCTTTGTCGATCACCTAAATTTGAGCACAATACTTTACTATACGTCATAATGAGATGACGGCCATGGTTTCTAATAGCATGGAAAATAGTAATGAGCAACTATTCACAGATTTGTGTTAAATGACTCATTTAAATAACACGTAAATTTCAGTATCAGCAGTGAGATAATAAGTAACCTGTTTAAAAAAGGGAACGAGTTACAAATAATTTTATTTAAAAATCAACCTTGGAATACCTATCGAAATCACAGTCTATATGGATATAGATCCCAAGAAGTTGATCAATAAAATATTATATATCATAATCACGTTCCATTTATTTTAGATGCAGAGCGTCCAGCTCCTTATGTTCAACAGACTGTTCCAATAACCGTACTTTCACTGGCTTTAAATTTAGCATGATATGTAGGCCGTGATATGTACTGCCATGTTATTTCCCTTTCACTGTTCAACTTATAGGAAGCTAATTCGTATTTTCAAGTTCTGTTAAATGAGTAAAATGTCAACACTTTTTTACAATGCGGTCACACAGCCATTAATTCTGAAGATGATTCACATGACTACATTTTTTAATTACTTGTTAAAATGTTAAAATCATTTCAATTCAAATGTACATGAAAATAACCGTTTTGCGTGTTTTTCTATTTTGTCCAAGGTAGTTCTTTAATTGTATTAAATCATTTTAAACTCTCTCCCTCTCTCTCTCTCTCTCTCTCTCTCTCTCTCTGTGTGTGTGTGTGTGTGTGCGTGCGTGCGTGCGTGCGTGCGTGTTAAAGCTCAAACACATTCAAAAGAACTTGTTAAACCGGTAAAGTCAATTATATTACCTATGTTATCTTCACCCGCTGGTATTGTTCAATGTATGCTTTCTGATGCATAGAGGAAATAATTTCCTGAGGTAGCAGTTCTACAGTCAGGCTTAGATTAATCGCATACGTTTGTTCTGATCACGATGCGCTGTATGGCGTCGGTGATAGTAGCAGTCGTTGTAGTGTTTTCTACTGTAAGTGGTCAGCCAATTTCTGACCTTGGGTCAGTAGAAGGCCCATATGGATCTTTGGAAGGACATCCAGCGTTTTGCAAACATAAACTTCAAAAAGAACATCTATTAAGGTTGGAACCTTTGCCAGGCCAAGGCTGGGACAATTTGCAAAATGAAGAAAGAAACATGGTCGTCAAACACGAATACGCTTCATGCAAGACTACTGCGGATGAACGGTTTCTGATTCCGGACGGGTTTAATGTGTATCCGGTCAAGAGCACACACATACGATCAGATTCAGAGGTGTTCGAGCATTGGAACAATTTTACGAGTTCGGATTCCCAGACGATTAACTCTAACGCTGGAATCAACTTGCCTTTCATCAAAATAAGCGGAAAGTACTCAAAGGAATATGAGATTACAAAAAGCAAACACTATCGAGAAAAGACAGAGTCCATTCGTCAACAGGTATGATATTTTATCATTTATTTTATTTTTGTGTTCTTATATATTTCTTGTATGTTTTAAATTGTTTATTATTTCAATATAACTGCTATTTCAGGTTTGATTGTCCGATGCCATTTTACGTATTAAAGTGGTGTTGTTTTAAGTAATTAAACAGTTTTAAAGCTGCACTCATACAGATATACCATTTTTCCAACTTTTTTATTTTTTGTCTTGGAAAGAAGAATTTTTGGAAAAATTATCTGCAATGATACAAGATTCCTGACACAAAAAATCAGATCGTAAATGTCCATATTTCCGCTCAAAAATTAATGTTTTATGGCTTAAACCGTAACTAACGGTTTAAGAAAAATGCATAAAACATCATTTTTTAACTAAAATATAAAAATCTGCGATCAGATTTTTTTGTCAGCAGTCTTATATAACTGGTTTCCATGGATTTTCGCAAAAAATGGCTCGTTCCAAGACAAAAAAATAAAAAAAAGTTGTCAAAACGTTAAATCTATGAGAGTGCAGTTTTAAAGCTGAAATAAGTATCAGCCTTTTGTTTGTATTTCATTCTAGTATCGCGATTCAAGATACCATGCTAAAATAGGCTCTCGGGTAACCCTTAGAAGCTCGTTTAAAGACAAGTTATTAAAGATTGGAAAGTTCATCATGGATAAGAAACCTGACCATGCAACATGGGAAAGCCAGCTGCTAGTGAGAGAATATGGAACGCATGTAGTGACCGGCGTGGAACTCGGGGCTTCGGTGCTGAAGGTGATATCCGTTTTGAATAGTTTACCTTAGTTTTGATTTATTCCTGTGTCTCGTTACCTCATTGGTACAGATTATTATACTCATGCGACTCAATATGAATGCTCATTGTGTTATATTGCCAATAGCAATCAGTTCTAGTAGTTAGTCGTTGCATAGATTTATACTTAAGGAATGCATCACAAATCGAACAAAATAGCCTATATCATGGTTATGTAGATGTATACACGTATGTCTAAATACCAAAAGACGTTATGACTATCGTGCATTGTTCAAAATCCTATCACTTGCATGGATACATGAATAAGCCATGTTGACAGGTTGATCGGATGAATGCTGCGTATAGCAGATTGAGCGAAGAAGAGAGATCAATGATAAAGTATCAAGCAGACCTTTCTTTCAAGACTATGTTAGACGATCTGAAAAGGAACAAGAGTGAGAATGCATCGGCAGTAGATATGGGATTCACCAAGGACCTGATATACTCAAAGGCGAGCGCACAGTTGTATACAGAGCTCAAACGGTCAAGCGAAATTTGGACGAAAGGTGGAACTGAATATTGGTACGGTTGGTATAATAAATAAGATGTTGATTTGTTTAGGGATGATTTTTTTACTTAGTTTCACAGCCGGAAATCCAAATGGTCTTGATTATTTGGTTGTTGTTGTTGTTGGTAAAATAACGCTTATATTCGCCATTGGAAGAAACATCGTATTAGTATTTAAAGAAAGGATTAGGGTTAATTTTTTTTTTGCCTTGCATAGCTTTTTGTGTATTAGCTGGAACTAAAATAGCGCAAACCGGAACAGTCGCTTGGCCCTTTCGCTGCATTTGAATGTGAAGTTACTTGTACATTCTAAACTCTGTTTTGATGCATGTGCAGGATCACCAGAGACGATGACACGTGGCTCAGTTCCATGGATGAGAACCAAGTTCCTCTGGACAGATCGGGCAACCCTTTGTTTTTTTACATCAACGACGGAACACTTCCAGACGTCCCATTTTATATCATTGACAAAATTTACAATAGCGTCAAGGAAGCTGTTATTTCTTACTACGAGCATAACGTTGTTCGAGGGTGCACTAATCCAAATGCCCCAAACTTCAACTTTTTGGCCAACTTTGAAGACGAAACATGTGACCCACCAATGAAACAATTCGAATTTGGCGGGGCTTATCAAACATGCACTCAAAGCGGATGTTCTGGATATAATCACTGCTCTAGTTTGCGAGTAAATAATCCAAGGACGGGTGCACAAACTTGCCCTGATGGATTTGAGAAAATTTTACTAGCACACGGAACAGATGAAAACAGGTGTCAGCGAAGTTCTACCTATCGCTGTGGGTGGTGGTCTCGATGCACAAGGTATTACTACGAAAAGTCTACTCTTAAATACAGCGCATATTGGTGTGCACCAGTCAATTCCTCAAATGACGATAGCATAAGAAATAGGTATTTGTTCGGTGGAACCTTCACAACAAACTACGCTAATCCGGTTACACAGACAACCGGATGTCCACCCCACTTTGATGTCATCAAACTTCTCGGTGACCTATCGATATGCGTAAGCACCGACGTGGAACTAGGTTCCTTCTACTCCTTACACTTCGGAGGTTTCCATACATGCCTTACGCCAAATCCGTTTTTAATTGAAAACAGCAACTGCCCGGATGGGTACAGTCAGCACTTGTCAACAATTCGCGATGAATGCCAGATTGATGTTTGCCTTGAAATGGGACAGTTGAAACTAGACACACTTCCGAACATTCAGGTGCCACCTTTCATGAGAAAACCCATAGCAATGATGGATGAGGTGGCTGGCGAAAACACCAAATAAACATTGAACTACAGTAGAAGTATGATGCACTGTTAGAGTAGCACGACGAAAATATATACTGTTTATAATTTTAATTAAACTCTAGTTATCATTAACAGCATTAAATTTATTGATGTGGGAAAATAATGCGGAAAGTTTCATTGAGCTGACAATTATTAATAACAATACTGTTAATATAACTTAAAGGGTTTGTTATTTTGTATGTGTTTTATTGTCAATTATAAGGTGGGGTTAGGTAGGCGCGGTGGGGATGTACATGGCTAGACGCGGTGGAGGTGCAAGTAAATTAATTAAAACCTTTAACAAGTGATTTGTTTGAAATTTGATCTTGTATTTTCTTCACTGGTCTGTTGTACGTAAACAAAATGATGATTTTAGAATGTAGAAAATATTTCACATTCCTTCACTATAAAATCCTATTCGGTACAGAACAATTTCTACATTCCAGACGATTATATAAATCGATAGGTCCTGTTGGTTCTAACTTTTGCGCTTTTGTCGCGTATGTGTTCGAGACTCACATACACCCAGTTGAATAACTTCACATTCTTATATATGATAATGTGTTTAATAATTAAGCTTGCAATGTCATGTCACAACATGTATTTACATACTACATTTGCTTCCGTTCTCTTTAATTAATACACTGCAAATTATCATCATAAATAAATGTTATGAAACCAAAATTGTTCATTCAATATTTGTTTTATGTTATCGTCTAGTTTCTTTGTTCTGAAAGCATTTAGTCATAGACCCTTCGTTTCTGCCACGAAACACTGGCAATGGTTTGAACTCCGGGACTGCTACACAAAGCTGCTAAATTAAACAACTTTGGTAATATCTTAGCCTTATCAAATATGGCACCATTTTTACATACAGGTGACGAACACGTTTTCTTTTCAGCGTAATGTAGTAGATATTAAGTAAAGGTTTAATGATTAAGACTGGGTGGAGTTAGCGGGCCCATCTTAGTCATCAATATTTTACTTCAGGTTATTTAACTGACTTATAATACAACCTCATTGGCTGACACATTCTGACAGAGGGAGTGTGTATCGGATGAGTAGTATTATGCACCAATCAATTGTAACCACGCCCCCACCCCCCAGGACCGGGGGTATACCGGTGATAGCCGGGAAAATATGCCGTGTTTTTACCTTCCAGGTGGCCCCGCAGTGCCGGGTGAATGCGGTGGTTTTGTCTTCCACCCAAATATAGCGGGGAAAGGGCCTTTGGGTGTGGGGGTATTTGGCGTGGGGTTCAGGAGCAGTTCGTCCCCGCAGTTCGTCTCCTGATAGAAAGATGCGTTGTTGTGACGGCTTTTAAGTCAAGCGTGTTATATAAACACATGTGGACCCGGGGTTTTTGCAATTTAATTGCATGAAGTATTTACTGTGTCAAACTGAACTCGGGGTTGGCGTCAAAAGTCACAAAATCATAATACTATGTTTTGCCATGCAAAACAAGGAAGGAACATTGCATTGTCAATAACGAATTGTGAGGTTTCTTCTGAAAAATTTATTGTAGCTGCAATCACGTTGACCATTTGCAATCAAACGGAAAAGTCTTTCAGTAAATATGAATACTTTATATTCGCTTGCCAAAAATGTTCCAGACTAGTCAATCAATAATGAAAGGATCCGTTATTTTTAATTGAAAGCACTTTTTTTGGCTACAGCACTAACGTTTTGATATACAACACGTTTGTTTAGTGTGTTTTTATTAAGAAAAATATATACTTACAAACCCATTTCAATTGATTTAATGGCCAAAATAAACATCCTTTAAGATGGTCATTTTTTCTTGTATTATATTCATATAAAGGGAAATTTTTAGCCAGTTACTCTCCTCTCTCAAATTAGAAAACGATTCATTGTAAATGACATACTCTTATATTCCTCTTAAGCACATAGAGCTGAGAGTAACAGTCACATATGTTCCTCTCTGTGTGAATGTTCGTACAAAACCCAATTTAAAGCACACGTTAATCCAACTAATGAAGCCAGTAAGATGACCTTAATCACAATGTTGAGAGCGACGGTGCACCATGCGTTTAAGCCATTATGTCAACGTATAAGGTCAACGTTCGTCAACGTCAGTGCTTGTGTGTGTGTGTTTGTGCGTGTTTTAGTTGATACCAAGATATAGAGGAAAGCGCATCCTGCATTTACAAATAGATGGAAAATATGCCCCTTCCTCATAATCATGCATTCTGATCAAGCTACGCCCTTGTACAGTTATATTTACCAAACTTAAGAAGTTATTTAACAACAGAGTGAATAGCCCTGTTCATTGTGCACCAGTCAATTGTAACCAGTGCCCCCCACGTGGTTCGAAGAATAGCGGAGACTTTGACTTTCGGTCCACCCAATCCCGGGTAAAATCCCCCGAGGGGAAAACCTGCTGGTTATTTATTATTGATGATCAATTCAGTTCGTTAGATCAAATTTATAAAGTATATTGTAAAATAAACTCTAAAATTGCACGTCTCAAAAGAACGAAGTATTTTTAAACTATGACATTTAAAAAATATAAAACATACCTTATCAAAGATCAAAAGTTGAATAATGAATACTCGTAGTTATTTATAAATGTCTGTTGTATTATAGGAATTGCTGATTATTGTTTGCATAATTTGCGTTTATGTTTCATGATGGATGGTTATTTTGAAATAATTGTTAAATCCTGTATTTGTATGATCTCTGTTATTATTATTATTATTATTATTATTATTATTATTATTATTATTATTACGAATTACTCTGCATAATTTTTCTGAGGCGAGCCGTTATAATGCCTTAACATTTGCACAGTTCTATCTTTGTTCCGACTTAAACTGAACTGTTTTCGTTTCTGACTGGGTGTGCCCCCGCCAAACTCTAAACGAGAACAAAAACAAACTTGGGAGGAGTCGTTCACCACTGACCCGCTTTTGAATGGCGTTATTTTGCTTCCTAAATCAGCAACAGAACGAATGGACAACACTTCCTTATTACAAAGACAAAACATCGTTATGGTTGCAAGATTTGTGAATATATATATATATAAAGAAGTTTACGCCCTTATAACAACTTAAGGACAGGAAGAGTTTCATGTGTGTTTAACAAAAAAGTCTCATACGAAGTGTTTCAGTATGATGTTTGATTGTTTAACGTGGATTGTATATGTACAAATTCTTTAGTTAACTGTTTATCTTTAGGAGTGGTTTTGTTATGTTTTGACATCAATATGTTCCGTTCTACGGAAAAGATATTTTTGAATAATGTGTACAACCTTACCCATTGGTTGATTTTAATGGCGTGATGGTAGATCTTTAGACCGAAATTCCCGCTTTTATTGTTGACTACTCTGTTTTTGCAGTTATTTGGATTTATTGTATGACCACTATAGAAACCTTCATTTATTCTTCCTTGTGACGTTGTGTAACATGAATGTTTAGCTTATTTATTTTGTATGATTATTTCCTATTTATATATGTCTTCATGATGGAGGAAATAAATAATGTCTCTCATGCTATAACTTTACACTATATATGGTTTTAAGGAATATTATACAAACACTTTCAAAACATTTTCTTCCGTAAATGGTGTTTTTTATATTAAATTTATACATTTAGCAGGACTTCATTTGTGAAGTAAAAAACATTATATCACGACATAAATGTATGATTTGTTGAGCAGTTTTTCAGTGACAGGTCATTTTGCATTTACAACTTTCGATCGAAAATCAAGAGGTATGCGAGCATGATGATATTAGCTCGAACATTTGTTATTAAATATTGTGTACTATTATTCGTAGATTTTGCTACAAAACAGATGTAATAAAAAAGGCAGATTATTCCTCTCCATAAAGGTGGCAAAACCCTGACCCGAAACACTTAGGGCAACCATTATGTCATAAATGAATCAGTATATGAATGTTCGATATACGTATTGTTTATGAAGAAAATGATGCTGAAAACCGACCCATTGAAATGTAAAATGTTTAACAGCTGTTCGCCGTTATGAGTAGTTTCTAAAACAAAGCCGAAATGTACCCAGTTTGTAAATAAATTCTGAATTAATTAGAACTGTTTGTGTCTCGCCCATATATTCAGATTTGTAAATCTTGCAAGTCAATAGCCAACAACATAAATTTACAGACTTAAATATGCCCGGTGAATTACGTGTAAATCTGTCCAAGGTCATTTCACGATGTTCACATTTACTTGTAAGACTATTATGTTCCTAACCCAGATTTGGAATCTTTCTAATTACGTAGCATTGAACTGTTACAATTGTACGCCCATTATTCTGAACTAATATTCATCAATATAATAAAATTAGTTATTATTTTAAACGCTGTGCTTGCCAAACCTTTGTCTAATTATATTATTTTTCGCCTCAACTGGACAACCAATTGACACTGAACACTTTATGCTAATTATATCAGAATAATATTACTTGAAGTTTTATTAAAATCATATTATGATATCCATATCCTACAGTTTCGACAGTTTATTATATTCTCTACACACACAAAAAAAACATGTCCAATGAATTTATAAAATATGTATACAAAGCACACAATGTGCGTTATTATACACATTCACACAAACTTACAACTGAATCAGCCTGTAGGGTCAATTCTAATATATAATTAAGAACTCGAAAATGTTATGAGTTGTCAGGTGTTTTTTAAGTTATCATAACAATTGAAATAAATCTACTAAATTTAATGTATTTTCCACATCGTTTTCAGACATAATCTTTTTAAAAGAAATTATATTAATAGTTATTCTTCCAGCAAAAAATAACATTTTAAGTGGTTGAAAATATATCAGATAAATTAATATGTAATTCTTCAAATTTATGTACTATTTTGTAAATACTATAGTTGTAACATTAAGCTGATTCGTTACTACATCATGTCTGTGAATACTGAGCTTTAAGTGATTTCTCAATGAGATTATCTAGAACATATCTAGACCCAGAAAAAATGATTATACCATAGATTACTTAATCCATTATCGTAAGAAATAGTTTTATTTTTTAATTTTGTAACCAACCATACATATTGTTATTATGAATAAAATCATTCAAAAACCCATTTTATACAAAACAGCGGATAAATTAAATCAATTTTCAATTAACTTGGCATGCGAAGTACCTCTCCCAACATGTATATATATATATATATATGTTTCATAAAATCAGTCTGTATTTTCTCCATCAGGTTAAAATCACTTTGACCCAAATACTATTTTGTCATGTGAAAGATCATTTTGCCATTCTCTTTCGGATACAACTTACGAACATTTTGGCCCCATGAAGTCGATTATGACTATATTTATGTGAAAAACTACAGAAACAAGCTCAGTAGCATTTTTTTAACATAAACCCGGTTTAATGTCACTATGACTTAAACATTGGAATGGTCATATTTGTTTGCTCTCAGAACTGAAAATGATATGTGTTGTGCTTGGATTGTTGCGTAGAATACAATATTCAGTACATGAATCGGGGATTACTTATGTTTGACATTTGAAATGTTATTGACAAATCCATCCCTCCATCCATCCTTCCATCCATCCATCCATCTATATGTCTGTTAAAACGATTTGATAAAAACTACTGTGTGATAAAGGTTATCTAAACAGACTAACAGCGTGACAGAAGAAAAACGGAACAGCTCCGGTGAGATGGAAGCCAACCGGTGTCTTTGCAAGTTTGCATCATGTAACGAAACATCCCCAAGGGAGGCCCATAAAAAATATGATGATATTCGTAGGGAATGTTTCGTTACATTGTACAAGAATAAACTGTATAAGGATATTTGTGTTACGCATGAATTATCTACCGTAGTTTATCATAAAATTTATATGGTTTTTATACCTACTTTTAAGGCAAGATATTACATTTAAAGAATCATCAGCCTATACGCGCATGTGGAAAGCGTTTTATACAAGTGTCATCAGCCTACATACCTACCAGCCTATACGCACACGTGAAACGCGTCTATACAAGAGTGATCAGCCTGCACGCACACGTGGAAAGAGATATATTGCATACGACTTAAAGGTCAACTGCAATTTGACTTGCCCGGATAGATACATGTAGAAGTAAGGGTGTTGTTACCCAACCTCTCTTATATCAATTGATTTTATACGCAGTAAAACCGGAAATATTTATAAATATTTATAACTTTTAAAGAATGTCATCCAGTTTCCATGAATTTTCACATTATAATTTGTTTCCTTGCCGGTTCAAGTTATTAAACTCTATTGTTTTTAATTTCCTTTCCTAACAATAAGTTTGATTTAACAATTGACCAAAAACAAGCTCGTTATATAATCTTATCAGAAGTTGGAAGGTGTTTTTGTATACATTGTGAGCTTGAAGATCACACTGATGAAACAACCCATAGTTTTCAACGGTACTACTTTTTCATGGGCACAAAATAAAAATAACATACACCTTGATGCGACCAAAATATGTTTGAGTGATCGGTGCATGGTACAAGTGCATCTGAATGTATTTCTCAACTTTAAATGAAATTCGTTGGGGTGTAAGAAATATTTGTTTAATGTAAGTGTTGAAAAATGAGCTCTGATCTGCGCGAGAAGCGATCACTTGTATAAAAGGTATTATTCATGATAAGTAGCAACTAATGTAGCATTTACCAAACCTGATTGTCTTCTTGTGAATATCTTTATATTGTGGGTAATGTCTTTATAATTTATAATAAACAACATGTAAAACAGAAACTTCTAGTTTTTATTGTTTAGTTTTGGCTACTGGCTTGTGATTACAATTACTTAGTGTATGCACTTATTTGTGGACCAAAGAAAATTGATAACTAATCAAAGTTTTGCCTGTTTGCCTCGACAGCTTTAACTTGTAGAACAATTTGTCTGACGTTTCGTTTTAAAGTTGTTGATTTTTTCGACAAATATTGAGATAAGCTTCGAACCTAAGACAAAAGGCTCCTCGAGACAATCGGAGCGCTACCTACTAAGTATGGAGAATTACAAACACTGCTACTGAAACGTTTGTTATAATGTCATGCAGACGACTTTGGCCCCATAGCGTGCTGTGACGTAGAAATTTGAATACAACTTAACTTTCATCAGTCTACAGAAATTCATTCCACAAAACAAGATAGTAGATACGTTTAACATTTCCATGCCTCGTTTATACTGCGCCATTACTTATAATTGTTCTATTCTCTTTAGATCTCTTAAACTATACTCTTTTATACATAGAGTTCCCATGCTATTATTATAAGCACCAATATCTAGCCCTCTTACATAATATATTAAAGTTTGATTTCGAAACTAAATTCATTTAATTACAATGCAAACATTTCAAGTAAAAATAAAGCAATAACTTCGGGTGAGTTTTTTTATTTGCAATAAGGTAGAAGATATAATATACATAGCGAGAATTTATTGTAAATGCATTTCAAAAGTATTATCAAAGATGAATTATAGACGACAAAGGAAAATATACGCAAGAAAAAATACAATAAGTCAAGTACATGGTTACATTACAATCGTATCTCAATTTTGTTTTAATTGTTCAACATTTTTACTCAGTTCTCGCTACTTTCTTTGATATTTTCTCCAAGAATGTCTTCAGGATTTTATTCAGGTTCTTCTGTCGAAGTTGCGTTCGGCTCTAAAAGGAATGTCAGAGGTTTTGGCATGAAGGGCGGCAATTGGATTTTCGGCAAAGCCCCCAATTTCAAGGCTCCCATTTCAATGCAAACATCGATTTGACATTCCTCGTCTATGACTGCCAAGTGCTGACTATAGCCAATGGGACAATAGGCGTTGTCTGTGTGAAATGGATTTGAGTTTCTACAGCTGTGGAATCCACCAAAGTTAACAGCATGGTAGGAACCGAGTTCAGTGTTTGTACTGACGCAAATAGAGAGATCGTTCAAAACTTTAATGGCGTAAAAATGCGGCGGGCAGCTGGTAGATTGTGTGACTGGATTTGCATAGTTTGTTGTATAGATTCCACCAAACAGGACACCATTTCTGGTACGCGATGAGTCGGTTGAATTAATAGGAGCACACCAGTAGGCCTGATAGTTCGCCGTGGTAGCTTTCGTGTAATAATTATAGCAGGTGCTTAGCCACAGAAAACCACAACTGTGACTTGTCCGATAAGAACAACTCCCCGTTTTTTGTCCTCTATTCAAAGGGATGGGCTCATATCCGTCGGGACATGACTGTAGACCAGTCAATGGGTTGTTGACACCTGTGGCTAGGCAAAGATTTGTACCAGTGCATCCTCCTGGAATATACATGGTACAAGTTTGATAAACTCCGCCGAGGTAATACGTTTCAAGTGGAGGGTTGCAGGAGCCGTCATCGTAATTTGCGACGTAGTTGAAATTTGGTGAATCAGGGTGTGTGCATCCTCGGACAACATTATGTTCATAGTAAGAAAGGACAGCATCTCTAACTTTGTAATAAACCTTGTCAACAACGTAGTCTGGAACATCCGGGAGTTTTATATCATTTATGTAAAAGTGCAACGGCACACCCGCTCTATCTAATGGAACTTGGTTTGCTTCTATGGAATTTAGCCATGTGTTTTCATACTCCTCGGTCATCCTTAAAATATGAAAACAAAGGTGATTGAATGAAGTACAAGCAAGACGTATCACAACAATCCTTATTTCTGATTGAATCTGTAAACATTTGTAATAATAAAAAATGCTTGATAGCTATGGGATATCCCAATGTGTAACCCATTTTGGAATACTTATGGATAGTAGAAGGTTAATTAAGTGACAATTTATTTGAAAGCGCATTTTATATGTCACAGTTATGTACCTGAACTCAATTCCTCCGTCTGTCCAAATTTCGGTCGACTCCTTATTTTCTGTATAAAGTTGGTGACTGCTAGTCGTGTACGATTCGCTTTTATCAAATCCCGCATCAGACAAAAATTTCAGCATGGAGCCAAATGATAGTTCGGCCTGGTATCTAATCTTCGTTTTCGACTCCTCCGACAGTTTCGAGTATTTCGACTGCATATGATCAACCTAAAAGAGGAAGAGGATAATTACCCGCCTAAGAGTGACATTAAAACAAATTTAATTGCATCTTATTAGAAACAACGCGCCAAACTGTACGTGTTCGTGACGTCATTACGGCTCATTTTATATTTTGCCTCAGCCCTATGTCCACTGATGTTTGCTTCCGATAGTGGAACGGGCTTAAATATCAAATTGAGTATTTATTATATTTCACTCGTAAATCTCAATAAACCACCGGAACAAATATAGTAGAAATATTAATTGTATACGCAATGGCATTTTAATGATTTCTTTATATCATATCAGGAGGTGAGCTTTATGGAAAAAAAAACATGTTATGAGCGATATTGAACTTATTCTTACCCTTATTAGATTGGCCCCCAATTCGACACCGGTCACGACGTGTGTTCCATACTCTCTTACTAGCAGCTCACTGTCGTATGTTGCATGCTCGGTTTTGTTGTCCATGATGTACTGACCAATACGAACAAGCCTGTTTCTGAAAGACTCGGTTAATTTTGCTTCCGTCCCGATTCTCGCCCAATACTTTGAGTTTCGAAACTGAAAAGTTAATCATTAATGTATACATTAATATAGTTATTTGCTTAGTGAAACACATCAGTCCTCTATGTAATGTGGATATGAAGAAACGATTAATAAATAACATTTGGTGTCCTGCTACTTGTTTTGGATGTCAATGTTTTGGCTAGAATATTTTTTTCAGGAGATAAAGAGAATAGAGTAGCGTATACGAATATGTACCACAATATAAACTCAAGTTGTTTATGTTAGCGTGCTTTGAGGTGATCAAGACGGCAGGTTTAGTTACGAAGGATTATAAACGTTAACGGATAAACTCTGTTATCTATTGTATTCTGTAAATAAAGTACAGGATGGCCATTATATATATATACACTAAACATATGTATTTAACTAATGTCTATAAATCATTTCTGTTTTCTTCTGGAAAAAGAAGAAATACATTAACAGGTCAACCGAACGTTATTGCAAAAGTCTTACCTGTAGTCGAATAGTTTGAGTTTGTTCTTTATACTGAGTTGTTTTCGTTTTCTCGTATTCCTTTGAGTACTTCCCGCTTATTTTGATGATAGGGACGTTGAGTCCAGCATTAGCGTTTATTGTCTTGGAATCCGAACTTGTAAAATTGTCCCAATGCTCGAACACCTCTGAATCTGATCGTATGTGTGTGCTCTTGATCGGATACACATTAAACCCGTCCGGAATTAAAAACCGTTCATCCGCCGTTGTTTTGCAGTAAAGGTATTCGTGTTTGACGACCATGTTCCTTTCTTCGTTCTGCAAGTTGTCCCAGCCCTGGCCAGGCAGCGGCTCCAACAGTTTAAGGTTTAAAATACCAAGCCGTTTTTTGCAAAGACTTGGATGGCCCTTAAGCGTCTCATCGTTTAGGTCCGGTAATGTTTCGGCCGCTGTCCGGACAACCAAGGCCGCCAACGCAATGATGTATACACCATGTGCCATGCTGCGGATTATGAATAATCGGCATAAGACTTTCTGCTTATATAGAGCACCTGCATGGCGTATAGGGACACAGGAAGTTATATTCGCAACTTTTGCAAATTTAAACGACGCAAAAACTATTTTGGATGAATAGCAGTTTTAGCCGGTCATTAACTGTATACGCATTTAAAGACAACTGGATTGGGCTCATTTAAAAGATGTTCCCAAAACCCAGATCGTGACTGATACAAACTAATATTTGTGTAAAAGGCAGTCATTGGGTAAGATCATCCGCTGTGCATACAAGTCTTAGTAGCTAAATATATTATACAGGTACAAATAAGGTAGTCAGCGTTTTCTTCCGCGTAGTGGATTAATTAAAGATGCACTCTTACTCCCAAATAAGATTGACCAAAATTAATAATATTGTTTTAATATTCCAAAAAGGATGAATAAATGTCGTAAACAGTGGTTATATGAAGGATACCGAGTCTTTTAGCATTCACCAATCTTGTTATCAGTAATTAATATTTTCCATAAATGTATTATTTAGTAAGTAGTTAAAGGTATATCAGTCAAAATGGATGTTTGTTATACATGTGAATGTATTGATTTTGAATAAGAGTGTCACTTTAAGCCATTTTCCTTTCCCTACGAATTATGCGTGTTTACGGGTGATTTAGATAACTCTGCAGAAAACTGTATTAAACCTTGAGGAGTTGTCCATGAGTTTATTTTGGCTTATTTAACATATTTTAATGATTTTATTAATTAATTGTAATTATAGTATAAATACTGACCAAATGAAAATCATTTTGGCCTAACTTGGCTTACTTTGACCAAACAAAAAAACGGAAGGGTTTTAAACAATTGGTTGCTGAACATTATGTGAGCATCGTGATTCTGGAACATGGTCGTAGGCATTGTAGGGCAGCATCCGGAAAATAGTATCTTCCAAAATGGTCTGCAGTCAATCGTACAAAGTTTATTAGTTCCACGGTTTTGTCAAATTTAGACAAAATGTTTATTGATTTGTCAAAAGTTCCTCGAATAATTACTTCGAACTAATTAAATAATTTAAATGTGTAAACTGGCCACAGATAACTTTTGGACAACTTTTCGAGGTTTTGTACAATTGGCTATCAACTTCAGTCAAACATACGTGTATCGTGTATAGTGGCGTATTACTGCCGTGACTACTGATATCGTTCTCGAATTGTTTTGTGTTTAAGTGACACTCTTATTCAAAATGAATGCATACACATGTATAGCATACATAAATTTTGACTGATAAACCTTTAACTACTTACTAAATAATGCATATATGGAAAATATTAATTACTGGTAACATGATTGCCACCTAGTATTTGATAGCTGAAAACGCAAAGATATTAAATGATTTGTGAATGCTGTCAGATTTACTGTGGAAAACTATCGTCACATAAGTTAGAAATACCGTGTTTTATGCAGACTTCTTTCAAATTAAACCCGGTATATTTTATAAGAACCATTGTTTTCAACATGTATTCATCTTTTTTGGTATTTTAAAACAATTGTACTAATTGTGATAAATTTGATTTTTAGTAAGAGTGCATTTTTAACCACTAATTATTCGCGATATCAATCTAGTTATGTAGTCAATATTTTATAAATAATAAAATTATTAGATTATCTCAATTGTTTTAGGAACTATGCTCTATTGATTAGGTCCGTTTGGAATTGTTGAATTTTTGCACATGTTCTTTTATTTATATTTTATACTAATTTTCTTTCATGAAAAATTGTGGAATAATTCACTTTTCACTATCTTGACCGAAATAAATAAAAAATAAAAATATTAGAAATAAAAAAAAATATTAGAAATAAAAATAAATAATGTATTCAAGTATCCAAGCAATGTGACGAGCACCTGTGGACTGAACACTGAAAAAATGGCGTCGAAACCAAAATGCAACTGTCGAGTTATGTTGCGGCCCTAATCGACACTGTTGGGGAACGGACACCGGATATAGCTCAAAAAGTGATAAATCGATAAGCGTTTTATTTTGGCACATGGACAGTTTTCTATTATTATTTTTTTGGTATTTTATGGTTATATATTTATCAAAATCGAAGAGTTTCGAATAACTTGATCCTGTGCAATATACGACTATGATGGAAATGTGTCTCTTCTTTTGTATAATAGCACAATTATCGCCTTAAAATGCATGATCGCTCACAAATGTTCATTTATGTGGTACGATTTCAAACATAAATCAGCAAATTGAAAATCAGAATAAAAACTGAATCGAGCGATTTTATTGTAATTACATTATCTAGTATTGTGTTAGATATCAGTACGATATGTTTTGTTGTTACGGAGATATTCATACATTTTGATGCCCTGGCGGTGTACTGGGGATAGATGAAGCAAATAAATAACTGCATAGGGGATATCTATTAGGTGGACTGAGGATAGTAGCGATGTATTTAGAATAACGAGACTGTGATAATGATTACGGCCATTTACCTATACGAGAGTTCGAGGCAAATTGTTTGATGTCCATATCGAGAGCAAAAAATGTTGCTGTATTTTGTATCTGTTTGCACTTAAAACTGTTTCATTCATACAGATTAGTTAACCATGATGTGTTTTTCACAAGCATCAACGTTCGAGTCGCAAATATCTAAATATTTGAAATACGCCGGCAATCTGATTTATTGAGGAACACAAAACATATGGCCGTAGAATTTATGTGGTGTTTGCTGTTCATATATACAGTATGGCTTTGTAAATCAAGTAGGCACGTTTTTGCACACAGAAATTCATCAGTAGGGAATGAGATTTTGTGATCAAATTTGGAACACATGAAGCTTTTTTTTCTAAGTTTGGGTCGATGTTCCTATTACTTAGAACAGAATAATGGTCTCTGCTCGTTCACTTTAGTGAGAAAGTATGTATTTTGACCAACCCTGATAATTAAGCAGCTTGCATATATACGTTTATTTAGGAGAGCATGGATCAAACTCATTGTAAACTCAAGTTTGCTCAATAATTTTTTATCAAATTGTACTCTCACTTTTTGCAGATTATTTGACAGTTAAAAATAGACATACATGTATATTGTATATTAACAGTGTTACTATCATTTTATTTTTGTCCCATTTTACATGTTATCACCAGGACACATTTCTCAACGTTGAAACTATCCTCAGTACATAATACGGCTATCCCAAGTTCAGTACTGTGAACATTTCTAAGGGCATATCTTTAACAGTTTAAAAGTTACATTGCCAGTTCATACAATAAAAAAAGTTGAGCTTATGCTTGTGAAATCCTTCGATTCAGATTGTTGATTTATAAGATATATTTCCTAAAAATAACAATACTTGTCGAAATTCTGTAAGTTTCGAGATGATCATCTCATATTTGAAGAAACATTTTTCAAGGTCTGCTAAATCGTAAGTACTTTAAAGTATATCATAGGCCAAATTTAGCATTCAGCTATTAGTTCAAACACTTGTTTCATTTGTGAATACGGTAGATTTGCGTTAACACAGCAAGATCTTACCTCTGGAAAAGAAAAAAAACCCTGCATAACTGTCTGTTTACTCATCACTTTTTGAGCTATATCCGGTGTCCGTTCCCACACAATGATCGAGTTTCGTGTAAACCTTATTCAATGACATCTCTCGTGAGATCAAACAAGTACCTATAATTGAGGTTATTTTGAACTACACTAAAATGCCGCAAAAATGCCTTAAAATGGGGCAGGCAATCTCGAAGATATCTCAGCATCACTGCTCCTGACCAGGCTCGGACCAATTTAGCCATTTAGGGGACGCTATACCCTACATGATGCACTCGTCGGGTGTCTGTGATGATATTTGGTCACCGGTTTCTAGCGCGTCAAAATATGCCGAAATCCGCGATATTTCGTACTTTTAACGCGCTCCCATATAGCTCGTAAGGTGGAGATAATCTCGAAGATATCTCCGGAACCAAAAATTATAGTAAGTTGGAACTGGTATTTAAATGTAGGTCTTTCGATTCCCTACGTTACGCCACCGTCGGCGCATCTATGACGTTATTGCGTCACCGTTTCCATTCGCCTACAAGGCTATTTTATACGCTAAAATGCCTCAAAAATGCCTGAAAATGGGGAAGGCAATCTGGAAGATATCTAGGCATCCCTGCATCTGACCAGGCTGGAACCAATTTTGCCATTTAGGGGACGCTATACCCTACTAGATGCACTCGTCGGTGTGTCTGTGATGATATTTGGTCACCGGTTTCTAGCGCGTCAAAGTATGCCAAGATCGCGATATTTCGTACTTTTAACGCGCTCCCATATTGCTCGTAAGGTGGAGCTAATCTCGAAGATATCTCCGGAACCAAAAATGATAAGAGGTTGGTACTGGTATTGAAATTTAAGTCTCTCGATTCCCTACGTTACGCCACCGTCGGTGCATTTCTGACGTCATTGCGTCACCGTTTCCATTCGCCTACAAGGCCATTTTATACGCTAAAATGCCGCAAAAATGGGTCACTCTGCACCTGACTAGTGTTGCGCACTCGGGCTGTAAACTATTTTGCGGGCCTTTGCAGACAGGAACGACCTCAAAAAGGTGTATTAACGAGTTCAGATGACCCCCGTGCGATTCCATATTTTTTTCGCACAAATCACATCTAAATGATTTCACATAGAAACGCTGGAAGCGGTTTTAAATGTCAAACGCTACTGTTGGGTGATATAAATGGTTAAACAACATATACTTTGGTATTTTGGGTAACCCGGTTTGACACTGAAAGGTCAGAGACTACAGAATAAATTTCCATCATATGCTTTAGAAATTCTGGGAGTAGGATTATTGGTCCCAGAGAAAACTTGACCAGTTTGCACGCGAAATAACACTGATTTCTGGTGGTTCTCGACCCCACACCTGATATGGGGAGAAAGTTCCTCTTGAGTACATATCATTTAAATTATCAACTTCAACACAAAAAATACGTTACTGGAAAGAAAAAGAAAATAAGTTGAACGTAATCTCTGTGTATTCAATAAAGTGACAATTTTCGGTGTAAGGGGACAAACAATGCGTTGAAATTGAAAACACAAAAAGTAGACCAAGCATGTTCAGTCTGTTTAGGAAATCACAAACCATTCAACTACAAAATGGAAAGTAGCCAATGGTATGTGATGGTATGACCATGCTTTGATTCACCGTTCACCAAAAGAAATTAGCATGTCACACCGAGTAATAACTTCCGAATTGGTGCAATTTGCCCTTCAGTAGTGTGTAAAAGAAATATAATTCCAAAAACAGTTTAAAGGTCTGCAATAAAAGAATGCTTTGTTAGTTGGTTAATATGGCGAATTGTTTCACTTTTGTCTGCATGCCTAAAGGAACAACGTACTCTACTCGCAGTTACGTTCGGTAGGGACTTTTTAACGCAAGCTACTCGAAATACTTCAACCAAAAATTATCAACCGACTGAATTAACACACGGCGGGCAATTATTTCATTGAAATGCTCCAACGCGTCTTCCGTTATAGTGTCAATGAGTGGAATATGGATGTAAACAGTGAGTATAGTTTCTGATTTTTCTTTTTTAGATGTTTATACCAGTAAATTAAAAGAAATGAGAATGTAGTAACAGAAAGGATTGGCTATGAGTTATTCTAAATGTAAAAGTTTAAATTTAAAACAAATTTAAGAAGTTTATTCGTTATACTTGGTGCACCATGCTCGATTTTCTGAACGTTGTGGTGTCAATGAATAGGTTGTGGTGCTCATGAATAGTAATTTAGTAGGAAACGAATTGTGAAAACCTGTAGCAATTTCATAACATGAAAAATAACAAATAACGGAATTAATATCATTTTCGATATTTTTTAAAGTATGACGTCGCTCTACCACACTTCGCAAACATTAAGGTTCATTTGGTGTCTAATTGATACTTGATTGCAAATGATCGTCGTAATTCTAATTCTGTTTTTCCAGGTATTATAAGGCAAAAATCTAACGATTGAGTTTATATATTTTCAGATCGGTGTCTCTCAAGGGAAAAGGAGGCGGGGCTATTCCTTTCGAGAGAGAAAAACACTCCATGGCTCAAAATTTGAAAGCAAACGTATCTTACAAATTAATCACCTAAATTAGCAAGCATCCCTTAACGTAAGGTCCATGTATACTTTTATAAACTAGTAAAGACAAAGAAACTATATCTAAAAAGAAACAAAAATCTCAAAATATGCAATAAAAAGACGAATTATTGACTTTCCTTGCATACCGGAAGTGTGTTTCCGGTCATGTGACCAGTGCTGGAAAAACCCATCTTACATACACCATGTAAGATGAGTCACGCGCAACAACGCGCCTCTTCTTATTTCTTTTATTGTATGGTTTATAAAAAAATATTATGCCATTTCAATAAAGCGCAATCAAATATCTATGTTTGCAATACTTTTAATTAAAATTGAAAAAATAAATAGTCGTAATTTTTAGTTATTTAAAATTTCTGCGCTCTATGACGTCAGTAAACAACGTCGCACGCGCTTTTTGGTGTAATTGTACAAAAGTTCGTTTTCGACGTCATTTTTTCCACAAATTGATAAATTATGATATGCAAGAAAAAATATCAATCATGTGTTTCCGGTACGGATAGAAAATCCGACCCTCGGGCACGCTGCGTAGCCGGTAACTCGGCAAGCCTCGTAACCGGCTTACGCACGTGCCCTCGGGTCGGATTTTTCTATCCGTACCGGAAACACATGATAGATACTTATAATATAGTGGCACGTCAATGTTTGAAAGCGTTTAAAATAAAACGTTTATTGAAATTATTTGAGAATATCTGCTCTTGCTCTGACGCGATATTAATTCCAAGTAGCTGATTGTATTGGCTGAGATCATGTTTTGGCTAGTGTACTCATGCATATGATTTGATTGGTAAGTGGTTATTCTTGGAGAAATATTCTTCGTTTTGATAAAACATGTATGAAAACTTTATTCTGCATTAAAGAAGAAGAATAAACATGGTTGGCATAGCAACCATAACAATATACATTGCATAATGATAAGGGGAAAATAGCGCACACGATCACACTCATTCATCTTCTTATCTCAATCAACGTCAAGTGCATGTTCCATATCTTCCATTTTTGTATACTCATTTTGTGACATAGGAGTGTCGAGCTGCTTCACTATCTCGCATGCCTCAACTACATCTTCCACAATTTGGCTAATACCTTGCATGTTCGGTAATAGTATCATGTCAATGCAATCATTTGTGTGGGTGTTGACTTTTTCCTGCATTTCGATACCAATGGTATGCGCTGCCTGCGCGTCATCATCTTCGTTCAAAGAACCTGTAAAGCTTACTTGTATGGCTTCTACTTCTTCACTGGGTGTTTCCGTAACATTATCAAAAGAAACTTCATCACAAACTACATGCTTACTTTTTCTTTCATCAGACTCTTGATTCTTTCTAATATCCAAAATGTTAGCATTTGCAGAATTTGAAGCATACAGTGACTCCATATGATTGATGTCTAATAACTCCACGCTGTTACAGTCTGAAATAAGTTCGCAAGCATTTTGGTAATTTAGCATTTTATCACAGTCAACGCTCTTATAAATGTCAGCCACATTTTTGTCAAGATCGATTTCAATTGACCCCTCCATCATTGCGTCTCCAACATGCCCGCAAACCACGTCAGTATCCTCAAACAGTCCCGGACCAGTTTGCGAACCATCTAAATCATTACAGGGCTTCGATAACGACCTTACACGGCGATGTTTGTTGCGTTGTTTTGAACACAACAAGATGCTGTTGTAGTTTTCGTTCAGATCAGTTTCCGGGTCAATCTTCAGACATCGGTCTCGAAGCCAAAACCTCAACGATTGTATGCACTTCTGTAGTATAATCGCCACTCCTAGCTCGATCAGCTTAAAATATAGGTACTATTTATTCATTTGCAATATTCATCATATTTCATTAATAGAACAAGAGCTGTCACAGTATATGACGAATGCCCCCGAATGTGACATTGACCTATGAACAAGGTCAGTACATGAAAAGTTAAAGATCACCTTGTGACCTTGACCTTAGAGGGAGGGACACGGGTCTTGCACGCGACACGTCGTCTTGGTATTTCAAACACATGTGCCAAGTTATTTTAAAATAGGTCCATACAAGAGAACGTTACAGCCCGGACACGACAACCTATACTTTATGTCCTTATATGCAGCATTCCATTGTGAATAAACACCTAAATGTGACCTTGACCTTAGAGGTAGGAACACGGATCGTGCACGCGACACGTCGTCTTGGTATGTCAAACACATGTGCCAAGTTATTTTAAAATATGTTCATACAAGAGAGAGTTACAACCCAGGCACGAGTTATTGAGCCGGACACCCGGACGGACGGACGATGCGATTTTAATATGTCCACCTTCGGGGCATAAAAAATGTGTTTGTGTGTATACGTCATATGTTTATATCTGCTCAATATATATTGCTACATGTATCAAAAAAATTACAAAAGTAAGGACGGGGACACCTGTACACAAGGAAATCACATAGCGGTTATGTCATGAAGTGAGTATTGGAGGCTCTGATTTTAATGAAAATTCTTACCCCGTCTGCATGTTGAAAGGACAAACTCGTGCTAATATCGGAGATATCCAGGTCGCCGACGTCTGTAATGGCGTCCACGAACGAGCCGGTCATATCCGCCATCGAGCTGCCCTCCAGACTCGTCCTTGTCCTCCTTGCTGGCGAAATGCGATCAGATGCCCCGTCACCATCTCCACCTGCGAACTCGCTAAACGAGATGTCACTGGCGCCGGGAACTTGTTCCTTAAAGCTAGAGTTCAAGCGCGGCATTCCTATGTGTAGAACATCACATGTGTTTAAATTCCAACTGCTGTCACTGTCGTCGTGATGAACCTTTTCTGGAGTCACAATTACCGCATTTTCACTACTGTCGTTAAGATCAAAATTTGATCGTATGTTTGGAAACATTCTAACCCAGACGTCTTTTGTCGGACTGCGCTGGCGTCGTGTTTCCTTGCTGCTGAACGGACTTCTTCCGCCACAGTTACATGCGCAACCGTCGTTCATCTCACACATACCGTAATGTCCTCTCTCGGGGCTCGGGCTCGGCCTGCACCTCCCTCCACAGTTGCATTCAATCGAGTCATATACCTCACACATCGGGAAATGGTTTTGCTGTCTCGGTGAGGGGCAGGGTGACTGCTGTGTGAAGGCAATTTGGTTGACCTTAGTGGAGTCCACTATGAGAGGTGTGTCACATCTAGCGGGCTCAAGGTCCTTCTTTGTCGCCTTGCCGTTCTTGATTTGCATACCTGTATCAGACTTAGATATGACAGCCTCTGGAAAAATACTCTTGAAATCGAAATTAAACAAGAGCATCGCCAGACGGTGCTTGACATTTTATCTCGGCCTTACCACGCTAATTTTGTAGTTAATTTATTATTTTTTTCCCGATTAACGGGTATTGCTACAACTCACAACATGTATATTAAGCTGCAAAGCTCCTTCGTCGACTATGACGTTACTGACGATGTTATGATACCGGACGTTTTCCGCCAAGTAACAGGCGATTCCATTAATAAAAAAGCAAGTTAAATTTCATTGATATAGTGTTTCGAGTCAAGAGTCTCAAACTAGGAAAAGCTACTTTAAAAATGTTATAAACTATCTTAAACAAAATCGTATTTGATAAAAGATGTGTATATTAGGGACAAGCGTGTTATTGTATTATGTTTCACCATTCTTGCTCTTCAAATTACTATTTTACGATGAAATTAAGATTTGTATTTTTTTTTGTCTTGAGTCTCAACATAGATATTATGTTCAGTGTGTGTATACCACGTGATAAATGACGTCATATATGCTACGTCGGAAAGCAATATTTTGCTTAAAATGAAGACTTAAATCAAAGATAACTTTTCTTTTACTACACCATTTTAAATCAAATAAAGGGCAGTCCATGCCGCTTACAGAGCCCCGCCTTCGTTTTATTACCGAAGTTTGATAAGGTAAATAGTTTAATCAAACACTTCGACAAACATGTTTCCAAAACAATTTTTGACAGTGCTCCGTCAGACGGCCGTATTGTGAAAAGGTTTGTCGAAGTGTTTGAAGAAACTAAACTCTCAATCAAACTCTGGTAAAAGAACGAAGGTGGACTGCGCTATGTTTCATCGCAAATGGTGAAGAAATAGTGAAGTTATTCTTGTTTTAAGTCTTCATTCGAAGCAAAATATTGCCTTCCGACGTAGCATTTATGACGTAAATTATCACATGGTATACACCCACTGATGTTGTGTACCTCCTTTGAAGATGTAAGGCAAACACGATACTGCCAGGACCGCGCCAACCAGCCAGCGCACGACAGTCGTACATGTAGGTTTAAAAATTTCTCCCCAATATGACATCATTCGCGCCAGCAGCGTTCTGACGTCAGCAAAGTTGACATCCTGTAGATGTTCACGCACTGGCAACAAAAAGTCAGAAACTGTCCACCACCTAGATACCAAGTCCATGGCAGCTGACCGAAAGTCTGTGACGGCGTTGAAGAGTTGCACCGTGCTTGGTAAGTTGGGCAAAAGTGAACTGGGAATCAAGGGACCGCCAATTTCACAGATCCAGACCCAGAAACTTTCCAAATGCTCGTTGATGTATTGCCACGCTTTCAAGGCCGTGTCCAACACTGAACAAATAAAAAATGGTGCTAACAATAAAATCACACTAGCCATCGGTTCTCATTTGATTTGGTTTTACATGTATATATATCCTGGAAATTAGTTCGTAGCATAACATCAAATAATTTGCAAAACCTACTTTTAAGGGTTGTAAAGAATAAAACAACATGTGAATTTAATTTAAATTGCGGAATTAAATGACAACAAATAATTAAAAAAAACTAGAATGAAGTTTTAAGCTTCTCAAAAAAAGCATACAAAGTATAACCTTCATTGATGACGGTTTCGAGAAAAGTATTGCTACTGCTGTCACAGATCCTGGTCAAATCGTCACTTCCACTGTCCCCTTTCTGGTGGCGGCCGGGAACGCTGGTGAGTGGGAGCGGAAACAGGAAGATCGACTCCACCCAACCGACTTCCACTTCTGGTTCTACCTCGATACACGATCTGTCGAATGGGTAGATATATTAGTAAGATGACTTGAAGTAAAATCTTAACGATTAAGAACGGGCGGAGTGAGCGTAGCATCTAAAATCTAACTATTGCATGACATTTAAGTCACATGTTTATATTTCAGTTTAACAAGCTTCTCACGCCTATTTTCATTTTAGTTGTTGTTGTTGTTTTTTATCCTCTACAATAAAGTAGTTTTGATTCGTATAATCAAGGCATGCTGTTGTTGTTGTTTTCAAGTTTCAATGGAACGAGCGAGCATTGACTCATAATATAAAGCCAATGCTATATGATGCAGTTCTCTACATAAAACCAAGTACATATTCATTATTTTCTAGAAGTTTCAACATTGCATGGCACCGATTTTTACTCAAAGTTTTCCCTCTTTCCATTTCCAAAATAGTTAGAAAATCCCTCTGCCCTCAGTTCATCTAACCTATTTTATTCATAGCGCTTAAATTAAGTCACAAAATGTTACTGAATATTCACATTTTTTCTTAAAATTGAACAAAAGTATTTGTTCCTGCGTAATCATATAATATACATTTCAAACTGATGTTGAAGATACAAGCGTAAAGCAGAATAAAATTATGCAGTTACTAGCTTGAATATAAAAAACTTACCCGCCATCAGTGTGCTGACAAAATACAAAACATCCAGCAAATTGAATCAATAGCAATAGGCCTACACAGCGCATAGTTCACATATTTCCTGAATAAATGTAGCGTAAATGTTCGTCAATTTCGCCGTTGACGTCAATTTTACTTCCGGTCTGACGTCATACTCTTTGCCGCCATTTCGTTCGCCGTTGATTCTTTTGACGTACAGGCTCATTCGCTCCAGGTGACAAAACAACGTGAAATGAGAAAAACATATATAAATACTGGATATCATATATTCGTGATTAGTTATTTTTTCAAGTACTTGACAATTACAGTATGAATTATTTAAAAACGCCACAGAATTATTCTTGAGTATTTACGTTCAGTCTATTAAGGGAGCAGATGGCTCAACTGTTGTTTGTTTTTCGAGTGTTTAAGGATAGTCTGGCGACGTCTTCGGACGTACTTGTTCACAATCCAGCGAACGCTTGCGATGTTTTTAGTCAGGGCCTTTAATACGTATGGTATCCGCTGCTGTGACTGAAATACATCATTAAAATATATAAGGAACACTTACTAGAATGCTATTTTCTAAAGAGGCGTAATGGAAAACCTTTATTTTAAGTTAATGTTCTTGTAATTACCTTTATCAACACTATATACCAATTAAGTTATATGCTCAAACCATTAGTTTTATTTGTTACAGATGATTGATTTATTGATCTTTCGATAGCTGGATTTACTGACATATGAACTCATTTATTAAATGAATGAATACTGAAATATGAATCGATTGATAAAAATATTAGTGAATAATTTGGAATACAGTATTATTTATTTTTACCGTACCGCGCTAGCGATTGCTACGGAATGCGTCCGAACAGGAGTGCAGTTAACAACGCCGACAGTGACGCATCGGCCGCCACTTTCACACAGACCGTCACACTCAGTGACATTTGATAGAAGGTGCGCATAAAGCGTCAGCAAAAATATTCACAGTTGAAATCGTTGTAATTTGACGTCCAATTGAAAAATATGGAAGAATAAAAAATAATGTTACGTGCATGCTGTGGCAAAATACTTTATTTATATAGTCATGTCTTATTCAGTGAAGCCAAGGTCAGGATTAGTATGTATACGTCTGCGGCCAATGCCAAAGCTACACAATTAATTTACTCACATGAGTAGTTTATGCTCCCCTGTAAAAGATCTTGTTTGGCACAAGAGCACCCAGGCCCTTTTCCAAGCCTTAACGCTTTGAAAGTCGAGTTAATGATCTTAAGGCGGTCAAGATTAAAAAAAAATGATTTGCTTATTCTATCACCGAGTTAAACATTTTTGATAGTATGTGTTTTATCCGGATGCTTTCGTTTCTTGATGGAGAATTTGATAAGATATAATTACTTGAAAATAAGTGAGTCTAAGCCTAAACCAAGCGCGAAGAGCTCCGTCCCCGGTATTGCGCCTACTTGTATAACGTCTCCAGTCCAGCGGTCCGCAGGTGGTCGTGTTCGCGCTCCGGAGAGATGTACGCGCGGTCGTTCGTCGTCTGATACTTTAAGGCCTGCAAACGTGTCTGAAACGCGGCCGTGTGCGCTTCAATTGATGGTCTTATTTGGAACTTGTGTAAATCTTGGTATTTTGAAAGTTTGGAACTAATTAACCTACCACGGGACGAAACAAAAGCTTTCAGTCAATGGAATAAAAGAAATTCGTCCAGTTTAGCGGACAGATGCATGCAAACCGAGCTATATGCGGTCTTACATAGAATTCGAAGTCTAATTACATTCAAAAAACATTTTCAAAAGTCTTAACTAGTACCAATTAAATACTGTCTACTAGAAGTGTCTTGAACCGTTCTTTTGCCTATTGATACTGCCTCAACAAGACGCTCCAATATATATACTTGCCCAGTACCTGACATACCATGAAAAAGTCGAACTCACGTCGACGCATCAACGTTGTTTTTTCTCAGTCAATGATTTCTATTATATTTATACGTCAGAAGCAAAAGCGATTACTATAAAAAGCTCACAAGATAGGGAAACGACATTTTGAAGAAAACAAAAATATATTTTAGTTGGCGAAACGCGAACGATATCGAGCCCAACAATGTCATTATCATTAAACAGTTCTGAGATATTTTTGTTGACCATAATATGTTGTTGTTGCAAGGTTGGTGAAAATTTTCTGTAAAGTCATCCACCATTACATGGCCAAGTTCCAGTCCGCATAAGCCAAAACAAAAGGAATTTTGTGACCTTCGAGTGTGACATTTGACCTACAACCATATCATTTTAAATCCCCAAATTCATTGCCAATGTATAGCACGGTGTAACCAAAATCGGACGAACGCACGGACATGCACCGAGCCGCCATTGTGACAACAAGAGAGCTCAGACATGATAAAACTATTATTCAAAATATAATCAAAGACAGGAATATTTCCACTCCTAGTTCTATTGTAACCAAATACAATTAAATGCTGGTGTCCACAAACGAATAGGACTATCAAGATATTTTGTTCCATCTTAAAAGTTTTACAATTACCACTTTATCAACGGACAATGTATGATGTACATATCTGAAATATGACCAGGTTTATCTGTAGCCGTGAGCTAGACAAATAAGTATGGCCATGAAGATGTTACATGAGGATTTTGTTATGTGCCTATTTTTCATGCACAGAGCTTTACAGTTTGATCAATACAAAGTATTTTAATGAAAACTGCAATAAGTTACAAAACCGTAGAAGTTTATTCAAAACATAAACATTAAAAAGTATGCAAACAAATCACAAACAAAAATATTTAAACTATTTAATAGCTGTGATAACAAGCTATTATAAAGATTCGAAATGAAATGAAAAACATAAACGCCAAAAACTATAAAAACTGAGGAATACCTGTGTCCTGACACAAGCATTAAATGAAAGTACCAAGTCTTTTTTATGTGATTATAAACATAAACATTATATTATAAAAATTCAATCAACAATACCAAATAGATGAAAATGAAAAAAAACACATAAAATGTCAAAAACTATAAAAACTGAGGAATACATGTGTCCCGACACAGCATTAAATGAAAATACCATTCTTAATACAAATCTTGAACAAGAAATAATTTTATGTGATTATAAACGTCCTGTTAACTAAGGTATATTCAAAAACTTAAAAAAACATATCCACGTTATTCTGATCAAGTTTACAAGTTCGCAGCTTTACAGCCTTTGCTTACAGGCATGTTGTGCATGTTATGACCATTTAAATTATAATGTATCAATTGCAATTTATTCTTTTTACAATATTATTAAAAAAAATATACTGTGAATACAAGTGTGATACAGAGTAATGAAATTTACCTTTCCCAGCACAGCCATGTATTTATTGCGAAGCTAAATATGTCAATAAATGAAATGTGACAGTTTCCAACATTAATAAGGTTTCATTTGCTTCCAAGTATATAACAAATAGTTGTTAAGTAAGTGCCAATATAAAGTGTTACAATAGTTTACACAGTCATGCTTATATGTGAGAGGTTATTTGTGAGCTAAAGTGTCAACAATGTGTGCATGGCATTAGTCTATTTCAGAGCTAAAGTGTCAACAATGTGTGCATGGCATGAGTCTATTTCAGAGCTAAGTAGTGAACAACGTGTGCATGGCATGAGTCTATTTCAGAGCTAAAGTGTCAACAATGTGTGCATGGCATGAGTCTATTTCAGAGCTAAGGTGTGAACAACGTGTGCATGGCATGAGTCTATTTCAGAGCTAAAGTGTCAACAATGTGTGCATGGCATTAGTCTATTTCAGAGCTAAAGTGTCAACAATGTGTGCATGGCATTAGTCTATTTCAGAGCTAAAGTGTCAACAATGTGTGCATGGCATGAGTCTATTTCAGAGCTAAAGTGTCAACAATGTGTGCATGGCATGAGTCTATTTCAAAGCTAAGGTGTGAACAATGTGTGCATGGTATGAGTCTATGGGAGAAGTGAAAGTAAGGTATGAGTCTATGTGAGGAGTGTAAGTAAGGTATGAGTCTATGTGAGGAGTGTAAGGGAGGTATGAGTCTATGTGAGGAGTATAAGGGAGGTATGAGTCTATGTGAGAAGTTTAAGTAAGGTATGAGTCTATGTGAGGAGTGTAAGGGAGGTATGAGTCTATGTGAGAAGTGTAAGGGAGGTATGAGTCTATGTGAGAAGTGTAAGGGATGTATGAGTCTATGTGAGGAGTGTAAGGGAGGTATGAGTCTATGTGAAAAGTGTAAGGGATGTATGAGTCTATGTGAGAAGTGTAAGTAAGGTATGAGCCTATGTGAGAAGTGTAAGGGAGGTATGAGTCTATGTGAGAAGTGTAAGTAAGGTATGAGCCTATGTGAGAAGTGTAAGGGAGGTATGAGTCTATGTGAGAAGTGTAAGGGATGTATGAGTCTATGTGAGAGCGGTGTGTGAGGTATGAGTCTATGTGAGGAGTGTAAGGGAGGTATGAGTCTATGTGAGAAGTGTAAGGGAGGTATGAGTCTATGTGAGGGCGGTATGTGAGGTATGAGTCTATGTGAGGAGTGTAAGTAAGGTATGAGTCTATGTGAAAAGTGTAAGGGAGGTATGAGTCTATGTGAGAAGTGTAAGTAAGGTATGAGTCTATGTGAGAAGTGTAAGGGAGGTATGAGTCTATGTGAGAAGTGTAAGGGATGTATGAGTCTATGTGAGAAGTGTAAGTAAGGTATGAGTCTATGTGAGAAGTGTAAGGGATGTATGAGTCTATGTGAGAAGTGTAAGGGATGTATGAGTCTATGTGAGAAGTGTAAGTAAGGTATGAGTCTATGTGAGAAGTGCAAGGGAGGTATGAGTCTATGTGAGAAGTGTAAGGGATGTATGAGTCTATGTGAGAAGTGTAAGGGAGGTATGAGTCTATGTGAGAAGTGTAAGGGATGTATGAGTCTATGTGAGAAGTGTAAGTAAGGTATGAGTCTATGTGAGAAGTGTAAGGGATGTATGAGTCTATGTGAGAAGTGTAAGGGATGTATGAGTCTATGTGAGAAGTGTAAGTAAGGTATGAGTCTATGTGAGAAGTGTAAGTAAGGTATGAGTCTATGTGAGAAGTGTAAGGGAGGTATGAGTCTATGTGAGAAGTGTAAGTTAGGTATGAGTCTATGTGAGAGTGGTATGTGAGGTATGAGTCTATGTGAGAAGTGAAAGGGGGGTATGAGTCTATGTGAGAAGTTTAAGGGGGGTATGAGTCTATGTGAGAAGTGAAAGAGGGGTATGAGTCTATGTGAGAAGTGAAAGGGGGGTATGAGTCTATGTGAGAAGTTTAAGTAAGGTATGAGTCTATGTGAGAGCGGTATGTGAGGTATGAGTCTATGTGAGAAGTGTAAGGGAGGTATGAGTCTATGTGAGAAGTGTAAGTAAGGTATGAGTCTATGTGAGAGCGGTATGAGTCTATGTGAGAAGTGTAAGGGAGGTATGAGTCTATGTGAGAAGTGTACGTAAGGTATGAGTCTATGTGAGAAGTGTAAGTAAGGTATGAGTCTATGTGAGAAGTGTAAGTAAGGTATGAGTCTATATGAGGAGTGTAAGGGAGGTATGAGTCTATGTGAGAAGTTTAAGTAAGGTATGAGTCTATGTGAAAAGTGTAAGGGAGGTATGAGTCTATGTGAGAAGTGTAAGTAAGGTATGAGTCTATGTGAGAGCGGTATGTGAGGTATGAGTCTATGTGAAAAGTGAAAGGGAGGTATGAGTCTATGTGAGAAGTGTAAGTAAGGTATGAGTCTATGTGAGAAGTGTAAGGGAGGTATGAGTCTATGTGAGAAGTGAAAGGGAGGTATGAGTCTATGTGAGAAGTGAAAGGGAGGTATGAGTCTATGTGAGAAGTGTAAGTAAGGTATGAGTCTATGTGAGGAGTGTAAGGGAGGTATGAGTCTATGTGAGAAGTGTAATTGAGGTATGAGTCTATGTGAGAAGTGTAAGTAAGGTATGAGTCTATGTGAGAAGTGTAAGTAAGGTAATGAGTCTATGTGAAAAGTTAAAGTAAGGTATGAGTCTATGTGAGAAGTTTAAGTTAGGTATGAGTCTATGTGAGAAGTGAAAGTAAGGAATGAGTCTATGTGAGAAGTGTAAGTAAGGTATGAGTCTATGTGAAAAGTGAAAGTAAGGTAGGAGTCTATGTGAGAAGTGCAAGTAAGATATTAGTCTATGTCAGAAGTGAAATGAGGGATGACTCCAAATGAGAAGTGTAAGTTAGGTATGAGTCTATGTGAGAAGTGTGAGCAAGGTAGAAGTTGATGTGAGAAGTGTGAGTGAGGTATGAGTCTATGTGAGAATTATACGTGAGGTATGAGTCTATGTGGGAAGTGTACACAAGGTATGAGTCTATGTGAGAGGTAGGAGTCCATGTGAGAAGTGTGAGTGAGGGATTAGCCCATGTGAGAAGTGTGAGTGAGGTAGGAGTCCATGTGTGTTAGGTACGAGTCCATGAAAGAAGTGTTAGTGAGGTCATGTGAGAGCTATTGAAAGTGAGGTTTGAGTTTATGTGAAAAGCATGATTGAGGTATGAGTCTATGTGAATAGCATAAAAGCAAGTGAACATGGGATTAAGTGTAAGTAGGGTATGAGTCTAAGTGAGAGAAAGTGTGGGTGAGGTATGAGTCAATGTGAGAATAAGTCTTAGTGATGTTTGAGTCTATGTGGTCAGTGTGAGTGAGGTATTAGTCTACGTGAAAAGTGTGAATGGGGTATGACTCAATGTGAGAGCAAGTGTGAGAGAAGTATGAGTTCAAGTTGGTAAGTCAAGATGAGGTATGAGTCTATGATGGAAGTGTGAGGTATGAATATACACATGAAGCGTAAATGAGGAATGGGTAAATATGAGAGAAACTGTGAGTGAGGTATCTGAGTATATGTGAGAATGAATGCAAGTTTATGTGAGGGCAAGTGAAAGGTATAAGTTTTATGTGAGAGCAAGTGTGATTGAGGTACGAGTCAAAGTAATAGCAAATTAGGTACGAGTCTATGTGAGAGCATGTCCAAGATAGGTATGAGTCTAAGTAAACGCAAAAGTGCGAGTTAGGGGCCTTAGAATGTGTGCAAGGAGTGGGACACTTGAGGAGCGTCTTAACAGCCTCAGTCTCTCTTCCATGCTCATCTTCGAGATGTCAGTATAGTGGTCCGGCAAACCCAGGCACCTGAAATACAGAAACAATGAATGTTCAGGAGGAAAGCATTTGTTGAAAGTTGTACAGAAAAAGACAGAAAAATAAAATATACTCAACGGTCTTCATCAATTTCAAGAAAAACATTTTGAGTTTAAATCTTAACTTAACCTAAAAAACCATTAAACTTCTCTCAAAACATAAAGCTGTATAGCTATACACAAATATCCATTAAATGACACCCTTATATATATATAGATATGGTGAATATCTCAAACTTTCTTGTGTAGGAAAAGCTTAAAAACCTTGCCTTTCTATTTCTATTGTCCACATGTTGGTTGGCTTTCCCTCCATAATCACTGGCATCACAAAGTTACAACCAGAGGAGTTCAGGTTACTGCGGACCGTCATCCTTTCCCCATCATCTTCCTTCACCACATCCTCCCTGCCTTCACTGAGGTCAGATTTCTCCATATCCTTCCTGCCTCCACTGAAGTCAGGCTCTGTCAGTTCTTGGTCTCCTGCTTCATTCTCAATTGACTCTACCGTGCCTGTTTCTGGGATTGGCATGGTCACCAAGGTCAGATCCTCTTTCTCGTTTGTTAACCCCTTTGAAGTGAGGACACAGTTCCTCATTTTTGTTACCTGAAATATAAAGTCAGACATGCCTCCTGAATATTTTACAACAATTAAATAAGAAATAGAATGTGCATCTTTAACAATCAGTTTCAATTCAAGTCTAAAATAACAATGGCAAGTTAACATTGAGTGTTAAAGGTTTTAATTCCTTTTCATTGTGTTCCATGTTATTTCTGAATATAGCTTCAAAATCATTATGGCAGATTAAACCATACCCTGGCAACTCTGTTAAGTTTCTTAACAAGACAGGTTTGAAGCTCAAAGTCCTCATCTGGTCTGTCTGCATACTCCATGGCCCTGCAAATAGTTGCACAATTCTACTACATGAGAACAAGGCATTTAAAATCAAAGGAAATTTCTTAAATATTACTTACTAAATAGTAATAAAATGCTTCATTATTTCTAATCCACAGATTATTGAAATACACACAACTCTGCAACAATGATGGCAGTGACCTTGACCTATTCTCTAGTATTGTTTATGCTACTTAATAGCAAGATCCATAATTATACATTAATATTTGCCTAGCTGATCATACAGGGAAAACTTGACTTTATATCATATAACCTGTAAGAAGTGGTAGTCATTGTTGATTTCACTATCACAAACTGATTCGAATTTCCAAAGAAACCATAGCGCACTTGATGCAAGTTGCTCGCACACCTTCCTGGAGTCCTGCATTCACGCAACATAAACGGAGGAAAAAAGTGATAAATTCTTAAATGTCACTTACACTGCAGTCACTTAGTGTGTGTATACCACGTGATAAATTGTGTGATTATGCTTTGTCAGTGGGCAACATTTTGCCTCCAATGAAGACTGTAAACAAAGGTCACTTCACTGTTTCTTCACAATTTTAAATGAAACATAGTACAGTTGACGCCGCTTAGGGAGCCTATTCTGGCCATTGAACCATTGTAACTATCAGGTTTTAATCACCCAATTATTATTTACCCCCTCCATCACTAGCGTACAAATTGTTTAAAACAAAGGCTTTAAGTTGAGTATCTAGGGGAATGAGAAGCGTCCATGTACCTGTTGAGTCCTGGGAGATTCCCCCAGTAGAGTGTGGGTCTGTGGTAGGGGGAGAACCAGCCAGAATCCCACATACTGGCTTCAGTCTGCAAAAATTTAAGCATTATTTAACTATTAGATCAATCATTAACTGTATTCATACAAAAGATTAACTATAAATTTATGATGATGCCTATCAATTTCCTTATCCATATTGGACAGTGAAAATACAGCACACGGTATTGAAAATCTGTATTATGACAGCATATCGCTGTTTTCTGATCCCGTTTCATGCTAGAAATGCATAAAATAGCATGACAAAAATAACTGGGAAAACTGGTCTTATTTTCTATACACAACAATACCTAATTTTACTCATGCCACCAGTAGCATGTAAATATCCAGGAACATGACATTCAAAGAAACATGACATGTCTCACCTGGAGAATCATGGAGATAACTGTAGCCATGTTTGATTATCGGCGATCAACCTCCTGTAACTCACTATAGAGATACAATTTTTACTGGTCTTACCTGGAGAATCATGGAGATGCTGGTCTTGATCACTGTAGCCATGTTTAATGGAGTCTTCAGGAGCCAGTATGGCCGAGTGTTAAATTCTTGTCCTGTAACTCACTACATATATACAAGTCTTACTGGTCTTACCTGGAGAATCATGGAGATGCTGGTCTTGATCACTGCAGCCATATTTGCTGGGGTCTCCAGGAGCCAGTATGGCTGAGTGTTCGCGTTCTGTAGCACACTGAGCTCCTTCAGGATGGTCAGTAACTTCAATGCCATCATCCCATGCCCATCTGGCATAAATATTACACTACATGTAAGTTGTAACATCAGAATCAAATATTTCCAACTTCCGATATAATTTTCAAAAGACAATTATAAATATCAGACAAAATTGGCATTCTTATCAACTTCCTTATTGTACAATTGCTTTTTCTAATCTATATTCCTAACTAAAGTTATTCAGTTTCAACTGTTATTCTATTTTTAGTATCAGTGACCTTGACCTTGACTCTAGGGACCCCAAACACAATCCCATGAAAGGTATCTATAAACTCTTCCTTTATACAAAGTTTGGTCAAGATATGTCAACCCTGACTAAATTTATTCAGTTTTAACCGTTCTTCTGTTTTTAGTAACAGTGACCTTGACCCTAGGGACCCCAAACGCAATCCCATGAAAGGTCTCAATAAACTCTTCCTTTATACCAAGTTTGGTCAAGATATGTGGACCCTGACTAAAGTTATTCAGTTTCAACTGTTTTTTTAATTTTAAGTAACAGTGACCTTGACCCTGGGGACCCTAAACGCAATCCCATGAAAGGTATCCATAAACTCTTCCTATAGACCCAAGTTTGGTCAAGATGTGTCAACCCTTACTGAAATTATTCAGTTTCATAGGTAAGTTTGATGTTCATCATTCTAAATCTATTTAATTTGTGACATTTAGCTCAAACTTATCATTAATCAAGCAATATTTTGCCTTTCATTCATTGAAAGGATAGCCCTGTTTTGTATTTATAAAAAGGTATGGCAAATTCTTTGTTTGAGACTATTTTTTAGATTATTCTGTAAATAGACAGTCGTTTTACAGGACCAATTACATACTGAATCCTCCTGTGTCAGGGTCATGCAGTAACGAGCAGTCTCCACAGGGCAGGCTGCAGATGATGAGGTCCAGTGGCAGAAGCCTCTCAAGCTGTAACAATACATTCTGGCACACTAGCTGGTCAGGTCTTCATATAACATGGCATCAATGTAGGGCACAACAATATAACATTCTATTCATGTTTTTTATCTATATGCAGCAATATAGCAATGTGACACATTTGCAGTCAGTTGTAGCAGCTCAGTTGCAAGAATATAAGGTTATCAAATCAACATTTGTATAAGCATAACTTATTCTAGTATTACCCATATTACATGTCTACACTTTTTGTTGCTCTTGTTTTCTATGGTCTTGTTCTCTTTACCCATTTGAAAAGGTGAATATACATTTTAAAGATCTTAAACAATATGTCAGATATAAGCAAATCATTAGTGGTGAATTATCTTCAGTTTGGTATTTTTACTAAATATGTATTCCTTCTTTTAAACACTACAGATAATTGAAATGTTACATTTGGTCACATGACTGCCAAAGCTATACTAATAATAATGAAAACATTTTCTTTTCAAAAAGACAACACAGTACCTGCTCCCTGTCAAGATTGTACACATCTCCCAGGTTTGTAATCAGGTTGCTATGGTTAAACTGGACAATCCTGACTGCCCCCGGGTCCACCTCGCAGCTGAAGTAGGCTTCCACCTCTAGCCCAAGTCTGGTCAGGGCTAGCAGAGACGTCCCTATACCGTCACACAGGGACAACACACGCAAACGCTTCCTAGGACCAACCATGGGGACAGGCTCAGTTTGATCCTGATACAAGAATAGGAACAAACAGACACAATAAACAAGTTTAACCTTTTGCATTTCTTATTGTTATAGGGATTCTAGCAGCTGTTAATTGTCAATCCTAACATATAGCTTGAGAAAGAGATGTTTGCATGGCACAAGCAAAATTCCAAGTAACAGATTCCTCTTGGGATGTATACAAAATGCTTCAAGAAATACGGGAAGTTCTACCAACCTTGATGTTGACCAAGGTTGTTGGATTGAAAAAGTGCACCAGATTCTCATTCCAGTGTGGTCGAGGCAGGAGCAGGCCGTGAGTCTCCTCGCTGTACATCGTGCACAGGAAACACAGCCAGGGGCTCGCTTGACGCATCTTTAAAAATTAATTTCTCATGTCATTCATGCTAATTTTAATATTGCACTCAGTTAAACAGTAACGTCCAGAAACCATGTCTTGAAATAAGCAGTTAGCAGCAATAAAGGCAGTTGAAGTAAAGCTATATAAACACATATTACTTGTTTAAATATGGCATTCTATCATTACAATATAACATGCCTTTTCGATCAGTTCTGTTGAAAGGTTTTCTTCAATGCAATCTACACAAAATGACCTGAAATAAATTTATTACATAATATGTTTTACAAAATTAATCATACGTTTTATTATAAAAACAATAAGTAACAACCTTTCTATTTAATAGCTTATTCTCCCTTATTTTTTCAAATGAGAGTTGCAATACAGAACTAAAAGTAGAACAAATAGAGGATAATTGTTTATATCAGTGTAAGAACATTATATGTTTCACCGAGGGAGCACTGATAGCAATATTTCATGAGTGGCTACTGAGTGGCATAGCCACAAGTGCAATATATTGCAGTCGTGCACTGAAACCAACAGTTTTCCTTTCTATTATATGCCTTAAAAGGATATCAATTGACATTTCATCGTAGTTGTTCAGAAAAGCATGCCAAATGGTAGGCAAACATTAACATCATTTTGGGAATGACGTTGAAACTGTGTGCCAGCCCTGTGTTTTGTGACGTTTGATTTGGAAGTGAGAGCAAACTTTTAAAACAGAAGAAAATATCAAAATGTGATTTCACTGTTTTAAACAATGACATATCAATTTTATATTTTGTTTTATTTCACTGATACATCTACATAAATCACTGGAAAGCAAATAATAAAAAAAAAATCATTTTTCGTAGAACATTTATAGAGCTGTCACAGTAATTGACATTAAACTATAAACAAGGTCAGAACATGAAAAAAGGTAAAGCCTAGACCACCTATACTCTTTGTCCATATACATGTATGTAGCATTCCATTGTAAACAAACACTAAGTGTGACCTTGACCTTAGAGGTAGGGACTCAGGTCTTGAACCCAACATGTTGTCTCGATAAGTTATACTTATGGTAAGTAATTATAAAAACTGTCCATACATGAGAAAGTTACAGTCCAGACTCTACCACCAATACTCTAAGTCCTTATATGCAGCATTCCATTGTGAATAGAATCGAAGTGTGACCTTGACCTTTAAGGTAGGGACACAAGACTTGCACACAACTAGTTGTCTTGGTATGTCAAATACATGTGGCAAGTTATTTTTTAAATAAAATCCATACAAGAGAATGAAACTGAGCTGGTATACGGACACATGGATGGATACCTGGACGTAATAAAAAATATGTCAAGGTTATTGTACACTGCATTTGCACCATGCAAGAGACAAAGTGTGTTGTTCAATTAAAATCCATTGAGTAGTTTAGAAGTTACACTGCTGGCTAGAAAAAGTAACAAATGGCAATAACTCTGAAGTTAGCCAAAATAAGGTAATAAATCTTGTACAATGCATTTCTTCTCATTGTAATTTATCATTGTATGAAGTTTAAATTCCATCCAGTGGCTATCAAGCTATACTCCGGACACAAAAAATTGCAACGAGACCAACAAACAAACCAACCAACCAACCACAGGGTGACTCCAATATACTATAATAATGAGTTGTACTCTACTTTTTACATACAAGGTATTGCCATATTCACCTGCCACAGTCTTGTTCCTCACAAACAAACACTTCTCCTCCTTCACCACAAACTACACAGAACATCTGCAATATTGAAACACAGAACATCTGCAATATTGAAACACAGAACATCTGCAATATTGAAACACAGAACATCTGCAATATTGAAACACAGAACATCTGTAATATGGAGACAGAACTTCTGCAATATTGAAACACAGAACATCTGTAATATGGAGACAGAACATCTGCAATATTGAAACACAAAACATCTGCAATATGGAGACAGAACATCTGCAATATTGAAACACAAAACATCTGCAATATTGAAACACAAAACATCTGCAATATTGAAACACAGAACATCTGCAATATTGAAACACAAAACATCTGCAATTGCAAACACAGAACATCTGCAATATTGAAACACAGAACATCTGCAATATTGAAACACAGAACATCTGCAATATTGAAACACAAAACATCTGCAATATTGAAACACAGAACATCTGCAATTGCAAACACAGAACATCTGCAATATTGAAACACAGAACATCTGCAATATTGAAACACAGAACATCTGCAATATTGAAACACAGAACATCTGCAATATTGCAAACACAGAACATCTGCAATATTGAAACACAGAACATCTGCAATATTGAAACACAGAACATCTGCAATTGCAAACACAGAACATCTGCAATATTGAAACACAGAACATCTGCAATATTGACACACAGAACATCTGCAATATTGAAACACAGAACATCTGCAATATTGAAACACAGAACATCTGCAATATTGATAAAAAAATCATATGGACTATTGAAAATTTGCAATATTAATATATGGATTATCAAATGTTTACATGAACAAATGTACAAAGACATTGATGGAGGTTTTTAGGTTGATTATCTTAATTGGAACCAACTTTCAGTTCAAAGTGTATAACCATAATCTGCAAAATATTCTCAACCTGCAGAAATTATGGTAACACATGGATTTTATAGTAATCATCAGTTCTTACATTGCATCCATCTTTGTCGTACAGGAACAAGGTTTCCATCAGAGTGTCCTGGAGTGAAAGTGGATCTATATATTCACAAAAGTGCTGGGGAACTAACACCAACACTCATCTACTGTGTGTCTTTTGAAGTTGGGAACATATAGACTAATATTGAAAACAGAATTATAGGCCTTGTTTTTGCCAGTCAATGGGGCAAACAAATAATATATCTTTACTTAAAAACCATAAAGCACTAAAAATGATCACCTAATGAGAACAATATTGTTTGCTGATTAAATCTAAGTCTATTAATGACTACTTTATCTCAACAGTTTTGGAGGTAGCTTTGTTTCAATGTTTCTCAATGTATACACTCTATGTGCAAATTTATATAAATTTGCTATTATACATTTAGTATGAAGATACCATAGACTGCGGTAGTATTCGGTGTACGAAAAACCTTTAAAATTGGAGCAAGTGCCAAGTGAAACCTCTTTTACAATCAAACAAGGGTCATGCCCTGACAATTATTAAGTTATGGCCTATCAATACATGTGTGAATTGTATCTGGCAATATGTGTACCATGTTTCACTGGACTATCTTGAATGTGTTTTGAGTTATGGCCAAGGTTAAGGTTTCAGCATGACAATAAAGCAGCCACCACCACCATCTCCAACACCCGCATAAAGGCTATTACAACAACACAACTTTTTTCTTTGACATCAGTACACACATTGATTTACCCTGCATTTTACACATGTACATGTTTTCCTAAACAATGGATGGTCAGTCACCAGGGACTTGCCCTGCATTTTGCACAAATATTTCCCGAACACTGTTGATGGTCAGTCACCATGGACTTAGCCTGCATTTTGCATATCCGTCTGCACATATGTCTTGGCTAAAATAGAAGATGGTCAGTTTCCATGGACTTACCCTGCACTTTGCACAAATGTTCCCCTAAAACAGTGGATGGTTCATATCCGCAGACTTACCCTGCATTTTGCACTAATATTCCCCTTCGACAGTCTCCATGGACTTACCCTGCATTTTGCACATATATTTCCCTCAAACAGTGGATGGTCAGTCTCCAGGGACTTACCCTGAATTATGCACATAAGTTTCCCTCAAAGAGTGTATGGTCAGTCTCCATGGTCTTACCCTCCATTTTGTACATATGTCTGGCTAAAATGGAAGATGGTCAGTTTCTATGGACTTACCCTGCATTTTTCACAAATGTTTCTCTAAAACAGTGGATGGTCAGTCTCCAGGGACTTACCCTGCATTTTGCACAAATGTTTCCCTCAAACAGTGGATGGTCAGTCTCCATGGCCTTACCATGCATTTTGCACAAATGTTTCCCTCAAACAGTGGATGGTCAGTCTCCATGGACTTACCCTGCATTTTGCACAAATGTTTCCCTCAAACAGTGGATGGTCAGTCTCCATGGACTTACCCTGCATTTTGCACAAATGTTTCCCTCAAACAGTGGATGGTCAGTCTCCATGGCCTTACCCTGCATTTTGCACAAATGTTTCCCTCAAACAGTGGATGGTCAGTCTCAATGGACTTACCCTGCATTTTGCACAAATGTTTCCCTCAAACAGTGGATGGTCAGTCTCCAGGGACTTACCCTGCATTTTGCACAAATGTTTCCCTCAAACAGTGGATGGTCAGTCTCCATGGCCTTACCATGCATTTTGCACAAATGTTTCCCTCAAACAGTGGATGGTCAGTCTCCATGGCCTTACCATGCATTTTGCACAAATGTTTCCCTCAAACAGTGGATGGTCAGTCTCCATGGCCTTACCATGCATTTTGCACAAATGTTTCCCTCAAACAGTGGATGGTCAGTCTCAATGGCCTTACCATGCATTTTGCACAAATGTTTCCCTCAAACAGTGGATGGTCAGTCTCCAGGGACTTACCATGCATTTTGCACAAATGTTTCCCTCAAACAGTGGATGGTCAGTCTCCAGGGACTTACCATGCATTTTGCACAAATGTTTCCCTCAAAGAGTGGATGGTCAGTCTCCAGGGACTTACCATGCATTTTGCACAAATGTTTCCCTCAAACAGTGGATGGTCAGTCTCCATGGCCTTACCATGCATTTTACACAAATGTTTCCCTCAAACAGTGGATGGTCAGTCTCCAGGGACTTACCATGCATTTTGCACAAATGTTTCCCTCAAACAGTGGATGGTCAGTCTCCAGGGACTTACCATGCATTTTGCACAAATGTTTCCCTCAAACAGTGGATGGTCAGTCTCCAGGGACTTACCATGCATTTTGCACAAATGTTTCCCTCAAACAGTGGATGGTCAGTCTCAATGGCCTTACCATGCATTTTGCACAAATGTTTCCCTCAAACAGTGGATGGTCAGTCTCAATGGCCTTACCATGCATTTTGCACAAATGTTTCCCTCAAACAGTGGATGGTCAGTCTCAATGGCCTTACCATGCATTTTGCACAAATGTTTCCCTCAAACAGTGGATGGTCAGTCTCCAGGGACTTACCATGCATTTTACACAAATGTTTCCCTCAAACAGTGGATGGTCAGTCTCCAGGGACTTACCATGCATTTTGCACAAATGTTTCCCTCAAACAGTGGATGGTCAGTCTCCAGGGACTTACCATGCATTTTGCACAAATGTTTCCCTCAAACAGTGGATGGTCAGTCTCCAGGGACTTACCATGCATTTTGCACAAATGTTTCCCTCAAACAGTGGATGGTCAGTCTCCAGAGACTTACCATGCATTTTGCACAAATGTTTCCCTCAAACAGTGGATGGTCAGTCTCAATGGCCTTACCCTGCATTTTGAACAAATGTTTCCCTCAAACAGTGGATGGTCAGTCTCAATGGCCTTACCATGCATTTTGCACAAATGTTTCCCTCAAACAGTGGATGGTCAGTCTCCAGGGACTTACCATGCATTTTGCACAAATGTTTCCCTCAAACAGTGGATGGCCAGTCTCCAGGGACTTACTATGCATTTTGCACAAATGTTTCCCTCAAACAGTGGATGGTCAGTCTCCAGGGACTTACCATGCATTTTGCACAAATGTTTCCCTCAAACAGTGGATGGTCAGTCTCCAGGGACTTACCATGCATTTTGCACAAATGTTTCCCTCAAACAGTGGATGGTCAGTCTCCAGGGACTTACCCTGCACTTGGCACAAATGTTTCCCTCAAACAGTGGATGGTCAGTCTACAGGGACTTACCATGCATTTTGCACAAATGTTTCCCTCAAACAGTGGATGGTCAGTCTCCAGGGACTTACCATGCATTTTGCACAAATGTTTCCCTCAAACAGTGGATGGTCAGTCTCCAGGGACTTACTATGCATTTTGCACACATGTTTCCCTCAAACAGTGGATGGTCAGTCTCCAGGGACTTACCATGCATTTTGCACAAATGTTTCCCTCAAACAGTGGATGGTCAGTCTCCAGGGACTTACCATGCATTTTGCACAAATGTTTCCCTCAAACAGTGGATGGTCAGTCTCCAGGGACTTACCATGCATTTTGCACAAATGTTTCCCTCAAACAGTGGATGGTCAGTCTCCATGGCCTTACCATGCATTTTGCACAAATGTTTCCCTCAAGCAGTGGATGGTCAGTCTCCATGGCCTTACCATGCATTTTTCACAAATGTTTCCCTCAAACAGTGGATGGTCAGTCTCCAGGGACTTAACATGCATTTTGCACAAATGTTTCCCTCAAACAGTGGATGGTCAGTCTCCAGGGACTTACCATGCATTTTGCACAAATGTTTCCCTCAAACAGTGGATGGTCAGTCTCAATGGCCTTACCATGCCTTTTGCACAAATGTTTCCCACAAACAGTGGATGGTCAGTCTCAATGGCCTTACCATGCCTTTTGCACAAATGTTTCCCTCAAACAGTGGATGGTCAGTCTCAATGGCCTTACCATGCATTTTACACAAATGTTTCCCTCAAACAGTGGATGGTCAGTCTCCAGGGACTTACCATGCATTTTGCACAAATGTTTCCCTCAAACAGTGGATGGTCAGTCTCAATGGCCTTACCATGCATTTTGCACAAATGTTTCCCTCAAACAGTGGATGGTCAGTCTCAATGGCCTTACCATGCATTTTGCACAAATGTTTCCCTCAAACAGTGGATGGTCAGTCTCCAGGGACTTACCATGCATTTTGCACAAATGTTTCCCTCAAACAGTGGATGGTCAGTCTCCAGGGACTTACCATGCATTTTGCACAAATGTTTCCCTCAAACAGTGGATGGTCAGTCTCCAGGGACTTACCATGCATTTTGCACAAATGTTTCCCTCAAACAGTGGATGGTCAGTCTCCAGGGACTTACCATGCATTTTGCACAAATGTTTCCCTCAAACAGTGGATGGTCAGTCTCAATGGCCTTACCATGCATTTTGCACAAATGTTTCCCTCAAACAGTGGATGGTCAGTCTCCAGGGACTTACCATGCATTTTGCACAAATGTTTCCCTCAAACAGTGGATGGTCAGTCTCCATGGCCTTACCATGCATTTTGCACAAATGTTTCCCTCAAACAGTGGATGGTCAGTCTCCATGGCCTTACCATGCATTTTACACAAATGTTTCCCTCAAACAGTGGATGGTCAGTCTCCATGGCCTTACCATGCATTTTGCACAAATGTTTCCCTCAAACAGTGGATGGTCAGTCTCAATGGCCTTACCATGAATTTTGCACAAATGTTTCCCTCAAACAGTGGATGGTCAGTCTCCATGGCCTTACCATGCATTTTGCACAAATGTTTCCCTCAAACAGTGGATGGTCAGTCTCCAGGGCCTTACCATGCATTTTGCACAAATGTTTCCCTCAAACAGTGGTTGGTCAGTCTCCATGGCCATGCATTTTGCACAAATGTTTCCCTCAAACAGTGGATGGTCAGTCTCCAGGGACTTACCATGCATTTTGCACAAATGTTTCCCTCAAACAGTGGATGGTCAGTCTCCAGAGACTTACCATGCATTTTGCACAAATGTTTCCCTCAAACAGTGGATGGTCAGTCTCAATGGCCTTACCCTGCATTTTGAACAAATGTTTCCCTCAAACAGTGGATGGTCAGTCTCCATGGCCTTACCATGCATTTTGCACAAATGTTTCCCTCAAACAGTGGATGGCCAGTCTCCAGGGCCTTACCCTGCATTTTGCACAAATGTTTTCCTCAAACAGTGGATGGCCAGTCTCCAGGGACTTACTATGCATTTTGCACAAATGTTTCCCTCAAACAGTGGATGGTCAGTCTCCAGGGACTTACCATGCATTTTGCACAAATGTTTCCCTCAAACAGTGGATGGTCAGTCTACAGGGACTTACCATGCATTTTGCACAAATGTTTCCCTCAAACAGTGGATGGTCAGTCTCCAGGGACTTACCCTGCACTTTTCACAAATGTTTCCCTCAAACAGTGGATGGTCATTCTCCATGGACTTACCCTGCATTTTGCACAAATGTTTCCCTCAAACAGTGGATGGTCAGTCTCCATGGACTTACCCTGCATTTTGCACAAATGTTTCCCTCAAACAGTGGATGGTCAGTCTCCATGGACTTACCCTGCATTTTGCACAAATGTTTCCCTCAAACAGTGGATGGTCAGTCTCCATGGACTTACCATGCATTTTGCACAAATGTTTCCCTCAAACAATGGATGGTCATTCTCCAGGGACTTACCCTGCATTTTGCACAAATGTTTCCCTCAAACAGTGGATGGTCAGTCTCCAGGGACTTACCATGCATTTTGCACAAATGTTTCCCTCAAACAGTGGATGGTCAGTCTCCAGGGACTTACCATGCATTTTGCACAAATGTTTCCCTCAAACAGTGGATGGTCAGTCTCCATGGCCTTACCATGCATTTTGCACAAATGTTTCCCTCAAGCAGTGGATGGTCAGTCTCCATGGCCTTACCCTGAATTTTGCACAAATGTTTCCCTCAAACAGTGGATGGTCAGTCTCCATGGCCTTACCATGCATTTTGCACAAATGTTTCCCTCAAACAGTGGATGGTCATTCTCCAGGGACTTACCCTGCATTTTGCACAAATGTTTCCCTCAAACAGTGGATGGTCAGTCTCCATGGACTTACCCTGCACTTTTCACAAATGTTTCCCTCAAACAGTGGATGGTCAGTCTCCATGGCCATGCATTTTGCACAAATGTTTCCCTCAAACAGTGGATGGTCAGTCTCCAGGGACTTACCATGCATTTTGCACAAATGTTTCCCTCAAACAGTGGATGGTCAGTCTCCAGAGACTTACCATGCATTTTGCACAAATGTTTCCCTCAAACAGTGGATGGTCAGTCTCAATGGCCTTACCCTGCATTTTGAACAAATGTTTCCCTCAAACAGTGGATGGTCAGTCTCCATGGCCTTACCATGCATTTTGCACAAATGTTTCCCTCAAACAGTGGATGGCCAGTCTCCAGGGACTTACCCTGCATTTTGCACAAATGTTTTCCTCAAACAGTGGATGGCCAGTCTCCAGGGACTTACTATGCATTTTGCACAAATGTTTCCCTCAAACAGTGGATGGTCAGTCTCCAGGGACTTACCATGCATTTTGCACAAATGTTTCCCTCAAACAGTGGATGGTCAGTCTCCAGGGACTTACCATGCATTTTGCACAAATGTTTCCCTCAAACAGTGGATGGTCAGTCTCCAGGGACTTACCCTGCACTTGGCACAAATGTTTCCCTCAAACAGTGGATGGTCAGTCTACAGGGACTTACCCTGCATTTTGCACAAATGTTTCCCTCAAACAGTGGATGGTCAGTCTCCAGGGACTTACCATGCATTTTGCACAAATGTTTCCCTCAAACAGTGGATGGTCAGTCTCCAGGGACTTACCATGCATTTTGCACAAATGTTTCCCTCAAACAGTGGATGGTCAGTCTCCAGGGACTTACCATGCATTTTGCACAAATGTTTCCCTCAAACAGTGGATGGTCAGTCTCCAGGGACTTACCATGCATTTTGCACAAATGTTTCCCTCAAACAGTGGATGGTCAGTCTCCAGGGACTTACCATGCATTTTGCACAAATGTTTCCCTCAAACAGTGGATGGTCAGTCTCCATGGCCTTACCATGCATTTTGCACAAATGTTTCCCTCAAGCAGTGGATGGTCAGTCTCCAGGGACTTACCATGCATTTTGCACAAATGTTTCCCTCAAACAGTGGATGGTCAGTCTCCAGGGACTTACCATGAATTTTGCACAAATGTTTCCCTCAAATAGTGGATGGTCAGTCTCCATGGACTTACCCTGCACTTTGCACAAATGTTTCCCTCAAACAGTGGATGGTCAGTCTCCATGGCCTTACCATGCATTTTGCACAAATGTTTCCCTCAAACAGTGGATGGTCAGTCTCCATGGCCTTACCATGCATTTTGCACAAATGTTTCCCTCAAACAGTGGATGGTCAGTCTCCAGGGCCTTACCATGCATTTTGCACAAATGTTTCCCTCAAACAGTGGATGGTCAGTCTCCAGGGACTTACCATGCATTTTGCACAAATGTTTCCCTCAAACAGTGGATGGTCAGTCTCAATGGCCTTACCATGCATTTTGCACAAATGTTTCCCTCAAACAGTGGATGGTCAGTCTCCAGGGACTTACCATGCATTTTGCACAAATGTTTCCCTCAAACAGTGGATGGTCAGTCTCCAGGGACTTACCATGCATTTTGCACAAATGTTTCCCTCAAACAGTGGATGGTCAGTCTCCAGGGACTTACCATGCATTTTGCACAAATGTTTCCCTCAAACAGTGGATGGTCAGTCTCCATGGCCTTACCATGCATTTTACACAAATGTTTCCCTCAAACAGTGGATGGTCAGTCTCCAGGGACTTACCATGCATTTTGCACAAATGTTTCCCTCAAACAGTGGATGGTCAGTCTCCAGGGACTTACCATGCATTTTGCACAAATGTTTCCCTCAAACAGTGGATGGTCAGTCTCCAGGGACTTACCATGCATTTTGCACAAATGTTTCCCTCAAACAGTGGATGGTCAGTCTCAATGGCCTTACCATGCATTTTGCACAAATGTTTCCCTCAAACAGTGGATGGTCAGTCTCAATGGCCTTACCATGCATTTTGCACAAATGTTTCCCTCAAACAGTGGATGGTCAGTCTCAATGGACTTACCATGCATTTTGCACAAATGTTTCCCTCAAACAGTGGATGGTCAGTCTCCAGGGACTTACCATGCATTTTACACAAATGTTTCCCTCAAACAGTGGATGGTCAGTCTCCAGGGACTTACCATGCATTTTGCACAAATGTTTCCCTCAAACAGTGGATGGTCAGTCTCCAGGGACTTACCATGCATTTTGCACAAATGTTTCCCTCAAACAGTGGATGGTCAGTCTCCAGGGACTTACCATGCATTTTGCACAAATGTTTCCCTCAAACAGTGGATGGTCAGTCTCCAGGGACTTACCATGCATTTTGCACAAATGTTTCCCTCAAACAGTGGATGGTCAGTCTCAATGGCCTTACCCTGCATTTTGAACAAATGTTTCCCTCAAACAGTGGATGGTCAGTCTCCATGGCCTTACCATGCATTTTGCACAAATGTTTCCCTCAAACAGTGGATGGTCAGTCTCCAGGGACTTACCATGCATTTTGCACAAATGTTTCCCTCAAACAGTGGATGGTCAGTCTCCATGGCCTTACCATGCATTTTGCACAAATGTTTCCCTCAAGCAGTGGATGGTCAGTCTCCATGGCCTTACCATGCATTTTGCACAAATGTTTCCCTCAAACAGTGGATGGTCAGTCTCCAGGGACTTAACATGCATTTTGCACAAATGTTTCCCTCAAACAGTGGATGGTCAGTCTCCAGGGACTTACCATGCATTTTGCACAAATGTTTCCCTCAAACAGTGGATGGTCAGTCTCAATGGCCTTACCATGCCTTTTGCACAAATGTTTCCCACAAACAGTGGATGGTCAGTCTCAATGGCCTTACCATGCATTTTGCACAAATGTTTCCCTCAAACAGTGGATGGTCAGTCTCCAGGGACTTACCATGCATTTTACACAAATGTTTCCCTCAAACAGTGGATGGTCAGTCTCCAGGGACTTACCATGCATTTTGCACAAATGTTTCCCTCAAACAGTGGATGGTCAGTCTCAATGGCCTTACCATGCATTTTGCACAAATGTTTCCCTCAAGCAGTGGATGGTCAGTCTCCAGGGCCTTACCATGCATTTTGCACAAATGTTTCCCTCAAACAGTGGATGGTCAGTCTCCAGGGCCTTACCATGCATTTTGCACAAATGTTTCCCTCAAACAGTGGATGGTCAGTCTCCAGGGACTTACCATGCATTTTGCACAAATGTTTCCCTCAAACAGTGGATGGTCAGTCTCCAGGGACTTACCATGCATTTTGCACAAATGTTTCCCTCAAACAGTGGATGGTCAGTCTCAATGGCCTTACCATGCATTTTGCACAAATGTTTCCCTCAAACAGTGGATGGTCAGTCTCCAGAGACTTACCATGCATTTTGCACAAATGTTTCCCTCAAACAGTGGATGGTCAGTCTCAATGGCCTTACCCTGCATTTTGAACAAATGTTTCCCTCAAACAGTGGATGGTCAGTCTCCATGGCCTTACCATGCATTTTGCACAAATGTTTCCCTCAAACAGTGGATGGCCAGTCTCCAGGGACTTACCCTGCATTTTGCACAAATGTTTTCCTCAAACAGTGGATGGTCAGTCTCCATGGCCTTACCATGCATTTTGCACAAATGTTTCCCTCAAACAGTGGATGGTCAGTCTCCAGGGACTTACCATGCATTTTGCACAAATGTTTCCCTCAAACAGTGGATGGTCAGTCTCAATGGCCTTACTATGCATTTTGCACAAATGTTTCCCTCAAACAGTGGATGGTCAGTCTCAATGGCCTTACCATGCATTTTGCACAAATGTTTCCCTCAAACAGTGGATGGTCAGTCTCAATGGCCTTACCATGCATTTTGCACAAATGTTTCCCTCAAACAGTGGATGGTCAGTCTCCAGGGACTTACCATGCATTTTACACAAATGTTTCCCTCAAACAGTGGATGGTCAGTCTCCAGGGACTTACCATGCATTTTGCACAAATGTTTCCCTCAAACAGTGGATGGTCAGTCTCCAGGGACTTACCATGCATTTTGCACAAATGTTTCCCTCAAACAGTGGATGGTCAGTCTCCAGGGACTTACCATGCATTTTGCACAAATGTTTCCCTCAAACAGTGGATGGTCAGTCTCCAGGGACTTACCATGCATTTTGCACAAATGTTTCCCTCAAACAGTGGATGGTCAGTCTCAATGGCCTTACCCTGCATTTTGAACAAATGTTTCCCTCAAACAGTGGATGGTCAGTCTCCAGGGACTTACCCTGAATTTTGCACAAATGTTTCCCTCAAACAGTGGATGGTCAGTCTCCAGGGACTTACCATGCATTTTGCACAAATGTTTCCCTCAAACAGTGGATGGTCAGTCTCCATGGCCTTACCATGCATTTTGCACAAATGTTTCCCTCAAGCAGTGGATGGTCAGTCTCCATGGCCTTACCATGCATTTTGCACAAATGTTTCCCTCAAACAGTGGATGGTCAGTCTCCAGGGACTTAACATGCATTTTGCACAAATGTTTCCCTCAAACAGTGGATGGTCAGTCTCCAGGGACTTACCATGCATTTTGCACAAATGTTTCCCTCAAACAGTGGATGGTCAGTCTCAATGGCCTTACCATGCCTTTTGCACAAATGTTTCCCACAAACAGTGGATGGTCAGTCTCAATGGCCTTACCATGCATTTTGCACAAATGTTTCCCTCAAACAGTGGATGGTCAGTCTCCAGGGACTTACCATGCATTTTACACAAATGTTTCCCTCAAACAGTGGATGGTCAGTCTCCAGGGACTTACCATGCATTTTGCACAAATGTTTCCCTCAAACAGTGGATGGTCAGTCTCAATGGCCTTACCATGCATTTTGCACAAATGTTTCCCTCAAGCAGTGGATGGTCAGTCTCCAGGGCCTTACCATGCATTTTGCACAAATGTTTCCCTCAAACAGTGGATGGTCAGTCTCCAGGGCCTTACCATGCATTTTGCACAAATGTTTCCCTCAAACAGTGGATGGTCAGTCTCCAGGGACTTACCATGCATTTTGCACAAATGTTTCCCTCAAACAGTGGATGGTCAGTCTCCAGGGACTTACCATGCATTTTGCACAAATGTTTCCCTCAAACAGTGGATGGTCAGTCTCAATGGACTTACCATGCATTTTGCACAAATGTTTCCCTCAAACAGTGGATGGTCAGTCTCCAGGGACTTACCATGCATTTTGCACAAATGTTTCCCTCAAACAGTGGATGGTCAGTCTCAATGGCCTTACCCTGCATTTTGAACAAATGTTTCCCTCAAACAGTGGATGGTCAGTCTCCATGGCCTTACCATGCATTTTGCACAAATGTTTCCCTCAAACAGTGGATGGTCAGTCTCCAGGGACTAACCCTGCATTTTGCACAAATGTTTCCCTCAAACAGTGGATGGCCAGTCTCCAGGGACTTACTATGCATTTTGCACAAATGTTTCCCTCAAACAGTGGATGGTCAGTCTCCAGGGACTTACCATGCATTTTGCACGAATGTTTCCCTCAAACAGTGGATGGTCAGTCTCCAGGGACTTACCATGCATTTTGCACAAATGTTTCCCTCAAACAGTGGATGGTCAGTCTCCAGGGACTTACCCTGCACTTGGCACAAATGTTTCCCTCAAACAGTGGATGGTCAGTCTACAGGGACTTACCATGCATTTTGCACAAATGTTTCCCTCAAACAGTGGATGGTCAGTCTCCAGGGACTTACCATGCATTTTGCACAAATGTTTCCCTCAAACAGTGGATGGTCAGTCTCCAGGGACTTACTATGCATTTTGCACACATGTTTCCCTCAAACAGTGGATGGTCAGTCTCCAGGGACTTACCATGCATTTTGCACAAATGTTTCCCTCAAACAGTGGATGGTCAGTCTCCAGGGACTTACCATGCATTTTGCACAAATGTTTCCCTCAAACAGTGGATGGTCAGTCTCCAGGGACTTACCATGCATTTTGCACAAATGTTTCCCTCAAACAGTGGATGGTCAGTCTCCATGGCCTTACCATGCATTTTGCACAAATGTTTCCCTCAAGCAGTGGATGGTCAGTCTCCATGGCCTTACCATGCATTTTGCACAAATGTTTCCCTCAAACAGTGGATGGTCAGTCTCCAGGGACTTAACATGCATTTTGCACAAATGTTTCCCTCAAACAGTGGATGGTCAGTCTCCAGGGACTTACCATGCATTTTGCACAAATGTTTCCCTCAAACAGTGGATGGTCAGTCTCAATGGCCATACCATGCCTTTTGCACAAATGTTTCCCACAAACAGTGGATGGTCAGTCTCAATGGCCTTACCATGCCTTTTGCACAAATGTTTCCCTCAAACAGTGGATGGTCAGTCTCCAGGGACTTACCATGCATTTTACACAAATGTTTCCCTCAAACAGTAGATGGTCAGTCTCCAGGGACTTACCATGCATTTTGCACAAATGTTTCCCTCAAACAGTGGATGGTCAGTCTCAATGGCCTTACCATGCATTTTGCACAAATGTTTCCCTCAAACAGTGGATGGTCAGTCTCAATGGCCTTACCATGCATTTTGCACAAATGTTTCCCTCAAACAGTGGATGGTCAGTCTCCAGGGCCTTACCATGCATTTTGCACAAATGTTTCCCTCAAACAGTGGATGGTCAGTCTCCAGGGACTTACCATGCATTTTGCACAAATGTTTCCCTCAAACAGTGGATGGTCAGTCTCCAGGGACTTACCATGCATTTTGCACAAATGTTTCCCTCAAACAGTGGATGGTCAGTCTCCAGGGACTTACCATGCATTTTGCACAAATGTTTCCCTCAAACAGTGGATGGTCAGTCTCAATGGCCTTACCATGCATTTTGCACAAATGTTTCCCTCAAACAGTGGATGGTCAGTCTCCAGGGACTTACCATGCATTTTGCACAAATGTTTCCCTCAAACAGTGGATGGTCAGTCTCCATGGCCTTACCATGCATTTTGCACAAATGTTTCCCTCAAACAGTGGATGGTCAGTCTCCATGGCCTTACCATGCATTTTACACAAATGTTTCCCTCAAACAGTGGATGGTCAGTCTCCATGGCCTTACCATGCATTTTGCACAAATGTTTCCCTCAAACAGTGGATGGTCAGTCTCCATGGCCTTACCATGCATTTTGCACAAATGTTTCCCTCAAACAGTGGATGGTCAGTCTCCAGGGACTTACCATGCATTTTGCACAAATGTTTCCCTCAAACAGTGGATGGTCAGTCTCCAGGGACTTACCATGCATTTTGCACAAATGTTTCCCTCAAACAGTGGATGGTCAGTCTCCATGGCCATGCATTTTGCACAAATGTTTCCCTCAAACAGTGGATGGTCAGTCTCCAGGGACTTACCATGCATTTTGCACAAATGTTTCCCTCAAACAGTGGATGGTCAGTCTCCAGAGACTTACCATGCATTTTGCACAAATGTTTCCCTCAAACAGTGGATGGTCAGTCTCAATGGCCTTACCCTGCATTTTGAACAAATGTTTCCCTCAAACAGTGGATGGTCAGTCTCCATGGCCTTACCATGCATTTTGCACAAATGTTTCCCTCAAACAGTGGATGGCCAGTCTCCAGGGACTTACCCTGCATTTTGCACAAATGTTTTCCTCAAACAGTGGATGGCCAGTCTCCAGGGACTTACTATGCATTTTGCACAAATGTTTCCCTCAAACAGTGGATGGTCAGTCTCCAGGGACTTACCATGCATTTTGCACAAATGTTTCCCTCAAACAGTGGATGGTCAGTCTCCAGGGACTTACCATGCATTTTTCACAAATGTTTCCCTCAAACAGTGGATGGTCAGTCTCAATGGACTTACCCTGCACTTGGCACAAATGTTTCCCTCAAACAGTGGATGGTCATTCTCCATGGACTTACCCTGAATTTTGCACAAATGTTTCCCTCAAACAGTGGATGGTCAGTCTCCATGGACTTACCCTGAATTTTGCACAAATGTTTCCCTCAAACAGTGGATGGTCAGTCTCCATGGCCTTACCATGCATTTTGCACAAATGTTTCCCTCAAACAGTGGATGGTCAGTCTCCAGGGACTTACCATGCATTTTGCACAAATGTTTCCCTCAAACAGTGGATGGTCAGTCTCCAGGGACTTACCATGCATTTTGCACAAATGTTTCCCTCAAACAGTGGATGGTCAGTCTCCAGGGACTTACCATGCATTTTGCACAAATGTTTCCCTCAAACAGTGGATGGTCAGTCTCCAGGGACTTACCATGCATTTTGCACAAATGTTTCCCTCAAGCAGTGGATGGTCAGTCTCCATGGCCTTACCATGCATTTTGCACAAATGTTTCCCTCAAACAGTGGATGGTCAGTCTCCAGGGACTTACCCTGAATTTTGCACAAATGTTTCCCTCAAACAGTGGATGGTCAGTCTCCATGGCCTTACCATGCATTTTGCACAAATGTTTCCCTCAAACAGTGGATGGTCATTCTCCAGGGACTTACCCTGCACTTTGCACAAATGTTTCCCTCAAACAGTGGATGGTCAGTCTCCAGGGCCTTACCATGCATTTTGCACAAATGTTTCCCTCAAACAGTGGATGGTCAGTCTCCAGGGCCTTACCATGCATTTTGCACAAATGTTTCCCTCAAACAGTGGATGGTCAGTCTCCAGGGACTTACCATGCATTTTGCACAAATGTTTCCCTCAAACAGTGGATGGTCAGTCTCAATGGCCTTACCATGCATTTTGCACAAATGTTTCCCTCAAACAGTGGATGGTCAGTCTCCAGGGACTTACCATGCATTTTGCACAAATGTTTCCCTCAAACAGTGGATGGTCAGTCTCCAGGGACTTACCATGCATTTTGCACAAATGTTTCCCTCAAACAGTGGATGGTCAGTCTCCAGGGACTTACCATGCATTTTGCACAAATGTTTCCCTCAAACAGTGGATGGTCAGTCTCCATGGCCTTACCATGCATTTTACACAAATGTTTCCCTCAAACAGTGGATGGTCAGTCTCCAGGGACTTACCATGCATTTTGCACAAATGTTTCCCTCAAACAGTGGATGGTCAGTCTCCAGGGACTTACCATGCATTTTGCACAAATGTTTCCCTCAAACAGTGGATGGTCAGTCTCCAGGGACTTACCATGCATTTTGCACAAATGTTTCCCTCAAACAGTGGATGGTCAGTCTCAATGGCCTTACCATGCATTTTGCACAAATGTTTCCCTCAAACAGTGGATGGTCAGTCTCAATGGCCTTACCATGCATTTTGCACAAATGTTTCCCTCAAACAGTGGATGGTCAGTCTCAATGGCCTTACCATGCATTTTGCACAAATGTTTCCCTCAAACAGTGGATGGTCAGTCTCCAGGGACTTACCATGCATTTTACACAAATGTTTCCCTCAAACAGTGGATGGTCAGTCTCCAGGGACTTACCATGCATTTTGCACAAATGTTTCCCTCAAACAGTGGATGGTCAGTCTCCAGGGACTTACCATGCATTTTGCACAAATGTTTCCCTCAAACAGTGGATGGTCAGTCTCCAGGGACTTACCATGCATTTTGCACAAATGTTTCCCTCAAACAGTGGATGGTCAGTCTCCAGAGACTTACCATGCATTTTGCACAAATGTTTCCCTCAAACAGTGGATGGTCAGTCTCCAGAGACTTACCATGCATTTTGCACAAATGTTTCCCTCAAACAGTGGATGGTCAGTCTCAATGGCCTTACCCTGCATTTTGAACAAATGTTTCCCTCAAACAGTGGATGGTCAGTCTCCATGGCCTTACCATGCATTTTGCACAAATGTTTCCCTCAAACAGTGGATGGTCAGTCTCCATGGCCTTACCATGCATTTTGCACAAATGTTTCCCTCAAACAGTGGATGGTCAGTCTCCAGGGCCTTACCATGCATTTTGCACAAATGTTTCCCTCAAACAGTGGATGGTCAGTCTCCAGGGACTTACCATGCATTTTGCACAAATGTTTCCCTCAAACAGTGGATGGTCAGTCTCCAGGGACTTACCATGCATTTTGCACAAATGTTTCCCTCAAACAGTGGATGGTCAGTCTCAATGGCCTTACCATGCATTTTGCACAAATGTTTCCCTCAAACAGTGGATGGTCAGTCTCCAGGGACTTACCATGCATTTTGCACAAATGTTTCCCTCAAACAGTGGATGGTCAGTCTCCAGGGACTTACCATGCATTTTGCACAAATGTTTCCCTCAAACAGTGGATGGTCAGTCTCCAGGGACTTACCATGCATTTTGCACAAATGTTTCCCTCAAACAGTGGATGGTCAGTCTCCATGGCCTTACCATGCATTTTACACAAATGTTTCCCTCAAACAGTGGATGGTCAGTCTCCAGGGACTTACCATGCATTTTGCACAAATGTTTCCCTCAAACAGTGGATGGTCAGTCTCCAGGGACTTACCATGCATTTTGCACAAATGTTTCCCTCAAACAGTGGATGGTCAGTCTCCAGGGACTTACCATGCATTTTGCACAAATGTTTCCCTCAAACAGTGGATGGTCAGTCTCAATGGCCTTACCATGCATTTTGCACAAATGTTTCCCTCAAACAGTGGATGGTCAGTCTCAATGGCCTTACCATGCATTTTGCACAAATGTTTCCCTCAAACAGTGGATGGTCAGTCTCAATGGCCTTACCATGCATTTTGCACAAATGTTTCCCTCAAACAGTGGATGGTCAGTCTCCAGGGACTTACCATGCATTTTACACAAATGTTTCCCTCAAACAGTGGATGGTCAGTCTCCAGGGACTTACCATGCATTTTGCACAAATGTTTCCCTCAAACAGTGGATGGTCAGTCTCCAGGGACTTACCATGCATTTTGCACAAATGTTTCCCTCAAACAGTGGATGGTCAGTCTCCAGGGACTTACCATGCATTTTGCACAAATGTTTCCCTCAAACAGTGGATGGTCAGTCTCCAGAGACTTACCATGCATTTTGCACAAATGTTTCCCTCAAACAGTGGATGGTCAGTCTCCAGAGACTTACCATGCATTTTGCACAAATGTTTCCCTCAAACAGTGGATGGTCAGTCTCAATGGCCTTACCCTGCATTTTGAACAAATGTTTCCCTCAAACAGTGGATGGTCAGTCTCCATGGCCTTACCATGCATTTTGCACAAATGTTTCCCTCAAACAGTGGATGGTCATTCTCCATGGACTTACCCTGCATTTTGCACAAATGTTTCCCTCAAACAGTGGATGGTCAGTCTCCATGGACTTACTCTGCACTTTTCACAAATGTTTCCCTCAAACAGTGGATGGTCAGTCTCCAGGGACTTACCATGCATTTTGCACAAATGTTTCCCTCAAACAGTGGATGGTCAGTCTACAGGGACTTACCATGCATTTTGCACAAATGTTTCCCTCAAACAGTGGATGGTCAGTCTCCAGGGACTTACCCTGCACTTGGCACAAATGTTTCCCTCAAACAGTGGATGGTCAGTCTACAGGGACTTACCATGCATTTTGCACAAATGTTTCCCTCAAACAGTGGATGGTCAGTCTCCAGGGACTTACCATGCATTTTGCACAAATGTTTCCCTCAAACAGTGGATGGTCAGTCTCCAGGGACTTACTATGCATTTTGCACACATGTTTCCCTCAAACAGTGGATGGTCAGTCTCCAGGGACTTACCATGCATTTTGCACAAATGTTTCCCTCAAACAGTGGATGGTCAGTCTCCAGGGACTTACCATGCATTTTGCACAAATGTTTCCCTCAAACAGTGGATGGTCAGTCTCCAGGGACTTACCATGCATTTTGCACAAATGTTTCCCTCAAACAGTGGATGGTCAGTCTCCATGGCCTTACCATGCATTTTGCACAAATGTTTCCCTCAAGCAGTGGATGGTCAGTCTCCATGGCCTTACCATGCATTTTGCACAAATGTTTCCCTCAAACAGTGGATGGTCAGTCTCCAGGGACTTAACATGCATTTTGCACAAATGTTTCCCTCAAACAGTGGATGGTCAGTCTCCAGGGACTTACCATGCATTTTGCACAAATGTTTCCCTCAAACAGTGGATGGTCAGTCTCAATGGCCTTACCATGCCTTTTGCACAAATGTTTCCCACAAACAGTGGATGGTCAGTCTCAATGGCCTTACCATGCATTTTGCACAAATGTTTCCCTCAAACAGTGGATGGTCAGTCTCCAGGGACTTACCATGCATTTTACACAAATGTTTCCCTCAAACAGTGGATGGTCAGTCTCCAGGGACTTACCATGCATTTTGCACAAATGTTTCCCTCAAACAGTGGATGGTCAGTCTCAATGGCCTTACCATGCATTTTGCACAAATGTTTCCCTCAAACAGTGGATGGTCAGTCTCAATGGCCTTACCATGCATTTTGCACAAATGTTTCCCTCAAACAGTGGATGGTCAGTCTCCAGGGACTTACCATGCATTTTGCACAAATGTTTCCCTCAAACAGTGGATGGTCAGTCTCCAGGGACTTACCATGCATTTTGCACAAATGTTTCCCTCAAACAGTGGATGGTCAGTCTCCAGGGACTTTACATGCATTTTGCACAAATGTTTCCCTCAAACAGTGGATGGTCAGTCTCCAGGGACTTACCATGCATTTTGCACAAATGTTTCCCTCAAACAGTGGATGGTCAGTCTCAATGGCCTTACCATGCATTTTGCACAAATGTTTCCCTCAAACAGTGGATGGTCAGTCTCCAGGGACTTACCATGCATTTTGCACAAATGTTTCCCTCAAACAGTGGATGGTCAGTCTCCAGGGACTTACTATGCATTTTGCACAAATGTTTCCCTCAAACAGTGGATGGTCAGTCTCCAGGGACTTACCATGCATTTTGCACAAATGTTTCCCTCAAACAGTGGATGGTCAGTCTACAGGGACTTACCATGCATTTTGCACAAATGTTTCCCTCAAACAGTGGATGGTCAGTCTCCAGGGACTTACCATGCATTTTGCACAAATGTTTCCCTCAAACAGTGGATGGTCAGTCTCCATGGCCTTACCATGCATTTTGCACAAATGTTTCCCTCAAACAGTGGATGGTCAGTCTCCATGGCCTTACCATGCATTTTACACAAATGTTTCCCTCAAACAGTGGATGGTCAGTCTCCATGGCCTTACCATGCATTTTGCACAAATGTTTCCCTCAAACAGTGGATGGTCAGTCTCAATGGCCTTACCATGCATTTTGCACAAATGTTTCCCTCAAACAGTGGATGGTCAGTCTCCAGGGACTTACCATGCATTTTGCACAAATGTTTCCCTCAAACAGTGGATGGTCAGTCTCCAGGGACTTACCATGCATTTTGCACAAATGTTTCCCTCAAACAGTGGATGGTCAGTCTCCATGGCCATGCATTTTGCACAAATGTTTCCCTCAAACAGTGGATGGTCAGTCTCCAGGGACTTACCATGCATTTTGCACAAATGTTTCCCTCAAACAGTGGATGGTCAGTCTCCAGAGACTTACCATGCATTTTGCACAAATGTTTCCCTCAAACAGTGGATGGTCAGTCTCAATGGCCTTACCCTGCATTTTGAACAAATGTTTCCCTCAAACAGTGGATGGTCAGTCTCCATGGCCTTACCATGCATTTTGCACAAATGTTTCCCTCAAACAGTGGATGGCCAGTCTCCAGGGACTTACCCTGCATTTTGCACAAATGTTTTCCTCAAACAGTGGATGGCCAGTCTCCAGGGACTTACTATGCATTTTGCACAAATGTTTCCCTCAAACAGTGGATGGTCAGTCTCCAGGGACTTACCATGCATTTTGCACAAATGTTTCCCTCAAACAGTGGATGGTCAGTCTACAGGGACTTACCATGCATTTTGCACAAATGTTTCCCTCAAACAGTGGATGGTCAGTCTCCAGGGACTTACCCTGCACTTGGCACAAATGTTTCCCTCAAACAGTGGATGGTCAGTCTACAGGGACTTACCATGCATTTTGCACAAATGTTTCCCTCAAACAGTGGATGGTCAGTCTCCAGGGACTTACCATGCATTTTGCACAAATGTTTCCCTCAAACAGTGGATGGTCAGTCTCCAGGGACTTACCATGCATTTTGCACAAATGTTTCCCTCAAACAGTGGATGGTCAGTCTCCAGGGACTTACCATGCATTTTGCACAAATGTTTCCCTCAAACAGTGGATGGTCAGTCTCCAGGGACTTACCCTGCATTTTGCACAAATGTTTCCCTCAAACAGTGGATGGTCATTCTCCATGGACTTACCCTGCATTTTGCACAAATGTTTCCCTCAAACAGTGGATGGTCAGTCTCCATGGCCTTACCATGCATTTTGCACAAATGTTTCCCTCAAGCAGTGGATGGTCAGTCTCCATGGCCTTACCATGCATTTTGCACAAATGTTTCCCTCAAACAGTGGATGGTCAGTCTCAATGGCCTTACCATGCATTTTGCACAAATGTTTCCCTCAAACAGTGGATGGTCAGTCTCAATGGCCTTACCATGCATTTTGCACAAATGTTTCCCTCAAACAGTGGATGGTCAGTCTCCAGGGACTTACCATGCATTTTGCACAAATGTTTCCCTCAAACAGTGGATGGTCAGTCTCCAGGGACTTACCATGCATTTTGCACAAATGTTTCCCTCAAACAGTGGATGGTCAGTCTCCAGGGACTTACCATGCATTTTGCACAAATGTTTCCCTCAAACAGTGGATGGTCAGTCTCAATGGCCTTACCATGCATTTTGCACAAATGTTTCCCTCAAACAGTGGATGGTCAGTCTCCAGGGACTTACCATGCATTTTGCACAAATGTTTCCCTCAAACAGTGGATGGTCAGTCTCCATGGCCTTACCATGCATTTTGCACAAATGTTTCCCTCAAACAGTGGATGGTCAGTCTCCATGGCCTTACCATGCATTTTACACAAATGTTTCCCTCAAACAGTGGATGGTCAGTCTCCATGGCCTTACCATGCATTTTGCACAAATGTTTCCCTCAAACAGTGGATGGTCAGTCTCAATGGCCTTACCATGCATTTTGCACAAATGTTTCCCTCAAACAGTGGATGGTCAGTCTCCAGGGACTTACCATGCATTTTGCACAAATGTTTCCCTCAAACAGTGGATGGTCAGTCTCCAGGGACTTACCATGCATTTTGCACAAATGTTTCCCTCAAACAGTGGATGGTCAGTCTCCATGGCCATGCATTTTGCACAAATGTTTCCCTCAAACAGTGGATGGTCAGTCTCCAGGGACTTACCATGCATTTTGCACAAATGTTTCCCTCAAACAGTGGATGGTCAGTCTCCAGAGACTTACCATGCATTTTGCACAAATGTTTCCCTCAAACAGTGGATGGTCAGTCTCAATGGCCTTACCCTGCATTTTGAACAAATGTTTCCCTCAAACAGTGGATGGTCAGTCTCCATGGCCTTACCATGCATTTTGCACAAATGTTTCCCTCAAACAGTGGATGGCCAGTCTCCAGGGACTTACCCTGCATTTTGCACAAATGTTTTCCTCAAACAGTGGATGGCCAGTCTCCAGGGACTTACTATGCATTTTGCACAAATGTTTCCCTCAAACAGTGGATGGTCAGTCTCCAGGGACTTACCATGCATTTTGCACAAATGTTTCCCTCAAACAGTGGATGGTCAGTCTACAGGGACTAACCATGCATTTTGCACAAATGTTTCCCTCAAACAGTGGATGGTCAGTCTCCAGGGACTTACCCTGCACTTGGCACAAATGTTTCCCTCAAACAGTGGATGGTCAGTCTACAGGGACTTACCCTGCATTTTGCACAAATGTTTCCCTCAAACAGTGGATGGTCAGTCTCCAGGGACTTACCATGCATTTTGCACAAATGTTTCCCTCAAACAGTGGATGGTCAGTCTCCAGGGACTTACCATGCATTTTGCACAAATGTTTCCCTCAAACAGTGGATGGTCAGTCTCCAGGGACTTACCATGCATTTTGCACAAATGTTTCCCTCAAACAGTGGATGGTCAGTCTCCAGGGACTTACCATGCATTTTGCACAAATGTTTCCCTCAAACAGTGGATGGTCAGTCTCCAGGGACTTACCATGCATTTTGCACAAATGTTTCCCTCAAACAGTGGATGGTCAGTCTCCAGGGACTTACCATGCATTTTGCACAAATGTTTCCCTCAAACAGTGGATGGTCAGTCTCCATGGCCTTACCATGCATTTTGCACAAATGTTTCCCTCAAGCAGTGGATGGTCAGTCTCCATGGCCTTACCATGCATTTTGCACAAATGTTTCCCTCAAACAGTGGATGGTCAGTCTCCAGGGACTTACCATGCATTTTGCACAAATGTTTCCCTCAAACAGTGGATGGTCAGTCTCAATGGCCTTACCATGCCTTTTGCACAAATGTTTCCCACAAACAGTGGATGGTCAGTCTCAATGGCCTTACCATGCCTTTTGCACAAATGTTTCCCTCAAACAGTGGATGGTCAGTCTCAATGGCCTTACCATGCATTTTGCACAAATGTTTCCCTCAAACAGTGGATGGTCAGTCTCCAGGGACTTACCATGCATTTTGCACAAATGTTTCCCTCAAACAGTGGATGGTCAGTCTCCATGGCCTTACCATGCATTTTGCACAAATGTTTCCCTCAAACAGTGGATGGTCAGTCTCCATGGCCTTACCATGCATTTTGCACAAATGTTTCCCTCAAACAGTGGATGGTCAGTCTCCAGGGCCTTACCATGCATTTTGCACAAATGTTTCCCTCAAACAGTGGATGGTCAGTCTCCAGGGACTTACCATGCATTTTGCACAAATGTTTCCCTCAAACAGTGGATGGTCAGTCTCCAGGGACTTACCATGCATTTTGCACAAATGTTTCCCTCAAACAGTGGATGGTCAGTCTCAATGGCCTTACCATGCATTTTGCACAAATGTTTCCCTCAAACAGTGGATGGTCAGTCTCCAGGGACTTACCATGCATTTTGCACAAATGTTTCCCTCAAACAGTGGATGGTCAGTCTCCAGGGACTTACCATGCATTTTGCACAAATGTTTCCCTCAAACAGTGGATGGTCAGTCTCCAGGGACTTACCATGCATTTTGCACAAATGTTTCCCTCAAACAGTGGATGGTCAGTCTCAATGGCCTTACCATGCCTTTTGCACAAATGTTTCCCACAAACAGTGGATGGTCAGTCTCAATGGCCTTACCATGCCTTTTGCACAAATGTTTCCCTCAAACAGTGGATGGTCAGTCTCAATGGCCTTACCATGCATTTTGCACAAATGTTTCCCTCAAACAGTGGATGGTCAGTCTCAATGGCCTTACCATGCATTTTGCACAAATGTTTCCCTCAAACAGTGGATGGTCAGTCTCCAGGGACTTACCATGCATTTTGCACAAATGTTTCCCTCAAACAGTGGATGGTCAGTCTCCAGGGACTTACCATGCATTTTGCACAAATGTTTCCCTCAAACAGTGGATGGTCAGTCTCCAGGGACTTACCATGCATTTTGCACAAATGTTTCCCTCAAACAGTGGATGGTCAGTCTCAATGGCCTTACCATGCATTTTGCACAAATGTTTCCCTCAAACAGTGGATGGTCAGTCTCAATGGCCTTACCATGCATTTTGCACAAATGTTTCCCTCAAACAGTGGATGGTCAGTCTCAATGGCCTTACCATGCATTTTGCACAAATGTTTCCCTCAAACAGTGGATGGTCAGTCTCCAGGGACTTACCCTGCATTTTGCACAAATGTTTCCCTCAAACAGTGGATGGTCAGTCTCCAGGGACTTCCCATGCATTTTGCACAAATGTTTCCCTCAAACAGTGGATGGTCAGTCTCCAGGGACTTACCATGCATTTTGCACAAATGTTTCCCTCAAACAGTGGATGGTCAGTCTCCAGGGACTTACCATGCATTTTGCACAAATGTTTCCCTCAAACAGTGGATGGTCAGTCTCCAGGGACTTACCATGCATTTTGCACAAATGTTTCCCTCAAACAGTGGATGGTCAGTCTCCAGGGACTTACCATGCATTTTGCACAAATGTTTCCCTCAAACAGTGGATGGTCAGTCTCCAGGGACTTACCATGCATTTTGCACAAATGTTTCCCTCAAACAGTGGATGGTCAGTCTCCAGGGCCTTACCATGCATTTTGCACAAATGTTTCCCTCAAACAGTGGATGGTCAGTCTCCAGGGACTTACCATGCATTTTGCACAAATGTTTCCCTCAAACAGTGGATGGTCAGTCTCCATGGACTTACCCTGAATTTTGCACAAATGTTTCCCTCAAATAGTGGATGGTTAGTCTCAATGGACTTACCCTGCACTTTTCACAAATGTTTCCCTCAAACAGTGGATGGTCAGTCTCAATGGACTTACCCTGCACTTGGCACAAATGTGCCGTCAAACAGTGGATGGTCATTCTCCATGGACTTACCCTGAATTTTGCACAAATGTTTCCCTCAAACAGTGGATGGTCAGTCTCCAGGGACTTACCAAGTGCATTTTGCACAAATGTTTCCCTCAAACAGTGGATGGTCAGTCTCCAGGGACTTACCATGCATTTTGCACAAATGTTTCCCTCAAACAGTGAATGGTCAGTCTCCATGGACTTACCCTGCACTTGGCACAAATGTTTCCCTCAAACAGTGGATGGTCATTCTCCATGGACTTACCCTGAATTTTGCACAAATGTTTCCCTCAAACAGTGGATGGTCAGTCTACAGGGACTTACCCTGCACTTGGCACATAAGTGGATGGTCAGTGTCCAGCTTCATGGAACACTTGCCACAGGAAAAACAACAATCTGTCATTTGAAGACAAACAGAAACAACCCAATTTACTTTTGGTCAACAGCTGTGCTTTCTAATCTTTTGGAAATGTTGTAAATATGTTAAACTTTACCAAATTAATGATTCAATCTATTTACTCCATTGTGTAGTTAAATGAATAGTTGAATTTATACATTTTAATCGGACAAAAAAAACAGTGTTCATTTTTTACTTTGTACACCATCAATAAACATATAATTTACATATGTACTAATGATATTGTTAACAACAGAAGGTTACAAATATCATAATGAATCATCTAAGCTTTGAATACCTAACAATTTGCTTACAATAAACTTCTAATACAGTAACATTTTTAACAACTGACCCATTTCTCCTCCATCTGTCAGTCCATTCTTTAAGAATCGTTGATTTACCTCCCGAAGTCTGTCCAGCTCTTTCACTACCAAGGGAGGCAACTCAAGCTCTTTTAAAATAAAATATGGGAAATTTTGGACTGCTTTGAATGTTAAATGCAAAAAAAAAATAAAAAAAAAATATATATATATATATATATATATATATATATATATATATATATATGCCGAGAATGAATGTTCACAATACACTTGGAAGATGTACAAAAAGTAATGTCTTTTCACAATTTTTGGGATGTTGTAGGAGCCTTTCTGGTTGGGAAAAATGCACAAGTTTGACTTAAATTTGACCTACTGACCTCAAAGGCAATAGGCAGCACTACCACTATTTTTCATATTCAAAATTAAAGGACATTCTTACACTTTTTTCACTTAATTTAATATTAGGTATTTGTGTGGGCATGTTTGATGGTAATGCAGCAAAAATTATTGTTTTAGCATTAATTATCGTGACTACTGTGAAATCATTTATATTCTTTGGCATGAAATTTCGTGGTTTGCCGAAAAATTACAATTTCGTGGGTACTTGAATTCGTGGTTTTTCGTTTTTGAAAAAAAAATATAATCGAATTGCGATTGTCCTAGATCGACTGCATTCCACGCACTGGCCCGTGATTTCCGCTGTTTACGTCACTCGATTTATGACACTCGCTAAAGAGGTACGACATGCCAATTAGTGCGTATATCCATGTCAATTATCGATTTAATTGAAAATTAAGGTCATAAAAGAAGATGTACCCTGATCCTTAATACAAATAGACGAAGCCATTGAATGCCAATTAAGAATTTTGCAAACTGTAAAAACACCAAGAAGGTCTGTATATTTGAGTAAACAATCCCTAAAGATAGCTGATGTTTACAAATTCAATTACTTTTGAATATCATCTCATTTCAATATTTATTTACACGTTTTTGTTTAATAAGTATATTGAACACTTTGTTTTGTACATTGTCACATTGGGTGCTCAGTAACCTCTAATGTAATCGATTAATTATTTCATTAAAGAAATAAAATCGAGAAACGACACTCATCACTAACATTTTGTAAACCTGGAGATTTTAATGAACAGCACATGTTAAGGCACATGCTTCTGTCATTTGTTTCATAAAAACACAATAAAATGATTTGGTTTATTATTTGTTAAAGGCTGATATGATATATTAACAAAACAATGATAGTAAGATATACAGTTAGACGGATATTTACGATGTGTACTGCGGCCTCCATAACAAATAAACTAGAGTATGTACATAACATGGCAATTGAAAAAGGGAATAAAGGGTCTATATTTCGTGGGATCTTGAATTCGTGGATCATCCAACCCACGAAAACCATGAACATTAATGCCCCACGAACATTAATTATTTCACAGTATATGATCATTCAAAATTAATAGAAAATTTTGGCATTATAAACTTTGGCAGATATTTTGAATCTGAATTCATAAACTATTTATCTTGGTCCGTTTTTATGACTAAAACTGTACACGGTACCTTACCCTTCCTGTACCTGTGAAACTTCAACTTGTAGGCACACTCCATGTTCGGTACAATAGTTTTTGATTTTGTAAACAACTAATTAAAAGTTATTGATCACATACCTGATAACAACGCACTGCTTAATTGATTAATCTCAAGTTGAACAAATTTCAATGACAAACCCAAATGAAGCTGATTTTAGACTATTTTCCATGTGTTAACCCTGGAAGCACTTATATTTTGGTGTAAGGATATATGTGTCAATCTGTTTTCAAAATAAGTTTTGATACAACTGACCATGACCTTGATTTACTGATCTAAAAAATATTAGGGGATATCTACTGGTCAAGGGCAACCAACCACTAAAGTTTCCCAGTCCTAGGTGAAATTGTTCTTGTGTTTTAGTGTGGACAAGACATGGGTGACCAACAGACAGACCACCCACCTGTCCGATCTGCCAACATTTGCAAACCTATATGCCACTCTTTTTTTTCGTAAGGGTGCATTATAAAAGAAAATAATTTCAGTATTATAAAATTTGCAGACTTTATCTTTAACACCAATTAATTTAATGGTGAAATCTTAATTTGTAATCTTTTAATGTTGAAACCCAACCTCATACCAGGTTCTTGAGCAAACAGGTCTACTTCAACGTCCTCAGCCGCACTCACAAGGTCTTGAAAGCGTCCCTCCAGGAGCCCCCATCTCCGCACGCTCCCGTACCCACCCACATCTATCCCTGCCCGCACACAACACTGCTGAAAACCACACAAGATTCATCCATTCATACAAGTGGCAGAATTTAACTTAAACACAAGATCTATCAGAGGTAAGTAACAAATGCCCCTTATTTGACTTTGTCGGATTGATAGCCAATTTACCTCTTAGCTAATAATATTTACTATTACAGTCTGACAAAGATTGGGATATAAACCGACCGATCTACCAACATTTTCAAACCTATGTAAATTCTTAAAAGAGGGCATAAACATTTTACTGGAATTAGATTAAAGGCATTTAACTTACTTGCAATGCTTCCACAATAGCTCTTTCCAGAATGTTTGACAGCTTTCCTTGACTTTTCTCTTTAAATCCACTGGTAAACTTCTCAATGTGGGTCATTCTCATCTGAAAACAAACACGTTGTTGCTATTACAACTACTAGAAAACTTTGATGATGAATTATTTATAATTTACCACCTGTATGAAAATGTGACAGGCTAATAAGATATTGCGGCCAGACTATGGATAAAACCAGAGACCAAACAAATTGACACATCCTCTTGTTATGGTAGTCACTCCTGCCAAATGTTCTTAACATCCAACATTATATGACAAGGATATGGAGCGGACAAAAACTATTATCAGTTTAAGGCTTATATAGCAAAACATACTAAGTGCAGAAGTTTGCTGTGACCTTGACCTTGAAGGTAGGAAAATGGGTATTGCGCACAACAAACCTTCATGCTAAGATGTCGATAAACTTCTGCCAAATAATTTTAAAAATTCAACTTGAATAAGAAAGATAGAAATTGAAGAACTATTATCAGTTAGGCTTACACAGCAAAACATACTAAGTTCAGAAGGATGCTGTGACTGTGACATTGAAGGAAGGGACATGGATCTTGTCTACAACAAACCTTCATGCTAAGATGGTAACTTCTGCCAAAGTTTAAAAATCAATCCATGAATGAGAAAGATATGGACTGGACAAAACAGGATGGACAGATTGACAACATGTTTGATTCCTATATAGCCTGTAGTTCACTTTGTTCAGCAGTGGTATAATCAAACATCTTTATAAAAAGAGTATTCCTTGTTTTCTGAATTTGTATACCTCTGAGATCTTGTAGTCTCCAAACCACATAAGCCATGTCCATCCCTGCCTGGCCAGTGGCTGGCCTGCCATAGGCCCCTCAATGACCACTGCCGGCCACCAGACCTGCCGACTGTATCTGCCCCATACTAGCGTGCCCAGTGGAAACTCCTGGAAATGTGACAAATAATATTATAACCGATCTCAGTGAGTGTTGTGTTGGAAACCCAACTTAAATGTGGTTAAATGCCAAACCTTAAAGCAATTTCTAAGTTAAATGATAAAAGGCCATAATTTGCATGACGTGCAAAAAAGAGTTATCTTAACTTGGTGATTCGAGTTGCTAAAATGGATGGTTGAGTACCATTGTAAAAAGTCTCAATGAAATATATCAAGTTATTGCTGAAATATTAATCTACGAGGGATGATCAATAATTACATAGACTGCCTCTATATCATTAATAGTTTAACACATGCATTTAATAAAAAAATATATCAACTAAAACATCGTACTATCCTCAACTGCGGATCTAAATATCAGAAATGCCTATCTCTCCTACATCAAATCATGGCGACTTGAAGACGTACACTATCGCGCTGTCGGCCCGCGTTGTGATCTGTTCCACGGCATCGCATATCCTGTAGGTGCTTAAGATACGTCTGGTGTGATCTCACTTCTTAAAGTAGGCACCGGACCATTGTAAACAGCATTCGTGTCTCTCTGGCCATTTGTTGAGGATGATATCCCGATAGTACTCTGCCGGGTACTGGTGTATCAATGCGTTTACAGCCGTTTATGGGACAAGTCTACGTAATTATTGATCATCCCTCGTATGTGTACTTACATGCAAAATCTTAATCAACATTTTCTGAGTTAAAAAAGGCCCATAATTTGCATTATATTCAAAACAGTGTTATCAAATTTCATTACTTAAATAGTTTTAATGGTTGGGAACACATATCTAAAGTTCAATATATTAATATATATTTGCTGAGATTATGACTTAAAGGTGCTGACAAGCAAATCTTTAACCAAAGGGTGACACCAAGGCTATCATCAGGATTATAAGCAGTATAGTTCTCCTAATTCTTAGAATAGTTAAGCTAAATACTTAAAACAAAAACAAACAAAAAGGTTCCTAAGGCAAAGAAACCAAATTACCCCACGACTTGTCGGAGTGTAGCTGTTGTCTTGAGGTAAGGCCCCTTCAACAGCCATGCCCTCATCCTCTGTGTTGAGAAGATCCAGAAAGGACTTCTCTGATCTTCCAAATAAAGCCTCCTCTAACTCTGAAATAATAGCTTTGTACTAAACATTTTCATCAAATCATGAAGAGGCCTAACCTTGGAGGGCATATATCTTAAGTAGCAATTATTACAAATAAATGACTACAAGAACAAATCTTGAACACCGCAATGTTATTATTTATTTATAAATAAGTTATGCCATAAAACTGCAAAAATACCTACAATGTATGTTCTCCTAAAAACAATAATTATAAACAACATAGACAGCTGGTTACCTTCCAGTGTCTTCAGCTGTTCGTCATTTTCTTTCAATGATAACTGACATTTAAAGCCAACATCTTCTGTCACTCTCTCAGGTGTTCCAGGAAGTTTATTTATCCCATAATCAGGCGATTCATCTCTGTTTTCAGAACCAAATACAACTGTATGATCTGCAATATGGGTTGCATCATTTTCTTCCAGATATTTCTCTTCATCCAAGTCATTCCTGTCATTGAACAGGTTTAAGTCATGCAAGTCCTTATCAACATCAAATAGTAGCTTAACTTTACTTTTACCAACTTTATTTTTTGGTTTGTCGATCTCATCACTTTGTTTTTCTTGCACACTGCAGCTTTGCTGTTCATCAAATGTTTCAAATCCTACAACATCTATTTCACCTTCAGAATCATCCATCTGTTCATCAGAATTTTCATCATCACCATTGTCAAGCTCATCACAATCACCAACACTAGTAAAATCTTCATCATCCATCTCATCACCATTACTATCACCAGATACATCATCAGCTGATTCTTCATTAACATTGTGGTCAAATGCTTCATCTATGTCCTCATGATGGTCATTGTCTTCCACTTCATCTTCATATTCCATGTTAGGAAAGGTATCCAAAATGTCAGACATATCTTCAGACTCAAATACAGCTTCTTCTGTTTGTTCAACTTCTCCTAACATGCCATCAACCTTAATTGATGGTGTTTGTTTGCCTGAAAATGGCCCCATATATTATATCAAAATTGTTTATTTTATGTACCGATACAACTTTACTCTTGAATCAATTGTTAAAAAGATATTTGCTGTTTGTAATCTCCTTCATGTATTGCTTCCCTATGTAATGCAGATTCAGTTAGTAAACACTAAGAATTCAAAATGACTTATGGGTTATACAGATATTTACTTGGTTTATACTAATTTATTTTAGCTCGATTGAGACGAAAGCTGATAGCTTATAAGATCACTCTCGAGTCCGTTTCCTGGGCAGAAACCAGTACTGTGTCCTTTTTGAGAGGCCATGAGAAAGTACCCCTAGTGGGATCGAACCCACAACCTCTTGGGTGAGAGGCGGATACCTATACCACTAAACCACTCTCACCCCATATTTACTTAAGTCCCTTTGATTAAAATTAGACAGAACCAGGCACCAAATGGCGACATGTTGAGCCCTTTATTAGAACTTTCGAGTCAGTTAAACAAAATCAACTAAAAAATGTATTTTTTCGCTGAAACTCTTTTGTGCGTAGTGAAAATAAATGTGTATGGATAAGTGATAATTTGTCGTCATGGATATGCGTACAGTGATTCAGATTATGCTAATAGTCAAATCAGTCTTTAAATAGTTCTGAGGAGAGTGAGAAATAATTAATTAGCATTCCAAATATTGCCACAAGACAAGGTTTCTATGATGCTACAGACGAAAGTCTTCAACAAGGGAGGTAATTTCAATGTAATGACCATTAAAAAGGAGTTCCATTCGGGTACTTCTTTTATCTTTGCCCATGGGAGTTATCATGCTTGGTTATTAAAGTAGGTTGGATGGTTTAGTTTCATTGTATAACGTCTCAATGTTATGCATCAAGTAGTTTCTGTGGTATTAACCTATGTGTGCTTACATACAAAACCCCGATCAGAATAATAAAGGCCCATAATTTGCATCATTTTCAAATAAGTGTTATCTAACATCATGAATCAAGTATGTTGGATACTTGGGAACACATATCTAAAGTTTCAATGCAATACATGATGTACTTGCTAAGATAATGACTTGAAGGTGCTTACATGCAAAACCTTAACCACACTAGGGTGAGTAGAATAGCTCTCATTATGTATCGAATAATCAAGTTAAAAAGTTGCCTTTTAAAAATTGATACATATGTTATTGAAACTGCACTCATAACTCAATAAAAAAATTGTACAAACTATGTTGGTTGTCGGAGTGATTGTATTTTGCCAGCAGCCCAGACAAATGTTCCATCTTCCTTCTCTTCTCCCTTAACTTTCCATCTGCCATTGTTCTGATCTTCAACCTCTGTCGACTGATTCTCCCACCACCAACTTGCTTCTGTATCCTGCGCATTAATCGGGGTTTTGGTGGATCCAGCAATTTCTTCCTGTCTGCCATTTCCAACCTCTCAAGCAGTCGCTGTTGACCTTCTGGGTATGACATGAGGATAAGGTCTGTAATGATAGAATGTTAGGGAAGAAGGGTTAATGTCATTTACAGCTTATATCAAATACAAACCAATTCTTACTTGTATCATGTTGGAGAGAATTTTTCTTTTTATTACATACCCATCATAAATCCACACGCAATACATATCGCAAAATATGGTAGTCCGTATTCCACTCCAGTGCAATACGTATTCCACTCTTGTGACATCACATCATAACAAGTATCATTGCGCGATGTTAAAATGACGTCATAAAATAAAATAGTGTGTCATTAAAATGACATTTATTTTGAACACAATCATGTGGCTTTTTTAAGTGATCTTAAATATATGTATAAAATAAAAGGGTTATTAGTACTGCGTTTTGATCCAGAATGTCGTATTCGACTCTCTTTGATTTTTACAAATCTGCAAAAATCCACCCGAGTCGAATACAATCTCCCGGATCAAAATGCAGTACTAATAACCCCATTGTATTCACTGTCCATTAATCCTCATATAGAAACATTAACAAGAAGTCGAAGATCAACCTTTCAATAACTAGCATGCGCTTGGATAAATAACAATGCTATTCACTTGTAGCGCACTCATGTTATTGACTGTTACCCTTGACAACCTGATATTAAACAGTTTAATAACCCACTACTCTTGTGATTGAACTTAAAACACATGTGTGAAGCACTCTGTAGAATTTCAATAACTCGGGATGTGCAATAATCGTTATTTAAACAACTACATATAACGATATTTCTTGCATTACAGCATTCCAATGTGTCAAACAATGAAAACTTTCCAAACAATCAATACATGGCAATAAATGTTGAAACTAACAGACATCATGTTCAATGGAGTCCTCGCTGTAGTTCCCATATCTGAGAAAGTATTTTGACCGGACCCGTTCTTCCTGGATTTTCCCTCTGGTGACCCTGCCCCTGTCATCCTGCCCAGCCTGGAACTTTTCCACTCCCCGTGGCCTCACCCGCAGCGAGTACTCGCTCCACTCACTCCGCAACGTCGCCTTACACTCCTCCCTGTACATCTGAATGAAAACCAAAGTTCATAAGTGTTGCGTTTAGTTACTAGTAATTGATAAAATATTACAGAACTATCATCAAAAATCATGCCTAATAATTGCTTGAATTCTAAAGATTGTGGGAAACACTTGAAGTAATTGTAGTCTATTCTTCATTACGTCAAGAGCATTAACCTTTGTTTAACTGCAATAAATATCAGGCAAAATATTTGGTGCATTTGACTATGACAAGGACCGTAACTTCATCTAACTGTGATACCCAAAAGTACATGTATGAAACAAAACGCCAGGTTCACACACAGCAATGTATTTCATGTTCACCATTTCACTAGTTGTGAGCAAAGGGAATTTACTCCTACAGAAATTGGAAAATCAATAGGCTTTCAAAGAGTTCTTTTTCATGCAGCCTCGTATGGAAGAGGTTGTGCCATCTCTGCCTCTGACATTATAAATGTGACGTAAACTGCTCAATTTTGCTGAAAGCGCAAGAAGCAATTTTAAAAATTGAATTATTTAATGTTTAAGGCTACCATTTAAAAACCTCCGTTCAAAAGAGTGTCTTTTAATGGCTATTTGATGTTTGTTAACAACAAATTTTTCAAAAAATGTAAATTATATAAAATCTGTGAGTGCCATGTCCTGTTTCTTTATTGTCACTATGCAAATTTGTGGACAAATGGGATTAGCATTATTTTTAAGTTTTCACCTATTTATAATCCATAGAATTAATCCATAGAATGCTTGGGCCCTTACTGTATTTTCTGCAAATAGGTGAAAACAATAGCTATTGAGGGTTTGTCAGTTGACTTTGCAATATGTTTGTATTAAATGCATATTCTTTTGTTCAGAAAACTGGGGGATTTTGTCAATCAGGCTCAGGGAAGTTAAAAGCGTCTGAAAAATGCATCAATGTCTCATGCATACCGTATTTCCTAAAGGCTACCTAGAGAATTTGTATCCATTATTGCTCTGGCATTTATAAGCATTTTGTGCTTGTTATGGCTTCTAAATGCATTTTATTTACAGCAGCATTTCTTTTTAACTAAAAATCGTTGTTTTTTATATATGCTGTCAGAATTTTTTGAAAAAGTGTTCCATCTTTTTTCTTCTTTTTTTTCATTCATCCCTCACCCGGACTTAGAGAAAATTTTAATTCTAATGGAAATAAAGACTATCATAATCTTATGATACTGTATAAGGAATAAAACTCTTGACAGTCCATCTTGGTTTTCAATTTCTGTACAAATTTATTCCCTTTGCTACTGGAACAAAAGTTGGACATGATCATTCTACACAAAGCATAACATGGCACACACCCACTTAAGTTGCCCAAGTTAGTTTTTTCAGATGATAGGGTAAAATTTTATGTCTAGAATCTACAACAAAAACCACAATTTTAGACAGGGGACCCAAACACCCTTAATGACTTTATTTTGGGGTTCGAGGGAGTGGTAGACACACCTGCGAATGCCAAATCCTTGACCCGACCCTGGCACTGAATCACCTTCACTTTTTTGGCGAATAAAGTGTGTTCTTCCTCAGTATCATCAATGCAGTGACATGTGTGTGACTTCGTCACATCATTGGGACTATAAACACAAGTGAGTGTCAAATTAAGAAACAAAATACAAAATTAAACACAATAGTAGGCGTTCGGGGCAGCTTTTATGATTTGGACATTTTCTTGTTTCCCTGTATTAACTGGTATCGACGCACGAGTCTGGCAATACCGAAATTCGTTCAAGTCTATTTATATGGACTAATAGTATCTGACCATGTTAAGTATGAAACAGTTGTTTTATACGGCGTTGTACAATAACCTACGAACGAGTTAACGTGTTAAATGTGCATGTGTTCAAGGAAATACAGTGTACCTGCAATTAATAGTCCGGCAAAGTTTTAGGGTTCCCGCCATTCGTATCAGCATCCCTGCACTATGTACGACGAAACACATTACATATATCAACGAATTGCACTCTGTGTAACCAGAACGATATTAAAGCGACCGGAATTGGAAGCCTATTTAAATGGGGGCAGGGGAGGTATGAAGCCGAGTAGAAGAATCTAAAACCCAAATAGCATACATGTGTGTAACAACGATGAATGCTAGCTATACTGAACACTAGACCACCGAGGCGGGCGTGACAAGAAGACGGGCCAGCTTTTAAGCCTCGATCGAACGGAGGAGGTTGAAACAATAAATTTTGCACCCGGTGGGCCCCACCCCCACTTTAAAATCACAAATTTTAAAATCGTCCAGTTTACTTTTGCTTGTCATACTGAAGTAAAAAGTGATAATTTAAGCCCAAACTGCACCATTTTGGACAAGCAATTATTAAACTTTTCAAGGGGGAGTACCCCGAAACCCTCCTGCCAACAATTTAGACCAAATAAGGTTCGGTTCCGAGGGACGGGCGCAAGTTAACTTCCAAGCGAGCGGTAAAACCATTTATATGTAATAAGTAAACGGTCAAAGGATTTTCGTTTGTCGATAAGTATGAATACTCTGATGAAGACTGTTCAATGTATTATAAATTATATATTTGCAAAAATGTGTGCATTTGTGTGCGTGCGTGGGTGAGTGTGCGTGCTTACATGTGTTCGTGCGCGAGTGTGTGTGTGTGTGTGTGAAATGAATAAACACAAACCTCGGTTTGAAAATATTAATAATAAAAATTATGCTAGTTGTGGAGCGGGAAATCAAACCCTCGATGCATAGAGTACAACTCTAGCGCGTTACTACAAGTCCACGAATTCGCCCCAAATACGAATGATTCGCTACCATGTATAATTTGTAAATGGTTATATTAAAAAGCTATTCACGGCCTATGCCTTCTAAACAAATACAGGGTGCTTCACATTGGTCCCAGGCTTCACTGAATACCGATACACCAAAAGGTAAAACATTTCTTCTGCATGTACATTGGCGGTATTTTGGGAGCTAATTCGCTTAAATGGGAATTATTAAAGAAAGTAGTATGCGGGATGGCATACAGTAGAATCTCTCACTAATAAAACATGCGGACAATCAATGTTGGGTGCAGCGTGCAAGAAGGCTGTCTCTGATTGTAGATCCTCTCTTTTTGCTTTGCCCTATGTTTAGTTATAACTTTGATTACATGAGAGCATGCTATGTGCCCGTAAATGCGCTCAGAAAAAAATGCATTATTAATGTTAATTTTAATAATTATTTATTTATGTAAGACACTATTTCATCTGTGTACCAGTAATATCTCTTTATGGGTCGAACAAAGGTTTGATTTATTACAGAAAATATAAATTTGTATAATCGCTGGTTAATTAAAGGATTATTACACTTCGTTGAAATTTAAACCTCAAGTGCGTTTTGTGAAAACGTTCACGCACATATATTTTTCGTTCTCTTGTTTTACGTTATTTATTTAAAAATCAAGGTACCCTTTTCTTGATATCAGGCGATTTGTAATAAAACATTGAATACATGTATTTAAAAAAAATAAACGAGCAGTTTTTTTCAAGAATTAAAGAAAGGCACACTTTTTTCCAGCGAAACACGACGCCGTTTTTCCCGCGAAAAATGACGTTATAGACGAATTTAGAATCAATAACGTTCAACAAAAGACAGAAAAATATATGAGCGTGATCGTTTTTACAAGACGCACTTGATGTTGAAATTTCATAGCTGTAAACGAAGAATTGATGAAAATATCGGTTATTGTAGCTGGAACGCAAAAATATGACAGACGTCTTAAAATTGGCGTCAGTGGCATATTTTGAAGACTTGTAGATCCAAAACTGTTCCGAATATTGAAAAAGTAAAAACAGTCCCTAATTGGGCATATATGCTCTTCTATTCTTATATTAATTTTCAGACAGTAACTCGAAAAAAATTCATAGTCGCGTTTCACCTTAAGCGCGACCCGAAATGACGTTTTTTTTTGTTAAGTAGGTCTCAACGCATTGAAGGAAGGAAAACAAAGCAGGACCATATAACACCAAAACAATCAAGTCCGAAGTAATGAATATACAATTGTTAACGTTTTACTCTTTGTGTTTACCCTAAACATGTCTTACTTTTCTGGAAAAGTCATTCAAGGGGAAATAAAATTCTTAAACTTTAAAGTGACATACACTCTTATTCAAAATCAATACATACACATATATAACAAACATTAATTTGGAGTGATAACCCTTAAACTACTTACTAACCAATGCATTTTTGGAAAATATTAATTACTTATAACAAGAGTGTGATCGTTTATTTACTAGCTGAAAACGCAAAAAAAATATTGAATGATTGGTGAATGCTTGGTTTTATGAAAATATAGATGTTTATGTAGATGATGTACATTGTACAAGTCTAAATAAAAATGTCTGTCTGTCTGTCTGTCTGCTAAAAGGTTTACTCTGTTCTACTATCATTTCACAACGTAGAGATATCGTGTTTTCTGCACCTTCCTTTCAAATTAAACTCGGTATCCCCCATTGTTTTTGACATTTATTCATCCTTTTTGGTATATTTAAACAATTGAATTAATTGTGGTACTTAATTGGAGTAAGAGTGCATCTTTAAACAATCAAGAGATCTAAAGAGCTCGTTTCCGATACTCCTTTATCTTAGTTGACTAATTTTACAATGAACAATAGGATTTCTAGTTAAAGTTTATACATAATGACCAATGGAAATTTAATTCAGTTAATTTCTGTGTATTCCACAGGAAGTAATGTTGAATTCAGAAAAAAGTTAATAGATTGTTAATACAATCATCTTTACCCAAATTATTACATACAAGAGCATTAACGTTACAAAACATATTAAAACAGCTGAGAACTTTAAATTAACAAGTATATGATACGGTGATATGGTTGCCCAAATGTAGGAATATTCCTAACTTGAAAGATGTATTTTTGGCAACATCAATAAAAGTATATTCGAAAAAGGTACATACAGTCACCAAACTTTACAAAAAAGGTAATCAGCATGTTATCAAAGCTAATCAGCACCGACGGTTTAATATTTAGTATCTGACTAGTATCACTTTGTTGTTGCCATTGACTTGTATTTTCAACTCATAACATACGTAACACTCAGTGTTTATTATTAGTTGCAGATTTTTTTTTAAATAACAGAGAACTACATTTTACGGTGATAAGTTACTTGCATGCGACCGTTAGGTTCTGTTTTCAGTGTTTAAAATGACCCGACTACCGTAGATGGGACGGTTTTCAATATAAGACCTAATTGGATCTAACATTGATATAGCTAATCGGATGACCGATATGTACAATAAGTAAAGTCAGTAAAGAAAGACCATAGGACTTACCAAGTTTGATGTTTGCAAGCTAAGAAGGATTGTGATAAATATTATCGTAATTTGGTGAACAGCATTAGAAATGATATGAATTGATTCGGGGTTTAGTTATGTTTATGACGAAATTCACCATGTTAATGTTTATTAATTCATGACAGTCTCCAGATGTAAAATACACGATGCGTTTAAACAAGATTGGTATGGCAATTTATGGTAGGTTGTGGACGATGTACATTGTACAAGTCGAAACAAACTGTCTGTCTGTCTGTCTGTCTGTCTGTCTGTCTGTCTGTCTGTCTGTCTGTCTGTCTGTCTGTCTGTCTGTCTGTCTGTCTGTCTGTCTGTCTGTCTGTCTGTCTGTCTGTCTGTCTGTCTGTCTGTCTGTCTCGTTAATTATTCATGACCACGGGATTTTCTTAGCCAAATCGTACATGGTGCACAATGAAGCATAGCGCAGTGGTGCATCGGAGGTATCCGACAATGATGGTACACCGCATTCGGAGCTCCTCGGCCATTTTATCGAAAACAACCTCGGATGTATGCAGGTACATCAGTTGAAGTAGTTCGTAAAATTTTGAATAATATCATTAATTAAATGTAGTGTTTAAGAGTTGTATTTATTGATATAAGTTTAAATTGATTGCCATTGAATTGTATTATATCAAACATAATATTAAGAATCCCAAGAGTAATGGCACAAGGTTTAACTGCTAAATAAGATTACTACGCGATATACTTGCAGCGGACTTAAACGTACCACTTTTTGAGTATGTAAACCGTCCAAATACATCCGAGGTTGTTTTTGAAAAACATGGCCGAGGAGTTCCGAATGGGTACACCGGCGTCACCTTGGTTCAGCTCCATATTGCAACGCAACTATCAATTTACATGATCCTCGGAATAAGAGCTCTTTTGGTTGTTTACCCCTACTATACCTAGCCAGCAGCACCACGGGGCTGTGAAGCGCTAGACATTTATTTTGATCAAAGCTTCCACCTTTTCTCCGCTCAGTATTTCGGATGAGTTTGTGATCAAATTTATTTATTCGTTTGATAAACTGTTAGTATTTTATTTCGCCTCTCTTTCCGCTAGTATCCAAGCTGGCCATTTTGATTGGTCATTGACAACTAATTCATGGATATTGAAAGAAATTAAATGCATGTGTGTTGATTTCATAATTCTTTCTGGCCCTTTTGGAAATGAGGAAGATTGCAATATTATGAGTAGCTTGGCAATGCTTCAGAATATCTCGACACGTGGGATAAGAAGAAAAAAAGCCTAGCTGTCTTGTTTGCCGTGCGTCTTTCATTTGAATTTGATCTTCATGTATACGGACAGTCATGTCGTTCAGAAAAGGACATTCAATGCTGTTGGTTAGTTTGGGACTCTGACGAACAGTAAACTATGAATTTGAACGCATTTGTTTTGTATCTGCGTAGTCACTTGACACTGGCATAGGCAGTGGTCGTCTTATTAACAAACCCATAAAAGGTCTTACGACTAGTGTGCACGTGTGTGGTGTTGTTTCTTTAACATATCCGATGATTTTAAAAAGATGTTGTTTAGATTAAAGACGAATACGGAATACAGTCTTTTCAGGCTGGCGAGCGAAGAACAATTCTTGAATCGCTTTTTTGTAAAACAGACATGTTAGTTCGATTAAATCAAGCTATACTATCAAGTTTCTGCTTTGTCTTTTGTCGTCTGCGTAGTATGTCCGAAAATAATGTGCAGACAGAGTTCGTGTAGAGGGGGAGGCTCTTTGGCTCACAGTGGTGACAAATACAAAGTATATTTACTTATGCGGTAACATATTCATTTTATGACAATGGCTATAATACTAGACTAACATTACAAAATGGCTATTTGACATAATGTGAAAAGCTAGTGACGGCGAGTCTAAGACCGTAAAAGTAACGTACTGGACAGCGTGTGCTTAACCTATTGCTTTTAATCCCTTAACTTCTTAATGATTAAATTTCACTTGATGAAGCATTGCGATAAGTTCAATGTAATAACCCGTATATCAACATATGATAAACTCCTTATAGTTTTATTGATTTTTATTCGTGTGTTTTTTCTCTCTCTTTTTTCAAAACAAAATATATAACAATAACAGAAAATAATATGCAAAAATGAGAAAGTAACAGGTTTCATGGACAAAGAATGGATACAACATTGGTCTCTTGAACTCTCATCGTGGACCTATATGCAACGCCAAGAAAAGATAGCATTGAATACATTGTAATACATATCTGCATTATTTACACGCATTTAATATCTTGTGCAAAAGAAAAATGACGAATAAATGTCTGCTACTGTGGTATCATTCCATCTGTCACCGTCGCATCCCTCTCTGTCTCTCTTCCCACCAGCTCCGTAGAACTGAGATTCTGGGACCGCCAATACATCGTATATATACATGAACGTTTCTAAGCACGTGTTCACGTGTCTCTGTGGAGTGTACATCTACCCAGGGACTTGAAGTGCACGTCTCGCACACACCGTACCACGGCTTCCTTCTGTCCACGACCTTTCACCAGCTCAGCAATACCCTCAACAATCTCGAAGTCTTGTGTGTTCACGTTAATGAGGCTGTGGTCACTGAAGTGGGTGTGTTTGACAGAGCAGGCAAATCTGACTCTCACGTTCTTAACAACGCTTGAATTGTCTTCTATTTTGGTGCCAAGCTCAATTTGCGGAAAGTCAACTTTGTGCACCTCCACGTGTCCAACCTCCTGTCCGTCAGCGTCAACCACGCGGTAGGCGTCTCCCTCCCGGACCGCCTCGATCGTGAAGGCGAATCCGTTCGGGTTGCTATCGGTCCAGAAGAAGCAATCATTGAAGTTGAGTCTGTCGCCTTGGAATGTGAGCCGTCTCGCGTAGCCGAGCCCGATCGATTCCAGCCGCCTGGCTTCCCCCTCGAACAGGTACTCGGAAGTGTCGATATAGCGGACCGTGTACCGGAAGCCGGGTGCTATACGTCTGTCCAGCTCCAGACCTGAAAGAGTGAACACGGTCAAAAACTCCGGAAATCTCGAGAAAAAACAATGATAAGAGAAAATTTATCATCCAACTACATCCTGATTTACTGTTGTTTTTACTGTAAATGTATTTGGTAAACACCTATTTCTTTTGATGTTTTAGCTCTTTTAGACCTTTTGTTACGTTTAATTAAGAGTGTAATGTCTGGACACAAAATAAGATATTTAGGATAAATTTCTTAAAATGAGTACAAATGACTTTTTGAAACAGTAAATAGTATAAAAATGCGTAAAAGTAATTCAAACTCTTTTGGATAAATCCATAACCTCAAACAGCATTGGCTGCAGTGTTGGATTAATTCCGTTGCTAAGCAACTGTTTATCCATCGCCGTAGACTCAGAAATCTGAAACAATTATCGTGTAACAAACAAATCCTAAATAGGCATAGGAGACCCCTTACATCATTAAATGTCAAAACGTGGTGGCAGACGGCCATCCAAAGGAGACAAGTTTTGAAGAGATGCTAGCAAGTAATATGGACGGTTCCACAGATGGCCGGTGCATCTGTTTTTTGTTCATTAAGAACGTCCACATTACCCGCCAATAATAGACTACTCAGAGATATAATTAACAAACATTTCCTGCTGCAAATTTTGAATATTTGTAAAAGGTCTCACTTAGATCGAAATGCGGTTTATTTGTTAAAGCACATATATATATTGTACATGAATGAATGGATGGAGGGCTCCTTTCTCACTTGACCTTATAATATATTAGTAATTCAATTTGTTGAAATAACAGCAATTCTTTTATTGCAAATTATAAGTAACTGCAAATTAAGACTAGCTCTTGGAAATAAAGAATATAATTAGTGTTTCTAGTCACATTGTGTCACAATACTGTTCCACGTAGAAACATAGGTAATGCTGTATAGACCAACACTCTAGCATAAGTCAAACTTGAAAAAATGTAATACAACTCGCAGTAATATATTCACAATGTAAACTGTGTCTATCACTCAAGTAATACAGCACAAATACTTACATTACTTGGCTGCAAATTTGCAAAACTGAACTTTCTCACATTTTCGCTCATGATCACAATCGCTCAAGTGCCCGAAAGAACAGCGACTTCTGGCCTTTTTGCTCTGTCTTTGAGTGTACATAATGATTTTGAAAAGGAAACATGTCTTTATAAGGACTTTATGTGGCGGTAAAATATTGCCAAGAAATGTACGTTTGCTGCGGAAACAACTCGTCAATGCGGCTGTTTCCGAATTTTCCAAAATTTAATTATTACACAAAACTTTGTGGTGTGTCGGTGACGTTGTCTGGAAGTGACTCGGTCTAACTAAAACAACCCACAAATTACTGTAGGCCAGAAATCGCTGTTTTATGAGTAGAATGTATGATGATGTACAAAACGAAGAGGATCGGGTATTTACCTTTCACGCCGAGCTCATAGTCACGAAGTTCCAGCTGTTCTGGTTGAGTATCCACCTTCTCCTCCTCCTCCGGAAGTTCCTGTTCCCTCTTGACCCGGGGCCAGCCACTCAGCAGCTCAGTGATGGACTGGTGACCCGCTCGTCGCTTGCTAGCATCCCGCCGGAAGTCCTCTGAACGTACGGTCGTGTACACAGAGAGATTCCGGAGGAACTGTTCGTCCGCATCTACATGCCTGAGCGGCCCCAGCTCGAGGTCCGTGGACTGGTGACTGGTATACTTGTATGACGGCATCATGTCTGAAAGGTTTAAACATAACATGGTGCTTCGTTCTGTTCAGATAGGTGGCATGTCAGCATAAACCGACTGCTGGCTCGACGGTTTAATATTTCAGCAATGCCAAATTAAGGTAAGCCGTCCACCATTAATACAAACATTGCTACCGATAAAGCATTTTTAAAGAAACAATATGTTATATTTGAATAACATTTTCATGGAGAGCATTTGGTGAATGGCATTCTGTAATTTAAGAAACAAATTAATAAATTTGCTAAATAATAATAGTAAAAAAATGTATCATAACAGAAGCGTCGTAATATCGTGTTATTAATTGCAATCCATGCAAAATTTAGAAAATGGTTAAATAATATAAATTAAACATTGAAATACATTACATGTTCATATCTAAAATGCACTAACACATATCTTTCCATCCTATATAATGGTGTATGGCATACCTTATTAAGATATATATATATCATACAGGTATTATTAAGATGTTTATATACATATATATAATATTTATAATGCAATATGAACAGATTTACCGTTCAATGGTGTTGTTGTTTTAGATTATTATTATGCTGTGTTAGATACTGAAAGAAGATAACGTGATGGCCAATTCCATCAATTTTACCAAAATCGAACAAATATGTTTAAAGATCTACAATCACACGGCAATGGTAAAAATAATATATTATAATGAATTAATACGTGCATAGTTACTTACACTATTAAGAATTATTCCTTACAATATCAATATAGAATAGCAATATAATATGTTTATTTAGTTCGCCTTTTTGGAGATCCTTTCACTTCTAGCGCGTTTAGTGTTATGAAGTTGTTCGAGAAGCAGTCTGGTATTTATTATGTTAATTGATCTGTTCGGTATTTGCATTCCTATTGGCTGACTGGCTGGGGAAGATTCGATCACGGAGCTTGCACGCAGACAGCACATGGTCGAGAACTTTCCTAGGCCCCGACACCGCATATACATTGCATAACTATTGATATTTTGAAATAAACTGGTTTAAACCGCCTTTGACGAGAGAACTACCAGTGCCCCAGTAAGGATCTGGTACTAACCGGTTACTATAATAACTATTGAATATCGAGACAATGAACGCGACGCTTTTTGGCAATCAACCGTTTAATTGACAGATAAATGGTTTATATTTCGTCAATAAAGAATTGTTAATTAGTGCGGAACGGTCCATTTAGCAGTGTTTGAGTGTGTGCTCCGTATTTGTTATCATTAATGACCCCGTATGCACTTCATCTGCATACTACATGTATTTCTTGTATATTCAGTTTGAAATTGCCTGAATGTGTCTTTTAAACTCACACTTTTCAAAACACTGGGTTCCGTGCAAAACATTGAGAGTCCTAGGCATGGTTTTATACAAATATTATTAAAAAAGTATATCATGTGGATGCACATGAACATGTTAAATAAGAATTACGTAACCGGCATGACCTTGACGTTCATGCACTGACGTTTAATTTATTGCTTTGATGAAAATGTTGTTGTTGTTTTTGTATTTTTGTTTATATAATGGTATGTATGTACCTGAACGCATTATTGAAATAAATGGTTATGCAAATATCAATGTTACTTAGTAATTATTTCAAGTTAAGCATGTATGTTCAAAAATACATACATTGTTACCAAGATGTATAATGTTAGTTGACAACATACATGATTATATATTGATGTTCTACTCTTGTAGAATTCAATTGCTCGTTAAAATAGGACTACCATGCAGTTTGCAACATTAATACTAAGGATGTTGAATGCATGAAACAATGTTTTTATATCATAATTCAAACTATTCGCCATATTAAAAATTAAAAATATATGTAGTGACAAAAAACAAGCAGTGAGAAGGTAGTATGATTTAATTAATGTTTTATATAGAGGATTTTTTATAATTATGCTCTATAGCGCGGGAAATACCTATGCACGGTAGTTATACGCACGTGTATATAGCGATCAAAATTATTTCTATGTCGATGAACCTGAGCAATAACTACTTTTCATTGAACTCCGAAGTTTCATTTTCTGTAAATTAGCATGTAAATCATTAAGGTATACCCTGGAATGTGTATGATTGTATCTGTAGATTCAGACGCCTTCTCGAGTCTATAGGCGAGTCCAGGATTTGAAGTTAGAGTGGGCATAACTTAGGGATGTTATATTTTCACTTGCACCCCTCCATCAGACCCGAAATTTATTTTAATTGAAAGTGGTGGCGGGTGGGGGGAGGGGTAATTTTCTGAAATTATTTTAACAATGTGAAGAACAATATTTCGGTGAAATATGTTAATTTGAGGTGTTGGTTGTCTTGAGTAAGAAGAGACAAGCTATTAATGTTGGCATTCAGCTCTTCATAATAGTATGGTTATATAAGTCTTTGATGGAACAATTAGAATTATATTAAACCATTTTAGAACAATAATTTTCCGTTCGTAACGGAACGCAGACTATCCTGATACCCCTGTACATAAAAATGGACTCATCCGTTGATCACGCGCTACTTGCATGAGATTAAGATTCCCACGCTGAACAACATAATATGTTTATCATTATTCTTAAATAATTTATTTCCAGTACTCTTATTTATTATTTGCAGCTATTTCAACATTAAAAATCTATCATTACACCTATAGATATAAAGAATCCGGTTAACTTATAAAAAAGAAAAGAATCAGCGGGATGCTGTGTGTGGTTTAATATAGCAGCCAAACGAAGGGAGGCTACTATAACTGACGGAAGTACAAATAGCAATTGGAGGTCGCATAAGGTAAGGAGTGTAATAACCTATGTAATTAATTTCAACTCCTTATTTATTATTGGAAAATACACGAAGGAAAACATGTTGTTTGTTGGGGAAACGTAATTGAACAATTAGAAGTGAGTAGATGTTTGTGCACTGAGCTTTGCACACAATTTATGTAATTAATGTCCGTACATGTATATACCGGTAGTTTTAGTCACTTGTATGTACAATTAGCATCAGCATAAGTGTTATTAATTAATACATCAAATACATTTTATTTTGTTAGTTGTTAGTATGTGAATTTTAATCTGCATTATAGATTAATTTAAGTTTATCATAATTCTATGTAGGTGTACATGATATTATGTTAAATCTAAATTAATATGTACCATGCAGGCCCCAATTTCTCGAAACATCTTAAGCTTAACAGGGCTTAAGTCGCTTATTTCAATTAGCTTAAATACATACTTATAATGGTTTTTGATAGATAAAAATGGTTTCTTCTAATTAGCATACAGATTTTTCTTATATATTTTCTAAAACCACTTAAAGCTGTAAATATAACGCATATTAAAGAACAGCAAAACTAGTAAGTTAAGCTTAATCCTGTTATAAGGGACTTAAGAAGTTTCGAGAAATCCGGGCCTGGATATTAATTTATCACAGATTATTTTAGATATTGTTACAGTAAATTGTAGCATGATTTATTACAGTATCTATATATGACCTTGGTGCATAGCTGCATTATATATCAATAAGTGTAATAGTGTTATAGTGAAGCAGCTTATGGCTAGGCCTGTCATCAGCATTTTATGTAAGCTCAAATAAGTGAAGACTCATCTTTCTTGTACACTGGACAGGAATTTCTTGCAATTCTGCATGAACCTCAATATTACTTCTACCTTTACAGCTTCTATGATGAACATAGCTTTACTTTCACAGTACAGCTTTTAGGGTCTATTTACTCTTTTGGCATGGAACAGCTGAATTACAGTCTCTCAATGCTGGGATGTGGTGATGGATGAGTACAAAGTCTTATGTTTTCTCTATTAACTGCGCCATGGCTTGAAATATTTTTTTTAGATTGCAATGCCTTGATGGTCACCACACCAGAGCAATGTACATTCATACATGTTATTCACTGTGACTGTTCCTGTTTTTCTACTTGAATGTTAAGGTTTTTAAAAAATTTCCCATGTTTTATACAACATTTACCCCGTTAACTATTGGGATGATGTTTAAATGACTGAAAGTCACAACTAAATTGTTTATTGAATTTTATTCAGGTCAGAACTTTGAGGGAACACATACACTAAGGCAGACATCAACAGATAGCACAGTCACTTCTTGTCAAACACAACAGGAAGAAACGCTGCACTGCGAGGATGCCGACTGTACCAGGTGCCTCCTATGGCCTGCCAAAGGCCGAGGGTCTGTACAGCCCAGAGTATGAGAGCGATGCATGTGGAGTGGGCTTTGTTGTGAACATCGAAGGGAAAAGGTCTCATAAGGTTAGCTTCCTATTTATGTACTGAGTAATTATCAGAATGTACCGTACTCTTTTTCCGGACCGAAAAAGCATGTGTTCTCCAAGTGTCTCTTCATGGAGTGTTTAAAACCATTTTCAAATTCTTTGTCCCATTTCTACTTTGTATTAATTACACCGCCTTTGGAAAAGGGGCTTATAGGTTTACAAATGTCAGAGTAGAGGCCAGTTGGTGGTCTGTTAGTAGGTTGGTCGGTAGACTTTGTCATGTCCGCTTAATAATTGAGAATGGTTTTACCTAGGACCATGAATCTTCAGTGGTATGTTGCTCTTGACCAGTACATGATCTAATGTTTTTGGGGTCAGTAGGTCAAAGGTCAAGGTCACAGGGTGTTTTTTTACCTAGAGCCATGGCCATGGAATGTCAGTGGTAAGTTGCCCTTGACAGTCAATAGTTTAATGTTCTTTACCGGCAGATGAACCCTCTTGTTTGTCACAGTCAACAGTCATATAGATTTAGGATCGAGTAGTTGAGTTCAAAAGTTCATTTGTATATCTTTCCTGAAAACAAGTGCAACCAATTCATAACTTTGAATGCATTCTTTTTAGAACACCTTCATTTAATTGTCCACATGTTTGTGACAAAACGGTGCTCAGGAGGCATAACGTTTGACTAATGTCTCTTGTATAAGAACAAAGTTGTCTTTGATTATGTAGCTATTGGCGATCATATTAACTTAATGGCGTCATAGTCAACTTTTGAAGGTGAAAAATGTTATGCTATGCTCATAAGGTAACCTGAATTAAGCACAGATAAATCTATTGTTTCATAATTTGTAAGTAGTTCTTCAGATCACTTAGGTGTGGCGATGAATCTTCGATAGTAATTAAAATATAAAAGTTGATGAGGTTGACCACTTGTTACCTCCAACAAAGTTCTGAACTGTCAGCCGAATGTGTGTAACAATGATTTCTGGATTACAGAATTGACAGTTAACCAGCAGCCTGTTGACAGGATTCCAATTTGTCTGTACTGTAGTATTGATGAAAACAACAGTAATTGTTTTCACACTTTATTTGGATATTGGGATGGTCAATGACGCAAGCAGCAGAGGGGAATAAACAAGGTTACCCGCCTACTGCTTCCTCTGTATTGGAGATGTTCCATAAATACATCAAACATGTTGTTTTTCTCCAAGACATTTTTTTTCTAATGAGTCCTTTTGCAGATTAATTTCTAGAAAGATCTTCTTTCCTAGATCAATTTCAAAGAACAGAAATGTTTGCTTTATAATGAACTCTACATCTCACATAGCTTGTTTTATGCTCTCTATGCCTGGAGGCTGCTTGTGATTTTCACTGACATGAAGCTCATCCTGGTTATCAAAGATAAACTTAATGTGCAGTATAAGTGAATAGGTTTGAAATTGTAGTATTTTTATGGATAATGCCTTCCTGGCATAAATCACTTCAGCATGCTCTTGTACTTCTCTGGGTTAAATTACTTACAAATGCAATACAAGGGCTCAGCCAATATGTCTGTAACTCAATAGGAAGTTGAAGTTAAGTTACGTCTGTACTGCACTTAAAGTCCTGGGTTATAGACAGTTTTAGATTATCCAACTTATATCAGGCTGCAAGTGAAAATTGCTTAATTGTTGCCACCTGGCAACTGCTCTGAATACTTTTAGCACATAAAAATCAGGGCTTTTTCTATAGTACCCACGGGTCCGACTATCGGACCCGTTCATAAAGCAAAATATAAGATATTTCTCCCAATCTTCAGAAAAAAATCCCAATTTTTTTTAGAAAGTCTTTTTACATGTACTGGTTCATTTTAAACATCCTAATCAATTATGTGATGTAAAGTTTTTTTGATAATTGAATTCGGACCCATTTTTGGTCGTTTAAAGGGAAATAAACTAATATAAAATCATTTCCTAATTCGCTGTCTAAACAGCTTTTTCTTTTAACTGTAAAATTTCCCAATTTCGGCATTTTCACAACGCAAAATTTCCCAAAATGTCTAGGGTCTTTTTCCCAAATTGGGCAGAAAAAGCCCTGAAAATAAAAATGAGCATAATTCAGGGATTGAAAGCAAAAACATGGTAAATGACATTAAAAATAGAAGCAGATAGGGACTTTCTTGCAATTGCCCCTGCATATGTAAATTCAAACAATTGTTCCCAAATTGGCATGTACATCGCAGATTCTGCGCGACTCAGAGACGATGTTACGTCGTATGGAGCACCGCGGGGCATGTGGCTGTGACAACGACAGCGGTGATGGTGCCGGTGTGATGACTGGCATCCCACATAAACTCTACCGAAAGATCATGAGGTATACCCTTCTGTGTCCATGTATTTGTACAGAACACATAACTTATGTCATATGCATTAAAATCTTATTCGTTACCTGAAAATCGTAAAAGAGTACCTTTTTTTTTTTTTTAAAGATTACTGTAATATGACTAAGTGCTAACATATAAATTTTGTCACCTGCTAATTTTCTTGGTTGGACTTGTTTGATGACCCTTCGTTAGTGTGTTGTAACAATCGTGCATCTTTATTTAAAAATAACAACTGTCGTTTCATGATCCTCCCGATGTTCCATTATGACTGTATAAACCGATTTCATCTTTCACAATTAATGAGTTGTTTAAATTTATAAAATTTATATCAGTTATTTGCAGATCTTTGTGTGTTTGTGTGTCAATGTTTGTGTGTCAATGTTTGTGTGTCAATGTTTGTGTGTTATTTGTGTGTAAGTTTGGGGTACCCGAACAACAATTTTCTACCCAGGTACGAAGAGAAATCTGATGAGAGAGTGGTACAGCGTGTACCAGGTATATAATCCTCTGTCATCTCTCTGTCAGTCATTCCTCATTGTCCTCTTGTGAGTATCGTAGGCATTCACAAACAAATTATTCATCTTGCAGTATACGTGTACATGGTCATACAACTAGCACAAATCAATGTGAACAACTTCAGACTCACAGTATTATTATTATTGACTTCCTTAATGAGTACACTATAAAAACAAACAATTTTATCAGATATTTTCCAGAAACTATTACGATTTACTGCATAAAAGTGTTTTTCTCCATAATCTTATGCTTAATGTTAGGTTGAACATAAAGAATTAAACTCATTTCATCACATATTATGCAAACCTTCCAACACAAACTATATGATAGCCATGTGGCAATTTTGTTTCAGTGGCCAAGGCGTTACACTTCCAGATGAGGGGCGTTACGCCACAGGACTTATGTTTATCGAGAAAGATGAGAGAAAAGATATAGAGGAAGAGTTCACCAAAATGGCCACACAGTTTGAACTTAAGGTAATGGCTCGTTTAGTTTTACTTTAATCAGAGCCCTATAGCCTGACAGTTTAAACTTGAGGTAATGGCCTGTTAAGTTTCACAAGAATCTGAGATGTATGGCCACACATTTTGAACTTGAGGGCCTCACAGTTTGAACTTAAGTTAATGGCCTGTTTAGTTTTACAGTAATCTGTGCCTTATGGCCTCACAGTTTGAACTTAAGGTAATGACCTGTTTAGTTTTACAAGAATCTGAGCCTTATGGCCTCACAGTTTGAACTTGAGGTAATGGCTAGTTCAGTTTTACAAGAATTTGAGCCATATGGTCTCACAGTTTGCACTTGAGGTAATGGTCTGTTTAGTTTACAAGAATATGAGCTGTATGACCTCACAGTTTGAACTTGAGGTAATGGCCAGTTTAGTTTACAAGAATCTGAGCCATACTGGATTGCCTCACAGTTTGAACTGCCATATTTGGTTGGTAGTGATGTGTTAGTCTCATAACTGTTCAGAAAATGTACCATCAATTATATACAACCATGAATTATACATGTATTTGGCTTTTAATTGTGACGGGCCAGATTGATTTTCTTCAACAGACTGATTTTTTTCAACAGATTGATTTTCTTAAACTTTTTTTTTCTTCATTATTCAATCGATTGTCTTTCATTTCAGGCAGAATTTCATTCAAAAGAATAAATCTGATATAACATCTAAGTTGAATTAATTTCTTTCATTATGTAAAGCGATGGTACACTATTTCTTTCATCTTTTACCTGGTTATCACTGCAAGTGTATTGATCTTAGCTTACTTCATGGCTAATTAATTACCTCAAATAATCATTAATTATATTGGTATTGATGGTTAAGTTGTATTTTCAGTGTGCTAAAACGTGATCTAACCAGTGTAGTGAGCTTTGGCACGGATAATGTGATTAAAATACTGGTGAATTCTCATTATAAAACCTTACATGAATACTTAGGTTGCCCTTGAATGACATTGGACCCATCCTGTATTGAAACTCACAGCTTTTTAAACATCTTTAACCATTGAAGGCATTTACACGCTGAAATAGATTTTGATCTACAGACTTGTATTCATTACCGCGGAGGTGCATTCAGGTGATTTATTTATAGGCAAATTGTTACCCTAGATATGACAGGAAATGATATAAAGGTTAACAAACATATAAACATGTATTTGAGATATCCTTATAATAGTTTTCACACGTAATTGACTCAGCACATTTTGGTGCTTTTTTTACTTTTCCTATGATTTATTTCATTTAACATGTAAAACTTAAAAGTTCATGTCTTTTAAATAAATTCAGGCCGCATATTTTAATCTTTAGTTTATATTCTCAATTAAAAAACTAATTGATTTCTGGGAAGGATATCATGTTAAGTGTCCTTTTATTAATAATATCGGTATTTATGGTCAAGTCATATTTTCAGTGCACTTAAACATGTGATTAAACCATTGATGCCTGACATATTATTACTCTGCTGTTATTATCAAAAATACCATTGGAAAAGATGTAACCAGTATTAAATTGACATTTAAAACTCTCAATAAAGATACTATGATGAATACAAGTATTCCATTCAAACCCTTTACATTGCACTGACATATTCACGTATTCACGTAAGGTTTTATAATGACACTTCATGATGAACTTTCATGCATAGTGATATCACAGCTATGACAAAGCTATTATTATCTACTGCTTCTTTTTCTAGATAACAGAGTTTTTAATAGTATTTCACCATTACATTATTTTGCATGGCATTAAGAGTATGGTCATGGTACATAAGCTTGAAAATGGTTTTGAAATTTCAGATGGTTGATTTCTCTTAGCCTATTTCATGCAATTCTAAATTTATTTGTGACCATGATTGACCACCTCAGATAGTGAGAGCAGTCATGTAGTAAGGTGTCTGCTTCTCACCAAAGCTGTCGGCTGTTTGAGCCACACATGGAGCACATTATTTGGCCTCTCAAAATTGACTCTTGTACAGAAACTAATTTTTACTTAGAAAATTGACGTCAGTATCATTTCAGCCTATAACTAAAAATAAATTAGTATAAATTCAACTTTCTGAGAAAAACAGACAGGTGCTTGTTGGCATTTCACAGTTAGTGTTTCTGTATTTGACTTCATACTGAAGATCGGAGCTGTGGGTATGTGACAATGATTGACCTTGTCCATGTGTGATTATTGGCCTTGCCCTATTGTTTCAGGTGCTGGGTTGGCGGGTGGTAGATGTGGATGAGACGTTCTGTGGGGAGGTGGCCCGCACCCTGGAACCTCTCATACTCCAGGTATACATACACCTGCATTACAATATCTGATGTTTTTGTTCAATACAGCTCAGGCCTATTAGATATTGTTTTTCCAGTTTGAAAATTGGATTAGAAGTCCTGTGGTTTTCCAAAAAGTTTGAATTTCCTGATGTGATTTTTGCCTTTTATAAATGCTAAAATGGCAATATAGTAATACATGTATATAATCATGTGTGTGAGTGTGTATAGTGGTGAGAGAGTAAGTCATACAGGTAACAGATGTTCTGATAAATTGAAAGTTATTCATTTTCTATGGATAACATATCTGCAGAGTTAGCTACTGATTATATAGTACAGAATATTGAGGATGTCTGTCAAAACAATTATTGATCTTTTTCCAGGTGTTTGTTACTGGTACAGAAGACAAAGCAGAGTTTTTGAGACAGGTAAAAGTCCTTATAATTAATTTTATAATACTTTTATATGTTTTGAAGTGAAACCATCTACATCAGTTCTCAAAAGCCGTCCTTGACTTACTTTGTGACAGATCTGTTTACATAAAATTTGTACTCTAAATGTATAAAACGTACTTGTGATAAGATAAAATCTTTATTTTAAGTTGGGTGTATGTTAACCAGGAACATAAGCTCAATGAGCATTGAGCTATTTTCCAGCATGTATCTTCTATCTATATGGGAAGCCCCTCATGCATCCTCAGTCATGGAAATCTGACTCATGAACAAACCCAAATCTTTATACTGGTACTTGCCATCAAAAGAATTCACCAAGTCTTGCTACATAGAGTCCATAATTTGAGCAAGCCCGGAAAGCATGATGTCAGTGCAGGGATGGTGGACTTGTGCTAATTTCAAATCCAGCATCCTTTACCTACTTGTCCTTGACAATAACAACATGCATGGTTCACCTACTTTCAACTCATAAGCTGTTAGTGATTAAATATACGCTCCACTTAGTATCACTTAACTTTATTTTGACATGTATTTTTTATTCACATCAAACCTGCAAAAACCATTCATCACTCGCAAAATTGAATTCAATTGCTTGTCTACTTTAGGTTTTTTATCATTGTTTCTTAAGAGCTTCAAAATCTGTGAAAAATATTCTGTTATGTGAATGAAGTCCTGCACATATTACCATATGGTGCCTCTGTAGATTAATTTTAAGATTTTAGCTAACAGCATGAACTAACCAAAAGGCCATCATACCAACCATTGAAGTAAATTTCTTGTTATATTTAGTGATATTCAACCATTGTCAGTCATTTTAGATAAGACTGTTTACACCTGTTCTTCCCTTGATTGGTTTTCCAGGTATACCTGCTGAGGAAGTATTCCACCCACAAGATTCCCGAGAAGGGCCTCCGATACTACATCTGTGGCCTGTCAACAGAGACTGTCGTATACAAGGTATGAACATCATGGGTGCAAATCTTGCAACATACCTCACTTGCATGGAAAATATCCATCATGATTATTTTTTGTAACCCCAAATTGCTCTTTTGTAGATGATTTGAAAGCATTTTTGCTTTCCTCTGCTTGTGCAAGGTTAACTTAAATGAGGACAAAAATGGATATGTATTGTCATGTACATGTATGTTGGACTAAAACAGGCACAAGGCAATTAATAATTGATATTTTCCAGGTTGTTTTATCATTTTGTAGTCATTGTGATTCATATAGTTGTTACCAAACATTAAGTTCATGGTGGTCGATGGGCAGGTATACTGTACATTTAAACATTAACCATAGACATGCAAACATGACATTTAATGTTACAGATTTTCACCAGAATGGGAGATGTTATTTACAAATGCCATGTTGATGTTATTTATTGACTTTCCTGGGGATTTTTTTTCAGACAAGTATGAATATGTAACCCCCCCCCCCCCCCCATCATTGTCTGACATTTTGATTCGCGGGCAGTGTCTTGATTGACTGTAATATTTAGGTCACTAGTGCTATTAAGTAACTTGGGTTTTTGCGGCCTATCACCAGCTTCAGCAGTTTCCCTCATGTTCTCTGTGCGTGATTTATATCAAAAGTTACCATCTAGACTGTAGCTTTTTTCATCTCAGCTCAATTTTCCATAAGTATGTCAGTCAATAGAAGATATCAGACATTGGTATGCTATTTAAACTCTGTTTCAACTCATACTATACAATATCACCTTTTAACATCCTTTATGATACGGCTTAAAGTACAACTATAGTAAAATAGTGGCACAAGGCTTTATTTAGTTCATTCATTGTAAACTACTACTACTTAACCTATAAGGTAGATATTGGTGAATGTCTGGGCCAGTGTTTATATGCATGATAGTAATTTATCTGCTTAACTGTGGTACAAGGTCATGATGCTTGAGAAAGGTCACCAGTTTTCCACTTGTCATAATGTAAACATAAAACCTATTTGGATCAAAGAACAATCTAAAAATATCATCAAATCTAAAAATATTTAGAAGGTTATTGTTTATTTTAGTGTTAAGATAAAAATAGATTTCACTGGGTGAATACTAAAAGCTATATATCACTGAAACAAACAATTTTCTTTTCAGTTTATACCTAAAAAGGGTATTATTAACAGTGATTTATAGTTTTTCTAAAAAAAGTGTGCTAACATAATGTCATATGGGAAATGGAATCACTGAAATTTTGTCCTGAACCTGTGCCAGCTGATATTTGACATGAGAGCAGGCTAAAATTCCAAAACAGTGCAAAATTTTAAATTGATATTTCACTATTTGAAACAGCAAAATATCATTTTTAATTCACTGATAAATCTTAATAAACCAATGGAAAGCATATAATTAACAAGGGTAATATATAAATGGTATTAAATTACTAATAACATTTTAGGACAAAAATGTTTTGCTGTCCCAGGCATACTGAATGTTATCAGTTCATAGATTTTCTCCATTGTTTTTTTGCCTAGTCTACATAAAGATGTAAACAACAAGTGGTATATATTTTATATTTGTTTTAAGATTACTACAGCCAGCATACATGTGCATGTTCATGCAGGGAGACTTATCCTTGAATGTTAGCGCTGATAAGGGTATCTAATGTACACTTGTGTAAAATATCGCTCCCTGCAGGTCAACCCATATAATTCTCATACCATTTGAAAGGGTTTTACAAGGAGATAGAGAATATGTTAATAATATACCTGAAAGATTTCAAAATCGGTCATTTCACATTAGATTTCAGTTGATTTAAAGAATAAAAAAACACAAACTGCAACTGCAATAATTTAAAAATGTTTCACAAGTCATTATATTTGTATATTAGAAATCTGTAAAAAAAGCCTTTCAGGTGATAACGATAAATTATGGGGTCACCAGTCATCAAATGCTATCTATGAAAATACAATACAGCCAACTTTGAAAATGAAACTATTATTTGTACTCTGGATACATCAACATGAAATTTATATAAACCTCCTTCACCTTCAGCAAGGTCGTCTGAATGAGTAAACATTGTGAACTTGTATCATAATAATGTCTGAGTGCAAATGTTCTGTACTATTTAAACATGGTTTTAAAACATTCAAGTAGATAAAGATTTGAATGACTTGTTATTGCATTTTATCTTATTTACATGTTAATAAATGGCAGTTTAATGATAGGAAATTGGATTTGTTTCCTTGATCTGAATTGTGCATTATCTTTGTTAATGTGACCCTAGCCAAGGTCATTAAATTCATTCATCAAAAATGGGTTTTGTATTTTTTGACGCACTGCAAATGTCTGGTAAGAACTGTTGTGTTGCTGTCTGCCTTTTTCTCACTTTTGACACCCATTACAATAAAAGTCTTGTGAATATTTCTGTGTACACCTGTTATCAAAAAAGAATCAAGTCAAAATAATCGTCAATTTCGAATGCCTTTATGCGGGTTCTCAGACAATCATTATTGATTTTTCCGTTCGAATGGTACTTTCTAATCAGCCAAAGTCCAAATGGTAGTTGGTTAACCAGCCTAGAGGCTAATGGGATCATACAGTATTCAACTGACCAATTTATTGTCATTTGATGCAGAAAGTATGGAGTGATTAAATAAACAACAACATAGGCGATCAGCGGATTAGGAAAACCAAGACATGTCATGCTCTTACCAAGTTTATAGACTGTAAAGAAGCATTGTATTTTTAGAATAAATCAGCAGTTTTCTCCAAGCAAATTATCAAATTCCTTTCATATTTGACTTTGTTGGAATATAATCTCAGACTAGGACAATTTAAAAGGATGGATTTGCTTTAAAAATTGACAAGTCCATACAAAAAGCACCAGATTTCAGGGGCAAAGTTAGGGTGTCATCTTATAAGCGGATTGCCTTTTAAGGGAAAAAATGTGCCTGTTATTCCATTACAAGGTTAAAAGAACAAAATATTTGAAGGATTGTTACTATATGTGCCTATTATTCCATCCCTAGGTTAATAGAAACAAAATATTCAAAGAAATGTTACTGTATATGCCTGTTATTCCATCCCAAGGTTAATAAAACTAATTTTTCAAAGTGATGTTACTTTACCAGCTACTTGTTCATGTATGAAATACTGTAACTGCCTTTTATTATATCTTAAGGGAAAGTTAATAACCTGTTATCTATATTAAAGGGTATTTCCCCTGTGTTGAATTGTCCCTTGAATGCTACTGACCACTAATTACCATTTCCACACCCTCAGGGTCAGCTATTTCTCTGTCTTATAAAATAATAAGTGTCTATTGTTCCACCCCAGGGATCTAAGAGGTACTCCCCTGTATAAAATACCCTCATGACTGATAAAAATGGCAATGAGCTACCATTTCTCCACTCCCAGGGTCAACTGAACACAAGCCAGCTATGGGGCTATTTCCGGGACTTGAGTGATCCTGACTTTGAGACCCACATCTCCCTCATCCACAGTCGCTTCTCCACCAACACATTCCCCAGCTGGGAACGGGCCCACCCCCAGAGGTTAGTGTTACCATGACTTGTATCTCTCCTATAGCTGAACTGTAACAAGCAGAAATAGGTTTTTTTAGTAAAAAGTAATATGATGTCAAATTTGTCATGTCATAAGGTTAGCTGTATTGGTAATTTTAAAGATCAAAGGCACTTCAAGGTCATTTAAATTTATGTTACTGTTAACAATATTTAGCATGATGCAAAAACCTGACAATTCAAAAATTCACTTTGTAATTGTAAAAGACCTCTTTCTGGTTTTCATGAATCATACCAGTTTACATGAGCATAGCTTGGGTATGAAGAAGGATTAGGCGATTTTATAACCTAAAATGATTGAAACTACAGGAACAAGGCTCCTGCTAATTCTTCACAAGTCTCTCAGAAATGATCTATACCACAAAGAAACACTCCTAACTTGTGTATATACAAACATTTACTATGCATTTGAAGTCCTTAAAGTAATGTTTCTCTTAATTCCACCATTCCCTACTCTATGGCAGGTACTTGGCCCACAATGGAGAGATCAACACGCTGCGGGGCAATGTGAACCTGATGGCCGCCCGGGAGGGTGTGATGCACTCCCCGGCGTATGGGGATAGGCTGAAGAACCTCTACCCTGTCGTGGAGTCCGGCATGTCTGACTCCGGCTGTGTGGATAACGTCCTGGAGTTCCTCTGTATGGCAGGTAGGAAATGAAGAGCCAGATGTTGGAAGTACAGTGTATGGAAATATTGTCCCTTAGTATGTTCCTGTATTGAAATGAATAATCTTTCATGAAATGTGCATTTGAACTCCCAACACACAGAAATTGGATTCCTTGGGCCGTAATCATAAGTGAAAAAATGCTGAAGTTAAATCTTTAGAAACCTGTTTTATACCAAAAATATTAAAACTGGCAAGAAAAATAACAAAACAATAAATGCATGTGATTAAATTTGATGAAAATTGGATAATATTTAAGATATATGTTGATTTACAATATCTGTTGTTAAAAATCAAATAAAATTATTTTGCATTTAGAAGCTTTATGAATGCGGCAACAACGATCTGAGATACACAAGAAATGTGCTTTTAATGAATTAATAAAACACATATTTTTCTTACCCTTCATCTTTTAATGTTTTAATTTAATGCCCATGTTTGTAATGCTACCTAGGTGGTAGAGAGCTGCCAGAGGCCATAATGACCATGGTTCCAGAGGCGTGGCAGAATGACCGGACAATGACCGCAGAGAAGAAGGCCTACTACCGCTGGAGTGCCTTTGCTATGGAACCCTGGGATGGACCGGGTATACTTCAGTATTTTCTTATGCATTGTTAGATGCATTTTGTTTCAAGGAAAAAAGTATTGTGACAGCTTTGGTGTTATCAACACTGCCCTTCAACCTTCATCCTTGGCCATAATTTTAATAGTGTTCCAACATAATTGCTTAAAAATTCTTACACAAGTTGGAAAAGTGATGCGGGCATGTCTAGCAAGGTCAATATTTCTGCGTTCTCTCCTTGGCTTTTCCTATAATACTGATACAGATATATGGGTCCAGAATCTTTTTAATTAGCTGCTCCCTATTTGTTCTTTTCTTAACCATTGACTATGTGGTTTGTTCAGCTCTTTTTTTTTTTTTTTACTACATTTCGTTTCTAACTAACCAATTATTCGTGCATTCATTTAGTATGACTAGTTAAGGGAGGTTATAATTTATTGGTGCTTGAATTTGTCATACCTCAGCAGACAGCTAGAGCTTTTTCACTTTCTATAGCAATCTCCCAAAATTTGGCTACTTCCCAACTGAAAAAAGTATATTTTACCCAAGGGGTCATGGGTTCAATGACCTTGAACCCAAAAAGCTTGTTTGTGTGATAACTCGACAATGCCTGCACCCATGGCCCTCAAACTTGACATTTTGGTTGGGGGGATGACCATTAGATGACCCCTATTGATTTTGAGGTCAAAGGTCAAGGTCACACCTCATATTGGTCTTTAAAACTTATGTCATATTTACCTATTCCCTGCTGCTAAGAGGATACATGTTTTTCTGCAAATATCAGTCATCATCTGGATATGATTAAAAACTGTACCTACTTTCCTCACACTTTGAATGGTCATAATCTTAAAACTGCCTCACAGGCATCCAATGCTAACAACAAATCAGCTGTCATTTCGGTCCATGCATATTTCATTCAATTGTCCAAATATGCCTGACAACATGGTGCTCATGGGAGCATATTGTTTGACAAACATTTCTTGTTTTTGAATTATGGAATGTTTGAGTTTGTTGATAATAGTTGTGTTTGTCATTGAATGTCAATCTTTCTCTGAGATTAAACTCTTAAAATTTCTCAAAATAAAAGGCAATGTCTCTTCAAAATTTTTGCTGAAAAAGCCTTGGATGTAAAAGAGCTCTAAGATCCTTATATCGTAATTGGGCAATTTTAACAACAGTCATTCATCATTCAAATACAGCCCTGCTGACATTTACTGACGGTCGGTACATCGGAGCCATTCTGGACCGTAACGGCCTTCGACCATCAAGGTTCTATGTCACCAAGGACAACCACATGTACATGTCCAGTGAGGTTGGGGTTACTGACTGCAAGAGTCCTGATGTCATACAGAAGGTAAGACTAATTAATATATGTGCACATATATGTGATTGTGTTGAGCTGCTGAGCTTTATTGTCTTGAATATAATGATAACGAATTGATGTGTTGATAAATACAACATAAAGAGTTTGTAATCATCAAATGTATCGGAAAATGACGGTTGTTTCCTTATTTGCTACATGAACTCAACTCTTTACCCTTTGTTTTCATTGTATTACAGGGGAGGTTGGCGCCAGGGCGTATGTTGCTGGTGGACACGCAGGAGAAAGTGTTCATGAAGGATGAGTTGATCAAGTCCCACCTGGCCAACCTCAGGCCTGTCTCCCAGTGGCTGCAAGAGGTACTCAACACTCGTCTTTATGCAGGATTAGTCTTGTTAAGCATTAATTAGCTGTCGATAATAATGACAGTCTGTGTGTGGGTAATGTCATGAGTGCATTTGAACAAAATTTTCCACTGAAATTGTAGGGGGAAAAATGCTGTGAAAAAAGTTATTTCTGGTGTTGTACTCCCAGATGTGAATGTCGGATTATAGAAGTTGAATATTTAAAGAGTAAGGAATCTAATACTGGCCCCTATTTCTTGAAAAATCTAAAGTTCCTGATAACAGGATCAAGCTAAGCACACTATTTTTGCTTGGTATCATGCGCAATATTCTGAGACTTTTAAAGGAAATCATCTTCCAGATGATAACAATTTGTTGAATTATGTGAGTAATTTGGCTAAAATAAATAATAGACTCAAACCTGTTATGCTTAAGATATTTTGAGAAACTGTGGCCAGATGAATTTTGTGTATGATTATGTCTGTTTATCTGAACTATCTTTTTCTTTTCAAAGCTATCCTCTTATACAGAAGTTAATATGTAACTGTTCCACAAACACCTTCCTTCCAGACTCTGTCCATGTCAGAGCTGCGGCAGCATTACAGCCTAGGTCGCAATAAGCGTCATTCGATTGACAGGATGCACATGGCGCACGGGAGTTGCCTAGAGGAGGATCGCAGACTGCCCATGTTTGGCTGGACCACAGAGGCTCTCAACATGCTTGTACTGCCCATGATCAGAGACAAGTAAGTCACCGTGGGCTGCCTATTATTCAGTCCCAAAGGCAGGGAGTCCTTTATGATTAATGTATTCATAGACTTGCATAAAATTTGAATTGGTTTAAAAGTAAGTTGGGGTTGGCTTTTAATTTATTTTTTGATTTCATACTCAAATATCATCTTGGATCATCTTACTATAAGCAATAGAATTATACACTGGCTCTTTATTTTTATGAAATGTCAATCTCTTGCCCTTCTGTGCCTGCAGGAAGGAGGCCCTGGGCTCGATGGGTAATGATGCACCCCTCGCCTGCCTGTCCCTGTACAATCCCCTGGTCTTCGACTACTTCAAGCAGTTGTTTGCTCAGGTCACCAACCCTCCCATCGACCCCTTCAGGGAGAAGATCGTCATGTCTCTGGTAAGTCTTGAGAACACCCACCATCCCATCAATCCTTTCAGAGAGAAGATCGTCATGTCTCTGGTAAGTGTTCATAACACCAACCCTGCCATCGACCCCTTCAGAGAGAACATCGTCATGTCTCTGGTAAGTCTTGAGAACACCAACCCTCCCATCGACCCCTTCAGGGAGAAGATCGTCATGTCTCTGGTAAGTCTTCATAACACCAACCCTCCCATCGACCCCTTCAGGGAGAAGATCGTCACGTCTCTGGTAAGTCTTGAGAACACCAGCCCTCCCATCGACCCCTTTAGGGAGAAGATTGTCATGTCTCTGGTAAGTCTTGAGAACACCAACCCTCCCATCGACACCTTCAGGGAGAAGATGGTCATGTCTCTGGTAACACATGATACTTTTTTCATAGATTTACTTCTACATACTACATTGTTCTTTAAAAAAATTTAAAAGCACAGCTGAAAGTTTAAAGTTAATTGCACAAAGGCCTCCAACCCATACACAAACACAAATACTTACTTATAAAACAAAAGGAAGTGATTGACTCGGACATAAACATTGAGGAGGTTTTATGATGTCAAACATTTTCTTTCTTTAAAGACATTGTGTAAATACTTTGCTATGTGAAATCAAAAGTTTGAACTAGCTTGGCTCTTATTGTACAACAATTGGGCTTACAAGCTTATGCCAGATTAAACCTCTAGCCTTACATGGAGCTACCATAGGTCAGACATATCAAACAACCGTTATCAGACATATGTATAAAATGGAATCGTTCCAGTAAAAGCTTAAACATTGAAAGCCTACCAATGCTTACATTCCCTTACATAAGATCGTGATTGTCCAAACTGGTTTTGGAACATCTAGTTGAAACTGGTATTGCCAAAAATTGTATTGTTTAAAGTCCTGGGATATTAAACATAATTTTTGGCATACTTCGACTGTTTTCCTTCCAATATTTTACATAAACAACAACTTGTAAAAAAAATGTGATGTTGGTCGACCTTTGAAGGGCTATTCCTTAATCAGTGTATAATTTGAGACAAGTTGTCAAGAGTTGTTGTTCTTGATGGTTAGATGGTTATTCCATATAATAACAGTGTGGGACACAACTTGAACTCATGTATTTTCCTTTGCAATGTTCTATATTTTTTTATTTTTTTTACAAATCAGACGAAGGAGAGCCTAGTATTTGTTATTGAGGAAAAATTATGTTTGTTAGGAAAAGTTAATTTGCCAGATTAAAAAAAGTAATTGAGGAAGATCTGATATGAGTGTTTCATTTTTGACATTTATTTTATCCAAGTAACTGTATGGAAAATAAAGCCCTTGCCAAATAAATACCTGACAAGTATTCTGATTTTTTTACTCGTTTACCTCCTCAGGCCTGCCCAGTTGGTCCAGAAGCGAACATTCTTGAACCAAGTGCAGAGCAGTGTCGTCGCCTGTGGCTGGAGCAACCCATACTCTCCCTCTCGGACTGTGACATGCTCAAGTACACAAGCTACAAGGGATGGAAGGTCAGCACAGTTTGTTTGTCAACTTCAGGTGTTACTACAGATTATTGGCTGCAAACAACCTCCTATGATTTACGGTATCTCGTGTATACAAATAAACATGAAGCAAAAACAAATCTTATGAAAATCCTATATCCTGATTATGTGAAATATTAAAAATATATTCTATGAACCAAAATAGGGATTTGTTGACTATGTAGAGGCTGAGTTGTACAACTTATGATGAATTGAACACTGCATAAGTGCGGTCATTTCATACAAAATACTGGTGTCATGTCTGTATCTGTTATGTTTCTTTATGTGTCTGGTTAAAAGTCGTTTTGAGAAGACCACAATCTGTCATCAGAAGTTCAAATTGGCATATCATACACAATAAATCACTATTTTTATGAAAGTTATGCTGATTTTACAAGGTTTGCAATTTTCCAAAGAACTATAATTATTCTTTGTGTATGCCTTTTGATATTGTTACTCCTTATCACAGAATTAATGTTTTCATTGTGTTTAATGCACTGAAAATTTACATTGTTATGAAAGATAAATACATTACGATTTTCATTCCTGACAACCATGTTTTAGACCAAGATTCTGGACAGTGTGTTCCTGGTGTCTAGCGGGGCGGTGGGGATGTTGAAGGCCCTCAACAAGCTGTGTGAAGAGTCTGAGAAGGCTGCCGAGGCCGGGTACCAACTTCTGGTTCTCTCTGACCGCACAGCCGGCAAGCAGTATGCCCCCATCAGGTGAGTTGGATCAGCATGTTTGTGTAATGTGTGGTACATCCCTATAAGCTGGCATCACCCTGTTCAACTACCCAGCAATATAAAGCAATATAAGCAGTTATTGAGTTCTTTCATTAAATGATGATAACATGTTATAACAGTGTATTATGTGCTATTGAAAGTACTGTTGTAGTAAGAATCACATTTACTGTTTATACTGAAACAAGATTAAAACCCTACTGAACATATTGAGTTGTACATGTAGCCCACCTTGGAACTTTTTCAACAATTAGTTAATGACGGGTCATATCCTGTCCTGCACTGGTAAAATGCTTTTCAAGCTTGCTCCAAATAAGGCATATTTATTGCAGGCTTGTTGAAAATATGAAAAGCCAAGAACTCGTCATAAGTGTAAGGAATGGGCTAATGTTCAACAAATTGTTACATCCATGAGGGATTATATCCTCTACCTCCTGCAGTGTTACTCAGTTTGTGAAATGCAGAACCTTTTTCATCAGAACCAAAATCACCTCTGATAACCTGTAGTTGAATATTTGCACTGTTTTTCAGTCCACTGTTGGCAGTAGGTGCTGTTCACCATGACCTGATCAAGAAGAAGCTCCGACTGAAAGTGGGGCTCATAGTGGAGTCCGGTGAGGCCAGGTATGCAGACTCGGTCTTAGGCTATGGGTGGATGTTGGTATTAACAAAAGGGCGCTTCAATTAAGATCTTAAACGCTCATATTGCCAAATTTTTAATATTTTGCAACATATTAATGTGACTTGAACTTAAGCCAACATTGAAAAGAACACAATATTTAGAAAATTAAAATAAATCAAAGTAATTCCATTTTTTATCCTTTATTGAAATGGCCTCTAGGACAACAACCACATGTGTAGCATTTCCCATAATGTCCTAAAATGGTTTGTCAAAATATGCTGAAGAGAATTCCTATTGGCCTGTGGAGCTCTTACTCATGGGTAGTTTTCAGCTTGACTATTAGAAGAATAAGGTGGCTTTACTTCTCGCCCATGCGTCAGCTTCTGTGTTAGCATCTGCGTCCGGTTAAGGTTTAAGTGCAAGTTGCCATTTTCACTTATGACTCCGATACCCTTCATCCAATTCACTTAATACTTCACACATTTGTTTAAGACCATCACACAACAAGGTTACATAACTCTATATTGTCTTAAATACAAAGTATGGCTCCTCGTTGACTTAAGTTTAAGTGCACAAAGTGTCAGGTTAAGTTTAACTTTAAGGGAGAGTTGGGATTTTTACTAATAGCTTCTATACCTTACATTCAATTGACTCTATTTTTAAGACAAGGTGGCATATAGTCGGCGCACTGTCCTACAACAGCTCTTGTTAGTTTGTTAGTCACTTGAATAGTTATGACTTATATTGACTCCTTGTCAATTTATCCACTTGTAGGGAAGTACATCACATGTGCACCCTACTGGGCTACGGCGCAGACGCCATCTGCCCGTACCTTGTGTTTGAGACAATTGCCCGTCTGAGGCAGCAGCACTTGCTTGACCCACCCCTGCCAGATGAAGAGATCTTTATGAACTTCCGGGCAGCCTGTGCTCGGGGCATCTCCAAGGTTATGGCCAAGATGGGCATCTCAACACTCCACAGCTACAAGGTCAGGTTGACCACATACACTTTTTGTCGGACGTTTAACTTGTTTGTATATAAAGTCAGTGATGAAAATACGCTCAAGCCCTGCACTAGTAAAATGCTTGTTGGGCTTGCTCAAAATCTGGAATTTATAAAGCAGGCATGTTTATACCAAGCACTAGTGTATCAAATCCGGGCTTGTTCATTCAAGATTTTATTTTGATGGCTGCATAAAGTGGGATATTTAAAATGGGTAAATACTCAAGACCCATGCAGTTATGACTTTATTCAATCTTCATTAACATCATTATAATGGGAAGGAATGTTCCTATGAAAGTTTTTGGGAATATCTGTGCATTAAAAATAAACATTTGATATTGTGTTATTTACACTGAAAAATATACAAAAGATTTTTACTGAACAGATTTTCACTTTAACAGGGAGCCCAGATATTCGAAGCTGTTGGGCTTAACCGTGATGTGATGGACCTGTGCTTTACGGGCTCTGCCTCCAGGATTGGGGGAGTAGGCTTCACACATCTAGCAGAGGAGGTAAGGGAAATGGACTTTGTTACTTTCTTTACACAGTTGAAATCTCAGGTTTTTACCATGATGTGGTAATATTAATCAGAATGTTCATGTTCTTGGCATCTCCTCAGCTGTGTTATTGTCTACTCCTTAACACTTTCATTTTTACGCTCATCTTTTATAAATTTACAATTTTTATTGGCATTAAATCTTGAGTGAGTTTATTTTGAGACCATGTTAAAATAAGGTTTTGAATCTATTGGAAAATATTTGCATTCGCTATGATGCATATTACTACTAAATTTGTTTGACAACCATGGGTGCACTAACATGGGACATATCCGATTTGGGTTATTAAATCTAAAGAAAATCAATTTAACTTGTGGGGAAAAAGGGAAAATTAAATCTGTTCAAATGTACTAACTGTAACAATTGCAGACCCTGCGCCGTCACTGGCTTGCATATGCAGAAATTGAGTGTGACAGTCGGGTGGTGATGAATCCTGGCAACCTTCACTGGCGGGACGGTGGGGAGAAACACATCAACGACCCTATGTCTGTCGCTAACCTTCAGGTATGTTGCTATGTGGTAACAGCAAGTTCTTAAAAATAATAATTTTACTGGAATTTATGTGTGAAATTGAGATTCTGAAACACTTTTGGCTAGTAAACATTTCAATCAGTTGGTAAATGGTTTGTGACAGAGAACCATGCATTTGTTTTCATGTTTCATCTGGAATCTTTTAGGTAATTGTCAGTCTGTTGGTTCATCTTGACCTGTAAAAACGGTGTTTAAAGGTATTTTTGTGCGTGTATAAGTCTGGCTACTTGTATTAAATGTTCGGGATGGATAAAAACTGTTGTTAAAGTGATAATAGTGCAGTAGATGTTGCATCATTTCACCAGTTACCTTGTTATTGAAATGACACTATTATCCAACATGAAACTATACACAGGATGCAGGACGGACAGGCAACAAAGATTCTTATGCAAAATTTACTGAGACAGCGCTAGATGCGGCCCGACATTGCACACTGAGGGGCCAGATGGACTTCCGCTTCTCAGAGAAACCCCTGGACCTATCGGAGGTGGAAGAGGCTGCATCCATTGTGAAGAGGTTCTGCACTGGTAAGGCTTCTCAAATATGGCCAGGAATTACCTCCTCAGTTTTAGCTCAACTATTCAAAGAATAAGGAGAGCTATACTACTCACCCTAGCGTCGGCGGCGGTAGCGGCTTCGGCGTTGGCGTCAAACCTTGGTTAAGGTTTTGCATGTAAGCACCTTTAAGTCATTATCTCAGTAAATACATCAGTTATTGCATTGAAACTTTGGATATTTATTCCCAACTATCTTACATTCTGAATTAATGAAGTTAGATAACAATTATTTGAATATAATGCAAATAATAGGCCTTTATTATTCGACTTAGAAATTCTGGTTAAGGTTTTGCATGTAAGCACACATAGGTTAATATCTCAGCAACTACTTGAGGTATTGCATTGAGACTTTATACAATGGAAGTCAACCATCCAAACTACTTAATTAACCAAGTTAGATAACTTTAGTTTGCATTTAATGCAAAATAATTGCCCTTTATTATTCGACTTAGAAATTCTGGTTAAGGTTTTGCATGTAACCACATTTAAGTCAATATCTAAGCAAATATATCATGTATTGCATTGAAACATTAGATATGTATTCCCAGATAACACTTTTTTGAATATAATGCAAATTATGGGCCTTTATTATTTGACTTAGACATTCTGGTTAAGTTTTTGCATGTAAGCACACATAGGTTAATATCTCAGCAATTACTTGATGAATTGCATTGAGATTTTATACAGTGGTACTCAACCATCCAGTCTACTTAAATAACCAAGTAAGTTAACTCCAGTTTGCATTAAATTAAAATAATGGCCCCTTTTTTATTTGACATAGAAATTCTGGTTAAGGTTTTGCATGTAACCACTTTTAAGTACCTCAGCGAATACATCATGTATTGCATTGAAACTTTACACACAGGCTCCCATCTATTTAACCTTCTTATTTAATCAAGTAAGATAACTCTATCTTTTATAATATATACTTTTTGCCCCTTTATTATGCGAAATTCGTGTTAAGGTCTTGCATGTTAGCACACATAGGATAATATCTCAGCAACTATTTGATGTATTGCATTGAGACTTTATAAAATGGTATTCAACCACCCAACTTAATTGAATAACCAAGTTAGATAACTGTATTTTGCAAATAATGGCCCTTTATTATTAGACTTAGAAATTCTCGTTAAAATTTTGCATGGAACCACATTTATGTTAATATCTTAGCACACCATGTATTGCATTGAAATCTAATCTAACAGTGATCCATGCATGTTTCGCCTAAATGTTTCAATCCTTACATTGAAAAGTGGCGGAATAGTCGAGCGCGCTGTCTCTGTGACAGCTCTTGTTTTAGATTAGCAGGACAATTGAACATAAGCTCTGATGAATTAAATTTAGTTAGTAATCACTTTTAATTAGAAATAAGTGGCTGTATCTGATAGCACATTTAGAATGTACAAGACAACTGTTTGGCTTATTTTTGAGGTATTTTGTCACAACCTTGGTGTTTTTATCCTCGAGTGCTTAAACTTTAAGTCATTACTCAACCATATATGATATTCTAGTGAAATGTGCACAATACAGACATGAATAGCAAGGCCAGCAACTCTGGCTTTCAAAATTGTAGAGTTATGTTCCTTGTTTGACTGAGACAAAATTAAGAGAGTAGTGTTGGCTTTTCCTCTACAGCGCTATTGTCACGCATAACATATTTATTTAAATGACCTTGACTTTAATACATTTTGTTTATTTTTCTTGAATAACATTTTAGGTGCAATGAGTTTTGGCAGTATATCTATCGAGGCTCACTCAACCCTGGCTATTGCAATGAACCGTATTGGAGCGAAGTCAAACACGGGTGAGGGTGGAGAAAATGCGGATCGCTACCTGAACGAGGACCCCATTAACAACAAGAGGTCCAAAATTAAGCAGGTAATGTGCTTACTTGTTCATTTGAAGCCTCTTTTCATTATTGTTTTACTTCTTTTAATAGAAAAATGATTGTCAACTAGCAATCTTTTACATGCACTGTATGGAAACAAACTAAATAATGTGTGTGTGAGTTATTTATAAAAGTTTGAGGTACAAAATACTGAAAGAGGGTCAACTGTTGCTTTTTTGCACTCTGGGTACTAAAGCAAATAAAGTTTCCCAGGTTCTGGTAGATGGTCTGCCTCCTGACCTAGATGTCCAAGGTTCGATTCTAGTCAGGGAATGTTCTTGTGGCCTCCCACATGCACATTGGTATGAGAACTTGTGAATTTGACCGAGGAGCGGACTCAAGCATTTATAAAATAACCTGTTAGTTTATAAAAATAACTAATGAATGATATGACCTGAATGCTATTGCAGGTGGCTTCAGGCAGGTTTGGCGTGACCAGCTCGTACCTGAGCCATGCTGATGAGATCCAAATTAAGATGGCTCAGGGAGCCAAGCCTGGTGAGGGTGGTGAGCTACCTGGACATAAGGTGAGTGTTAGTAAAAGGGGTACATTTATTATACAGTGCGGCCAACCAGGTCCTCATTATACAGTGGGTTTGGGTACACCCTTGTGAATTCTTGAATATTAGCACTTTGATACCAATTTAATCATGTTTATGGTTACACTTTATATAAGAGAGAGTTGAAGTTTTGTTTAAGTAATAGAAGTTCTTTCTGTTAAGTTTATCAATCTGAATGTAAACAAGTGAACTAGTGCCATTTGTTTGTATGTAGGTGTCTAAGGACATTGCGAAAACACGTCACTCTGTGCCTGGAGTTGGCCTGATCAGTCCACCGCCCCACCACGACATCTACTCCATTGAGGATCTTGCGGAGGTAAGGCACCCAGTCATACATGTCATATTTTAGAAAGGCTCCCCAGGGGATTTTCTCCAGAATTCCAGGGAATTTGGGTCACATACCAACGGATTTTCATCTTTGCCATGTAGCGCTATGGTGCGTGTGCCAATTCATCTTGTTTACCTTTTTTCCAACACTTCCAACTATATTTTAATGAGACACTGTCACTGTCGTATTGCATAATAACAGCACTACATACAAAACACTTAATTAAAATTAATGTCCCTTGCTTTTGTGGCATATTGGGGCATCCATGTCCTATGGACATGTTTCTATTTTTTTTTTTTTAAAGAAATCTAAAAATACTTCTGAAATATGGCCGCAGACAAGTAGTTGCACCCACTTGATGTTCTCTTGTTGTTCCATATCCTTGTTAACTAAACACTTTATACAGGGTTTACAGTTGAGAGTGGTATAGTGATAAAGGTGTCTGTGTCTCACCCAAGAGGTTGTGTGTTTGATCCCAACCAGGGGTACTTTCTCTGAAAATTGACCCAAATACTGGTTTCGAGCCATATTTTTTTTTAAAGATTTATTCATACCATATTTTATCACTGTGTGTTGGATGTTGCAGTCCACATTTTCCCACTGTGTGTTGTATGTTGCATGCAATATTTATGTCTCCCCCTCTCTGGGGGAGACATATTGTTTTTGCCCTGTCCGTCAGTCCGGTAGTCCGTCAGTCCGTCCGTACGTCACAATTCGTTTCCGATCGATAACTGGAAAACCGCATGACCTAGGATCACCAAACTTGGTAGGGAGGTTGGTCGTGAGGTGTAGAGGATCCCTATTGTTTTTGGGGTCACTAGGTCAAAGGTCAAGGTCGCGGCGACCCCCAATATAAAAAACATTTCTGCTCAAAATCTTGAGAACGGTTTGACCTAGGTTCACCAAACTTGGTAGGGAGGTTGGTCATGAGGTGTAGAAGATCCCTATTGTTTTTGGGGTCACTAGGTCAAAGGTCAAGGTCGCGGCGACCCCCAATGTAAAAAACATTTCCGCTCAATATCTTGAGAATGGTTTGACCTAGGTTCACCAAACTTGGTAGGGAGGTTGATCATGAGGTTTAGAAAACTCCTATATTTTGGGGGGTCACAAGGTCAAAGGTCAACGTCGCTGTGACCTCTAATGTAAAATAATATTTCCGTGCAATATCAGGAGAATGCTTTGATCTAGGTTCACCAAACTTTGAAGTGAGGTTGGTCATGATGTCTAGATGATCCCAATTGTTTTGGGGGTAACAAGGTCAATAGTCAAGGTCGTGGTGACCTTCCATGTAAAAATCATTTGCGTGTAATATCTTTATGTCTCCCCCATTCATGGGGAGACATATTGTTTTTGCCCTGTCCGTCAGTCAGTCCATCAGTCTGTCAGTCAGTCAGTCAGTACGTCACACTTCGTTTCCGCCCAATAACTATAGAACTCTTAGACCCAGGAACTTCATACTTGGTATGCTAGTTGGTCATGACTAGTAGATGACCCCTATTGAATTTGGGGTCACTAGGTCAAAGATCAGGGTCAACGTGACCTTGAGGTGAAGAAACGGTTTCCACTCAATAACTAAAGATCCTTTGGGTCCAGGAACTTCATACTTGGTATGCTAGTTGTTCATGACTATTAGATGACTCCTATTGATTTTGAGATCAAAAGGTCAAAGGTCAAGGTTACCTTCAGGTAAAAAATGTTATGTTGGCAGTGACCTTAAGCTTAAAAATGGTTTCTGCTCAATAACTAAAGAAAGCTTGAACCCAGGAACTTCATAGTTGTTCATGACTAGTAGATGACTCCTATTGATTTTGAGATCAGTAGGTCAATGGTCAAGGTCACCGTGACCTTGAGGTGAAGAAACTGTTTCCGCTCAATAACTAGAGAACGCTTGCAACCAGGAATTTCATACTTGGTATGCTAGTTGGTCATGACTAGAAGATGACCCATATTGATTTTGAGATCACTAGGTCAAAGGTCAAGGTTGCCATGACCTTGAAGTGAAGAAAAAGTTTCCGCTCAATAACTAAAGATCCTTTGGTTTCAGGAACTTCATACTTGGTAAGCTAGTTGTTCATGACTAGAAGATGACCCCTATTGATTTTCAGATCAAAAGGTCAAAGGTCAAGGTTACCTTCAGGTAAAAAATGATACGTTGGCGGTGACCTAAAGCTTAAAAATGGTTTCTGATCAATAACTTAAGAACGCTTGTACCCAGGAACTTCATTCTTGGTACGCTAGTCGGTCATGACTAGTAGATGACCCCTATTGATTTTGAAATCAGTAGGTCAAAGGTCAAGGTTGCCATGACCTTGAGTTGAAGAAATGGTTACCGCTCAGTAACTAAAGAACACTTGCACCCAAGAACTTAATACTTGGTATGCAAGTTGGTTATGTAGATGATCCCTATTGATGTTGTGATCAGTAGGTAAAAGGTCATGGTCACGATGACTGTGAGCTGAAAAATGGTTTCCGATCAATAATTGAATAACGCTTGCGCCCAGGAACTTCATACAATGCAAACTTCGTTTACATTTTCCATGATTAATCAACAACACTTTCTTCTCTTCACTATTTAATATAATCGAATAAACCAAACTTCACTGTTGGTTTGTCTCCAGTCCAAAGTTACAAATTTCATGTCCCATCATTTATTTTTTCTCAGCTACGACCACACAATAGGGGAGACAAGCGCTTTTTCAAAAAAGCAATCTCTAGTTTACCAATGTGTGTTGTATGTTACAGTTAATCTATGACCTGAAGAGCGCAAACCCTGCAGCCAGGATCAGCGTAAAGCTTGTTTCTGAAGTCGGGGTCGGAGTGATCGCCTCCGGAGTGGCCAAGGTAGGGAACATATTTTTAAACATGACTCTTAAAAATAAATGTACCAAAAATATAGCTGGACCAGACTATCGGCATACTGAAAATGTATTAAGCTTTAGCTTGGTTGATGGGTACTTAATGTTTCTTGGACAATAATGTTTCCAAAGAGTAGAGTTTAACAGATAAAATAGAAACCAACTCTTATAAAACCAGAAGTATTGAATAACATGTTTACAGATGTGCATCTACACATATTTGCATTGATTTGTAACCCTCTGTCTAACTCAAAAGGGTAAAGCTGAGCACATTGTGATCTCGGGTCACGATGGGGGAACTGGGGCCAGCAGCTGGACGGGTATTAAGGGGGCAGGGTTGCCATGGGAACTTGGTATCTCGGAGACCCACCAGGTGCTCACCATGAACAACCTTCGGTCTCGCATCGTCCTCCAGGCAGATGGGCAGATACGCACAGGTAGGCTCAGATTTTTTTAAAGTACTGATATTTATGCAAATTAACTTAGAAAAACATGCTTGTCAATCAATTTTACAAAGCACAATTTCAAGTTTATTGGAATCATCTTACTTGACAATTAATCTTCTTTCATGACAATGTTTTTCTGTACATTCAGGTCGTGATGTGGTGATAGCGGCCATGTTGGGAGCAGATGAGTTTGGATTTAGCACAGCGCCTCTTATTGTGATGGGCTGCACCATGATGAGGAAATGTCACCTTAACACCTGTCCTGTAGGCATAGCAACACAGGTGAGGGATATGCACTGTGCGGGTCACAGGACAGTGATAAATTAGTTCAATCTTGCATCAATTGTGAAAAAACCTATGCTAAGTCACTCTCATTGGCACGTTATTTCTCAAGCTTGTGGACTTGTGTTGTGTGGAAAACAAGACTTCCAAGGGAAAACTCCTTACATGGCTTTGTTGCCACAAAACAAATTCACATTTACGGGAATAAAATTGTAGGCTTTCAAAAAATATTTTGTTAATAATCCATTTAAATTATTTAGTTCAATTATTTTGTTACATGAGTGTTTAAATCAGTTACAGTCGAAACTCGATGGCTCGATATTCTAGGGACCGGCCAAAGTACTTCAAGCCTCGAGAATATCGAGCCAAGCGGGAATGCTTACAGAATGTTATTTTTTCATTTGTTACATAAAGTCTTATTTACCTCGTTTGTTATTGGCTACGCTATCTCCGCAAGAGAAGGAAGAGTATTTATTGGGCATAGTTATGCACCCTAAATTTCGTAATATGACTTATTCGATTATTAGAAAATATCATTTTATTTTTTATTTATAATAAAAATACATTTATGCGAAAACAAGCAATTGTAAACAGTGGGTAACACAAACATAGCTTAAAAGTTATATCAAAATGCATAGTAATTTAAGGATGGATAACAATTAGAGACATAATTAAAGTGATGGCATGTTTATTCAAACTGTTAAACCATTTAAATTCGATAATAATTATAATATCAGTCAAGCAATTTTAATTGATTAGCGCCTTGTGCTAAATGAAGCCAATCAAACAAATCAAGGCATGAGATTCTTAACTGGACCCGCGAAAATGACATCGACCCAAGCAACCAAATCAAAGTGTGAAATTCTTGTTTGGGACCGCGAAAACGACTTCGAGCGTGGAGAAATATCGACCGTCAAGATATCGAGCCATCCGAACGAAATTTATATAAACAGAGTAAATAAAAATCGGTCCTTTTAATTTGGTTCGAGCCAACGAGGATATCGAGCCATGAGATATCGAGCCAACGAGTTTCGACTGTAGTTTCAGTCCTTGTGGCAAGAAGTGGCAACTTTTTTCATGATATTTTAAATTTTAGGACCCAGTGTTGAGAGAAAAGTTTGCCGGTAAACCAGAACATGTGATCAACTACCTGTTCCTGATAGCTGAAGAGGTAGGTAGTCCACATGTATACACTTTTATATAAATGTATTTTTACCATTCAACACATGTACGTCTTGACTTCATATTACTAAGGCCTGTAATGTTCCGTGGTATTTACCAACTGTGTTGTATTTATAAAAGGTACGAGGGGTGATCCAGAATTACATGGACTTTTCTATGTTTATCGTCTAAATCATTTAAAAATTCATGAATATCTTATTCATAGTGTTCTGCATAGACGATATGAATTTTAGGTCTGTAAATTTAATGCGTTTGAAAAATTACGAGTTTTAAAATTACAGGAATGCACAGTCGGCGCACCGTCTAAAATCTACGTTTCAAAACTTTTTATGTATCTTTCACGACTCACTTTTCTTCCACGTTTATCGACGAAATTCCGCCAAACTATGTCACATATTACGCTGACGTCATACTAATATACTGTTAAAATTTCTGATGTCATTTCCGTTTTTAAGTCGTTATTTTCTGAGGTGAATACACGTACAGTCTGGGATACAACATAGCGTCATCACATTTTGAAGAAGCACGAGCGGTGATAAAGTTTTGCGTTGGATTGGGGAAAACACCGACACAGACTATGAAAATAATGGCCAAGGCAAAATTGAAGCAACCTGTGTGCCGTTCTTTAGTATTCAACTGGCATCAACATTTTAGAGAAGGGCAAGATTCCATAGAGGACAATCAGGGAAGAGGACGGAAGAAGACAAGGGGCACGACGTTAGTGACGTCGGTGAAGAACATCATCGAAGGGGATCGGCGTTGACAGTCCGTGATGTGACATGCGTCGTCAGGGCGGGGTATGGAAGTGTGCAAAGGATATTAACAGACGATTAAGGCATGCTTAAGTTGCGAGATGGGTCCCTCGATTGTTGGACTTGGAGACTGGCGCGCATACGCCATAATCGCCAGATCTTGCACCAATGGATTTCGCCGGTATTCCCAGAAATCAAGAGTCAGCTTAGAGGACATCGTTTTCATTCATTCCATTAACTGCAAGTTAATGTGCATAATGCGATATCCACGTTTTGTAGAGAGTGGTATTCGAATGTTTATACGCAGTGGATTAAGTGCCATAAAAAGTGTGTCAGCGTTGGTGGTGAAAATGTGACGCTTTATGAGCGCAACGTCACTAACGTCATTGGACTGCGCCGGTCAGGTTTAACCATATGTCATTAATGCATTGTAATTCAGCAAGAAAAATTCAGGAATTATACCAGATATGTTATACGAAATGTATGTGAATTTTCTATGTTCTATGTGCAACGATATTTGAATTATTAAAAAAGTCCACGTAATTCTGGATCAACCCTCGTACATTGAAAGAAAATATAGATATAGATATCTAGTTGATAACAGTATAGTATCTTTTTGTGATATTATAAACACAAAAGTCACTAGAAAGCATTTATAAATTAAGTTAATTTATATGTGTTTATTAAGAGAAGAAATATGTTTTTATTCTAGGCCCGAGAGCTGATGTCCCGGATGGGAATCAGGCGGTTCCAGGACCTGGTTGGCCGCACAGACAAACTCAAGTTTTCACCCAATCCCCATAACCCGAAGGCAAAACTGCTGGATTTCTCCGCCATACTGAAAAATGCCCTGGATGGCCGCCCTGATACAAACATTGTGGGAGGTTCTATGTCCCAGGACTTCCAAATGGAGAATAGACTGGTGAGTCTGCAACCAATAACTTTTAATGTATTGAAGTGTCTAAAATTGCATACTGTAATACTCTGTTTTACTCTGTTTTGACCTCTAACCAACTATGATTATGAAATTAGTACTGTATGTAGAAATTTAAAAGTAAATGTTTTTTTTTTAATATAAAAGTTAAGGTAAATAAGCTTAACACACATACATCCCATTCCCCCTGATATGTTCAATACCTCACCCATAAGAGCTGATATTACCATCTACATGTAGATTAGTCAAGTTGATTCAATATTTCAGGACTACAAGGTGATAGAGCAGGCTAGATCTGTGATTGAGGGAAAACAGAAGCAGGTGGTGATTAACATGACCATCACAAATGAGGATCGGACGTTTGCGGCCACACTCAGTAACCTCATCTCCATGTGAGTTACCTTGCCATGTTATATTGCTAAAGCAGAGGTTTCTTTTTAATAAATAGTTTGTTTTAAGTTTAGAGTAATGGAAGGATTCTGCACCCTGTCTTTTTTTGGTAGCACCCTTCTGCCCTCATTAAGACTAGAATGGGCACAATTTTGCCTTCATAGAATATAATTGGCGAAAGTTCCTTCGTTTGATTAAAACTTAATATGTGTTAATACATACAAACTTGTTATATTTGGCAATTGAAACCTAATACAGACCCTTCCCTGCTTGTTGTGGTTAATATTCTCTTATTAGAAACTATATTATCTTTGTTTTTTCTTTGTTTGGAATTCTTATTTGAATCAATCATGAAACAAGTAATTACAATGTTTGTTTTTTTTAAAAAAAAAACACCCCTTGTATCAGATGGCAGGTTATAAGAATTCAGATCTTCAAGCACTTTCAATATCCAGGAAATGACATTAGAATTTTGATTATCGAAATATGCAAAATACACATATGTATGTTATTACAGGAAGACTGTAGAGACTGGACTGCCAGACAAGAGTATCTTGATCAACCTGAAGGGCTCGGGTGGCCAGAGTTTCTGTGCCTTCCTGGCCAGGGGGGTGCATGTCACCCTGGAGGGAGATGCAAATGACTACGTAGGCAAGGTACAGCACTAACATCCACTTTAGATAGGCTTTTCTTTTAAATCTGTTCAATATTTTTAATTGAAGATTTTTTTCTTATATTTTCACTTGTCTCACTTAAGTCTACATACTAACAAAAGGAGACGGGATTTTGCAACTGTAGTTTGATTATATAATAGTTCCATGACTGACTATGATCCAACAATCTTTTTTCTCAATATTCTTTTTTCTCAATATTTTGAGTTGAATAAAAGACTCTTGAAATGTTTCTAGTTTTAATCAGTGGTTATTTGCCAACATTGCAGGGTCTGTCAGGAGGTGAAGTGGTTATCTTCCCCCCCAAGGACATGCCGCCAGCCTTCCGCTCTGAGGACAACATTATTGTGGGCAATGTAGTCCTGTATGGGGCTACATCAGGCAAGGCCTTTTTCCGGGGTCAGACAGCTGAGAGGTTCTGCGTGAGGAACTCTGGCGTCTCCGCTATCTGTGAGGTAAAAGACCATATATTAAGTGTAGTAGTAAGGGTGTATATACATGTAAGTCAGGTCTTAAGCAAGGAAGTTCATTTGGTTTTGCAGTTACCAAGTTCAGTAATGTACATTTGGATTTTTGGATGGGAGACTGGCTTAATTTAATATCTTAGTTGTAGAGTGAATTTATCATAGTGCCGTATGTTCTTAGGTTTCAATATATTTATTTGAATTGAAAAGCTGCAAACTTTACATTTGATATGCTATAGTACCACATTTTCTATCAGCATTCCATATGACAACATGCTGAAATACATTTCTAATACACCTGATAGGCATTTCTGGTGAAAATTGTATCTGGCATGGGGGAGGGGTACCAAATGATTCACCTGCTGTGACGAAATACTTCTTTATCAGATATCTTTAATATTTCTTTAATTATACACCTTAATTAGTCATGATTATGTGATTTCAGTAGATGAGTTCCATAAATATTAATTATACAAAAATATACCGTCAAAACAAAACAGAATAACCATTAAAAAGACATGATACTGGAGGAACTTTTTGACGTATGCAGTGTATAAAAATTACTGCGCGTCATGACATCAGTAAACATCATCTCACACGCTTATACTTTAAAGTATGCTAGAAAAAGTATCTGTCAGGTGTTTCAATTCCGGATAGAAAAATCCAACCCTTGGGCATGCTGGTGCCCTCAGGTCAGATTTTTCTATCTGGAACGGAAACACATGAAAGATATTATTAGGCAATCATCATTATGATTCTGTTCTTTCAGGGGTGTGGTGACCATGGCTGTGAGTACATGACAGGCGGCAGAGTTGTAGTCCTTGGCAAGACAGGCCGTAACTTCTCCGCTGGCATGTCGGGAGGAATCGCATACGTCTACAACAAGTAAGACAGTGCAGAAAATTATGGAATTCAACTTGTTACAGTACAAACAAACATCTTAAACAGAATAAATTGTAAATGTGACCATTTCCATTGGTAAGGAATTATAGACCAGCATAATCTGGGACCAAAATATGTTTTTAGAATTAGGTTTTAACCATTTTCTTAAGTATTGCCACTTTTGTGTATCTAGGTGGGGTAACTTTGCGGATAAATGTAACCCAGAATCTGTTGCCTTGGAGAGCCTGGAGCTATCTGAGGACGTCACGTTTGTACGCAGCTTTCTGCAGGAATTTGTGGACAAGACGGGCTCAACCATTGCACAGCACATCCTTGACAACTGGGCCACCGAGAGGGCTTGCTTTGTCAAGGTCAGATAGAGTTTTTGTTGGAACATTTTGATGGCTTGTGTAAATAAACTCAATAATTACTTGCAAAATGGCTTGCAAATGTGTAATCTATGTAAGTGATCTGTTTTTAGAAGTGCGTCTAGTTTTTAAAGACATTCAACAATCCTTTCCTCAGTTTACCCACATAGGTTTAGAGACTTTAGGGTGTATGCAGCATAACTGAGTTTTTCTTGTTTTAAATACGCTGTCTAATGCCTTAAAAAGCTCAAGGTGAATCTCAAGGGGAGCTTGTAAGACAGAAATAACTAAACCAAACTATAGAAGTTGCTACAGTTTGAAAGGCAACACTTGTTTTGTCATCCATTTAAGTACATGTATTTTGTTGCTCAAAAAATTTCCACTTAAAGAACTGACAACTTAAAGGTATTATTTACTTAAAGTTTATTTTGCATGTTTTTTTTCTGTAGGTTTTCCCACATGAGTTCCGGCGTGCTCTTGATGAACAGACAAAAGAGGGGGCTGGGTCACTTGCAGAGGCCCCTGTCCCCACCCCCCTGGGGGACAAGCCAAGTCCCTTTGGGGAAAACCATGACCCGAAGAAGGAGGAGAAGGACATCGAGACACCAGAGAATGAGTACATAGAGGAACTGATTAACCCCATTGATGATAATGACCCCAACAGGAAAGAGGTGAGATTCTCAGAGTGGATAGTGTCTGCTTACTCCTCTGGGAACTTTTATGGGAATATATTGTCCGATTGATATAAAATGTGGTTTGCAGGCATTGGAGGTTTGACTGGCCTATGCAGGCATTGGAGATTTGACTGGCCTATGCAGGCATTGGAGATTTGACTGGTCTATGCAGGCATTGGCCTATGCAGGCATTGGAGATTTGACTGGCCTATGCAGGCATTGGAGACCTCACTGGCCTATGCAGGCATTGGAGATTTGACTGGCCTATGCAGGCATTGGAGATTTGACTGGCCTATGCAGGCATTGGAGACCTGACTGGCCTATGCAGGCATTGGAGATTTGACTGGCCTATGCAGGCATTGGAGATTTGACTGGCCTATGCAGGCATTGGAGACCTGACTAGCCTATGCAGGCATTGGAGATTTGACTGGCCTATGCAGGCATTGGAGATTTGACTGGCCTATGCAGGCATTGGAGATTTGACTGGCCTTTGCAGGCATTGGAGACCTGACTGGCCTATGCAGGCATTGGAGATTTGACTGGCCTTTGCAGGCATTGGAGACCTGACTGGCCTTTGCAGGCATTGGAGATTTCACTGGCCTTTGCAGGCATTGGAGATTTGACTGGCCTATGCAGGCATTGGAGATTTGACTGGCCTATGCAGGCATTGGAGATTTGACTGGCCTATGCAGGCATTGGAGATTTGACTGGCTTATGCATGCATTGGAGATTATACTGGCCTATGCAGGCATTGGAGACCTGACTGGCCTATGCAGGCATTGGAGACCTGACTGGCCTATGCAGGCATTGGAGATTTGACTGGCCTATGCAGGCATTGGAGATTTGACTGGCCTATGCAGGCATTGGAGATTTGACTGGCCTATGCAGGCATTGGAGACCTGACTAGCCTATGCAGGCATTGGAGATTTGACTGGCCTATGCATGCATTGGAGATTTGACTGGCCTATGCAGGCATTGGAGATTTGACTGGCCTATGCATGCATTGGAGATTTGACTGGCCTATGCAGGCATTGGAGATTTGACTGGCCTATGCAGGCATTGGAGATTTCACTGGCCTATGCAGGCATTGGAGATTTGACTGGCCTATGCAGGCATTGGAGATTTGACTGGCCTATGCATGCATTGGAGATTTGACTGGCCTATGCAGGCATTGGAGATTTCACTGGCCTATGCAGGCATTGGAGATTTCACTGGCCTATGCATGCATTGGAGATTTGACTGGCCTATGCAGGCATATGCTGTTGCAGCAAATGAATCATACTGTGACCAGGCATAGAGATGCTTGCAAAAAACATTCTAGGGACTTGTTCACATTTCATAGGCTCAGCCATTGAAAAAAATATAATATGAAATATATGCTTGATACAATAATCATATAACATCTAAAAAAAAAAAAAATTAGAGATGTATGTTGAAAAATGTGACAGAAAATGCTCTATTCTCTATTTTGAGTCTTGGATTTAAAACATTCTGTTCTATGTGTAGCCAACATAAAATCTGTGAGTGAATCCGTTTGAGGAAATACATTACAAAACAGTAGATTAAATAAAACATGTTTGATGATGATTTATTACATGTATGTCCCATATAACATTCAATATATCTATACTCCATATGTATTTTACTTATCAAAACAGCCCGACATAGTTGAGGTATTTATTGTTTTCATATTTTGAGCAGATTTTTATACATGTACTTGCTTTTACTAGTGTGTGTATGATCTTAACTTTCTATGAGAAAATAAACAACAAATATAGCTTTTAGACACCGATTTTATTTCATATGTTTAGAGTAATTTGTTATTATGTACCCAGACATGTGAGGTTTTTCCAGTGAGGTAGATTAGGGGCTAGGGAGGTAAATTTGTTTCTCCAATGAGGTAGATTCGTTAATCCAGTGAGGTAGGTATGTTTCTCCAGTGAGGTAGATTTTGGTCCTGAGAGGAAGAATTTACAGAATGCACACATTCTGCAATTTCGTTATTTTTGTGTCTTTTTTAGTGTCTTAGACACACTTTATATGATACTCTGTAGTTATTTATCTTCTTCCTTAACCTATTTACTGATGAAAACTTTAAACTTACAAATTTAGAAATCTTTCCAAGTCACAAATTCTAAGCCTAAAGTAGGACTATCTGATTATAACTTGATACTTACATGTAGGCCATGTGGATGGATGTTTCTTTAATCCTAAATGTAATCAAAAAGGAATAATGTACCTAAGTAGACATATCAAATCTATATTAACTATTAATTTTATTGCAAGCATCACATCATTATCAATAAATAAACCTCATGTATTTATTCACATTCACATTCACCTTGATTGCATTTACTAGCAATTACCAAGACAAATTTTTATTATGAAAATTTCACAAATATATAGTTTTTTGGCACAGGTTAGTTGTGTAAGTGCGAACAAATTAAGCGACTTCTGTTTTATTAATCTAGGCCTTTTTACTCACTGTGGTTTTGACCGATGTTGTGACACCATAAAATCACCCATTGATTGTTAACTTTTCATGTTTGTTATAAAAGCAATGGACTATTAATCACTGATTATGCTAAATGGCATGATCATGGCAGATACATCTGCCCGCCAGCAATGTGTGACCGGAAGATTGCTATTATATATCACAATTTTATGACATTACTGGAAGTAAAATGCCATTATACGGCCATTTAAAGCGGTAGATTTCGTTGGGAGAGCAGTAGAATGGCGGGGGGAAGGGGGGTGTGGTCTCAAAAGTGGTAGATTTTACCTTACACTGGTAGAGTTCACATGTCTGTGTTACATAAGTCTGAGATGCACAAGTTTATATTCACTCCTATTTTAGCCAATGATTCTGTTTCTAACAAGCTCTTCCTTTTTTGCAATGAAAATAAATTGCAGTATTGTTATAGCCTTGGCGTTGGTGGCGTTGTCATGCAAAAAAGTTCAGCCTTGCCCATAACTCAAAGGCCATTCAAGATGTTCAAATGAAACTTTGTTCACATGTTGCCAGTCACAAGATGTACATGTACAGCAAGGCCCACAAAACTGCCTGCACTAATTGGCGTTGTTTGAGTCTTTGCCATTGATACAAAAACAAGAACAGATGAGCATTGAGGTTCAGTCTGCACCACTCTCATTTACATGTTATTCTTGTATCTAACACAAAATAACAGTACATACATATATGTATTTACAAGGAAAACTAAGACATGTATTACCTAAATAATAAATACCTGTATTTGTTGTTTACTAATTATGTTTATTTAGAAGCAGTGTGGAGTGTTAATTTTTATTTACTTTGCACAATTAAGTACTTATTTATACTGAACCTAAACACATTTTCCTTCTTCACTGAAGATCAACATCTATTTTAACAGTATCTCATTTGTAATGTTCCTCTTTATAAGTATTTTATTTGCTTTAATATACTGTCAAGTGTGCTGTTATCTGAATGAAACCAATTCTATTATTTTGACAGTAGAAAGCTTTTTATTGAGTGCTGTAGCATGTGTGATGTAGTATAAGTTTTGAAACATGAACACCTTGATGTGTTCTATGCAGTCTTACGATGCTTGTTTGAAAACTGATTTGATCGGAACATTTTCTCTAAAGATAATTGTAGCTGAAACACTTAGTAAATATAATCATGAAGTTTTTCATATGCAATTGCAAACTTAATGTATGATAAATTTATTATTTAAAGAACCTTTACAAAAATTGGATTGCTATATTTCAGGTTTTTTTGTGTTTATTACCTCGAAAATGCGTGAAATGGGTTTTAAATTGATATTTGGAAAACATAAACTTCATGTAGGATGTAAATGGGCTTTGTAAATTTTGTATACAATAAGTCATCATGATTTTTGTGTTCTTCACAGTTTTATTTCTGATGAACTGGCCCTGATTTCTCGAAACTTGCTAAGCTTAACAGGCTTAAGCAGCTTATTTCAATTAGCTAAAATACTTACTTAAATTGAACTTTTATGAAAGGAAAATGGTTTATTGTGATCATCATAAATTTAATTCCTATCTACAGTATAAAAGTTCTTAAAGAAGTAAATATTACGCAAATAATTGAAAAACAAAAATAGCGAGCTTAGCTTAATCCTGTTATAAGGAACTTAAGAAGTTTTGAGAATTTGGGCCCTGTACGGCTGTATAAGCATTATCTTCATGCTGTCAGTATGGTATGGTTGGTTTATTATGGCCTTTGATGTCTTCAACCATCTTGCCATTGAATCATATTCTAATGTTATATCTGTGTATAAATATAACCAGGCTGCTATAGAAGAGGAGGAGGAGGGGGCATCGTCGTCGGACGAGGAACGAAAGGTCAAGGCCGATGTGAACAAGGAGACCGAAAAAGAGGCGGAGCCAAAGGTGGAACCCACCATTATCGATATTGAGGAAACAATTCGGGATGCTACAATGGAACAGAAGAAACTAGATAAACTCAGGTAAGTATTTTTGATATCCTCATAGTGTATGTTATTTAAGAAGAGGTTTGTGTTTTTCATATTGAAACATTGAAATATATACGTTTTAATATTATTAGAGGTGTTAACGTCCATTATTTTTGTTATTCAAATTATGTAAAAGTCAACTGATAAACTTAATCCTGTATATAAAAGTTTATCTGCTTTGTAGCCTAAGGTTGCACAGTTTCATGGAATGAGCAACTTCATGGAAACCTGTTGACAAGTTTATGTCCTATGTTTATATCCTTCGGTTTCTCCACAGAGGGTTTGTGAAATACAAGCGGGCGACAAACCAGTACCGGGACCCAGCGGTTCGCCAGAAAGATTGGAAGGAGATCTACAACCACCGTGCTGTGATGGAGGGTCTGCGCACCCAGGCTGCTCGCTGTATGGACTGCGGGGTCCCCTTCTGCCAGTCTGACCATGGCTGTCCCCTCGGCAACATCATACCTAAGTGGAACGACCTGGTGTTCAGGGTATTACTCTTTGATGGTTGTATAATAACATTACAGTAAGAACTGTATTACTGAATTTTCATATTTGATAAGTCCATAGACAATATCACAAGATAAAATAGAACAAATTTCATCTGAATGTAGACTGTAATTGTTTAAAATACATTCCTTTGTACCAATTAATTTCATGGTTTCATTACCATATTCAGACTTACAATGAATTGTAAAACAACAATAGCCAATATATTTACAGACTAAGTAGAAGAAGTTGACAATATAAATCATAATATGAAAGATAGATGAAAAATCAAATATGAAAGTATCTGTGATTTTCAGGGTAACTGGCAAGAGGCCCTGGCCCAGCTATTGCAGACCAATAACTTCCCTGAGTTTACCGGCAGAGTCTGCCCCGCACCATGTGAGGTAAATGTCCTATACACCAATACAGCTGGTGAACACATCTAATTTTACTGTTGATTACAGGGGAAATATTGCTTTATATATGTATGTCTTATGTCGGCCAACTTGAAAAAAGACTGTTTATAAAACCTTGAATTATATTATCAATACCTGATTCACTTCTTGGGTGATATGCTTTGCTGCATCACAACCCATTCGGTTGTTGCACATGTACAATGAAGTATTGTAATGAAATAAGAGTATTTTCAATGTGCAAGAAAATGGCTAAAAACAATTTCATGTCTCGAACAATAAGTGCAATAGACATTCATTTACAAAACCTTCCACAATTTTTCTTGTCCGGGTGCTTGTGTGTTGGGTATCACAATTTTTCTTGTCAGGGTGCTTGTGTGTTGGGTATCAACAGCCCAGCAGTGACGATCAAGAACATAGAGAACACTATCATCGACTACGCGTTTGAACAGGGCTGGATCAAGCCCGAAGTACCCAAAACAAGGACAGGCAAGAAGATAGCGGTGGTTGGCAGTGGGCCTTCTGGTCTTGCAGCCGCAGCCCAGCTGAACAAGGTAACACACTTGTTTCCCATACTCAATTATTTTAGCTATCAACAATATATGTAGCCTTGATGAATTCTTAAAACTCGGGTATCTTTTTAAGAAGAATAAGGAGTCTCTACTACTTGCCCTGGAGACTTTGTCAGTGGCCGGTTAAAGTTAGTTTGTAGGTAGAATTTATTGAGAACTTTTATGGGATCGCATGTGGGCCCCTAGGGTCAAGGTCAATGTGACTGTTACTAACAATAGAAAAACAGTAAAAACTGAATCTCGCAATGAAGGCTGAAGTTCTTGTCATTGAAAACATGGTTTGGTTGCATTGCAGCATATCTTGGTTACTTTTTTTGTTTGTTTTTTATTGCTTTTGACAGACACTTATTACATTATTATTGTTTTCAATTCTAAGACAAAGCGGAGTGTAGTTGAGCATGCTGTCCTATGACAGCTTTTGTTAATATTGATTTTAACCTGTATAAAGTATATGCCTTACATATGAAACAACAACTTCTCAACAAAGGTCCTAACAGTTTTCAGATCCTTGATATTAACGGTTGAATTTTTGAGTCAATTACAGTATGTTTGTTGCTATGATATGAATTTTTTTGATGTCTGAAGAATCCTGAATTGCTAACTTCTATTCCAGGCTGGTCACTTGGTGACAGTGTATGAAAGAAATGACCGTGTTGGAGGACTGCTGAGATACGGAATACCTACCATGAAACTATCAAAACAGGTGAGAATAGCATACCTGTTTACAGAATACCTGCCATGAAACTATTAAAACAGGTGAGAATATCATACCTGTTTACAGAATACCTGCCATGAAACTATTAGAACAGGTGAGAATACCTGCCATGAAACTATTAGAACAGGTGAGAATATCATTATGTACATGAACCTTCAATTAATAGTAAGCTTCTCCAAGAAAAGGAGTGCTTTCACTCTGTTAAGGTATGTTTATGCTCCCCAAATGGTGATCAGCTTTGACTGTGTGTCCGTCTGTCCCCATTCCATACCTTGAATAACAATCCAAATGTAGTGTAAAAGGAGTGCTTTCACTCTGTTAAGGTATGTTTATGCTCCCCAAATGGTGATCAGCTTTGACTGTGTGTCCGTCTGTCCCCATTCCATACCTTGAATAACAATCCAAATGTAGTGTTTATATGATGAGCATATCCTGGGTTTGATCCCTGGTCTTATAATGGATTATGGTATTATCCATATTTACAACATTGTTGTAAGAAATTTCAACCTGAAACCTATCTTAAAACGCATCTTCAACACAATCTCTCACAGGTTGTTGACCGTCGTGTGCGGTTGATGGAGGCCGAGGGTATCCGGTTCATGACGGGTGTGGAAGTGGGCAAGGATAAACTGGGCTCCAACCTCATACAGGACTATGATGCCACGTGTCTGGCAATGGGCTCCACCTGGCCCCGTGACCTTCCCATACCCGGTATGTACCAACATGGTGGCAAAAGGAAGGGGGAAGGGAGCTGGTTGAGCTGCACATGTAGAAGGATAATGGTTTATGTAACAGATTTTGTCTTGTATTGTTTTCGACTGGGATTTAAAAAATTATGACAAGATGTGTTTAAATGTTAACTCTAATGTAAATTTAAGTATTTGCGTCTGCTAATATTTTTGACATAACCTTGTATTATTTATTTATGTATGTATCTTTATTTTCAGGTCGTGACCTGGAAGGCATTCACTTTGCTATGTCCTTCCTGGAGACTTGGCAGAAGAAGCAGCAGGGGAATAACCTTGAGTACCTGACCTTGAACGCCAAGGACAAGGATGTGATTGTGATTGGGGGCGGAGACACAGGGTGTGACTGCATTGCAACCTCACTCAGACATGTATGTAGTTACTAGTCTCCGGCAATTCTGTTTAATAACCAGTTTTAAGGATGGAGATGTCTTTGGCTGGGCAGACTGGCGGGTGGGCTGGCTTCCAACATTGGTTTCCGCCCAATAAATTGGTGAAAGTTGGTGTGTAGGTAGCTTATGTGAAGAGCTAGTTTTTAATTTTGTCTTATATCTTATGAATGGAGCAGAATATTTATATAAATACTTTTCATGAAACAGTGCATTTTCAATTTTGTTATGTTCTATGCTTATTTATTAAAAAACAGAACTTCATTACTATAATTAAATAAGTATTCTTATAATCCATTTTCCAACTTGTTTAAAACAAAAACAATTACCTTTAATGGTTATCCATTAAAAATATTTTTGTAAACCTTGTTCATTAAAAAAGAGTATTTCACTGCTTTTTGAAGTTATGTGTAAAATGTGCTAAATGATAAAATCTATCACATTATTTGGAATGATGCTGCCTTGTCTCAATCGGTTGGTGCTATTACAAGTACATGTCACGTATGCGCTTTCCTATTTGATGACTTTTTTTTTTATCAAGTACTGTCAATACTTTCATCATGCAGGGAGCCAAATCTATCACATCGTTTGAAATCTTGCCACCTCCTCCCCCAACACGCGCTGCCAGCAACCCCTGGCCAACCTTCCCTAGGGTGTTCAAGATGGACTATGGCCATGAGGAGGTAGAACTCAAGTACGGAAGGGACCCTCGCATCTTCAATATTGGCAGCAAGGTAGAGTATTTAAATTGAAAAACTTTAAAATTGAAAATCATCTTTCTTTTAGTATTGTACAAAATAATGTGACATTTACATGTAGTGGTATTCTTAACCATATGGCGTGCTATATGAAACCATTATTGTGAGTTGTTATTATATTCTTTATTGCATTCATATTGTGTTACACAGAAAAGCACCACTATGGACATATTCTCCTTCTCTATTATAACAAAGATAGTTACAATGAGGTGGACTTGATTTTGAGTTTGCCATCAGCTTGATGATGCCAGCTACATGATGCCAGCTACTTTTGATTAATTCTTTTACAATGTGTGAGGTACCAGGTAATTGTTTTCTTTTCTCCGTATACAGGAGTTTCTGGACGACGGAAAAGGGCATGTATGTGGCATCAAGACGCACCTTGTTGAGTGGACAAAAGATGCCACCGGTAGATGGGAAATGCAGGAGGTCCCAGGTATGGACGTTGGAGGGTTTATCTTGGGCTAAAGTCCAATTGCAATTGGAAATTGATGTGACTAATGTAGAAAATATAACCCTGAAATGATGCAACTGGTGGCTGGAATCAATGTTTTAAGGAGTATTTCAATATTGAATTATTACCAAGATCTGTAAGTAGTTTTGAAATTATTTTGAACCAACTAGATTGTACAAAGATATGTTCATAAACTATTTGTCACCAGGATCAGAGAAGGTTTATAAGGCAGACATGGTTTTGTTGGCAATGGGCTTCCTTGGGCCAGAGAAATCAATCCTGCAAGAGATGTCTGTGAAGACCGACCCCCGTGGCAACGTGAACACAGACAAGAACAAGTATGCCACCAGCATCCCGAGCGTGTATGCTGCAGGAGGTATGGGCCAGGGCTTGATGTTTGTAGAGATAGTCTATGAGTTAAATTATTGCTTGTGAAATATAACAACATAACAAGAAAAATTGTCATGGAACTGATCATATGTCTGAATGTCTGGTTTATAAAATTGCTTAATTACATACAGGTACTGTATGAATTTGGTTCAGAGAATAGTGAGAAACGATGATGAACATAAATATTTTGGCTTATTTTTTGTCCAATTCTATAGTACCAGAAAACATTGTTGTAAGATATGCCAATCTAATGATCTTGTCAGTGTATATCATGAGTACTTACTAAACTTTCAGACTGTCGTCGTGGCCAGTCACTGGTGGTGTGGGCTATTAATGAGGGCCGTCAGGCAGCCAGGCAGATAGACCTAGATCTGATGGGCAAAACTTCCCTTGCTGGGCCGGGTGGTATAGTCTTCCAACCAGAGTAGACCGGCTGATAGTCCACAAATTCCATTAGGCCTGGCTTGATGGTTCAGTGTACCAATTATAAAAGATTAGAACTGATGGTTTATTTTAGGCACTGTTCAGTGGTAGAATATATCATCAGAGGTTGACAAGGCTTGCTGGTAATGTTAATGAAATGAAATGAAATGCTAATTCATACCACACGTATGCAAACTATTTGACTGTCTTGCCGTGGAGTTTGATATGTTGCAACATTCTACATACTTGTTATGGTGCATTCTTCAACAACAACGCCATTCGGTTTTTATTTATCATGAACAAATTGTTGTGAACTTTTGTCTATCATTTGTATTTTGCAAAATGTAATTGGGTCAAGTTGCATGCCTTTGCTGTTTTGATGTGTTTTTGTAGCATTGAAATATTTTTTAAATTCTAAATTAAGATTGAGAGGCTTGTTAAAGGTCCAAAACCAAATATATATATGTGCATGTTTACAATTTATTAATTTTTTTTTAATATACCATCTAAGCAGATATTTATATTATTATATTTATTCATTTGTTATGTCAGTTTTCGATGAATATTATTGCAGTTTTTATCATTTATTTTTAGACTTAGCATCATATCTTTTTATGGATATCGTAATGCTTGGGTGTTGTTCTGTAGAGGATGTTGGCTAACTGAATGGTTCTGAGTAGCATTTATTGTCTACTGATTTCAGTTGAATTAAGCCTGGCTCCAGTATCACAAAAAACTGAAGTCAAATCTTAATCTGAATCTCATTTAAGTCAAATCTCAATCTCAACTCATTTTACCATATTACAAATAAAGCTATTACTCTTTTATCTTTACACTCATCTTAAATGCGTGTTTCTTCATAGAATATGGTGCTTAAAAACTTCGGTCATGATTTCAAAGAAATTTATTATAAGAAAATGAGAACAACTGTCAACTCAATTTCTTAAGTATATTTTTTGCTGTAGAATCAATTGTCTTTGAGACATTGACAAAAGTTTGTATGGACACATTCTTCATAAAAAAACACACAAAAAACATGTACATTTTTAATCATACTATGATCTTATGTGGTAAAGTAAGCCAAGATTGAGATTTGACTCGAGTATTTGTGATATTTGGGCCTGGGCACGATCAACTGATATTGATGGGTTATTGCATCTACTGGTACCATATATCGTGGATATAAGTGCTGTCTCCCACACTAGAGTGCTACAACATGTGCGCATCACCTCAGCATGTGAGCCATCTATCTCTGCACTATAGTCTTCTAGATCTGTTACATGTTTCATATAAATATATCAGTTTGTATCACTAACGATTATACATGTGTTGTTATGTTACCCTTATTCTCAAATTCTATACTTTACATATTTAAAGCATATGCTGACAAAATCATAGGGGTTTTAGGAATCATTATCAGTATAAAGTTGCACAAAATGTTAGGATATATTGAGCTTCATTAGCGGAGGGTTGAGTGGGTCACCTGATGGGTGAAAATATGATAGAATAAAAAATGTTCAAGTTAACATTTGATATAAATATGATTGAGAAAATATGCATAAATTACACTGAAATGCGCCATTTTAGACTAGATTTAGCCAGAGCGTTTATGGGGACGACCATGTTTTAAGCATAGTTTGGCAGTTGATGGGTATGGGCTGTCACGCTCAATGCTGGGTCCCTAAAGTGCGCCCCCCATAATGTTTAATCCTGGATGTGAGCCATATTTAGATTGCTTTTCTTTCCTGGCACGATATGTTTTATCAATTGAAATGATACCAGCCAAAGTTGATATCATTTAAGATGCTCTCTTTATTCGAGTGTCTATCAAAAGCCCCCCCTATCAAAAGCCCCCCGTTCAAAAGCCCCCCCTATCAAAAGCCCCCCCGTTCAAAAGCCCCCCCTATCAAAAGCCCCCCCGTTCAAAAGCCCCCCCTCAATATAATTTTGTTCCATAAGTTTAAACCAATTGAAGAATGTTGTCATATTTTATTGAGTAGATCCAGATCAGACATTTTAACCCTATTTTACGTTAATTTCCTGCACTAATTCGATAAATTAGGCTACTTTAGTGCTTTAGTGCTTTCGGGTCAATTTTTTGTTGGAAATCTTATTCCTGACGAAACACCAAGTAGCTTGGAGTTTCATTTGGATAGAATATTAGCATATTGATAGAATATTAGCATATTGACTTGGTAATCAGCAAGTGAACGGTGTGTTTGATCTGGCTCAACTCAACTCGGACAAGGACTCATACAAGGACTCATACAAGGATAAGGAATTGAAAGGATAACAGTGTAAGACAATTAAATGAATAAATATCTTTAATTTGATTATTAACATTTATAAGTACCTTTATGTATCTATACTGTTTTTCCCTATATATATTCTATATATTCTGGTGGAAAATAAAGATCTGCAGATAATAGCCAGCTGACTAAGATTAACATAAGGATATGTAGATTTGTCAAACATCAACAAAATAAGATGAGTATGAAGTTCACATTGAGTTATGTCGATAATGCATTCAAGGGCTATAATTATTGAATTGTAAATGAACTGTTTCTTTGCAGTGAAATATTAGGACAATGTAAACATAGATTAAAATGAGCATCATATTTTGTATGGAGTTCACATCAAATTATGTCTACATTGCATCTAAAAGGCTATATTTAAGCTGTTAATAAAATGTTACTCTTCACTCTAAATCATACATCAGCACAGAGTAAACCAATCGCCTAAAAAATGACAATAAAACAAATATATTTTTTATTGCTTCGAAGAAAATTGCTTGAAAATTTAAAAGTAAAAAAGTACTGTACATGTTATACATTAATTAACGGTATTGAACAGTTTTGTAAACTAAAAAAAGTGACCATTGAAAAAAACATATATATATATTAATGGTTATATTAAATTTCATCATAATATTTAAAAAAAATGTTATAAAAATATATATATATGTATTTATTTTTTTAGTGGGGGGGCTTTTGAACCACTTGCCCATTTTGAGGGGGGGCTTTTGAACGGGGGGCTTTTGATAGGGGGGGCTTTTGAACGGGGGGCTTTTGATAGGGGGGGCTTTTGAGTGTACCCCGATCACTTCCCTATCCCGATGTATCTTTGTATTAAGTACTTGATGTAATGAAACTGACTGACCTTTTGTAAAGGTATTGATTGCGGTTCTCGTATGTTTTATGTGGCCACATGATTGTGAGAGCCATGAGCAGCTTCATGTTTATTGTCATAATTTTGTTAAAAAGCTAAAATGACATGAAATATGTATAAATGAAAACAATGGTCCTTTTGAAGTGCCCATGTCTGTTTGGAAACAAATCTGCAAAATACCTTAAAATTAGCTGTTAATTTATTGCCGAGTGCTGCTCATTTTATACCAAATTTATTCACTTTCTTAAAATGGGTGGTCCTTAAGAACACAATGAGGGAACAATTTTCACCTGGTGTAAATGCCTTTATTTCAAATTGCCCTTTGTTGTGTATTTTCTTTAATTGATTCTTATTTGCAAATTGTGTTCCCATGTTTGGCCAGGTTTTCATGTAGAGTACCGAAAATGTAGCAGATTGGAGCCTGAAGATGTTCTATAGAGTGTCTATCAAAAGCCCCCCCTATCAAAAGCCCCCCGTTCAAAAGCCCCCCCTATCAAAAGCCCCCCCGTTCAAAAGCCCCCCCTATCAAAAGCCCCCCCGTTCAAAAGCCCCCCCTCAATATAATTTTGTTCCATAAGTTTAAACCAATTGAAGAATGTTGTCATATTTTATTGAGTAGATCCAGATCAGACATTTTAACCCTATTTTACGTTAATTTCCTGCACTAATTCGATAAATTAGGCTACTTTAGTGCTTTAGTGCTTTCGGGTCAATTTTTTGTTGGAAATCTTATTCCTGACGAAACACCAAGTAGCTTGGAGTTTCATTTGGATAGAATATTAGCATATTGATAGAATATTAGCATATTGACTTGGTAATCAGCAAGTGAACGGTGTGTTTGATCTGGCTCAACTCAACTCGGACAAGGACTCATACAAGGACTCATACAAGGATAAGGAATTGAAAGGATAACAGTGTAAGACAATTAAATGAATAAATATCTTTAATTTGATTATTAACATTTATAAGTACCTTTATGTATCTATACTGTTTTTCCCTATATATATTCTATATATTCTGGTGGAAAATAAAGATCTGCAGATAATAGCCAGCTGACTAAGATTAACATAAGGATATGTAGATTTGTCAAACATCAACAAAATAAGATGAGTATGAAGTTCACATTGAGTTATGTCGATAATGCATTCAAGGGCTATAATTATTGAATTGTAAATGAACTGTTTCTTTGCAGTGAAATATTAGGACAATGTAAACATAGATTAAAATGAGCATCATATTTTGTATGGAGTTCACATCAAATTATGTCTACATTGCATCTAAAAGGCTATATTTAAGCTGTTAATAAAATGTTACTCTTCACTCTAAATCATACATCAGCACAGAGTAAACCAATCGCCTAAAAAATGACAATAAAACAAATATATTTTTTATTGCTTCGAAGAAAATTGCTTGAAAATTTAAAAGTAAAAAAGTACTGTACATGTTATACATTAATTAACGGTATTGAACAGTTTTGTAAACTAAAAAAAGTGACCATTGAAAAAAACATATATATATATTAATGGTTATATTAAATTTCATCATAATATTTAAAAAAAATGTTATAAAAATATATATATATGTATTTATTTTTTTAGTGGGGGGGCTTTTGAACCACTTGCCCATTTTGAGGGGGGGCTTTTGAACGGGGGGCTTTTGATAGGGGGGGCTTTTGAACGGGGGGCTTTTGATAGGGGGGGCTTTTGAGTGTACCCCCTTTATTCGTCCCAGCCTCCATATCATTGTAATGGACCGTTATATACATGTAACTGCACCATATTGAGAGCACTTACAGCTTCTAGATACATTTTGTACAAGGTGTAATGTTTCTTATTATTGTTGCTCTTGGAAGAATAATTACTTTTCAGCACTGGCGCAGTCGTTTTAAAAATCATGTACACGTGTTTAAACAATGAAAAAACAATAAAAGCTTTTGAAGTTCCATCGTTTTTTTTTTAATTATATCTTTGCTACATATATATTTGTAACATTAAGAACGCATGTTTTATCACATTAAGGTGGATTCTATTTTGATGAATTATTTATCAACACAGTACCACTGTAAGCGAACTATAATAACCTTATTTCACCAAAAAAATAAATATTCTTTTAATGTGAGTTTGAACCATCAAGCTTCCTAGTGAGCAAAATATGAAGGTACCGTTAAATCCTAGCATTCAGTAAATGATCTTGGTCTAATGTAAAGTAAACCGTATTTTTGGTAAAGGAAATTAAAGAAAAAATAGTAATATTATAGTTGAACCCCGTGGGTTCGAATTCCTTATTGGCTCGCTCTCGATGTTAAGAATCCATTTCTTAATACTGGAGGTAAGGATTCCCGCTTCGCTCGAATTATCCGAGGCTCGAGGTATTTTCCACGGTCTCCATGAATTCGAGCCAGCGAGGTTCGGCTATGCTATCAGTCAAGGAAACACATCAGCACGGCCACGGTGGGGGCGGAAGAGGAGGACAGGGTCATATTCCAAACGACAGACCTCACTTCTGCCGCGTCGCGGAAACAAATTATATTGAAAAAGACCAAACACCGATCTTTTCAGACGAGTTAATAAGTTGATCTAAAAAAGGCAAGGCAAACTGGATGGTTAATATTTCATTTTTTCGAACGTTTTTGGTTCCATTCAAGTTGTACTTTCGCAGACATAGACACACTTTTGAAACTGAACATGATGTCAGGTCTCAATCATTTTTTACACATACTTGCTAGAACTTCTTCTCATTGAATCGGTCCCTTGCATTATATGATGTTAGCTTTTTTAAACGTACTCGGCCTAGTATATGCCAGGGTGGGTAATATCTATTTATGTTTACTAAATACATCATGTAACGAGAATTATTTGTATGTTTACAATACTTTTTACATATCTTAAGTCTTGACAATATAATCTGAAAATAAATGTCATTAGAATAATCGATCAGTCTTACCAAATTTGACAAACATTTCCAAAACACTGTACTTAAAGCTGCACTCTAACAGATTGAACGTTTTTGCAACTTTTTTTTTGTTGTCCTGGAACGAGCCATTTTTTTTGCGAAAATCCATGGAAACCAGTTAGATAAGACTGCTGTCAAAAATTAGATCGCAGATTTTTATATTTAAGTAAAAAAATGATGTTAAATGCATTTTCCTTAAACTGTTAGTAACGGTTTAAGCCATAAATATTAAATTTCGAACAGAAATATGAAAATCTGCGATCTGATCTTTTGTCAGCAATCTCTTGAACTTTATTAACAATTTGTAATTTATTTAACATGTTAGTAATCCGCAACCTATACCCGATCAAAAATCCCCCAGCATTCACGTACCAAATTATTATTTTTAATCCTACCAGAAAAAAATACATACATAGTCGTTTTTACTCAAGACCTAATGTCTTATATTTTAGTGAAGTTTTAAATTGTAAGAACCCGGATACCATAAGGAAAAAAAACATTTTTTTTTTGTAAAAATCTTAGTTAATCACTTTAAACGAATCTGATCATGTATTTAATAGTTATTCATTTGTTATCTCATAACTGTATCGATTAAATTGTATCCTAATTCAAATAAATTAATTTGTTTTGTCATAAAAAATATTATATTTAAACTTACGACATTCCTCTTAGTAATTATATTTGTTTTGTATCATGATAAACTCCAAACCTGTTGTGAAGCCGCCATTAACCCACATCGTTATACCTGTGTTAACATATATATATATTGCGTTTTCACATGCTTTTACTTAAATGTAAACTGTGATATAATAAAAGAATATTGAGTTGAGTTGAACATCGCAAATGGCTCGATAAAATAAATAACTTCTATATGGATCGGAAAGTTCCTCACATCAAGCCTGTGTTCTGCCCACCCAACCTAAGTGACGGTACGATATTGCATTTAAACTATGACGTACTAATTGGCTCAAATATAGCCCAAACCGACAGTGCCTAACAAGAGATGCACTTCTATCTAAATAATAAAGTTGCACTACAAAGAATTGCGGTTGTATTTACGACACATGTGTGCAACTCTGCTTTAGTTATGTACTTCTTACTTGAAGGGACATATCTAGATAACATGGTGTTTAAATCTACAGCTATGGTTAGGGATAGTTTCAGCTGTACTTTACAGCTTAAACATTAATTAGAAATACAAAAACAGCGATACATTACAGTAATTCTCATAAATATACAGCTGTAGCAATATTTAATAGGTGACTGTTGTCATAAGGTAACTATTAAGCCACTCGGTACCCATACATTACAGTTATTGCCATAAATATACAGTTGTTGCAATATTTGATAGATGACTGTTGTCAAAGTGTAACTGCTGTGCCACTTGGTAGGTATACATTACAGTTATTGCCATAAATATACAGCTGTTGCAATATTCGATAGAAGACTGTTGTTATATGGTAATTGTTGACCCACTTGGTACCCATACATAACAGTGATTGCCATAAATATACAGCTGTTGCAATAATTGATAGGTGACTGTTGTCATAATGTTACTGTTGACCCACTTGGTACCCATACATAACAGTGATTGCCATAAATATACAGCTGTTGCAATATTTGATAGGTGACTGTTGTCATAATGTTACTGTTGAGCCGCTTGGTACACATGTATTACGGTGATTGGCATTTATAGCTGGTGCCATATTAGATAGGTGACTGTTGTCCAAGAATACCAAATTATATGTTTTTACTCTTTTTCGCCGTCAAACATTAGAATTATGACACTATTGTCCCAAAATACCAAATTATCAGCGAACCCGTACACCGAAATCGACGGGGGATGACATCAAATAGAGTACCAGCATAGGTCAGGATAGCTTTTTGATTTTTTACTCCACCCACTCCATAAGAATTTCTAGCAAGGTTACATTATTGGATCTACTTTTCTCCCACCTCAGATAAGTAGATCCAATAATTTAACCATGCTGGATATTCTTTTCTCCCACCTCAGATAAGTAGATCCAATAATCAAACTATGCTAGATATTCTTATCTTGCCCACGGGCGAAGATAAAATGCTCGTATGGAACTCCTTTTACCACATTGTAATTACCTCCCTTGTAAAAGACTGTCGTCAGTAGCATCAAGGAAATCTTGTCTTATGGTAATATTTAGAACGCTAATCAATTATTTCTCGCTTCAAATATCACCATAAAACAGTTTTCAGGCACCATTCAAGAAATAATGCTTCATTCTCCTTAAAACTATTTAAAAAGACCGATTTGACTATTAACATAAACCGGATCACTGCGCGTATATCCATGACAACCACGTGCTATCGCATATCCATACGCAATTATTTTCACTAAGCAAAAAAGAGTTCCAGCAAAAAATACATTTTTACTTAATTTTGTTTAACTGAGGTGAGAGAAAAAGCATCTACCATACCCGCTCGTATAAGATAGGTTCATCTCGACTCTCGCGCAGGGTGTTTTGCGGAAACACGGTAAACCTCGTTTCCGCAAAACACCCTACGCTCGGGTCGGAATGAAACTATCTTACACTCTCGGCCATGGAAGATACTTATATTCTCAACAAACCGGAAATAGAAATTTGACAGCTACGTCATAAGCTATTATTTTGCTAGACGGCGTCCCACGGGAAGCGGCAAAGAAATCAAAATACTACTAAATCTAAGAAAATTAGCATAAAGAAACATTTTATATTTTTTTTTAGTGTAATATCGTATTTATTTCACTCTTGATTAAAGAAAAACTATATTCTAACTCGTGGCTTCGCCACTATTGAAATTGTGTTTTTTCTAAGAAAATCGTGAAATTAAATAAATCTTATACTGAAATCAGCATATATCTTATATATATAATGTTTTAATATCAGTAATGTAACTAAAAATATATGAAATTAGTGCTGCACTTACGAATGTAGGGAGTGTTCTGTTGACAAATAATCATAGGAATGAAAACAGCGTTTAAAAGTGTGTATTTTGTGGCCTAGTTTGGTAATTTTACTTCATACACAATATTGGTTCATCAAACGAGTCAATTTGAAGTGATATTAATTAACGATATGTCGATTATGTCACCCCCCCCCCCAACTGCCAGATACGGCTCATTTACATTTCCTTTATATCGTTTTGCTTTTTTATATATAGAACTGATTTCAATCGCGTGAAGTACACACTTTGTTATGCGTAACTTATCACTAACATGTATAATTAAAACATAAAAGTTTACTTTTCGCAAGGTTCAGAGCATTGTTTTTAAAATGCTGAGCAGCCGTGATGGTAATATTATAACAAATGTGGTCACGTGTGACCAAATTAACATGGTAAACGACAATTCTTGGTCTTAATCTATCATGCTTCGTTCTTGTTTCATTAGAAAGGTCGTGATCTAGGAAGTCCTTTAAGTTTAAGTGTCAGCTATATACATTTCTGACACCAGTTTTTGGGGAACCACGAATTTGACCTTAAACCGGAATGACTCGCGCTGTTCCTTGGCAACCTTTTTCTCGATGTCATCAGTGCGAATACTGACGTGAGCAGGGAGCCCCTACTACGGGACATTAAGGTGGTGAAGTCCGTTATAAAGACAATCGGGGGTGAGCAGATTGGCATTGTGGGATACACCACCCAGGATACGGCATTTATCTCCAGACCAGGTGACACTAATGCTTTATTGGGGTCGATTCCCGCCCCCATGCCCCACCCGCCCTATTATTGCCCAATTGATAAGTGTACATGTACCTGTCTGTATTATATACAACAACAAAGAACACGCACAGTTACCCGACCAGTTGGATGAGAACCCCACAAAACCTCTAAACTCTTATAAACAAAATGTATTAAATACAATTACAGCATGCACGTGCTATACGCAATAGAGTAATATGTTTAAAGGGGCCCGCTCACCAATTTTATTTTTCTTCTTGTTCGATTATTTCACCATTTCACCGATATATTAATTTTTTGAATAGACACCAAATAACCATTTGAACATGTTCCCTTTGTTGAATCAACCATTCATTTATCAGCTTTATGACTATTTATTTTCATTTTTACTTTTTAGGCCACGCCAAACTTAACTTCTGTTTTACATATTTTCAAGAACATTTTTAGGGCGAGCGAGCGAAAAACAAGTCATACTTTTATTATTTCAATAATATAACCTAGCGGCGAAAGGCGACTTTGATAAACAAATAAAAAAGACATTCTAAAGGCGAGCTTAAAAGTTGTATATAACATTCACCTTCACATATTTTATGCAAAACACGCTTTATCTGATCGATATATGCTGTTACACCCTGAGAAGATATGTGTTTTTTTATTCAAATTTATATTACAGAAATATGTTGTGCAGATATCAATATGTACATTTCTTGAAGAAAATAATAATTGATTAGGTTGATATTCGAAACGTTAATAATATTAGCTCAACATTTACCAAACAGGACATTTTTCATTTCATAATAAATTTTTGATGCCACTTGTAAATTAAGTCGCCAAGAGCTGGTTTTGATACCTCAGGAGTTAGTAGTAGATTACCAAAGATCAATTGTCAGTCACTGGCCATATTCTTTGGACAGCCAATCCAATTGTTACCATAGTTTGAATCATGGTCAAATCCTCCAATTTTTCAAGTACAATCCGTTTACTGCCATGATTGGTAAGTCTTCCCAATCCAATGTGTCTTTTTGATGTTCCAAGAAAATGTAAATATTATGAAACTGCTAAGCCCAACCACACTTTCTTCTGTAATGGTGCCTATAATTCTTTTTCTATTTTGCCTCATGAAATTAAAGGGAATATAATCTCCCGTTAGTCATGCAAGTCGAACCGCAAAATGATATCCGGATGATAGGATATTAACTGATTTTGCATTATGATATGGTCTTAATCAACTTGGTTTCAGGTGCAGATACAGAATAGTATGTTCCACCATCATGTGTTAAACACTCAATTCAGACAGGTTGACAAATAATACGCCATTATTGTTGATATCCTCAACTTATCGACTTTTCAAAAACAGGCATTATTAATTTTGATTAGAAAATTGAAGGCATATGTTTAACATTTAACTTGTAAACAATTTAAGAAATACTACGAAAAAAGTCTCGGCAAAATTCTAGGTGCTAGCCCATTTTTTACTTTTTTAAAAAAATAATGCATTTCGGAAAATCCGACGAACAACTGATCAATTTGCTGTGACCTTAATGTATTAATTTTTATTCATATCTGATTCGCAATTTTTTTTAACATTAATATAAATTTTGATCTAAATAAGGCCATTTGCATGGACCGTGCAGAATAATTGAGTTGGTTATTGATGTGAAACTGGGGCCATACGAGTCATGAGCTGAACTCGTGACTTTTAAGCATCAAGTTCACTACCAGAACCTTTTGTAATTGATAAAGCAGATATTCGTTCGGATCAGAACCATAACAATATTTAAAGTCTAAATTTATAAGTATCTTCATTGACGCGTCAGGTGTGCGTTCTTTAAAAGTATAGCCCTTACAGGTTTGATTCGATATTGGTATTTTTTTCTATAAAGATATGACAACTTGGTCAGTATCAAAACTGTTCTAAGCAAGGCTAGACCTGCCTTTATTATAAGTATAAGTATATGCATGTGTATACATATCAGCATGATATAAATTATAATATCACCAAGGTCCGAATGTGCGGTTTGATGACGTGGAGACGGCGGTGGGTGCGGAAGTAAACCGGCTCCGGCAAGTGGGAGTCAACAAAATTATCGCCCTTGGCCCCGCTGGATTCCATATGGACAAGCGGGTCGCCGCCATTTCCGGTGTGGACGTCGTGGTCGGCGGACACACAGACACCTTCCCCTACACAGGCAAGTAGCATTCAAGCTCACAATGAAGAGGCGCGTGTTAATAATTAAACGTAAATATATATTATAATATTCAAACATTGGTGTCTATAACGTCAGAAGGAATGGATTCATAGCTGTACTGAAAATGCCTTCAGTTTACAGATTTATTTCTGCATATGACGGTTAAGTAATGATCGAAATAACAAATGGAGTCAATATGCTCACGTTGTACTTACAAACACGTGTTGTTCTTATACAATTGCAAAAACAAGGTACATCAGCACAAATCTACGAGTCTTATTATGCCGAGTATCATTTATGGTCATCATAATGCCAGGTGGTGGTGAACCAGATGGACGGTGGCCTTGCACTTGTTGTGCAAGCGTTCACGTTTGGCAAGTACCTCGGATACCTCAACGTCACGTTCGACGTCGCCGGCAAAGTCATCGATTATGGCGGCAACCCGATTCTCCTAGACGCCAGCGTCGAACAGGGTACAGCTAATCAAAAAAAGATACTGCCAAATGAACATTCTATTTTTAAGGTATTGTAAATCATTACTAATTGACAATCACTGCATACTACACGTTAGTATTTGATGTTGTTAAAACAACTTTCAATGCTATTTCTTCATGCTGATAATGACTTTGTCAGGCATACTGTGTTTACGAAGTAATAACTTTAACATGGTGTTTAGTTTAGTATATAGTATATAGTTTCGGTAACAGTTTTTTTATCATAATATTGATGTAAGTTTAATGACTGTTATCATGATTATGAAGCTAAAGAAAGAAAAACGCGGCCCTGACATCACAAATAATTTCAACTCAATCTTTTCCGTAACAGCATGGCAGTTATTGCATATGTTTCTAAATAGAGTGACATTCTTACGTTGAAAATAAGCAACACTGACATGATATCTCTGCCGTACCGGTTAGCGAGTTTACCGCATAAGCTGATGTGCCAACAACCAATAAGACATGGAACAACTTCCAGTAAACGCTTACAGTCGAGGTTCACCACTTGACGTCGTCACCATCGATGAAAATGGTGTACGTTGGAGCGACTATCTGTTGAACAAACGTTGTTGTTTTTTAAGGAAATTTGAGAATGAAACTTTTCCAGACGCGGCGATGCTGCGCGAGCTTCCTACTTGGCGGGAGCCGGTGAACGCTCTACAGACTCGCGCTATTGGGTCTACCAAGACGCTGCTGGACGGACAGAGGGACCACTGCCGCTACTTGCTACCACTTCAAATAATTAACACGTATAAGCATCTTTATTTGCCAATTGGCTTTTAGCTTAAACTTCTCCGTATTAAACACTGCCATTCCAATTCAATTATATCCTTATGCAATACCGGGATAAAGTGGTTTGAGGTGAATTTGCAAAAAAGTACGTACAAGTTTTGAACGTAAAAATGGTGACTATGTAAGTAATCCTTTATGTATTGATTATGATTGCATCATTGGTATCAACTAGCGCAAAATCACTAGTTAATAAAAAATACCCTTATATTCTTTAGAATACCACCTACAACCATTAAGCAGTCGACTTAATCTTTAATGCACCAGTCAATTGTAACCACGCCCCCGGGGATAGCCGGGGAAATGGGCCGTGCTTTTACCTTTCAGTTGGCCCCGCAGTGCCGGGTGACCTGGGGCCGTGTTTACAATTGACTGGTGCATAAGAATGAAACTTTCGCGGCCTTTGAAAGATCCGCCTATCATCCGATACACACTCCCTGCGTCTGAACATAGTGTGTTTACCGACTTGATGAACATTTTTTTGATTTGTTATGTATTACATGTATCAAACACTTTCCGCATATTGTATGTGTTGAGTGTAAAATAAAACATTCACTGTAAATGGTAAAACTGCACGGACGAACAACCAAACAGAAGTAGGTTATAAATGTATCCTCCTCAAAACCAACCCTAAGGTCGCGGGATCGAGCTCTACCTAGGGCATTTTCTCTTAGACTATATCTCGCAAAATCAGTGTTGTTTGCTACAAAGACCTTGTATAAAAACGTGATTCTAAACTAGCAGATTATGTCACAATCCAGCTAAAGTATTGAAACATAAGCTAGAAAAAATATTAAGCAACAATTTATGCGTTTGTTTGAATGATGCTATCCCTTGGATTTACCGTGTTTCCCACCTGCAGGTAAAATTGTTAGGTCACGGACGGAATGGTGGATTACTTTGCGCGCTTGGGCGTGAACGGAAGTCACTAGGCACCCGCCGCTATCGACATCGTAAACAGTGGAGGAGTTCGCGTTCCTGTTCCAAAAGGTGCGTTTATAGAAGTCATTGTAGAGTTCCTGTACCAAGAGGTTCGTTTATAGAAGGCATTGTAGCGTTCCCGTACCAAGAGGTTCGCTTATAGAAGTCATTGTAGAGTTCCTGTACCAAGAGGTTCGTTTATAGATGGCATTGTAGCGTTCATGTACCAAGAGGTTCGCTTATAGAAGGTAATTGTAGCGTTTCTGTACCAAGAGGTTCGTTTATAGAGGGTCATTGTAGCGTTCCTGTACCAAGAGGTTCCTTTATAGAGGGTCATTGTAGCGTTCCTGTACCAAGAGGTTCCTTTATAGAGGGTCATTGTAGCGTTCCTGTACCAAGAGGTTCGTTTATAGTATGTCATTGTAGCGTTCCTGTACCAAGAGGCTCGTTTATAGTAGGTCATTGTAGCGTTCCTGTACCAAGAGGCTCGTTTAAAGAAGGTCATTGTAACGTTCCTGTACCAAGAGGTTCGTTTATAGAAGGTCATTGTAGCATTTCTGTACTAAGATGTTCTTTTATAGGTCATTATAGCGTTCCTGTACCAAGAGATTCGTTCATAGAAGGTCATTGTAGCGTTCCTGCACCGAGAGGTTCGCTTATAGAAGGTCATTGTAGCGTTCCTGTACCAAGAGGTTCGTTTATAGAAGGTCATTGTAGCATTTCTGTACTAAGATGTTCTTTTATAGGTCATTGTAGCGTTCCTGTACCAAGAGATTCGTTCATAGAAGGTCATTGTAGCGTTCCTGTACCGAGAGATTCGTTCATAGAAGGTCATTGTAGCGTTCCTGTACCAAGAGGTTCGTTTATAGAAGGTCATTGTAGCATTTCTGTACTAAGATGTTCTTTTATAGGTCATTGTAGCGTTCCTGTACCAAGAGGTTCGTTTATAGAAGGTCATTGTAGCATTTCTGTACTAAGAGGTTCGTTTATAGGTCATTGTAGCGTTCCTGTACCGAGAGATTCGTTCATAGAAGGTCATTGTAGCGTTCCTGTACCGAGAGATTCGTTCATAGAAGGTCATTGTAGCGTTCCTGTACCGAGAGGCTCGTTCATAGAAGGTCATTGTAGCGTTCCTGTACCGAGAGGTTCGTTTATAGAAGGTCATTGTAGCGTTTCTGTACCGAGAGGTTCGTTTATAGAAGGTCATTGTAGCGTTCCTGTACCAAGAGGTTCGTTTAAAGAAGGTCATTGTAGCGTTCCTGTACCAAGAGGTTCGTTTATAGAAGGTCATTGTAGAGTTCCTGTACCAAGAGGTTCGTTTATAGAAGGTCATTGTAGCGTTCCTGTACCAAGAGGTTCGTTTATAGAAGGTCATTGTAGCGTTCCTGTACCAAGAGGTTCGTTTATAGAAGGTCATTGTAGCGTTCCTGTACCAAGAGGTTCGTTTATAGAAGGTCATTGTAGCGTTCCTGTACCAAGAGGTTCGTTTATAGAAGGTCATTGTAGCGTTCCTGTACCAAGAGGCTCGTTTATAGAAGGTCATTGTAGCGTTCCTGTACCAAGAGGCTCGTTTATAGAAGGTCATTGTAGCGTTCCTGTACCAAGAGGCTCGTTTATAGAAGGTCATTGTAGCGTTCCTGTACCAAGAGGCTCGTTTATAGAAGGTCATTGTAGCGTTCCTGTACCAAGAGGTTCGTTTATAGAAGGTCATTGTAGCGTTCCTGTACCAAGAGGCTCGTTTATAGAAGGTCATTGTAGCGTCCCTGTACCAAGAGGTTCGTTTATAGTATGTCATTGTAGCGTTCCTGTACCAAGAGGTTCGTTTATAGTATGTCATTGTAGCGTTCCTTTACCAAGAGGTTCGTTTATAGAAGGTCATTGTAGCGTTCCTGTACCAAGAGGCTCGTTTATAGAAGGTCATTGTAGCGTTCCTGTACCAAGAGGCTCGTTTATAGAAGGTCATTGAAGCGTTCCTGTACCAAGAGGTTCGTTTATAGAAGGTCATTGTAGCGTTCCTGTACCAAGAGGTTCGTTTATAGAAGGTCATTGTAGCGTTCCTGTACCAAGAGATTCGTTCATAGAGGGTCATTGTAGCGTTCCTGTACTAAGAGGTTCGTTTTTCGATGGTCATTTTCACTTATGATTCAATTGTTATTAAAGATTTTATTGGCCGATTTTGTACGTTTGTGCAAGTTTTTATTAAAAAGCTATAATGTTGTTCTAATGCCTTAGTTTCTCTCTCTATATAGATGTGAAGCAGATAATAGTGCGACCTTGTTGTAGGAAAGGAGAGCCTCACCCATCAGATAACGTAGGCTAATGTACTTGCAATTGAAGAGACATTTATTTATATCTTACACAGGAGTTTTGACCGCTGGAGATGCAAATGCAATTTTTCCGTTCCGGAACGAAGTGGACCTTGTGCGCGTGCGCGGAAGTGACGTCTGAAAGCAACTGGAGCACTCCGTGAGGGAGTACAGCTCAAAAATAATGTTATTAATTGGAAAATACTGAACAGGAAAGGTTAAAGCAAACTGCCACATCTAGTCGAACTCAGATACAATATTTTAAGGTTCACCATCGGTATGTTCTACATGTATTATTTTTATTATTTATAATACATATTTTAAATTTAAATTGCCAGTCCACTTTTCAGGAGTCCGAGTAAGGTATAACGTCAACAAGCCGGTCGGCCAGCGCGTAGTAAGCGTTGACGTCAGATGCCGAGACTGTGACGTCCCGACCTACTCCCCACTGGAGAACGACACCATTTACAGCGTGTTGATGACAAACTTCGTAATCGAGGGCGGGGACGGCTTCTCATTCCAACCTATTGAACGTGTACTCTACAGTAAGCAGCTTGGAATGTTAATTAAAAGTGTTGGATTCAAGTATCAAGATGAACTGCAATATGAAATATTCGATATTCACAATTATCTGTATTTTTTGTCCGTGATAAGCCTTCTACGGAGAGTAATGGACTGAACAGCTACTTGTCAATGACGTTTCTTGTTTCATAGGCACTGCATACGTATATATGCCCATGAACCAGTATGTCTACTCATTCAGATCTGCTACAAATCAATTTTGAAGTAAAAACGTATTATATATCATTCCGCTTTAATATATTCTAGAATACAGTAGTAGTTGTTGTAACACCACTCATGAACATTATCATTATCAATGTATAATGTCAAAGCATACATACATATATCGTGGAAAAAAACTCGAGCACATTAGTTTCTGATGCCATGCTAAGCTTAATTGCCTTTTATTCAGGTATCCTTGACGTGGACCATCTGACGGTGTACATAGAGAACCACAGCCCAGTGTGGGCGGAAGAGTAGGGCCGGACCACATTCCAAACGGCTGACCTTACTTCCGCCGAGTCGCGGAAACAAACCAAATTGAAAAAGACCACGCACCGATCTTCTCAGATGATTTAATAAGTTGATCTAGAAAATGCAAGTCAAACTGGATGGTTGATATTTTATTTTCCTGAACGTTTTTGGCTCAATTCAAGTTGTTTCGCATACATAGACACACGTTTGAAACTGAACATGATATCAGATCTCAATCAAATGTTTTACACAGACTTTGTAGAGCTGATTCTCAATGAATCTGTACATTGCAGTATGTGATGTTTGCTTCTTCAAACATCCTCAGTCTAGTATACGCCAGCGTGGACAATAACAATGTATGTTTATTAAGTACAGCATGGTACACTATTTATATGTTTACAATACTTTTTACTTACCTTTTATCTCGACAATAAAAAGAAGAAAAATAATGTTATAAGTATAATTGATCAGATTTAGAGCCTCAGTGCCACTTACGATTAAACAGTTAAAAATAAATAAAATAAAAGTGAGTATATATAAAGTGATAGCGTCTCATATAATGTCTTATAAAATTCCGAGGTCTACTTTATTAAAAAAGAAATGTATGGGAGATACCAACGAAATTCTAATCTGTTCCACTGACTTACTATATGCTAATGAGGTATATAAGTGGGCGGAGCATAGCATCAACTTTGTTTAGTGAACAATCGCAGATAGGTACTTGCTCATGTTTTTGTAAAATGCACTTTCTTTGTATGATGGAATCTAAGATACTAAAAATGGAACCCATCAGCAAATGTTGATATTTGCTTGAAAACCACGGAATTATTCAGTATCAATCTTGACACACGCTCACTGATTGGCTATGTTTAAATTTTGTGAAGAAATTTAGATTATCTGATAGGTTTATGTAACTTTCTTTACCATAGCCCATTTCACAGTGGTTCCGTAAAACGTCGGAGAGTTTCGGTATTTCCATTCACGTGGCGAATGATGACCCGCCGACTGTGTTCGCCAATCGTAAAACGTCGGAAAGTTTCGGTATTTCAAATCGCGAAGCGAATAATGACCTCACTGTGTTCGCCAATCAAATGCTGGTAGAATATCTTCTAACATGTCATTAGGTCTCCAAAAATATAGAGTCGGTCGGTAGGTATATTGTTTTTTTGTAATCCGGCGTGTTGGATGTTGTAAGCTGATTGTTGAAACCATCGATATGAGTTAACTTAAATAATTTGTGGGAAGGTTAGATTGCCGATGGTCTTGCTGTGTGGAATAAGCTTATATGAAGTTTTAGCTTCTTGATGGCAGAACGCTGTACAGATTATCACAATATATGCATTGCGGAGCCATTTCAAATTTCAACGGAAGTCATCGTTGTTAAGCAACAATACAGCAAATATCTCTAAAATATTGTGGTCATCGTCTATTTTTTCAACAAAGAAAACAAATACGTTTCGAATACTAGCGTCCGTTAATTTGCGAGACAATGAAATTCGGAGGAAAATGGACTATGCGTTTAAAGTGAATACTACGTCACTCTTGTGTATCATTTATAAAAGTATGAATCCCGACCCTGTTGGGTCAGTGTCTGACTCAGTCAATGTTTACATATTATCGCAAATTTGAAAATCTGATGTTGCCATTTGAACCGAGGGTTTTGAGGTTTTTAGTGTCAAGACAATATTATTTTCACCTTTATTCAACAAACCATCGATTATACAAGGCATTGCCGCATTCAGCACTCTCAGTGCTTTGATTAACGACGGACATAGGACTAAACATAACTTCTCTCAATGATTACAAGACTGATGAAGTAAGAGAAACTTCAAGGACATTGTATCAAGCCCATTGGCAAGATTCTGTCTAAATGCGATAGTTACCGAAATACTTGTCTGGTTCCCTGCTTACTGATATACAATAACGATAGTGTTAGGGGAAGGAACTCTAAACTACCGAAATACACCCAACGTAACGAGCAACGATAGAATGAACAATTATCGTACATAAAATATAAGAGCTTGAGAACGTTCATTGGAAGCTAAGTAAGAACCCATAGGGGTTAAACTACACTAGCCCACACATGTATGACCATTCATCGCACCCAACGGCACATAAACCAACCCCAATAATGCATCAGAACAGCTAAATTCCAGTGATGCAATATTTGGACGATTGACAAAAGTAAATATCTCGTTTGAAGAAAACCACCCCAATTATATCGAAGTTTGTTAGCTTTATAACTTCTGTTATGTAAATACTGCCGTATGCGTATACTTGGTTAGATGTATATGGTAGTATTAAAGCAAGGTCTCTGTCGAGGCTTTTATTGCTCCTTACCTTGTTATTAGGACCTGTTTGTAGTAAGATCGTATTCTTATCTGTTTAGTACTAAAGAAGATTATATATTATATAACCCTGTTTAATCATTATATATGACTCCTTTCTATATAATTTACCAGCATGTACCATTAGAAACCGAGGGCCGAGCGCAAGGTGGACATAACTCCTACTGTTTGTAGACACCGAGAGCTGTGCTCCAGGCGGACATAACTCCTACTGTTTGTAGAAACCGAGGGCTGAGAGCCAGGCGGACACAACTCCCACTGTTGTAAAAACCGAGGGCTGAGCGCCAGGCGGACACAACGCTTACTGTTTTTAGAAACCGATTGTTGTGTGCCAGGCGGACACAACTCCTTCTGTTTGTAGAAACCGAGGGCTGTGTGCCAGGCGGACATAACTCCTACTGTTTGTATAAACCGAGGGTTGTGCACCACCGGCGGACATTACTTCTACTGTTGGTAGAAACCGATGGCTGAGCGCCAGGCGGACATAACCCTTACTGTTTGTAGAAACAGAGGGCTGAGAGCCAGGCGGACATAACTCCTACTGTTTTGTATATGAAGCTACTTATTGCACAGAGCCCTCAAAATGTATCAAGATGTCTTTCATTGGCTCGCCCAAAACCTTTTTAATTAAGGCGCTCTTTCCATATATCAGGATGCTGACGGTATCCCCGTATAGAATTGGTGACATTGAACCATAGTTATGCGTTGAGAAAGAAGATGTATAATATATTGCTAATATAATGTTTAAAATCGGAAATGTTTCCTTGATGACAATATCGAAATATACATAGCAAAATTACATACCACATAAACTACAATAAACTACAATGCTATTATCTACATTGTTATTTAGCTTTCTATTAGCAACCAGCGTAAAACATATATTATAATAATTTATCTTGCATCAAAACGTAACTGTACCGTCTGGAGTAACAGGACTCACATACCTTAAGGAAGAAACCAATGCATTAGAGCCAACGGCCAGAGCATACCTCCATTATCGTTGGTACGCGGTGTTAAAAGATTAAGGAGAATTTGGGACGCACAATCTGGCGAAAAGGAGAATTTGTGACGCAAAATCTGGCGAAATGAGGTAAGCAGAAACCGCTCCGTACAATGATTCTAAAACTCGTTTGAACACAAATCGTAATGCATGATTTGGATACAAATAATTAGTATTAGGCACGCAAGCCATACATTGTAAGCCATGATTAGAATGCGCAGAAACAAAGTCATGGGTTTAACACACCTCGGCGTCTTGGTTCATCACTTTTGTGGTGAAAGTTGTTGACAGGCTGGCTACATACATTCTTGATGAGCAGACCATCTTTACAACCGGTGTCCTGATTTAATTAAACAATAGGTATGTGAATACATGGATGATACATAGTTAACGTTCATTAATGCATATAGAGAGTATTATAGACATGTCTTTACAAAACTGCAAGATGTATTCAAAATAAAATGTTTTCAATGTTATTGAAATGAAAGCTACATTTAAACCATTGAAATGAAATGGGGGACATTTTAATCGAGTGTTTTTTTGGTTGGCTGTCTACGTTCTCGATCAGTACCAGTCCAGGATATAACAAACCGCCGCACTTTATTAGCTCTTCATTCAAAGTAAACAGAACTTAACATTCAACTTACAATTTCATTGTGTATCGTGTAATACAACTGGAATAAAGTATGGAGTTAAAACAAAACATATATATCTTCATATTGACTTGTACTCTGACTGTCGCTTTAACGTTTGAGCTAACGATCCTTCACACAAACGACGTTCACGCGAGATTTGACGAACTTAACAAATACGGATCCGACTGCAGCAATGAGGATGCACAATCCGGCGCGTGTTTCGGGGGCGTTGCTAGGAGACATACGAAGGTTAAAGAGATAAATGGAAGCCATGAAAACGTGTTGTTCCTGGACGCGGGGGATCAATTTACGGGAACGCCGTGGTTCACCGTACACAGAGGCCAGGCAACAGCCCATTTCATGAATCTGCTGGATTATGACGTCATGGTGAGGCAACTTTTTCATACATACATAATAGTTAAAAACATCCTTATTTCTCAAACCTCGATTTCCCGCGTAAAGTTGGCGAAATTTTCTTGATAAACAGCTGGCGAATTTAGCTTTGACTATTGTGTTTTATTTCAATTCATGTTTCCGTTTAGAACACTGGGAAAGGGTTAAATGACCCGGAGTGCGCAGTGACAACCCACTCCCCTCCCGACAAAAACTGCTTAGGATACTCAGAAAAATAAAAATGAAAAAAGAATTTGCACGAAAAGAGAATTTATAAATATATCTGTAATATTCTGTTTTAACATCAATAATCTTATGAAATAGATGTCTGGTGTACTGCACGCATGTACGTTTGCTATTTGAATCGCATTTTAAGGATAGGACAGGGTTTTTTTTGGACAAATAATCATAGGAATGAAAATCGTGTTTAAAAAGTGTTTTTTACTGCCAAGTTTTGTGTTTTTATTTCAACAATATTGATTCATCAAACGTGTCCCTTTTAAGTGATGTTTAAAAGCGACTAGTCAATTATGTCACCAATCCCCCTAATTGTCAGATGCGGCTGATTTACATTTCCTTTATATATGGTTTTGCTTTCTAAATAAAGAACCGATTTCAATTGCGTAATGTTTAAATGATATTAAGAAGAATTTATACTTAAAGTGAAAGCATTTACAATGTATGTTTACTTTTCACAATGTTCATGCTACCATGATGAAACTGGGGTAGATTAGATTTCTTAAAAATCGTTCAATATCCATCACAAATGAAGTCAAGATAATAGAGTTATAGAAGGCAAGTCAGCACTATTGTTTATTTCATGACTATTTACACCTCAACTTCCATTCCTAAAATGAACTGCCTTTCGGCAATTGCGTTCATCAATCGATGAACGCAACATCTTCGGATATGTCCGGATCGCAATTCATCGCATAACAATATACATGAAAACTATTGATCTTGTTATTGTTTGTATTGTGTCAGCAGGTCCCGTAAAATATAAATCACTATTTTAGAAAGTGCTAAGTTATTATATTTTAAACGCTTTGTTGCCCAAAGAGTTTCAATTTTACGTTTAAAAGTGATTTCAAGTGGTTGATCTTTTTCCGCGTTATTGTGACGTCATTTGAAAAAAAATGTCTCCGGTAACAGTCGGGTCGTCCTATTTACAGAATGGGTCAGAAAGGATTACTGAAAGGTAATCCGAAATGAAATGAAGTATTTTTTAATGTTTTTTTAACAAAATAATGAACTATTGGTGTAAATATAAGGAATGAATTGCGGGGTTGATGTCATTATCGGTGATATGAACGCAATTGTTCTGGTCAAAGTACGCGTGGAGTCCTTCGGACTCCACACACTTAGACCAGCCCAATTGCGTTCATACACCGATAATGACATCAACCCCGCAATTCATTCCTTAAATAAAAGGTGAATAGGTCTTGGATACATTCTTTATATTATGTTTGTAATAATCAGGGGCGTAAATAGGGCCTACAAAAGCTTGTACCCCCCGATCATTCCACATGAGTTTGGGGACTTTTATATGGACATAACACACACTCTATTTGCAGTGATTAGAATAAAATCAAGCAATACAACATGTACATAGTTAAAATAAACTCTGAATTTGCTTGGTTAAAATAAAACAAACTGTTGTGTAGGTGTTCGAATAGCTAGTTGTTATTGCCTTTTTGGGTTATCTACATTTTGTCATTTTTTTTTAAAAAGTTGAAGGCCCAGGCCTACGAGGCCTATATGTAGCTACGCCGCTGGTAATGTTGTATCTCTGGCAATTAACTGAATGGTTTGAAAACATTTGTTTTTAACGTATTGAGCAGCCGTTATTATAATCACTTATGATGGTCACGTGTGATCAAATTTAAATAGAAATCAGCACCTCTTTGTCTTAATCTATTTGGTTTTTTTTTTTAGAAAATCGTGAATTGGGTTGTTTTTGTTGAAGTGCCAGCTATATAATTTTTTTAACTCCAGTGTTTGGGGAACCACGAATTTGACCTTAAACCGGAAGGACTCGCGCCGTTCCTTGGCAACCTATCTCTTCGTGTCATCAGTGCCAATGTTGACGTCAGCGAGGAGCCCCTACTACGGGACAAAGTGGTGAAGTCCGTGGTAAAGACGGTCGGGGGTGAGCAGATTGGCATTGTGGGATACACCACCCAGGATACGGCATTTATCTCCAGACCAGGTGACACTAAAGGTCTTACGGGGTGTATGAGTCCCCTGTGCCACCTAAACTTGACCAAGTGATATTTGCATACTAAAATGGCCGAACTGTTCTTGGGGGAGGACCGCAAAAAACTTCGTTACAAAATGTTTTCCGGTTTTGGGAGAGAATAACCCGTTCAAACTTGAGTCCCCCGAGCACTTTATCCTGCAGCCGCCACTGACTGGACCTTGTTTAAAAAAAAACAAAAAAAAAAACAGTCACGTAATATACGCAACAGAGGTCATTATTTTAAGGGGTCTGCTCATCAATTTTGTTTAAAGGGGCCCGCTCACCCATTTTTTTAAGGGGTCCACTCACCGATTTTGTTTAATGGGGCCCGCTCACCAATTTTGTTTAATTTTGTCCGCTCACCAATTGTGTTAATGGGGCCCGCTCACCATTTTCATGGACATTGAATAATAAATGAGTTGGTTTATGTTGATGTGAAACTGCCTTACGATTCATGTGCAGAACAAGTTCACTTTTACATTTACAAGTACATTTTGTAATTGATATAACAGGTATTTGTACAGGATCCTTACAATAGGTAATGATGTATTTAAATTCAGGACGCGTAAGTATTTTACTGGCACGTCTGATGTGCGCTCTAAAAATAAAAGATATATTATTGAAAAGGTGCAATAGTAGCTTACAGGTTTGACAAAAGTTTACATTATGTTTTAGATGGATCAGACCAGTATCAAAACTGTTCCAAGCAAGGCTAGACCTGCTTTTATTATAAGGATTAGATTGTACATGTGTATACACATCATCATGCTATATAATATCACCAAGGTCCAAGTGTGGGGTTTGATGACGTGGAGACGGCGGTTAAGGCGGAGGTGGACCGGCTTCGGCAGGAAGGGGTCAACAAAATTATCGCCCTTGGTCACGCTGGATTCCAGATGGACAAGCGGGTCGCCGCCATTTCCGGTGTGGACGTCGTGGTCGGCGGACACACGGACACCTTCCTCTACACAGGCAAGTACCACTCAAGCTCACAATGATGAAGCACGTGTGACTAATTAAACGGAAATATGTATTATACTATTTAAACATTGGTGTTTATAACGTCAGAAAGAATGGATACCTATTTTTACTGGAACTGCCTATAGTTTACAGAATCTTTTCTTCAGATATAAACGGTTTAGTAATCATATACATTTTAAAATACGTGTTGTTCTTATACAATTACAAAAACATGTGGATCAGCACGTATCTTTGAATCTTATTATGCCGAGTACCATTTATGGTCATTATAATGCCAGGAACTCCGCCCTCGCGCGAGACGCCAGAAGGGCCTTACCCGGTGGTGGTGAACCAGATGGACGGTGGCCAGGCACTTGTTGTGCAAGCGTTCACGTTTGGCAAGTACCTCGGATACCTCAACGTCACGTTCGACGTCTCCGGCAAAGTCATCGATTATGCCGGCAACCCGATTCTCCTAGACGCAAGCGTCGAACAGGGTACAACTAATCGTAGAATGCATAATTTAAAGACATTGCCAAATTATTATTCTTATATTTTTCACTTATCGTCAATCATACATAATTGATAGTCATTGCATATTTCACTTACGTGCATGATCTTGTCAAAACATTTTAATAGCTATTTTTGGGATATTGTTACAACATAATTATTTACCTAAACTATATTTACCTAAACTATGTGTTTATACAGGTATAGAAAACTTTACTTTTAATTAACTAGTTAATTTTTCTCATTATTATGGAAAGAAAATTCGGGTCCGACATAACGAAACATATTGTCATTTCAACTAATTCCTCTTATTCCACAGCAGCATGGCAGTTATTGCACATGTTTCTTAATAAAGTAACGTTGAAAATAAGCAACATGGACATGATATATCTGTCGTAATACCAGTGAACCACATCAGCTGCTGTGCCAACACTCAATAAGGCATGAGACAGCTTCCGGTCGAACGCGCACTGTTTTCTCTCTTTTTAATGTTTATTTGCGAACACAACGTAAGTTGTCCTACTTTTCCAGACGCGGTGATGCTGAGCGAGCTATCTACGTGGCGGGAGCCGGTGATCGCCCTGCAGACTCGCGTTATTGGGTCTTCCAAGACTCTGCTGGACGGACAGAGGGACCACTGCCGCCTTAGAGAATGCAACCTCGGTAATTATGCCGCTTAAAGGCCTCCCAGTCCAGTCAAAGTTATTTTCTTGCCAAATCAGTATTACGAGGACTCACCACTATTAAATCTAGTTGAAACCTAATTGAGAAATAACAGGAGTAATAACACCGAAATTTGGAGACGAGATCCATTACATTCTAAGATGTCACACGTTACTTACGAAGGAAAATTATTATCATGTCAACAGAAATATTCTCTATTTAAATTGATTAATGTAAGCAAGTTTGTTACGATGATCTGTCAAACACTGCGACATGGCGAGTACCCACTGCTATAAGAACAGATTTTATTTCCATTTACTAAAGTATTAATAAATTTTAACAAAACCGACATGAATGTGTGTTTTCTAACGATGTTATCCCTTAAGTTTACCGAACAATTCCAAGTAAGTGTTTTCCGGCCGCAGGTAACATGGTAGCGGACGGAATGGTGGATTACTTTGCGCGCCTGGACGTGAACGGAAGTCACTGGTCACCCGCCGCCATCGCTATCGTCAACAGTGGTGGAGTGCGCGTTCCTGTTCCAAAAGGTTCGTTTAAAGGTCATTGTAGCGTTCCTATACCAAGAGGTTCGTTTATAGTAGGTCATTGTACCGTTCTTGTACCAAGAGGTTTGTGTATATAGTAGGTCATTGTACCGTTCTTGTACCAAGAGGTTTGTGTATATAGTAGGTCATTGTACCGTTCTTGTACCAAGAGGTTTGTTTATATAGTAGGTCATTGTACCGTTCTTGTACCAAGAGGTGTGTTTATATAGTAGGTCATTGTACCGTTCTTGTACCAAGAGGTGTGTTTATATAGTAGGTCATTGTACCGTTCTTGTACCAAGAGGTGTGTTTATATAGTAGGTCATTGTACCGTTCTTGTACCAAAAGGTTTGTTTATATAGTAGGTCATTGTACCCTTCTTGTACCAAAAGGTTTGTATATATAGTAGGTCATTGTACCCTTCTTGTACCAAAAGGTTTGTTTATATAGTAGGTCATTGTACCCTTCTTGTACCAAGAGGTTTGTTTAAAGTAGGCCATTAAACTAAAGTTGTAACAAGGGAATAAAACATGATTGGTACATTACTGCAAGTGTTGATTGAATAGGTACAATGTCTTAATTCGTTCCTCTCTATATGAATCAGATAAAGTAACCCCACCCTCCAGAAACTGTAGGGCTAGTTTACTTGAAAAAATAGCCATTTATTTATACCTTACCCAGGAGTTTTGACCGCTGGAGATGCAAACTCCATTCTTCCGTTCCGGAACGAAGTGGACCTTGTGCGCGTGCGCGGTAGCGACTTCCGGAAGCAGCTGGAGCACTCCGTGGAGGAGTACAGCCCGTCGGCCGACCCAAGCGGCGGTTTCCTGCAGTTTTCAGGTGGGCATGGACACTAGGACGTCAAACAGTTGATATGAATACCTCTTTTAAGGCAAAATACTAGTATACGTACTTCATCTGTGCATTTCTAATTCTACTTCAAAGGTGTACAAGATGCCATACTGTGGTTTCTTCTTCCATTTCAATCCCGTATTGAAGCGTACGAAGGATCCAGTAACGCTGATTGTGTGTCCACAAGTGAGTTGGGAAATACTGAATAGGAAAGGTTATAGCAAAATGTCACATTTAGTGGAACGCAGGTATAACATTTTTATGTTCACCATCGATATGTTATGTTATTGTCAGTCCACTTTTCAGGAGTCCGAGTAAGGTACAACGTCAACAAGCCGGCCGGCCAGCGCGTAGTTAGCGTTGACGTCAGATGCCGAGACTGTGACGTCCCGACCTACTCCCCTCTGAAGAACGATGACATTTACAGCGTGTTGATGTCAAACTTCATAATCGACGGCGGGGACGGCTTCTCATTTCAGCCTATTGACCGTGTCCTTTACAGTAAGCAGCTTGGGGTGTTAATAAAAAGGGTTGGATTACAATATGAAGATGAACTGCAATATTCAATAGTCAATATTCATAATTATCTCTATCTTTTGTGCGTGATAAGCCTACTACGGCGCTCAAATGACGCTTCCAGTATCATTAAATAAAGCAAAATCGACTGTTTCAACAGCTACACGTACTTGTCAATGCCATTCCTTGTTTCATCCAAGCGTCGTTTTTATACAGTCAGAGTATTCCGAAGATGTTGCTCATTCATTTGCTACAAATCAATTAGTTTGAAATAAAAACGTATAATTTAACATTCCGCTTGATTATATTCAAGAATACATCAGAAATCAACGCTTGTTTTAACACCACCCATAATCACTATAATTGTTAATGTATAAAGTCAAAGCATATATGCGTGCATCGTGGAAAAGCTCGAATACATTAGTTTCTGCTGCCATGGTAAGCTTAGATTCTATTCATTCAGGTGTCCTTGACGTGGACATTCTGACGGCGTACATAGAGAACCACAGCCCGGTGTGGGCGGAAGAGGAGGGCCGAATCACATTCCAAACGGCAGACTTCACTTCTAGCGGGACATCTGGACACCCGGCTGCGGGCGCCATCGCCATTTTCACCGTCATAACTTTACTCATGAACTATTTTCATTAACTTTAAAAGTGTATATCACTATTCCGTCATTTGATAGCACAGCACTATTTCTTTTCGTTATCATTGTGTGGAGTGTTAGCTGCTGCAAAATCATGTATGCAGTGTCGACGTTGAATTCTACAAATGCAACAAATATATTTGTCAGTGGTAGAAATTTGGCTATTTATGCCAAAACGAAGCGAAACAACAGGCAAGAAAGAAAATGACATTTGTATAAGTTGAATATTGTTTGTGCTGTATGTTGTGCTACCTCCATTACTCCTTTCTCAGGTCAGGTGAATGTTGGTGAAACCAATGTTACTGCCGTCTACCATTCATTTTATTGATGTTTTCTAAATAAAACTTTTAACACTTAAAGTATGTTCGGTGGTTGGTACATATAACACATTAGTATACCTCACTTCTACAGAACATATAGTTAAAACGCCAGGGGAATAGTTTCGATTATCAACCCGCACTATCACGCTCTGCCGCATTCGGAGCTCCTCGACATTTTTATTGAAAACAACCTCGGATGTATAATGGACGGTTTACATACTCAGAAATCAGAATGTTTAAGTAGGCCGCGTAGTAGCAATTAAACTGAATGAATTAACTCTCGGGAATATTAGTTATGCTTGCAATAATACACTTCACTGGCAATCAATTTACACTTAGATAAATAAATACAAGTTAAAACACTACATTTAATTTAAGTAATGATATAATTCTAAGATTTACGAACTACTTCTTCTGATGTACTGGCATACATCCGAGGTTGTTTTCGATAAAAATGGCCGAGGAGCTCCGAATGGACCTGCGAACCTGCCGCACTGTTACCCTCTGACGAAATGAACTTACTTTTGTTCGGTATAATAACATAGATAGTGACTGAGGGTGACAGTGCATATTGATAAATTTAATGTAATGTCAAAGAACACCGTGTCCTCTGTAAATATTTTGTCGAATACCAACTGACCCAATACCTTAGACTGATTGGAAATCTGGTTTCACAAATAAAAACCTTAGTTTGATTTTTTAAAAGCCCACATCAAGTCATCGCTAATAGCATTTTGTTCGCAAGTTAATAGAGTAGGAAGGATTGCATAATCATGCGGAGTACATATCGCGTGTCATATCTTTCATCGAGATTTTTCACGCTTCGTGAAATTAAGATGAACCAAGAAGTAAATAAGAGCAATTTATGGCAACTATTGCGTTTCAGATAAACACAAGGTAAAACATAAATAAAGCAATGAATATATTAAAATAAAGACTGACCCGTGAGCTGTGATCATTTTTTTGTCCACTGTTAGATTCCTGAATAGGTAAAGTGTCTCGTTTTAGAGTTACCATTTCAGACTTACCTTACCAGAGTTACTTACCACATTGTATATATATATATATAGCTTCTTATTAAACTGCTGAGGGGTAGAACATATAGTAGTTCTGAACGTAGGTACACACACACACGCGCACGCGCACGCACACGCACACACACACACACACACACACACATATATATATATGTAGGGGCAGGTAATGCGAGGGGATGCGAGATTGTATCCGTTAATGAAACATCGCGGGGAATAGGTAATTATAGACAATTACACAAAAATGAAAATGTATTGACTAAATGACCCTGCCTAATTTTATTTACTATACAACTATTCAAAACGTCCTAAGCCAATGTCGGGTTTAATTTAATAACATTGACACTAGCAAAACACTTGCGTAATGGAAGCAATATATCCTAGTACATATAGGTTTGTCAGTTATTGTTATGAAAGAAGCAGATTGTCAACAATTCATCACATAACACTATTCATTGTAAGGTAATGGGACACACTTATCGGTTACAGTTTGGAACTACTCAGAATAGTTTGTTTATTGCCTTAGAACAGAATTGTTTTAAAAAAAGGAAAGAAGCTTGTCTCGCCTACGGTCTTTCAATGCTCTCAGCGCTTTCATTTCATATTTATGCAAAATCCACCTGACCTCCATCTCTACGTACCACCTTACGAGTTAGTAGCTGTCAGTTTACAAGGTCTTAGAACGAACTGATGTGTCTTTACTTAGTTCATAATGCTCAATTTTAATAGTACAACGCATTGTTTCCCACCAATTTCATTTTCGTATTTTCTTACCATATGTATCGTTACAGTATCTTGTTTCTTTACTCCTCAAAGGAATTGCCCATACATATTATTTGAGGGTAACACTAGCACCCATTGCCATAAGACTCGGATAGCAATAACAATATAAATTACGATCACCTTTAATCGGCACACTTATGATACATGCATGAACCATTGGCGTTGGCGTTTTCAAAAAAAAATCAAAACTATACCCTAAACTATTTTCCAATCTGTCAACGCATTTAGACACATACTAAACGTTAAATAAATAGATATTAAAAGAAATTATAGGAAAACACATTTTGGGAGTTATTTTTCATATTTTGACCTTGAAATTGCTGAAATGAACTTGAACTTGACATGAGAGAGGTCAGATAAGTATTTCTAGTACACCGAATAAACATTTCCGGTGAATTCAGCCGTGCTGGAATACTCCATCTGTCATCCCCACATGCCAGCAGTCACTCGCTGTGACGTAATACTTTTCAAATAAAGAAAATTAATACGTTTCATTTCTTTTATTTTACACTTTATGTAACCAAAATGAGAGTTCAGCGGCCCGATCTTGTCGCATTTACCGGCCCCATCATGACGCATTCACCGGCCCGATTATGTCGCATTCACATAATGCGGCCCCACCATGTCGCATACCTCGGCCCTATTATGTCGCATACATCGGCCATATTATGTCGCAACACGGGCCCCATTATGACGCATTCAACGGCCCCATCATGACGCATTTTACGGCCCCACCATGTCGCATACTTCGGCCCTATTATGTCGCATACACCGGCCCGATATTGTCGCAACACGGGCCCCATTATGACGCATTCAACGGCCCCATCATGACGCATTTTACGGCCCCACCATGTCGCATACTCTGGTCCCATTTTGTCGCATTTACCGGCCCAATCATGTCGTATTCACAGGCCCGATCAGGTCGCATTCACCAGCTCGATTATGTCGCATTCACCGGCTCGATCATGTCGCATTCACCGGCCCGATAATGTCGCATACACCGGCCCGATTATGTCGCATACACCGGCCCGATTATGTCACACATTCCGGTCCCATTATGTCGCATTCAACGGCCCCACCATGTCGCATCGCATTCACCGGCCCCACCATGTCGCATACTCCGGCCCCATTATGTCGCACATTCCGGCCCATTATGTCGCATTCAACGGCCCAACCATGTCGCATACACCAGCGCCATAATGTCGCATTCACCGGCCCGATCAGGTCGCATTCACCGGCACCATCATGACGCATACATCAGCCCCATTATGTCGCATACTCCGGCCCAATTATGTCGCATACTCCGGCCCCTCCGTGTCACATACTCCGGCCCAATCATGACGCATACACCATCCCCATTATGTCGCATACTCCGGCCCCATTATCTCGCATACTTCGGCCCCATTATGTCGCATACTTCGGCCCCATTATGTCGCACATTCCGGCCCGATTATGTCGCATACACCGGCCCGATTATCTCGCATACTCCGGCCCCACCATGTCGCATACTCCGGCCCGACCATGTCGCATAATTCCGCCCCACCATGTCGCAAAGTCCGGCCCCACCATGTCGCATACTCCGGCCACGTTATGTCGCATACTCCGGCCCTAATATGTCGCATATTCCGGCCCCAACATGTCGCATAATCCCGACCCACCATGTCGCATAGTCCGGCCCCACCATGTCGCATACTCCAGCCCCACCATGTCGCATACTCCGGTCACAATATGTCGCATAATCCAGCCCTAATATGTCGCATACTCCAGCCCCACCATGTCGCATAATCCCGCCCCACCATGGCGCATAGTCCGGCCCCACCATGTCGCATACTCCGACCACATTATGTCGCATACTCCGACCACATTATGTCGCATACTCCGGCCCTAATATGTCGCATACTCCGGCCTCATTATGTCCCATACTCCGGTCCAATCATGACGCATACACCAGTCTCATAATCCGGCCCTTATATGTCGCATACTCCGGCCCCACCATGTCGCATAATCCCGCCCCACCATGTCGCATACTCCGGCCACATTATGTCGCATACTCCGGCCCAAACATGTCACATAATCCCGCCCCACCATGTCGCATAATCCCGCCGCACCATGTCGCATAGTCCGGCCCCACCATGTCGCATATTCCGGCCCCACCATGTCACGTACTCCGGCCACATTATTTCGCATAATCCGGCCCTAATATGTCGCATACTCCGGCCCCACCATGTCGCATAATCCCGCCCCACCATGGCGCATAGTCCGGCCCCACCATGTCGCATACTCCGACCACATTATGTCGCATACACCGGCCCCATTATGTCGCATACTCCGGCCCCATTATGTCGCATACTCCGGCCCAATTATGTCGCATTCACCGGCCCCATTATGTCGCATACTCCGGCCCAATTATGTCGCATTCACCGGCCCCATTATGTCGCATACTCCGGCCCCACCATGTCGCATTTACCGGCCCCACCATGTCGCATTTTCCGGCCCCACCATGTCGCATACTCCGGCCCCATTATGTCACATACTCCGGCCCCGTTATGTCGCATTCACCGGCCCCACCATGTCGCATACTCCGGTACCATTATGTCGCATTTACCGGCCCCATTATGTCGCATACTCCGGCCCCACCATGTCGCATATTCCGGCCCTATTATGTTGCATTTACCGGCCCAATTACGTCGCATACTCCGGCCCCATTATTTCGCATACTCCTGCCCCATTATGTCGCATTCACCGGCCCTATTATGTCGCATACTCCGGCCCCACCATGTCGCATACTCCGGCTCCATTATGTCGCATTTACCGACCCCATTATGTCGCATTTACCGACCCCATTATGTCGCATTTACCGGCCCGATCAGATCGCATACTCCGGCCCCATTATGTCGCATACTCCGGCCCAATTACCGGCCCCATTATGTCTCATACTCCGGTCCCACCATGTCGCATACTCCGGCCCCACCTCCGGCCCTATTATGTCGCATTTACCGGTCCCATTATGTCGCATACTCCGGCCCCATCATATTGCATACTCCGGCCTCACCATGTCGCATACTCCGGGCCCCACCATGTCGCATACTTCGGCCCCACCATGTCGCATTCACCGGCCCCATTATGTCGCATACACCGGTCCCATTATGTCGCATACACCGGGCCCATCATGTTCCATTTACCGGTCGAATCATATCGTATTCACCAGCCAAATGACGTTGCATTCACCCATCATGCCGCATACACTGGCCCCATCATTTTCCATTCACCGGTCGAATCATATCGTATTCACCAGCCAAATGACGTCGCATTCACCCATCATGTCGCATACACTGGCCCAATCATGTTCCATTCACCGGCCCGATCTTGTTACATACAACGGCCGAATCATATCGTATTCCCCAGGCCAATGACGTTGCATTCACCAATCATGTCGCATTCAAAGTCCAAATCATGTTGCATTCAGCGGTTCAATGTTGTCGCATTCACCGGCCCCACCGGCTCCATCATGTTGCATTCCGTTAGTAACGGTTTAAGCTATAAAACATTAATTTTCGAAAGCAAATATGAAAAACTTCAATCTAATTTTTTTGTCAGCAATCTTATATCATTGGTTTGAAGATGTTTACGCAAAAATGTGCTCCTTCCAAGACAATGTGTGAAAATAATAGTTCATGCTTTATATTAGCCACAATAATGCACGTTTAGGGAACCTTTTTTAACATTTGGATATTCATTTTGTTCCCTAAACGTAGAGTTTCCAAACCAAAAATCGTCAAAGAATCTGAAGCGGCTGTTTATATGGACTAGCTTTACATTAGCCTGAACCATTTAATCACTAGGTCAGGTTTTCGTCAAACATCACTGGAGTTGGAATGCATTGAATATGACCTTCCAGACTGTTTGCGTGTTCTATTGAATAACCCTAGTATTGTATTTCACTAACATATACCATAATATCTAGAGCAGCGAGGAGTGCATGTCAATTCAACCTCAGTCAAGTTTACTCGACGGCTAGGCTTTGGCGGCAGTAGGCGCCCGAAATCAAGAGATACATGCGGTGGCCCGAACTCGAAAGATACGCGCGGCGTATCCCCAAACACATATTTTTCACAGGCCGTAGGGGTCCCAGTTGGGCGGGGAGTTATAACTCTTCTTTTATCTCTACTTTCGCCGTAGGGATCGCCGTAGGATTATGCCCTAGAGCAGTTCCACGGCGACCACCCGTCGGGGGGATGGTGGCCTTTCGTTTGCCGTGCAGCTTCCCTATGTTCTTAGGAAATACAAATGACTTTTGCGGACCCCTCAAAAATTGCGGCGGCCGTACGGTGCCTGTACGGTGCCATTGGTATTCGTCAGGTTAAAAACCTACGACCGCCGCAGGGACGCCCTAAGGCGACCGTGCGACATCTTTGCAAAGGCCGTACGGCAGCCACAGGTGTTTTGTCTCAACAAATTCAAAATACGGCGTGCGGCTACCCTAACAATTGTAACCGCTGCAGTATGTCACAGAGACTTGAAAGTATGGTGCAGATCCCAACAGCTGCCCCTGGCTTACTTCAAATAGTTGCCTGTGTCCTCATCAGTCTTGACCCTGAAAATAAAAAGTAAAACATTTTATGGGCTGCTTATCACGTCAAGGGACACAATAAAACTATTAATCATAATACATCTGCGGTGGCCCTTTAATTGGTATTAGACGTAGATATTTCAGACCCTACGACAGCCGGAGCAAATGTGACTGAGGCTTTAGAAAGTTATAATAATGATCAAGGTTAAAATGTTACACCAAATACAGAATCTGTGTATTATGAAATACTGTTATAATTCTGTTATTTTTTCAAAAGTTGGATTTTGAATTTAATGGTTAGCCCATAAATTCATTTTCTAGTATCAGTTATATTTAATGTTATTTCACCAGTATTTGGGTAACCACGAATTTGACTTTCAACCGGAATGTTTCGGGCCGTTCCTTGACAACCTTTCTCTTGACGTCATCAGTGCGAATACTGACGTCAGCACAAAACTCCTACTACGGGACAGTGATAAAGTCACGGACGGTGGTAAAATTTTACGTACTACTGATGTACCGGCATACATCCATTCAATCAATCACCGTCTTGCAATTTTGACCTTGACCGCCCCCACTCGGCTATGTCTCAAATGCAACACGCGTTTTCATTGGACGGCTATCATCGACATTCTCCTTCGACCCAACGCGACATCAATAAAACTTGAAGACTGGGGCCACTGCTGACCAGTCAAATCGGCATTTACAACGTTAATGACGTAATTGAAAAAAAACCTTCAAATGTTGTCCAAAAGTGAAAGTAGAAATATTGCAACAAAAAACGTTCGATTTGGATAAATCCGCGTCTTACTCAACGAGTTCACAGCGGTAGGGATGCTATTTGAAGCTACTCTTTGTAATGCATGTGCACAGTTGGCAGGTCAGTCTGTATTAAACGTGTTTTAAAGGGGGAAATTTCGTAGTTATTGAAACTCTGCATTGTTTCGTAATTTGCGTCAGTTTTGAGTCTGCGCATTTCGCATGTTAGAATTGGATAAAAACTGGCATAAAAGTTACATTTTTCTTGTAGCTTAGTCTTTTACCTTTCCGGTCGTGTAAAACTTATAGCATTTTGTCAATTATTTAAGGATTTGTTTTACATTGTTTAGGGCAACTGTGGTTTTGGGGATTTCTGGGCTCGGGAACCTTGTCAATTATATACGATATTTTTTTCAAGAAATACTCAAAAATTTATTGAAATGTCATTTTATCAATTTTAATATTTTTTGGTTAATTTTTAAACAATATAAAAGGGCCATAAATTATTATTTTAGTGATGAATCTACTAAGTATGTGACGGACGCCTGTGCTTTGAGTCAAGAGGTCAACTGCTTGTTCTAAACACCCTTCCTCTGAGTCAAGGGATAACTGTTTGATTTGAACACACAGAGCTCCTCTGAGTCAAGAGGTTCTTGTTCGTTCTAAACACACTCATCTGAGTCAAGAGGTTCTTGTTCGTTCTAAACACACTTCCTCTGAGTCAAGAGGTTCTTGTTCGTTCTAAACACACCTCTGAGTCAAGAGGTTCTTGTTCGTTCTAAACACACTTCCTCTGAGTCAAGAGGTTCTTGTTCGTTCTAAACACACCTCAGAGTCAAGAGGTCTTTGTTCGTTCTAAACACACCTCCTCTAAGTCAAGAGGTAGTTGTTCGTTCTAAACACACCTCCTCTGAGTCAAGAGGTTCTTGTTCGTTCAAAAATCACCTCTGAGTCAAGAGGTAGTTGTTCGTTCTAAACACACCTCCTCTGAGTCAAGAGGTAGTTGTTCGTTCTAAACACACCTCCTCTGAGTCAAGAGGTAGTTGTTCGTTCTAAACAAGAGGTAGTTGTTCGTTCTAAAAACACCTCCTCTGAGTCAAGAGGTAGTTTTTCGTTCTAAACAAGAGGTAGTTGTTCGTTCTAAAAACACCTCCTCTGAGTCAAGAGGTTGTTGTTCGTTTAAAACACAACCCTTCTGAGTCAATCCTCTGAGTGAAGAGGTAATTGTTCGTTCTAAACACACTTCCACTGAGTCAAAAGGTTTTTGTTCGTTCTAAACACACCTCCTTTGAGTCACGAGGTAGTTGTTCGTTCTTAACACACCTCATCTGAGTCACGAGGTAGTTTTTCGTTTTAAACAAGAGGTAGTTGTTCGTTCTAAACACCTCCACTGAGTCAAGAGGTAGTTGTTCGTTCTGAACACACCTCATCTGAGTCACGAGGTAGTTGTTCGTTCTAAACAAGAGGTAGTTGTTCGTTCTAAACACCTCCTCTGAGTCAAGAGGTAGTTGTTCGTTCTAAACAAGAGGTAGTTGTTCGTTCTAAACACCTCCTCTGAGTCAAGAGGTAGTTGTTCGTTCTAAACACACCTCATCTGAGTCACGAGGTAGTTGTTCGTTCTTAACACCTCCTCTGAGTCAACAGGTAGTTGTTCGTTCTAAACACACCTCCTCTGAGTCAAGAGGTAACGGTTCGTTCTAAACAAGAGGTAGCTGTTCGTTCTAAACACACCTCCTCTGGGTCAAGAGGTCGTTCGTTCTAAACACACTTCCTCTGAGTGAAGAGGTAGTTGTTCGTTCTAAACACACCTCCTCAGAGTGAAGAGGTAGTTGTTCGTTCTAAAAAAGAGGTAGTTGTTCGTTCTAAACACACCTCCTCTGAGACAAGAGGTAGTTGTTCGTTCTAAACAAGAGGTAGTTGTTCGTTCTAAACAAGAGGTAGTTGTTCGTTCTTAACATCTAAACACAACTCCTCTGAGTCAAGAAGTAGTTGTTCGTTCTAAACAAGAGGTAGTTGTTCGTTCTAAACATCTAAACACAACTCGTCTGGGTCAAGAGGTAGTTGTTCGTTCTAAACATCTAAACACACCTCCTCTGAGTAAAGAGGTAGTTGTTCGTTCTAAACCCATCTCCTCTGAGTCAAGAGGTAACTGTTTAATGTTTTGGTTACTCACTCTACAAGCGAGATGGAAATGGTAACTATGTTCGCACGTACTTATTTCATTTTTGTTGACTTAGACCTCTTCTTACCAAGAGCGGTAACGTTTAAAGTTAAGGTCGCTCATTTTGCTAACGAATAAATTGATAAACATGTTTGCAGAAACAAAGTTCGATTTTATTAACGTTTATTTTGAAAATGGTCAAGGGCAGTAACTGAATAGCCAGGTTTTTCTTCTAATATTTGACCTAGTGACCAGTTTTTTTGCTAGGCGTTATCTGTATTCATAAACATTTAAGACAACATGAACACAAATTTTCTGATCAAGTTTCGTGACAAGTATTTATAAGCTTTCGAATTTATGACGGGGATTTCTCTCTCGCTCTCACTTTCATATTTAACAGAGTGGCTTTGATTTTGACCAGAGGTGAACATGTTAATAATTCTTCAAGACAACATGCAGACAAGTATTCTGACCATTTTGCATAACAACTGAATGACAACTACTGAACTGAAGTGTATTTTTCTAATATTTGACCTAGTGACGTAGTTTTTGACTGGAGGTAACCCATATTTGTTCAAGAAATTATACAGACAAGTTTTCTTAAGAAGTTTCATAACAACTGGATAAAAACTATCGACTTTATGACATAGAATACAAACTTCAACGCAGAATTGTTAAAGGCATTCGCCCGCATGCCTGGATTTCGTCATTCTATAACTTTGAAAATTCCGGATATAAAGCATAGCTTTTAGGTTCATCATGTTTTCTTACATTTTATGCAAGTCAAGGCAAAATGATGAGAAACCAAAATACTTAGAGTCCTAAGATGTCCTTAGAATGGAAGGATCAAAGAAACACAAATCCATTTAAGGGTCATCTTATGTAATAACAAATTATCGTCTCCAAAAAGGCACACACGCAATACCCTTTCAAAGTCACCTACCCTGTGAGAACCATAGTTTGCTTCACTTTTCAAATTCTGGACCGGGTCGTTCTGGTTATTCAGCCGTTTTGATCCGATACCAAAAACCTATGCATGGAGCTGAAAAGAATTATACATTAATGTTATGAGCTTTATGCAGTTATTTCTTGACATTAATATTGTTCTATTTTTTTTTAAAAGTAAGACAATTTAGTTAAGTATTTTAAGTTTACTATTGCTGTCTTCAAAAAGCAGTTCGTAAAATCATACTGACCTAAACATTTATTACCGCCGCCAGGTGGATGGAACACTTGTATCCGGAATAACCTTCAAGTTGCAAAATATTGCGCAGCAAAGCGCGATATAAAAAGGATTCGTGCGATTAAACCTTTCTCCAAAACCTCGATCGCCATTTAAGCAGCTTGTGTCATTCTAGCAAAATAAGAAACAAGAGGCCCAAAAGGGCCTATGCTCTACTGGCATGGCTCTTGTGGTCATTTTCAATCCAGAGCATGTACGTTTAAGTAATAGGCAACAAATATAAAGGTCACTGTTAGTGTTTGGGTTAGCTGAAAACGCTGCACGTTCAACATCTGACGACAGGAAGTGTTGTAAGCAGATTAGTTGCATGAACTATTTTAATATGTGCCAAGTAGAGGTAATCTGAGGGTAAAAAATATTTGCTTTCAAAACAGTACTCATCGTCAAAATTTCATTTCTGTAGCTTTAAAAATAAAAATTCGGTTAAAGGTCAAAGTCAAGGACATGCGAGGACAACATTAATGATTGTTTGCAAAACTGTTCACATGGTCGAAATTTCATTTATGTAGCTTAAAAAATAATCATTCGGTCAAAGGTTAAAGTCAAGGACATGCGAGGACAACATTAATGATTGTTTGCAAAACTGTTCACATGGTCAAAATTTCATTACATTACTGTAGCTTGAAAAATTAATAAGTAAGTCAAAATGGGTGGGGCCAGCTTTTCAAATGTTTTCAATTGCATCAAATGATGCTTCACAACAAATATCAAAGGTATGGGCCATGTGGTTTTAAACAAGAAGATTTTGAAAATATTTCTTAAATAAGTCTCTGGGAAAATTGTGACACTCAAGGCAGTGCCAGTTTTGACCCAAGGGGCATAATTTGAACAACCATGGTAGTGGACCACTAAATAAAGCCTTGTTCAAAAATAGCAAGGATTTGCATAGTGGTTTCAGACAAAAAGGTTTTTAATATTTCCCAATTTAAGGGGGGGGGGGGGGGGGGGGGGGGGGGGGGAGTCCGTCCCTTACAAAGAAAACAGAACTCTTCCCTGGGCCTCCGCCAAGGTCGCCGAGGCCGTTTGCATTTGCCGCACTGATCCCTTGCGGGACAATCTCCGTGGGGGGGCAGTAATGACCCCAGGGGCATAATTTGAACAAATCTTCACAAGCAATTGTGACTTTACATGTAAACTTGGCTAAAAAAAGACTTCGCTCATGTAGACTTGGCTAAAAATAGACATAGCTTAAAATAGCATTTTTTTTTATACTTTCAAGACCCATAATCCATGCATGCATGGGCAGATCTGGCTGGTTTTCAAAAGTTCTTATGGATATCTAAATACTGTACAAGTTTCATCGAGATACAATCAAAACTGAAGACTGTATCGTGTTCACAAGCTAGTGTTTACGCAATAGCATTTATACTATCAAGGGCCATAATCTAGGCATGCATGGGCGGATCTGGCTGGTTTTCGAAAGGAACCGAGCTCTAATGGAAATCTAGATACTGTACAAGTTTCATCGAGATACAAGCACGAACGCACGGACGCACGGATGCACATACTACGTACACATTACCATCGCATAAGCTCTTCTGGCCTTTGGCCAGTAGAGCTAAAAACAGATGTCAAAATGTTTCCCTCTTTAAAAAATAATGTTCTTTCTTTAAAAACAACAACAAAAAAACAAACAAAAAATCGAGTTCATGCTGGAAAGAATATGTTTAACCTGTTTATGTATTTTAGTCTATATTTTTCTTCATTAATGTGGAGTTGTTTTTGGTCTACTGCCAATACAATCGTTTTAATTTCAAAAGCAATGATTTTGCATATGGCTAATAAAACAATCCAATGCTCTACAAGAATTTTCTATTCCATTAAAGGTGACGAAAATAGCCATCGGGCCATCATTTTTTTTCAATATGATGTAGCTGTGTGCGAATAGCATTTGTATTTTAAAATACTAGCGGGTTAGGGCCCCGACTTTTGATTTGAAATGGATTTAGTTCATTTGCAACTGCGCCCATAGGCCGCGTAATGCATTATTATTACGTTATCGATCCATCAGTGTGCGGAAAATATATGCATCCTTTTGCATCGTCTAGGGACCCGTCACTTCGATAGATCAAAGCGCGAATGCGCTGAAAGACTATCTGCAGGCAAATATGTGAGAGTTGCAAATGTTATTTGAACAGTTAGAATGGGTGAAGGGGACATAGATAAAAGTGAAAACTGTGCCGAGGGTCAAGAGAGCTTGTGCCCTGATTGGGCGAGGAAACAAACATAACTATATATCTATTTTATGGCGTCTGGGGTCATTTTGTATATGTAAATGTCACTTGTTAACTTGTTAAACGTCCTAACACCCCATCCCCATGTATTTCATGTTACAATATATGCCCCTTTCAATCGTTTCTTAAGGTTTTTCGTTGCTTTGATTAGATCATATTTGATCATATATACCATTTCCTTATATAAATATACACATTTTGTTTAAGGGAAATCATTTGTTTAAAACCAACTTCAGCAATAATTCCCTTCAAAATGCACAGCTCATCACTTCAGTCGACGTACCCCAAACCCCAGGTGTATGAAGTTATTATGCATGCCCCTTTTCAATCGTTTCTAAAGGTTTTTGGGGGTTTGATTAGATATCATACGTTAGGCAAGTTTTATGAACATACATGTTTTAATTGTTTAAGGAAAATGATTTTATTTAACGAACAACTTTAGCAATAATTCCTTTCAAAATGCAGAGCTTATCAGATGGTCTTTTCCCGTGGTGAGGACAAACATGTGGTCAGTTATTGTATGTAGAAAATATCGGTCAGTTAATGTAGTTGAAACTATTTTAGATTATCGTTGTTCTGTTCTAAGAATGAGAAAATGATTGTGCTTGTTAAAGTTTATAGATAAATTTAATGTTATTTATGGTTTATGTAAGTATCTGTGTAGAAATAGTATTAGTGCTGTTATGAATGCTTCGTACTCTTTGGATGTTATACAGGTTTAACCCGAACTACTTTGCTTCACCAAACGTATGCATGACTCACTGTAGTATCAGGGCATGTGTGATTATATAAATTGAAAGCCTAATGTCTAAAACTATGCCAAGATTACACCGGAACGAAGCTTTTATGCAAAGAAATGAAAACATCTCATTAGAAATATAAACGCCTAAAATCATGGAATGAATAGTATCTTGTTATTGTGTAGCAGGTAAATCATAGTATTTGAAGCATAAGCAACGCGAATCCTGAGATACAACTATTTTGACACTCAGACAATCATTTGTGATTCTTATCTTATAAAAGTAAAATAAAAATAAGCGTGCTTCAGGGTCACGTCAGGTTATAATAACAGGCCCTGCATGGGGCACTTGCGGTCGGTAATAATTTCTGGAACATCATGGGCTAAACTCAGTGTGAATATCATTATGTTACCTTCCTACCACAACCTCCATTATTTTGACCCACATTTATCTGATAAATACAGCGATCTAAAAATAGTTATATTTGGCTAAATATAAAACGCCGGGATACAGAATTACAGCACGGAAATAGCCGAACAAGCAAAAACTCATACTCGGACTGCAATACAAACCAATCTATTTTTATGGTTCCGACGTCATTCTGCTAAACATAGAGAGCATTAAGACAAAAAATGGGTTAAAACGACATTAATAGATCGAAGTAGTTCTTTGGAAATTGCGCATGCGCAGATAGTCTAAAAACCGGTTGAACTGAATCAATGTGTTATCTATGGTGGCATATAACTGCCGTAAAATAACCTGTTAAGGTTCGCGAATTGTTTCGTGTTTAAACCGAACAATATTAAAGTGCCACAACTACACTTTATAAAACCACACGATTGGGACAAATTAAAACATATCACAAATATAGTAAATAATTGTTTGAACTGAAATCCTATAGATTTTCCCTTTTCAAATAATAGTCTTTTTGAAAGCAATTAAAACATTTTCATACGTTTTTTAGAGCTAGTCAAATATTATAGAGTAAGACATTTTCAAAGCAAATATTTTTATCAATTTTCATACGTTTTTTAGAGCTAGTCAAATATTAAAGACATTTTCAAAGCAAATATTTTTGTATTTGCAAACAAAACACTCAAATCGCAAGCAGCACATTCCATTTATTCAATTAAATTATTTGGTGGCGTTAATGGGCACCGTGGTTTTGCAGTCCGGGGATGCACGTTTGGTGTTTTCCGTTTGAATGGTTGTGAGGCAAATGAACACCTGGTGCAGTGAAACTTTTTCTAAATCTATGATCGCATACAACTGTTTTGGTTGTTTCCATCGGCCCAACTAACGCTTTATGTCACTGTGGGAAATCATACCACACAATGTGACACATAACTTCTTTTCAGGAAACAGAACTGGTATCAGTGTATGTGTGCTTACCAAAACCGATATATTTCTTTAAGCAAATGAGTGTGCATGTAGTAAACAAAACATTACAAAGTTGCATGACTATTTAACCATAAGTTTATTTCGTAAAGTTAGAAGCCGGCAAATATGGAAATCTTGCAACCGTCGAAATATGTTACGATATTAATACCATTTAGCGCAAAACAAAAGAACAACAAAATGACTGTTAAACCTTACCCAAATTCATGATTGCATACATTTTTTTTGTTTCAAACATGATATTTTAGTGTCTGTTTGGGGTCATTGTGTTTCCCCTTTTTATGTATTTTAGTATTTATGAAAGCAATAAAATATTTCACTCCCTTTCGAACGTTTCGTTCATGCTATGAAGAGTTGACGTACCAAAATCGTCATTTTCAAATAACTAACTTTGCATGCAGTTTAAACACATTGTCCAAGTACCCAACCTAAATGACATGTATTCAGTCAAGTTATATGGTGGCGAATATGGCCACCTTGATTGGCTAGCCGCATGACGCAGTTTTGACCTTTTCCCCATTTCAGTGCCAGTTAGGACAAAAAAACAGAAAATAGTTTACCCTTTCCAAAATGATAACCACATAAAATTGGTTTGCTCGTTTCAAATAGCAATTAAAAGTTAAATGTAAATTGTCACGAAAATAGACAACGCAAACGTACTCCCATTACGTTTTCCTTACATTTATAAACGGTTGAAATCGGCCTACTGCCAACCGAAAACGACATATTTCAAAGCAAATAATTTTGCATATTAACTGTGGAATCACCGACAATAAACTCCAAACATAAAATAAAGTTAAATCTACAGTGATTTTGCAGCCTGGTGGTGAGTTTTCGTGTTGTTTTTTTTGCAGTCTCGTGATACAGTGTTATTGTTGGCCGATTGAATGTCAGTCAGGAAAGAATAAAAAAGGATGAAGCAGTTAAACAATTTTCAAGTCTATGATCAGAAACAACCGTTTTGCTTGTTCCAAAAGGCATGTTTAACGATCCATCTAATTGTGGGAAATTACACAACAAAATGAGGCAAAATAAATATTTTCAAGGAACAGTACTGTTATCATTGTATTTGGCCTACTGCCAACTAAAACCGATACTGTATATTTCAAAGCACAGACTTTTGTGGTTGATCAAATACTCCAATGTCGAATGACCAACAACTAGTTCAACTAATTCTGTAAGGTTAAAAAGTTTGGCAAATATGGCAACCATTATTTTGCAGTACGGTGATGCCGTATTGAAATAGTTTTTTTCTGTTTCGATACCGTTTATGGCTAAAAACACAAACAATAAAGAACTAGTCGTCACCCTAGTGCCTTAACTTAATAACTGCATATAGAAATAGAACCAGATATTGAGTTATTGCACTAAGGTGACGAAGTGTTAACCCTTTCCAAAATTCATGATCACATGCAAGTTTTGATTCAAAATAATATAATATATGAGTGTTGTTTGGAATTAATACTTTTTTCCCTTTTCATGTATTTTATTCCTATTGAATGCAATAAAAACTCATTCAACCATTTCCGTAAGTTTTCGTTTTTTTATGTAGTGTTTGTTCAAGTTTCAGTACCATTTACGGCAAATAATACAAAAATAAAAGCTGTCACAACAGTTTTGCTTTCCAGCGGCATTTCCAACGCTGTATGTCAATTTTGGAAAATAAACACAACAAAATGATACAAATGATTGTTAGTCAGGAAACAGATCTGTAATTACATACTATGTGTTTGTTTACGAATCAATATTGTTAACCCTATTTATACAGTGTAGCTACATGTATTTGAAACCAATAGAAAGCATAGCTATCATTTTTATATGTTTTCCCATATATGATGCCAATCAAGGGAAAGAAAATTACAAGCCAAGGATCAAGGAAATCCGAACACATTTAACTGATCATTAAATATGATGTTGTATCATCTCATAAAAAGACAATAACCTAAAGACTCCTTCACTCACCCACCGTGTGAAGAACCATTCCTTTATTATACGGTAAGGAAGCCCTACGATATGGATATGAAAAATTGTCGTGCAAGGTTCTTTTTGAAGGTTTTCTTGTCAATATACACATTTATACGTTATGATAAGGTCGAAGGTACTAAAACTTACGGCAATAAATCGTTTCACCCTTAAACTACTTATATAAAAGTTCTCTATTAATGTATATTAGAATCAATTTGTTGATACTGACATGAAAGCTTCAGAAATATTTTAAAAAGTGTCAGGCTGTAGAACTACGTAGAGATGAAGTGGGCAACTAGGATCAGGCTGAAGTTCTATTTAGAGATGGAGAAGGCAACTAGAGTGAGCCTGCAGTTCTACATAAAGATGAAGTGCCCAACTATAGTCCGTTTGCAGCTCTAGAACAGATGGATTGGACAACTAGTATCAGGCTGCAGTATTTTGTAGAAATGGAGTGTTAACTAGTGCCAAGCTTCAGTTAAAAGGAGAGATAGAGTAGTCAACAAGTGTCAGGCCGCAGTTCTATGTAGGATGGAGTGAACGACTAGCGTCAATGGACAGTGCTTGTACATATGAAGTAGACAACTTGTGTCAGGCTGCTGTTCTTTGTCCAGATGAAGTGAACAACAATAGTCAGGATGCAGTGCGTGGTAGAGATTAAGAAAACAATCAATGTCAGTCTGCTGTTCAATGGATAGCTGATACGGACAACCAACAAATGTCAGACTGTAGTTCTATGTATCGATAACGTGTATAGCTATTGTCTGGCTGCAGGTCTATCTATAAATAAAGTGAACAATTATTGTCAGGCTGCAGTTCTATGAAGAGATATAGGGAGAATTAGCGCCAGGCTATAGTTCTATGTAGAGATTACGTGGAGAACTAGTTTATGGCTGCAGTTCTATGTAGAGATTGAGTTAAAATAGTGTCAGGTGGTATTTCTATGTAGATATGGAAAGCACAACTAGTGTCAGGCTGCAGTGTTATGTAAAGACGGAGAGGACAACTAGTGTCAGGCTGCAGTTCAATGTAAAGACGGCGAGGACAACTAGTGTCATGCTGCAGTTCAATGTAAAGACGGCGAGGACAACTAATGTCGTGCTGCCATTCTATGTAGGGATAAAATATTCACCTAGTGTCAGGCTGCAGGTATCGTAGATATGTATTGAACAACGGTATCAAATGTAGATTTACGTAGAGATGAAGAGGCAACTAGTGTCAGGCAGCAGTTTGATGAAGAGATGAATTCGACAACTAGTGTCAGGCTGCAGTTCTTTGTAGAGATGGAGTGGACAACCATTGACATTCTTAAATTATATGTAAATCCGAAGAGGACAACTAATATCAGGTTGAAATTCTCGAGATTGAGTGGACAACAAGTGTCAGGCTGCATGTCTATGTAGATATGGAGTGGATAGCAGGTGCAAGTCTGCAATTTTGTGTAAAGATGGAATTTCCAACAATTTTAAGGCCGTAGTACAAGTAGATATGCAGTGGATAACTAATGTTAGAGTTGGTATGGAGATGGAGAGGACATCTAGTTTCAGGCTGCAGTCTAATGTAAGGATGGAGCGGTCATCTAATGTCAGGCTGCATTATTACGTAGACTTGGAGTAGAAAACTACTGTATTGCTGCAGATCTATTAGACATGTAATGGACAACTGTAGTAAATTCTGCAGTTCTATGTACAAATTGGACGACTGGCGTTGCAATTAGTGTCAGTAATATGTAGAGATTGAGTGAACATCATGTGTCAAGCAGCAGTTAAAATGTAGAGATGGAGTGGACAACTAGTGTCAGGCAACAGTTGAATGTAGAGATGAAGTGGACAACTAGTGTCATGCAGCATTTGCATGTAGAGATGGAGTGGACAACTAGTGTCATGCAGCATTTGCATGTAGAGATGGAGTGGACAACTAGTGTCAGGCAGCAGTTGTAGGTGAAATGTTTGCACAATTAGTGTCAATCATGCAGTAGAATAAACATGTTATGTAGCAATAGAGAGAACAACTAGTGTCAGGCTGAAGTTCTTATGTTAATATGGAATGCACTTATAGTGCCAGGTTGCATTTATGTGTAGAAATAAAGTGGACAATTAGTGTAAGGATGCAGTTATATGTTAAGATGGAGTCGACAACTAGTGCCAGGCTACATTTTTATGAAGAGATGGAGGTGACAACTAGTGTCATGCTGCAGGTCTATGTAGAGATGAACTGGACAACTAGAGATGGATTAAACCTTAGTGCCAAATTGAAAGCTTATATCGGCTTTAAATCCAATTTTGAGACTGAAGCGTATGTAAATTTTCTTTGTGTTAGGAAGTTTCAGAACGTGTTTGCTCGTTTTCGAGCTTCAGCTCATACGCTAGCAATTGAACGTAGCCGTTATACGAATGTTGAAAGACAGTTAAGGTTTTGTCCTTATAGTAAAGATGTTGCAGGGACAGAATATCATTTTCTTTTGGTGTGTCCTTTATATGATACTATTAGACAAGAATATATACAAAGAAAATATTATGAGAACCCAAATATAATTAAGTTTAATCTATCAATGTCTTGTAATATTGAAAATGTTGTGAAAAAAACTGCACACCTTTTATACTCAGCTTTTGAAAAGAGCAATTCACTTTTCCAGGTATAAACATTACATACTTGCTACAAGTTTTGACTGTAAGTATATCGTATTGTATATCTAAGTTATCAATGTCATTGTATCAAAGTGTACTTTTTCTATGTTTCGACAGATACTATTATTTAATCCATGCTCACTAATTTGCGCAAGTAGTTTTCATGTATGTAATGTGTGATGTTTGCATTGGCTGGTGGCCTTCTAGCAAATAAACTGTTTGTTTATTTGTTTGTTTGTTTGTTTGTTTGTTTGTTTGTTTGTTAAACTGTGTCCACAAACTGTTATCAACCTCTGTGTTTATACATGCATTGGTTACATAAAGAACAATTTAAATGAAATAAATGAACCATTAGAAATGTGGGAGACAATTTTTATTTGCATTCTGGTCTTGTGTTATGGGAGCGACTTGATTGTCAATGCTGCTCCATTTAGAGGGGAATAATACAACTGAATTTAGAGAGATGCTCTATTGAAAGTTGTAGGAGACAAATGGTAATTGAAGTTGGTCTATAGGAGTTGTTAGGGACAACTGAGTTCTGGGAGCTGGTCTTGCTAGGGACAACGGGGTCGGGATGATTTTCTATGAAGTGATGTCTTTGACGACAACTAGGTCATTGTTGCTAATCTTTGTAGAGATGTATTTGACATCTGTGTTTTAATGGCGAGCTATAAAAGTAAATTATGATGTGCATGTTGGTCATGTTAAAGATACAGGTGAGTATGATTTGCACGCTCGACTATTTAGATATGTGATACACAACTAGATTCAAAACTCTTATCAATTTAGAGATGCGCAACATGGATTCCGGATTTTGATCAACTTACAGATGTTGGACACAGCTGGATTATTAAAGGTAATCTATTTATAACAAAAATTTAGATCTAAATGCAACATGTATGAATGACATGTTGATCTATTTAGTGATGTTGGAGAATACTGGCTTATATATGCATGCTTGTCTACTTAGCGATGTGGGAACAAAACTGGATTGTGGTCTATTTGGAGTTGTGGGAGGAACTGATTTCCAGTGTCTAAAGATGTGGTCGAGAAAAGGATTCATGATGCTGGTCTATTTAAAAATGTTGGAGACAACTGGCTTCTGGATACTGGTCTATGTCATAATGTTGGAAAAAGCTGGATTCTGAAGGCTGGTCTATGAAGAAATGCAAGAGACAACTGGAATCTTGATACTGTCCGTTTGGAGATGTGGGAGAAAACTGGATTTTTTTATCCTGTTCATATTTGAGATGTAGGAGTTAACTGGAATTTCAATGTTGGTCTATTCAAAGATATAGGAGACAACCTAACCTTGGTTTTTGGCCTTGTTAAAAACCGGAGATAGGAGATGTGATGCTGGTTTTCTAAGAAATGTGATCTACTTAAAAATGTGGAAGACAACTGGATTCTGGTCTATTTGGAGATGTTGGAGAAAACTGGATTCCGGATGTCGATCTACTGAAACATGTTGGAGACATCTGGATTCTGGTCTATTCGCAGATATGGGATAAAACAGGTTTCCGGATGCTGATCAATTTTAATATGTGAAAGAAAACATGATTCTAGTATATTTAGAGGTGTGTGGTAGGGAACTAGTTTCTTGGTTAGGGTCTATTTGGAGATGTGTGAGAGAACTGGACTATGGGTACTCAATGTATAGTCCTAGACAACTGAGGTTTAGATGCTGGTCTTTTTAATGACATTGATAAAACAGGATTCTGGATATTGGTTTATTTAGAAACTTTGAAGACAACTGGATTCTGGATGCTGGTAAATTTAGAGATGTGGGAGACAACTTGATTTTTGATGCTGGTCTATGAAGAGATGTGAGAGGGAACTGGATTCTAGTTGCTGGTCTATTAAGATATGTAGGTAAGAACTATATTCTGGATTCTGGTCAATTATGGGATGTGGGAGACAACTCGGTTCTGAATGCTGGTCTACTTTGAGAGGTGGAAGATTAATGGATTCTATACACTGGTTTATTTTAACAGACGTGAAAGTACACTGGATCTGAGAGCTGATCTATTAAGTTATGTGAACGATGACTAATTTCTTTATCCTGGTCTTATTAGAGATTGGGAGAACTGGATTTTGTATGCTGGTGTCTAAAGATGCGGGAGGCAACTTAATAATGGACAATGGTCAATGAAGAGACATGGTAGGGAACTGAATTCTGGATGCCTGTATATTGAAAGTTATTGGAGAGAACTGGTTTATTGATGATGTTCTATTCAGAGATATTCTTGACCTACTTAAAAACGCTGGAAAGAAATTATCTATCGATACTGGTGAATTAAAAGATATGGGAGAGAACTGGATTCTGGTTGTTGGGCTATAAAGATATAGGAGACTACCTGATAATAGATGCTGGTCAATTATGAACTGCTGAAGAAAACTGTATTATAGATACTGGTCTAAGAAGAGATGTGGATGACAACTGGATTCTGGATACTGGTCAAATGAAAGATTTAAATGACAACAGAAAGCTGGTCTAAAATGATATATAGGAGCTAACTGGATTCTGGGTACTGGTCTGTTAAGTGATGTTGAAGAGAAATGGTACTGAATACTAGGCTATTACGAAATTTGGTAAGGAAATTGATAAGGAATGAGGGTCAATCAAGAGATGTGGAAAACAGCTTGATTCTGGATGCTGGTCTATTAAGATAGTGGGAGACAAATTGATTATTTAACCCGTCTATTAAGAGATGTGGGAGACAACTGGATTCATCAGAGATATGGAAGACAACTTGATTATTGATGCTTATCTATTTAGAAATTTGGGAGATAACAGGATTGTGGATGCCGGTGTATTGAGAGATGATGGAGACAACTGGGTTTTGGATGCTGGTCTTTGAAGAGAAACCTTGGTTCTTGATATTGATTGCTGAAGGGCCAATATATTTCTGAATTGTACATGTAGGGAACAAATGTACACAGAATTGAGTATTCTGTCTGAATACTTTGTCCTTGTTAAGATGTAGACAGGACTTCAGGAAGATGTTCATGAAAGTATAAGAAGAATAGTGTTCACTGATAATATAGAGTTATCAAACTGTCCTACCCAACTTTAAGCATAGAAAATACAAATGTAATGACATACTAAAAGAAAATGTGGTAAACATATGTATTTGTTAAAAAGAAACTACAGGGGCATGCCAACTAATTACATGAAAGACGCAAATTGAACCTTGGAGTCATTCTCAGAGTAATAAATTAATTTCAATTGTGACATAACACTGTGAACTTATTCCAAGGCCCACCAGCAAACCAATCGTAAAAAAGGACCAATACAAAGGCAGTCAATGCAAAACAACAACATGTTTCCTAAAATTATCAAAAGGGCAACTAAGGTTTAACATAACTATCAATGTTACTAATATAGTTTTATCGTGGATACCAACAACAAGTGCTCAATGAAAACAAATGACTTTAAAGTCAGTGCAAACATAATGACTGCCAAAACACATAGAACTGTTCGAAATCCTATAATTCATAGACCATGGTCATAAAAAATGCCCAAAACAAACTAAAAAATCAACAGAAAGATTCAAAGTCACTTCAAGCAAACATCATATCTATCAATAAAAATAGCCTAAAAATATCTAAAAAACATCACTCTAAACATTCACTTAACATATATACCTTTGCTACCTCATAGTGAGCAAACATTGCAACACATTTCTTTGGTCACTTTAAGCTGCACTCACAGATTGAACGCTTTGATAACTTTTTAATTTTTTGTCTTGGAACGAGCCAGAAAACCAGTGAAATAAGACTGCTGACAAAAAATTAGATCGCATTCATGTTTTATGCATTTTTCTTAAACCGTTAGTAACGGTTTTAGCCATAAAACATTAATTTTCGAACGGAAATATGCAAATCTGAGCTCTGATATTTTGTCAGTCATTGGTTTGCAGATATTTACGCAAAAATTTCCTCTTTCCAAGACAAAAAATTCAAAAGTTGTAAAAACTATAAATCTGTGAGAGTGCAGCTTTAAAATATATACCATGGTTAATAAAAAGAGCCAAAAACCAAACAAACAGTACAACATATTATACATACACCATGGCTATCAACCAAAAATCGATAACAAACCAACAATATAACGAAATTCTTCAAACTAACTTTATGATACAATGAAGACTACAGGGAGGAGTAACCTTATTTAAAGTCCCTTTATGCAGAGATCATTGCCTTCGAAACACCGCCGAAATCAAACTAACTGTTCAACAAAGTTCTTCCAAAAATATAGATGCAGCATTACTACCAACAAAAAAACAACAAATACAAATTAACAATACATTGGAATGAAAAAATACTTAACAATAAAAATTGATTTGTATTTACAAACAAAAGGAGCAAACTAGTATTTCAACAAAGAAAATTCATGTCAATACAATCATATATCATGTGTGCAAACAATGAACCCAAAATCACTTTACAATACAACAGAGGTAATCACTTTAACTAAACACATGACTACAAATAAAAGCAAAAAACGAACAATCAAAACGAACTATAAAAAAGGCAGCAAAATCACTTAACACAAATCTCAAGGTAACAATGTCAAGAGTAAAAACAAAATAATGGAACAGCTGAATTATTAAAATCAAATTTAAACATACCATAGCTACAAAACAAATGCCAAACAGGCCATGTTATAGCAAACTTCTTCAAAGCTACTAAATATATAAAACAATAAAACAAGGAGTGCAAAAGTAAAAAAAACGTTTATAGGTCACTTAATACAAACACCATAGATACCAAACAATTCCCAATTTAGTACACTTAATACAAATATCATGCAACAGAATGGCTACCCCCCCCCCACCAAAAAATAAATAAAAAATAAATAAATAAAGAAAGAAACAAAGTAGATCAAAGAATGCATATACCATTTTGCTAACCAAAAAGAGCACAAACAATCAGTACAACATATTAAACATATACCAAGGCTAACACAACTTAGCACCAAATTAACAGTAAAACATATTAAACATATACAATGGCTAACACAACAGAGCATAAAATTAACAATACAACATAGTATGCATCAAACTAACATTACAACATATTATACATATAACACATATACCACGGCTAACAAAACTTAGCACCAAATTAACAGTAAAACATATTAAACATATACCAAGACTAACGAAACAGAGCATAAAACTAACATTACAACATAATATATATATATATACCATGGCTAACAGAGCAGAGCACATATCTTACAGAACAGCATATTTTATATAAACGAAGACCAAAAAAAAACAGAGCACAAAACTTACAGTACAGCATATTATACATATACCATGACAAACAAAACAGAGCACAAAACTCACAGTACAACATATTATACATATACCACAACTAAAAACACACAGCATAACACTCAAAGGACAGCATATTATACATAAACCATGGCTAACAAAACAGAGCATAAAACCTACAGTACAGCATATTATACATATACCCTGGCTAACAAAACTTAGCACCAAATTAACAGTAAAACTTATTAAACATATACCAAAACTAACAAAACAGAGCATAAAACTCAAAGGACAGCATATTATACATAAACCATGGCTAACAAAACAGAGCACACACTCACAGAACAGCATATTATACATATACCATGGCATACAAAACTTTAAGCACCAAATTAACAGTAAAACTTATTAAACATATGCCAAAACTAACAAAACAGAGCATAACACTCAAAGGACATCATATTATACATAAACCATGGCTAACAAAACAGAGCATAAAACTCACAGTACAGCATATTATACATATGTCATGACTAACAAAACAGGGCATAAAACTCACAGTACAGCATATTATATATATGTCAAGACTAACAAAACAGACCACAAATCTCACAGAACAGCATATTATACATGATATACCATGACTAACACAACTAAGCACCAAAATAACAGTAAAACATATTAAACATATACCATGACTACTAAAACAGAGCATAAAGCTCAGAGTTCAGCATATAACACATATACCATGGCTAACAAAACTTAGCCCCAAATTAACAGTAAAACATATTAAACATATACCATGACTAACAAAAAGAGCACAAAACTAACAGAACAACATATTTTACATATACCAAGGCTACAAAACAATAAGCTAAACTTACATTCCAAATATTATAGATATACCATGGCTAAAGTACAGAGCACAAAACAAATAACAGTACAACATATTTTATACATAAAACATAGATAACACAACAGAGCACAAAGTTGACTTACAGGACAACGGATCACACATAAACCATGGTAACAAAACAAGACACAAAACGATACTAACAGTACAACATATTGTATACATAAACCGTGGCTTACATGGCAGAGCCCCAAAACAAACTATCAGTACAGCAGATTTAACACATATACCTTTGCTAAAAATAGAGCACAAAACAGACTAACGGTACAACAGAGCATAAAACAAACTAACAGTACAACAGATTAAACAGAAGCAATGGATAACAAAACAAAGCACACAACAAACTAACAGAACAACAGAAGCCTTCAAATTACATTTTTACATAAACATGGTTACCAAAGAAATGGAAAAAACAAATTATCAACTCAAAAGCGTGCTTGAAATTGTAGCATTAAATTGTACATATAACACAAACAGAGCAAAATATGATATTTAAACAAAAAAATGAAGTCAATAAATACATATCATGGCTGTCAATAAAGTGCCAAAAATAACTGAATAATACAAAATAATTATTCAAATAAACCTAATTCATAGACTGTCCATATCTATCCTAAAACAACAAAAACACAAACACATACAATTCAATATCATTCTTCATGATTCATTTTACAATATAGAACATGGTTTCTAAGAATATACAGAAAAAACATTCAAACAAAGCAGCATTATTAAACACCTATGCAATAAAGTATCCTGCAAAGACACCTATTACAAAGAACTGTTTTGCAGTAAAATAACAACAAAATATTTCAAAGTGTCGTTATACATAGACCTTGGGTAAACAAAACTACACATACTACTATCAATACATAATTGAAGACACTTACTGCATAGCCCTAGACTACAAAAAACATACATAGTCAAACCAAAATTTATAAACAAAATCATTCAACAAATTAAATATATACATATTTAAAGGTCATAAATATTCAGAGCCAGATAAAGCCAATACTACAACGGAACTCTTCAAAGCTGCTTAAAAAAAAAATCATTGCTAAAATAATAACACCAAAAACAATGAAAACAACAACACTATTTAAAGTCACTTAAAGATATCCATGTCTATAATATTACATTACAACATACTTTTTCAAAATTACTTAATACAAAAAAAGAGCTTAAAACAGACTAATAATGCATAATAAATCTTTAAAGTCGCTTAATATTTATAACAGAGTTACAAACACAAAATAATGGTACAGCTGAATAATTGAAACTTAATGTAAACATAAATACCAAAGCTATTAAAATCGCTAATGTTGCAGCAGTATTTTTCAAACCCATTTCAAATTTAAACAATGACTAGCGAAAAGGTCAAATAAAGGACAATGCAAATGACTTTTTAATAGTCTCTTATTACATATACCAACAACAAGTCACAAACAAACAAACAAATAATACAGTATAAGTCTTCATAGTCATTAAAAAAGAAGACCATGGTTACAAAATTCTCCGCAAAATTCATTTGAAAAACTACAGAAACAAGTTTAGTAGTCAAAAGCTTAAACAAAAAGCTAAAACATAAACACTTTACATAGCACAGGGATTACGCCCGAAAAACAAAACAACAATACAAACATCCAAAAACAACTCATCACATACAGAATACATGTATATAACAATAGAAAACCAAAACAGTTTTCCTTAGTTAATAAAATGTTTAAAACTGTGTGATCATGGAGTTTTATATTACAGTACATATATTTTGTGGAAAGACAACCTAACAATGCCACATAATTTTTCATACTCACTCAATCACTCGTATAAGATAATTGCTAACACATTTTACCTCAACATAAACTTTAACAATACCACAAATGTCTTTTAAGTGATTTAAAATATACAATATGGCCTCATAATAAAAACAAAGCAAACACACAATACATCAAAATTAAAAACAAAAGCAATACAATGCTGTCCTCAAAGTCATTTAACATTAAGAGCACAGTTACAACAAAAGAAAACAACAACATATTTACATCAGAATTCTGTAATGTCTCTTAATACCAAGATGCTACTTAGACCCCTTAACACCAAGACCTGGATAAACAAGCTACTAAGAATACAGCAGAATTATTCAAAAGCAATTTACAATATACATAGTGACTACCAAAACATATACCCAAAATAAAAACATAATCAAATCAACATAATTAAAAACACACAATACAACAGTATTGTTTCGCGGTCCATATAAGTTAATACATAGATGAAGAGTGAACACAAAGTTACAAAACAAACGAATGTGTCAAATTCACTTCTATAAAAACCATGGCTACCAACAAAAAGAAAAACACCAAAGAACACTTAAAAGTCACCTAAACAAACTTAAGATACAAGTCAATCTTCAAATTAAACTCATGCATATGTCATGGACATAATTAAAAAAGGTCAGAACATGCCAACGTTACAATACAATTTTTCACGGCTAATAAAAGCATCATACATGGCAAACGAAAAAAGCACAACAAACTGACAATACAACACAATTGTGCAAAGTCACTTAAAATATAGACCATGGCTTTTAAAATATATAACAAACTTCTTCAAAGTCACGAAATACATAAACCATGGATACCAAAAAAATGCCACAGCACAAATTAACACTACAGCATAAGTTTTCAAAGTCACTAAATACATAAACCAGTGCTCTCAAATAAAGCCAAAATCAAACAAAGAGAGCAAGACATCTTCAAATATAGACCATGGCTACACGCAATATACACAGGATAAAAAACAAACAAAGAATGATACATTTAGTATTCCCCTAATGCACTTATCACAAAAACAATCTTACAATATATAATAGATGTTAAAAGTCACTTATTGCCTACATAATGGCTACTCAAAAAGATAAACAAAACTACTTACAACACATCATAATTCATCTATTACATAGACCAACAAAGTGAGCCGAAATAAGAAAGACATACAACAGACTTCATTTAAATCACTTATTACAAAACTCATGGCTACCGAAAACCGTCCAAACCAAATTAACAGTACAAGATAATTCAAATTAAATGTTAACATTATACATTGTCAAAAAAAAAAAAATGAGCCTAAATAATCTGTCACAACAGAATTCTTCACAGCCACTCAAAGCATTGTTCATGATTAACAAGAAAAAAACGCTTACAATGCAACACAACATACAGCCTAGCGTTAATAACAATACAACATAACACTTACAAATAACTTCCATAAAAAGAGCAAAGAAATATACACTATTATTTTTTTAATGTCACTTAAAACATATTAAACCACGGTTTTTATAACAATATAACACAATTCTTCAAAGTCACTTAATATGTAGACGATGGGTATCAAAAAAGGTTCCCACTTAAACAGCTGTACACCACAAATATCTTTAAATATTATTTCTTACACCACTTACAACATAGGCCATGGTCACTTTAAAAGAACCACAACTAAAAATACCGCACAATTTTTCAAAGTCACATAATATATAAACCTTGGCAACAATAATTAGAGCTAAATTTTCAAAGTCATTTAAAACATACATAATGGCTTCTAAAATAACTCAAAACAATGGTAGCAATACCTTCTAATTAGGATGTAAGCCATGATTAGCAAAAACTTACTGATTATCTAAGAAAATTCTTTAAGTCATTTTTTACACTTACTATGACTATATATCCAAGACAAATAAAAAAACACAACAACATATGCCTTGAAATTAAGTATAAAGATATGTAATGGCTATGCATAAAAGGCCAAATAACAAGCTTTAGTGACAACAGAATATTTCAGAGAGCCCAACACAAACTAACAATACACTAATTGCTAAAACATAGTGCAATAAATGAGCTACAATTTAACAAGAAAACCACAGGGACCAATACTCAAATTAATAACAACAAATTGATTGATAATCGTTAAGAGGAAACAGCAAAATGGTTCAAAGTATAAAACTATAAATCTAAATTAACAGCAAAACTTTCAAAATACTTCATTAGAATACAAAAGAGCCAAAAACAAACTAAGAATATATAAAACATCTTTAAAGTCAGTAAACGAACATTGACAACAAAGATGAGCCGAAAACAAAATTCGCCAACAGCACAGTATTTTTCAATTCTTATTCTTTAAAGACATTCATTAAATGCACCATGGCCACTAAAAAGTGCCAAAAAGAAATAATACAACGCAATTCTTCAAAGTCAATAAATACATGAATGTTGGCTACTTTACTAAACATCAAATATTCAAAGTCAATTAATACATACATATGACAAAATCACATAAATAATACATCATAAAGTCAATTAATACCGGTATGTATGCCATGCTTACCAAAATCGAATAATAAAATTCTTAAGGTCATCTTTACATATGGTTAACCATAGCTCATAAGTGCCCAAAACAATCTAACAATACAATACAATTATTAATAAATTAAATATAAATAAAAGTTAAAACAGAACACTTAAAAGCCACTTCATATAAATCATGGCTCAAAAGGCCAACAATAAACACATTGCTCAAACGTGTTTCAATTAATGAATCATTTATCATTTATAACGGGGTGTAAACAAACAAATTACAACAACACATTTAAAAGACATTCAATACATATAAAAAGAAAACAAAAATAAACTTAAGTCACAACATTTGTTTTACGCAATTTAATAAAATATACCACTATAAATAAAGCAAACAAACAAACCTACCAACAAACAGCATAAAACATACTAAAATTAATAGGTTACGCGCGTCATTAAATCATTAATTTTGGCAAATATATACTTATACCCATTTACTAATACTATAATAACAACATAATTTATCAAAGACTTTACAAATGTAAAACATCGTTCAAAAGAGCCAATGAACTATCACCATAACGTAACGCATAACAATATTTGAATAAATAAATCATGGCTATGAACAAAATAAGCCAAAATCAAACAGAACAATTAAGAAGTATCATTCTTCACAACAAAAAGTTATTAACAAACCTAAGTTCCAACAGACCCCTAAAATATCATAATCCATATTGCTACCATGACAAAGACATTCACAATATTTATGCAAAAAGCTACAGAAACATGCTCAGTAGCAAAAAGTTTAAACATAAACCCGGTTTAGTGGCAATGGGCAAACGCCAAAGACATAGAACACAAAATCACAAACAAGAAACATAGAACAGCACAAAACTCTACAAACAACACAGTGCATATATATATATATATATATATATATATATATATATATATATATATATATATATATATATATATATATATATATAAATAATTGGTATGTTTATCAAGAATTGTTAGGTACCGCCTTGGAACGGTCAGTAAAATGTAAATTTACTGGGGGTTTAAACCAGTTTATGTGCACAAACCTCACTCTTATCCCAACAATCCTTAATAAAGATAAAACGCAAAAGGTAAATCTTATCAAAGTATGCATTAACTTGAGGAAACCTATCAATAAAACAAATAATAATAAACGAAAAGGTAAACCCCAAGTACTTCTATGATTAGAGATCCCAACTCTATCTGCAGACGGAGGGAAACACTAACAACACTAACAATACTAGAGAATGCGTATAGCCTTAATATCATAACTAAAAAACAAAAATAGCCAAATTATTTTGGTAACAAAATAATTGTTTCGATTCAAAATCTTAATGTTACAAAAAAACTCTACAAAGACATTTAATGCACATAACATGATTAATAAAACAAATGGGAAAAACAAACTAACAAAACAACCAAATGCTTATGTTATGTAACACATAATAACTGGCGGCATCCGAAAGGGCAAAAATAAGATAGTAAAAGATTTAGTCTACACCAAAGTAAATATCCAGGTAAAGTATGATAACTATCTTCACTTCTTGAATTCGTTCTTGAAATCACTTCTTGTCTCCGTGTTCGTCCTTTCTTGACTAATATTGTCGTTTAGTTGCTCGTCCTATCTTGATTTATTGTCGACAATGTGTTTGTTTTTTCTTGAGCAAGGTTTTTGGTTACTAGATCTTCCTTTTTGAAGCTGTGTGGTTGATTCCATGTTCGTCCTTTCTTAAATGAACTTCTCAATTCTTGAATTTCTTTCAAGAAATATTTATTCAAAACTTGTTTATCAATTCTTGAATGAAGTTCTTGGATAATTGTAGCTCCTTTCTTGACTTCGTGGACGTTCCTTTCGTGGAATTTATTGGTACCTGATTGTGGGTCCTTTCTTGAATGACGTTATTAACTACTTGTTTGTTACCTCCTGCATAATGTGTGTCAATACAAAATTCCTCACAAAATTGTTCAAACCCCCATATCAATAATTCAACTTACATTTCTTTATTTGTTGTTAACATGTTAAATTTGACGCCCCAAAATGACATCATATTTTTTTTTACAATAAGACACTTATGCGCTTGTCAAATTCACTTAGTGTGTATACGTGAGAGATAAATTTAGAGGAAAATCTACTTGATCACAAGATTCAATTTAATTATAATGATTTTTATACTACCAGTCCTAAGAACTGTTTTTATTTCGAACTAAATTCAAGAGGAAATACTCTTAACTGTTCACAAGATATTGAATCTATACTTATTCATCTTCTACCCCTACAATTACAATTGGTTGAAAAAACAAAACAAAAGAGTTCCAAATATATCTAGAGAGTGCTGTTTTTTTGTTAAGTAATAGACTTGTCCCTGAAGTTTCATTTCAGCATTGAGAGGAAAAAGTAAAATGTTGCCAAAGCATAGCAAATCATGTGATAGGAAAAAGAACTAAGGCATATGAAGGTTCGCTTTCGTTTATATCAGAAATAATAGAGTTAACAAAGGATAGAGTAAATTGTTTTTGGCATGGTTCAAGTGTCTATGTTATATAAGGGAAGTTATTTGTTGAAAAACAAAGTGTGTCTGCATGTATATTTGGACAAACAGAGTAAATAAAAGTTGATAAACAAAGGATGTATGATTTAGACAATGAGATATAATGGGTGTAAGCATGCACCTGCTGTCGGCAGTTCTTTTTGAATGAACAGAGTAGATTGTGAGCATGATTACGTGCACATCAAGTTATTGTTTGAAGAATGGAGAAAACTGCAGTTGGTAAGCATAGTGTGCATGTCGTTATATATGAAAAAGAATCCATTGTTGATGACAGGCTTAGGGTTCCTTTGGATTATTTGGAAGAAAGGTCAATTGTTGATGGCAGGCATAGGGTGCCTTTGGTTTATTTGGAAGAAAGGTCAATTGTTGATAGCAGGCATAGGGTGCCTGTGGTTTATTTGGAAGAAAGGTCAATTGTTGATAGCAGGCATAAGGTGCCTTTGGTTTATTTGGAAGAAAGGTCAATTGTTGATAGCAGGCATAGGGTGCCTTTGATTCATTTGGAAGAAAGGTCAGTTGTTGATAGCAGGCATAGGGTACCTTTGATTCATTTGGAAGAAAGGTCAATTGTTGATAGCAGGCATAGGGTGCCTTTGATTCATTTGGAAGAAAGGTCAGTTGTTGATAGCAGGCATAGGGTGCCTTTGATTCATTTGGAAGAAAGGTCAATTGTCGATAGCAGGCATAGGGTGCCTTTGATTCATTTGGAAGAAAGGTCAGTTGTTGATAGCAGGCATAGGCTGCCTTTGGTTTATTTGGAAGAAAGGTCAATTGTTGATAGCAGACAGAGAGTGCCTTTGATTTATTTGGAAGAAAGGTCAATTGTTGATAGCAGTCATAGGGTGCGTTTGATTTATTTGGAAAAAAGGTTAATTGTTGATAGCAGGCATAGGGTGCCTTAGATTTATTTGGAAGAAAGGTCAATTGTTGATAGCAGTCATAGGTTGCCTTTGGTTTATTTGGAAGAAATGCCAATTGATGATAGCAGGCAGAGGGTGCCTTTGATTTATTTGGAAGAAAGGTCAATTGTTGATGGCAGGCATAGGGTGCCTTTGAATTATTTGGAAGAAAGGTTAATAGTTGATAGCAGGCATAGGGTGCCTTGATTTTATTTGGAAGCCTTAGATTTATTTGGAAGAAAGGTTAATTTTTGATGGCAGACAGAGAGTGTCTTTGTTTTTTTGGAAGAAAGGTCAATTGTTGACAGCAGGCTTAGGGAGTCTTTGATTTATTTGGAAGAAAGTTGATCGCAGGCTCAGGGTGCCTTTGGTTTATTCGGAAGAAAGGTCAGTTGTTGATAGCAGGCAGAACGTGCCTTTGGTTGATTTGGAAGAAGTTCAATTGATGATAGCAGGCTTAGGGTGCCTTTTGTATATTTGGAAGAAAGGTTAATTTTTGATGACAGCAGGGAGTGCCTTTGATTTATTTGGTAGAAAGTTCAATTGATGATAGCAGGCATAGGGTGCCTTTGATTTATTTGGTAAAAAGTTCAATTGTTGATAGCAGGCATAGGGTGCCTTTGATTTATTTCGAAGAAATGTCAATTGTAGATAGCAGGCTTAGGGTTCCTTAAGTTTATTTGGAAGAAAGGTCAATTGTTGATAGCAGGCATAGGGTGCCTTTAATTTATTTGAAGAAATGTCAATTGTAGATAGCAGGCTTAGGGTTCCTTTAGTTTATTTGGAAGAAAGGCCAATTGTTAATAGCAGGCTTAGGGTGCCTTCGGTTTATTTGGAAGAAATGTCAATTGTTGATAGCAGGCTTAGGATGCCTTTGATTTATTTGGAAGAAAGGTCAGTTGTAGATAGCAGGCTTAGGGTTCCTTTAGTTTATTTGGAAGAAAGGTCAATTGTTGATGGCAGGCTTAGTGTGCCTTTAGTTTATTTGGAAGAAAGGTCAATTGTTGATAGCAGGCTTAGGGTGCCTTTAGTTTATTTGGAAGAAAGGTCAATTATTAATAGCAGGCTTAGGGTGCCTTTAGTTTATTTGGAAGAAAGGTCAATTGTTGATAGCAGGCTTAGGGTGCCTTTAGTTTATTTGGAAGAAAGGTCAATTGTAGATAGCAGGCTTATTGTGCCTTTAGTTTATTTTGAAGAAAGGTCATTTGTTGATAGCAGGCATAGGGTGCCTGTGGTTTATTTGGAAGAAAGGTCAATTATTGATAGCAGGCTTAGGGTGCCCTCAGTTTATTTGGAAGAAAGGTCAATAGTTGATAGCTGGCTCAGGGTGCCTTCGGTTTATTTGGAAGAAAGGTCAATTGTTAATAGCACACTTAGGGTGCCTTTGATTTATTTGGAAGAAAGGTTAATTTTTGATGGCAGACAGAGGATGCCTTTGATTTATTTGAAAGAAAGGTCAATTGTTGATAGCAGGCTTAGGGTTCCTTTAGTTTATTTGGAAGAAAGGTCAATTGTTGATAGCAGTCATAGGTTGCCTTTGGTTTATTTGGAAGAAATGCCAATTGATGATAGCAGGCAGAGGGTGCCTTTGATTTATTTGGAAGAAAGGTCAATTGTTGATGGCAGGCATAGGGTGCCTTTGAATTATTTGGAAGAAAGGTTAATAGTTGATAGCAGGCATAGGGTGCCTTGATTTTATTTGGAAGCCTTAGATTTATTTGGAAGAAAGGTTAATTTTTGATGGCAGACAGAGAGTGTCTTTGTTTTTTTTGGAAGAAAGGTCAATTGTTGACAGCAGGCTTAGGGAGTCTTTGATTTATTTGGAAGAAAGTTGATAGCTGGCTCAGGGTGCCTTCGGTTTATTTGGAAGAAAGGTCAATTGTTAATAGCACACTTAGGGTGCCTTTGATTTATTTGGAAGAAAGGTTAATTTTTGATGGCAGACAGAGGATGCCTTTGATTTATTTGAAAGAAAGGTCAATTGTTGATAGCAGGCTTAGGGTTCCTTTAGTTTATTTGGAAGAAAGGTCAATTGTTGATAGCAGTCATAGGTTGCCTTTGGTTTATTTGGAAGAAATGCCAATTGATGATAGCAGGCAGAGGGTGCCTTTGATTTATTTGGAAGAAAGGTCAATTGTTGATGGCAGGCATAGGGTGCCTTTGAATTATTTGGAAGAAAGGTTAATAGTTGATAGCAGGCATAGGGTGCCTTGATTTTATTTGGAAGCCTTAGATTTATTTGGAAGAAAGGTTAATTTTTGATGGCAGACAGAGAGTGTCTTTGTTTTTTTGGAAGAAAGGTCAATTGTTGACAGCAGGCTTAGGGAGTCTTTGATTTATTTGGAAGAAAGTTGATAGCAGGCTCAGGGTGCCTTTGGTTTATTCGGAAGAAAGGTCAGTTGTTGATAGCAGGCAGAACGTGCCTTTGGTTGATTTGGAAGAAGTTCAATTGATGATAGCAGGCTTAGGGTGCCTTTTGTATATTTGGAAGAAAGGTTAATTTTTGATGACAGCAGGGAGTGCCTTTGATTTATTTGGTAGAAAGTTCAATTGATGATAGCAGGCATAGGGTGCCTTTGATTTATTTGGTAAAAAGTTCAATTGTTGATAGCAGGCATAGGGTGCCTTTGATTTATTTCGAAGAAATGTCAATTGTAGATAGCAGGCTTAGGATTCCTTAAGTTTATTTGGAAGAAAGGTCAATTGTTGATAGCAGGCATAGGGTGCCTTTAATTTATTTGAAGAAATGTCAATTGTAGATAGCAGGCTTAGGGTTCCTTTAGTTTATTTGGAAGAAAGGCCAATTGTTAATAGCAGGCTTAGGGTGCCTTCGGTTTATTTGGAAGAAATGTCAATTGTTGATAGCAGGCTTAGGATGCCTTTGATTTATTTGGAAGAAAGGTCAGTTGTAGATAGCAGGCTTAGGGTTCCTTTAGTTTATTTGGAAGAAAGGTCAATTGTTGATGGCAGGCTTAGTGTGCCTTTAGTTTATTTGGAAGAAAGGTCAATTGTTGATAGCAGGCTTAGGGTGCCTTTAGTTTATTTGGAAGAAAGGTCAATTATTAATAGCAGGCTTAGGGTGCCTTTAGTTTATTTGGAAGAAAGGTCAATTGTTGATAGCAGGCTTAGGGTGCCTTTAGTTTATTTGGAAGAAAGGTCAATTGTAGATAGCAGGCTTATTGTGCCTTTAGTTTATTTTGAAGAAAGGTCATTTGTTGATAGCAGGCATAGGGTGCCTGTGGTTTATTTGGAAGAAAGGTCAATTATTGATAGCAGGCTTAGGGTGCCCTCAGTTTATTTGGAAGAAAGGTCAATAGTTGATAGCTGGCTCAGGGTGCCTTCGGTTTATTTGGAAGAAAGGTCAATTGTTAATAGCACACTTAGGGTGCCTTTGATTTATTTGGAAGAAAGGTTAATTTTTGATGGCAGACAGAGGGTGCCTTTGATTTATTTGAAAGAAAGGTCAATTGTTGATAGCAGGCTTAGGGTGCCTGTGGTTTATTTGGAAGAAAGTTCAATTGTTGATAGCAGGCATGGGGTGCCTTTGATTTATATCGAAGAAATGTCAATTGTAGATAGCAGGCTTAGGGTTCTTTTAGTTTATTTGGAAGAAAGGTCAATTTTTGATAGCAAGCATAGGGTGCCTTTGATTTATTTGAAGAAATGTCAATTGAAGATAGCAGGCTTAGGGTGCCTTTGATTTATTTGGAAGAAAGGTCAGTTGTAGATAGCAGGCTTAGGGTTCCTTTAGTTTATTTGGAAGAAAGGTCAATTGTTGATAGCAGGCTTAGTGTGCCTTTGGTTTATTTGGAAGAAAGGTCAATTGTTGATAGCAGGCTTAGGGTGCCTTTAGTTTATTTGGAAGAAAGGTCAATTGTTGATAGCAGGCTTAGGGTGCCTTTAGTTTATTTGGAAGAAAGGTCAATTGTAGATAGCAGGCTTAGTGTGCCTTTAGTTTATTTGGAAGAAAGGTCATTTGTTGATAGCAGTCTAAGTGTGCCTTTAGTTTATTTGGAAGAAAGGTCATTTGTTGATAGCAGGCTTAGTGTGCCTTTCGTTTATTTGGAAGAAAGGTCATTTGTTGATAGCAGGCTTAGTGTGCCTTTAGTTTATTTGGAAGAAAGGTCAATTGTTGATAGCAGGCTTAGGGTGCCTTTAGTTTATTTGGAAGAAAGGTCAATTGTTGATAGCAGGCTAAGGGTGCCTTTAGTTTATTTGGAAGAAAGGTCAATTGTTGATAGCAGGCTTAGTGTGCCTTTAGTTTATTTGGAAGAAAGGTCATTTGTTGATAGCAGGCTTAGTGTGCCTTTAGTTTATTTGGAAGAAAGGTCAATTGTTAATAGCTGGCTTAGGGTGCCTTTGATTTATTTGGAAGAAAGGTTAATTTTTGATGGTAGACAGAGGGTGCCTTTGATTTATTTGGAAGAAAGGTCAATTGCTGATAGCAGGCTTAGGGTGCCTTTGATTTATTTTGAAGAAAGGTCAATTGTTGATAGCAGGCTTAGGGTGCCTGTGGTTTATTTGGAAGAAAGTTCAATTGTTGATAGCAGGCATAGGGTGCCTTTGATTTATTTCGAAGAAATGTCAATTGTAGATAGCAGGCTTAGGGTTCCTTTAGTTTATTTGGAAGAAAGGTCAATTTTTGATAGCAGGCATAGGGTGCCTTTGATTTATTTGAAGAAATGTCAATTGAAGATAGCAGGCTTAGGGTGCCTTTAGTTTATTTGGAGGAAAGGTCAGTTGTATATAGCAGGCTTAGTGTGCCTTTGATTTATTTGAAAGAAAGGTCAATTGTAGATAGCAAGCTTAGGGTTCCTTTAGTTTATTTGGAAGAAAGGTCAATTGTTGATAGCAGGCTTAGGGTGCCTTTAGTTTATTTGGAAGAAAGGTCAATTGTTGATAGCAGGCTTAGTGTGCCTTCGGTTTATTTGTAAGAAAGGTCAGTTGATGATAGCAGGTTTAGGGTGCCTTTGGTTAATTTGGAAGAAAGGTCACTTGTTGATAGCAGGCTGAGGGTGCCTTTGATTTATTTGGAAGAAAGGTCAATTGTTGATAGCAGGCTCAGGGTGCCTTCGGTTTATTTGGAAGAAAGGTCAATTGTTAATAGCTGGCTTATGGTGCCATTGATTTATTTGGAAGAAAGGTTAATTTTTGATGGCAGACAGAGGGTGCCTTTGATTTATTTGGAAGAAAGTTCAATTGTTGATAGCAGTTCTTCGGTTAGGAATTGCGCCAAATTTGTGGTTAAAATGCACAAAAAAGACAGCTCAGCAAAGTGTGATTTTATATTCTCAAAGAAAGTGGAGTACTTTTATAGAACTTTTTTTGTTATAGATACACTGTATACTGTTCACTAGATTTGATGTTCACTTTTAAATTATGTGACTTCCATCCCTACATTAAATCAAACATTTGAGATTTCATTTAAAATATTTGCATTTGAACATTTTTAGAAATTATTTCCTATTACCCGATATTTTGGGCAAAAGATTCAAAACTTTATGTTAATGCATTGGTGAAGGGCAGAGTTGGACCGAATAACAAATTGTAACATTTAATTTCTAATTCAGAAACACAAGTTACATTTTCCCAATTAGCAAAATTGGATTACCTTATTTTCATGTTGTGCACTTTTTGACAATGAAACTCAGTCAAAAAAGATCTTCACCTACTGCTTCATTAACACCTTCTTTCAAAGGTTACTTTAATTAATTATGTATTTACTTACATCTAAGGACTTATACCATTATTCATGCTGCCCCGAGTGTCGCCCATTTTCTGGTCACATTCATGTTGTTGGCCCAGCTAATGTTGTCCTGAGGATGTATTGCTTGTGCATCTATGGTTGGTTCTATCAGTACAACTGGAAGACTGTAAACAGAACATGTTTTGTCATTATTCATTTTAAAAGAAAAAGCAATGTCATCATCTTGGGGAAAATACATCTTTCCCCAAAATCCACTTCATTTTAACTGGTGATTATGCCCCCTTATCACTGTTTTTTTAGTCTGCATTAAGGTGCATTATTTGAGAAGAAATGCATTGGCCATGAACTTTGACCAACTGAGCCAATAAGCAATATGAGCGATCTTAAAATTGGTCAAGAACGGACTACCTATGAAGTTTCATGGTTTTATGTCACAATTTTTCAGTTAAAGTGTAGACAAAGTTGTTTAAACAACAGTTGCGGTGATCTTGGTCTTTTCCTATTGACACTGTCATTGACTGGTCAAGGGCAACCTTACAGTTGTAAGTCCAAGTTCTGAAACTCAATTGGCATTACCTTAATATTTGACCAACTGACCCATTAAACAAAAGGGGTCATCTACAATTGGTCCACGGCAATCTATTTTAGTAACAGTGACCTTGACCCTAGGGACCCCAAATGCAATCCCATGAAAGGTATCCATAAACTCTTCCTAATAGACCAAGTTTGGTCAAGATATGTCAACCCTAACTAAAGTTATTCATTTTTAACTGTTTTTCTATTTTTAGTAACAGTGACCTTGACCTTGACCCTAGGACCCCAAACCCAATCCCATGAAATATATCTATAAACTCTTCCTGTACACCAGGTTTAGTCAAGATATGTCAGCCCTAACTGAAGTTATTTAGTTTCAACCGTTTATCAGGAAACAGATACTAGTAATGTTGCAATGATCGATTATAACTGAATGTTGATTAAATGGTTAACATCTGCGACTATTGAAAGGGGGCTTATTATAATTGAGTATTGGATAGTATATAGATAAAAAATAGTAATCAAAGCAAGATTACGACAAAAATAACAAGCAAATTCGTTGAATTGATATTCCCTGCCTGATTAGGGAAAGTTCATGGATTGGAAATGAAAAGTAGGTGGAATATTCCTATATAAACATGTAATATGGCTGCAGAGAAATGGATCGTTATGAACGCTGGATATAAGTTTGAGTTTGTTTAGAATTATGTGAAATTATAGTTTTATATATAGAGTAACATTTGTAATAGTTTCTATGAATTTGAATGATTTCAAGTTCAGATATGTCTGAAATGATAACAGTAAATAGTGGAAATTGACATATTAAGGTACCTGTTGATCATGTCCATTGTGTGTTATTTTCAAGCTCATTTTTAATGCCTCTAGTTTTTTCCAAAGATTTTTCTAAGATTTGACCTAGTGACCTAGTTTTTGATCCCATGTGACCCACATTTACAAGTGGTGACCTAATTTTTGATCATATGTGACCCAGTTTTATTTACGACCAAGAGTTCATCAAGGAAAACATTCTGATTAAGTTTCATGAATATTTGACCATGTATAATGCCTCTAGTATGTTTCAAAGATTTTTCTTAGATTTGACCTAGTGACCTATTTTTTTACCAAATGTGACCCACTTTTATAAGTGGTCGAGATTTTATCAAGGGGATCATTCTGCCCAAGTATGAATATTTTCTGATCAAAGCCTACCAAGATATGGTACCGGATGGACGGACGGGCAAACGGACGGACGGACAACGCCAAAACAATATCCCCCTCCCGTAACCTTTAATTCGGCAAAGGATAAAAAGACAAATTATGAAATGCATAAATATTTAGAAGTGAGAGGATTTTATGAAAACATGAAAGGATTATTAATTGATCATCGATCAGCTTATAACCTCCAAAAATATGAAAACTTGGTCAGATTTCAAACAATTTCTGAAACATAGATGAATACTGAATAAAACTGATGGCCAACATCACATTACATGGTTAAAATAATAAATGCAATAATCATGGTACTGTCTCATCTGTGTTTCCCAGCAAAAGATGCATGTGTCGTAAGTGATGAGATACATCAGTTAGTAAGATTCAATGTGTCATTTTTATGTAAGTTTTTTAAAGTTTTTTTTTCTTGCAAATGTATCATCTGGTGTGTAGCCCCTTTAAAGTTCTTAAAAGCTGTCAGGTTTCAGGCAGTAAAAAAAGGCTTGTTAACAAATTGTAACAGTATGCACAATTGTGGTTAAGGGTCATATTTATAGAAATCTTTTTTTAAATGACTGCAACTAGTTTTCGAATGTTCAAGTTTTTAATATGATTATATCTTTTGAAACTTAAGGGAAGACCAGCTGTGCCTCCTGATGGAATTATTTACCAATATGCAGATGCCAGCACTTGCTCCTTTTCACTTTGGGTTTATTATTGTTCAAGGGGTTTAACCAATCAATTATTAAAACCAGAGTTGTTGGCCTTGCGACACATATGTACCTTGTGTCTTGCAATAAACAATAATTACAGTTTCATGTGAATACCTTAAATATGTTGAAAAAACTTGCATGATTCACGCTTGCAATGGCCTTCTGCACTATTACAGCACGAACACATGGAACACAATATGCCATATATGATGTTGAATTTGTTTGATGAAATGGTGGATAGTAGGTAAAAACATCAATTTGGCAATTAAAATTAAAGGGTACTTTAAATGGAAAGTTAAAAATGGTTAGTTAGAGATTATTACCTTTCCGTATAGAAGCATGCACATAGTTTCTAGTGGTGCTATCTTCAGTTGTTTTCCACGAGGGGGTGCACCTGGTGTACGTACCCCCACTCACTTTAATCGTCCAAGTTTACTTTATTACTTCAATTTAGGAGGAAAGAAGTTTCGGGCTAAAAATTGCTATCATTTTCTTTGGGGAGACCCATCTGCCAACATCTAAAACCGAATAAATTTAGGTCATCAAGATATGCCCTCAAGTTACGCCCCCTCTAACATTATATCCTGGAGCCGCCCCTGTTCTCTGGCACCCTATTTTGGTGTGATCCCTACTTGCAATCTACCGGTAGTATTATGGTTATGGGGACTCGTCTTCAACACAACTCCGTGTTTTGCACGGGGGGGGGGGTGTATTATCTGTTTATCAGTGTTTATTTCATTCTAAAATTCTACATCTCTTTTAACTTTCAAATACATGTGTATTTGTTTAATTTGTTCTACGTAAACAGATTAATATAATGGTCATTTTGGACATAACTGATGACATTAACACAACATTTTTTTAAACCAGTTATTTACCTTTATGCACGAATTTCTTTAAATGTCATCAGTTGCAGCCATGTTTTTTGTTTCGTTTTTTTGAAATTTATTTAACGAATTGGCTGTTCGTAATCGCCATGTCGTCAATTTCTACGCAGTGATCACCCCTTACTAAAATGTTGAACAGAAACGTTGTCGGCATTTAATATATTTCGGGGTGGGGGTGCGGGGGAGTCACAGCAGCACCCCGCCTCCCCTAAACCCACTTGTGCTGTTCGGTTTGTTCTTCTCCCGAAATCATATGTAATTTGGGAGTATAGTGTAACAAAGAACAAACGTAAGCGAGTACATGTATGCATTTATATAAGTTTGCAGGAGCGGGGATTAGTCAAAATAATTGTAGGTTGACGGATGTTTTTTACGATTTTTAATATGGCAAATCCTTCGGAAGAATCCCGTATAACACGTCTATTATTTAAGACTAGGGCGAGGATGAGTCTTAGCATCGCTTTAGGTGTGTATGACTACAGCTCGATAAGAACCAAAATTATAAAGATAAATGCTGTGTTTCTTTCCTTTTTGTATGTGAAGCGTTGTGTATGGGGATACGACGTCACTGAGGGATGGGGAAACGGCATCACTGAGGGATGTGGATGCGGCGTCACTGACGGAGGGTGTTGCGGCATCACTGAGGGAGGGCTTGCGGCGTTTCTTATGGAGAGTTGCGGATTCAATGAGGGAGGGGTTGCGGCGTCACTGAGGGAGGGGTTACGGCGTCACTGAGGGAGGGGGTTGAGGCGTTTCTTAGGAAGGGTTGAAGATTCACTGAGGGAGGGGTTGCGGCGTTATTGAGGGAGGTGATTGCGGCGTATCTTAGGAAAGGGTGCGGCGTCACTGTGGGAGGGGGTTGCGGTGTCACTGAGGGAGGGGGTTACGGCGTTTCTTAGGGAGGAGAAGTGGCGTTACTGAAAGAGTAGTTATTGCGTCACTGAATGAGGGGGTGCGACGTCACTGTGGGAGGGGCTGCAACGTCCCTGGGGGGCTGCTACGTCACTGTGGGGCTGTGTCACTGAAGGAGGGGGATCTGATGCCAATGAGGGAGGCGTTGCGTCGAAAGTAATGGATGGGTTGCGACGTCACTAAGGGAGCGGTTACGTTGTCACCTGGGGGGGGGGGTGCGGCGTCACGGAGGGAAGGGTAGCGGCGTTTCTTATGGAGGGGATGCGGCGTCACTGAGGGAGGGTGTTGTGGCGTCGGTGAGGGGGTTGCTGCGGTGTCACTGAGGGAAGGGTTGCAGCGTCACTGAGGGAGGTGCTGGGGTGTCACTGAGACAATGGGTTGCGGCGTTTTTTAGGGAGAGGTGCGGCGTCACTGAGGGAGGGGTTGAAGCGTCACTGAGGGAGGGGCTGCGGCGTCACTGAGACAAAGGGTGGCGGCGTTTCTTAGGGAAGGGTTGGGGATTCACTGAGGGAGGTGTTGCCGTGTCACTGAGAGAGGGGCTTGCGGCGTTGGGAGGGGGTGCGGCTTCACGGAGATACGACTAATATGAACATTAATAAAAAGGAAGTATGATATGTTAGGTGTACTTATTCATTTGAAACTATCTTTGCGGCTTTCGCAGGAGGTCTACTAACTAATGCTTTGGATAACTGCTGTTCGAGCAACTTAGTACACGATCCAGAAAACGTCTCAGGCCCGCTTCTGATTGGTATTTCTGTCGCACTTCTGACTATGAAAACAAATATCCAATGGAGTGATACAATAGGGTTAAGTTAAGGCAATAACAATTTTAATGAAATGTGTGCCGTTTTCCCTTCCACTACTGCCTCCTCGGTCAAGTTTATGTTCGTTAAAGCATTCTTTATATATATATTTTTTCTAATCTAAGAGTTTCTATTAGTTTATTTATTCAATGGTTATAACAAATCGTATGTAATTTAATAGAAAAGAGCAATGTACCCTCTGTTTTCTCGGATCAATTTTGCCCGAATAAGGCCATTTAAAAGAATTAGAATAGTAAACCAAAACATATATATCTTTGAACAATTTAACTGTTTAAGATTTTAAAAATGAAAACCGTTTAGTATTACTTTTTCATATCCCCACATCAAATCGCCGCCAATATGATATTTTGTGTTGACACGTGAATAGAGCGGGCATATTTTGGTATTCATGCAGAGGACATGTCGCCATCATGCCCTTCATACACCTTTTTTGGTACGAAATCACGGCCTTGTGACAAATACGTGGATATATAGAGCGATTTATTGCACATATATTCATTGAGTTTCATAAAAGAAGGTATCACAAAAAAGGTAAAACATAAATAACATCACAAATACAACAAAAATGACAATACCGACACCCTGCCTACCTTTGGTGCCCAATGTGTAGAGATAGTGGGGCTGTATAATCAACGCATGTTTCGTACGATCGCTTTTCTTAGTCGATATTACTAGTAAGTTATTACATTCGTACGATCGCTTTTCTTAGTCGATATTACTAGTAAGTTATTACAATGTATATCAAACTTTTCGATTGGTATTTTAAGCAATGATTATTTGAATCTGCGTGTAACGCTTTCAAATTAATTTTTAACTACCACATAATTTTCAATTGAAATTCTTGATCATACGCAATTCTATGGAACGCTATCTGATAAGATGGCCCCACTATCCGTCCACCTTGCCAGACTGTTGATATTGCAAGGGGTACGTGCATTGTGTTACTTTTTTAACAAACAAGTATCAAAATATCGCTAAGTACAACAAGATCGATTAGAAGCCATGAGCGGGCACGCAGTCTCAAACTATAATGACGCCTGTCGTGTGTGTCCAGTTTAGAGGCTCTGCTCCTCCTGTATAGGGCGGTGGTGGTCGGACTTGGCCGAGGCCCGACGGAGGCGCGGCCCGGGTGTGGACATGGGCGTGGTTATCGTATCTTGGGAACTGTACCGGCTTAACATGCCACCTGAAATACACAGGGTACCTATAATGATGCTCCACATCGACACTGTAAGGTTAGAGGTGATTCGGTATAGGGATACTATAACGCGAAAATTCAGTGCGCATTGATCAAGGAAAATATCTTTCTAACGGATCCTCGTTGGCGACAACCATGTGTTCAAGGTGAAGCTTATGCTTAATGCCTTCGTATTGTCAATATATTTGTTGAAGAAAAAACAACCACAAAACCCCGAAACTATAAGAACTGCTTTGAAGTGACATGTCAGAGAAGCATTGTACAAATTTTGGAAAAAGGTCGAATCAAAACACCAATATATTTAACACATACAGAGCACGAAAACCGTCACTTGGTAGCCCAATGGCTCAACATACCGGACATGGCCCTGCCTGTGGCGAAGATCCGCCTTTTCTCCACCCGTCGTTCAAACTTCAACTGCCGTCTCAGCTCCCCGATAAGCCGCTTGTAAGAGGACGCCTTCACTTTGAAGAAGATCGCCACCAGGCTGCAAAACAAAGGGAAATGATCTTACTTCATATTCTTAAAGTTCTTCCTTGTATTTAAGGGAGCATTCTCGGCTTTGGGAGTTCGAGTTTAATGCTAAGGAATACAAAGATAACTATTATTGCCCAAACCACCCAATAGAAATAAATACTGACGAAAGGGAAACATCAAGCTTTAAAGAAACTTCCAACCATCTACATTTTTCAAATCAAAGACAGTTGAAAACATTCGTTTTAATGTTGGCATTGTGTTTATATCGAACACATCACCCTCTCAGAGAACCTATGTACCATGCTGTACTTGATATGGTCCCCAGCTTTAGACCCAGAATACCTGGGTTCGAATCCTGCTTCCGGCATTATTGTTTTTATAATTTACGTCTTTTTTCGTTACTGGGTATATCTATGCAGCCATTTCATACCACATTGATGTGATTCTCGAAAGCTTCAGAAAAGTTTAACATTTAACTTCATAAAAAGCAGCTTATGCACCATTAAACACTTTTATGAAAGCAATTAGAGTTTAAAAACGAGAAGTGAGCCGTAACTACACTTTTAAACATGGCTATAATGGTTAAGATAGCAAACTTTCTTTGTAATATCATAATACAACCTGATATTTTAATAGAGATATGAATGAATTTAAATTAAACTGGCAGATAGAAGCGATAGTGCAATAGGAGGATTTTTTTCATTAAGACAATGAAACATAAATGTAATTGCCCTATACACATGTACATGTTTTGTCTTTCATACTGTCCAACTAAGGGCTTACAAATAGTGCGATATCTGCACCGGCATCTTGGGCTGCAATTTTACAGTTTAGAATTAAATCATTGTTATTCTTTTCAATATTGTTAAATCCAAGATTGACAAAGTAGAGAAAGAAAAACGTTGTTATTTATTTCCACTCACGCCAAATTAAGTGTTAAGTCAACTAATAAACGTCATAAACGAGACTATTAATCAAAATGCTGGTGCCCGTTTTACATTATGTAGTGACATGATATTAGAAACTCTCAGCATCCTTCATTCAGAGGCTTAAGGCACAATGCAATTACAAATGGGAATGCAAATATAATGGAAACTTTACTCTTATAGCATAATGGTTTATTTTCAAAACCTAAAAGAGTAGGCACAACTAAACAGGAGAACCAAGACAGCCTTAGATTGTTGTTGCGATAACTAATAAAGCCCACGCCATAAATATTTCCGGCCCAAATGGAAAACAAATACATTCTCCAGAACAAATCTGTACAAAATCTTCTAGTGGGGCAAATTCTAATCACAATAATATTTTTCACAAGCGACGGACCCCTACCAACTACAACATAAGAACCCCTGCTTATTCTACTGACCAAGTCTTAAAACTACTTCTGGTGCCAGACAAGAAAACTTTTTCAAATTGATTTATTGTATAATTCGATATAGAAAATAATCATCTAACTCGATTAATTACGCAGATTGGATGGGTTTCGTTTCAATACACCAAGTTGTTGCTGAGATATTAACTTACGTGTGCTTACATATAAAACCTAAACCAGAATTTATAAGTTGAATAATGAAGGGCCATAATTTGTATTATATGCGAGATAGAGTTATGCCACTTGATTGATTACGTAGAGTGGATAGATGGGAATAGTTGTCTAAAAGTTCCAATGCAATACCTGAAGTATTTACTGAGATATAACATAAATGTGCTTAACCAAGGCTTGATGCCAATGGCGACGCCATGGAGAGCAGTTTAGCTCTCCTTATAATTCGAACAGTCGAGCTAATAATGTTTAAACATTGATAGTGACCTAATAAGTATCAAATGTTCACATGTTAAGGATTGGAATCTTTCTAAATAGAAAGTGCATACACTGATTAGATAACTTACAACGCGATAAGGAACGTTGTATTGGACAACTAATTCAATATGTATAACAGACAGCTAGAGGGATTGAACTGATCATGACGTTCACAATACTGGTGTTGTTTGTTAACGTGTTTGTGTTTGCAAACCAAGTTGAAGCGAAGAAGGAACTACTGTCCGGTTTAGAGAGCTCCGACCTTCGTGAAATACTTGAAGATATTTTCAATCGTCTAGATGAAAAAGACAGGGAACTAGTGGAATATGGAAGAGTGAATGCACTGCAGCAGCAACGGATACAGGAACTTGAGAATCAACTGAACTCAATAAACAAAGACTGTGACCTGAAACCTGCGACGAAACAAGTGCTAAAACCGCCCATGAAACAGTTAAAACCTGACGGTGTCGAGCGTAAATCACGTCAAAACGAACTCGAACATCCGGTAGCATTCTATGCGACTCTAACAAACCACACGTTCCATATAGGCACCGGACAACCAATTATATTCGATCGCGTCGTGACAAACGTTGGACAGGCGTACAATCACGTTCTAGGTGCGTTCATCGCTCCTGTGTCAGGTGTTTACGTCTTCTCAGTGACGCTGTTTGCTATGCCGGGCCACACAACAGCATACAACGTGATGAAGAACGACGTGTTTATCAGCCGAATGTACCTGAAGGCGCCTAGTGGTAACTACGAGACGGCCGCACAGACGTTTATCCTGCAATTGGACAAGGGAGATGATGTAAACGTCCAGAACGTGAGCCCAGATGAGGCGATACATGGATATAACTACTCCACATTTTCCGGCTTTCTACTTCAGCAAACCTTCGGTAACCCAGCTGCAGTTATCGGTTAATGAATGATTCTGCCGTTGTTATGTAACATTACAATTAAATGTAGCCGACATTACAAGTTTCTGTTTTTCGATGAGTAGCACAATTCCATAAATGGGTCCAATTTTTATCTAAAAGCACAATGGGTTATGTGTTTTGAAAAAGAAAAACAAGGGGTCCTCTGTCCGAAACCAAGGGGCCTAATTTGAGTTATTAAAACCGGGAATTCTCTTGTTTCAGATCAGGTTTCTTTTGTTTATTTGATAAAAGTCTGTTTTGATCTCCCCTGACCCCAGGAGCACTTGTTGAACTTAGTCGATGACTATATATATGGCATTTTGAATAAATGCACTTTTTCATTCAATCAACGTGTTTGTTTTTCCCTTCGCCCATACTAGTTCGCCTTACACTGATTTTGTCCTACCACCTTGACCAACATATAATTATATATACTGTAAGATTAAGCACGTATACACTCTATTTGCTTAAATATTCTCTTAGTTTTAATTAGTTTAGCCCGATCGTAAGGAGGTAACTAGAATGACTTGTCGTAGCTAATTGAAATAATCGGTACTGTTGTCAATTTTGCCATGGTATGAGAAAATTGCTTGCCGTGGGAGTCGAACCTTGGACCTAGCAAAACTCGCTTGAAAATAGAAACAAAGAACAGTTGAATAGTTATAAAAAAGAGTATGTCTTTTCATCTTTTTTCTCTCTTTTGACCATCAGTTTTCATGTTGACAACAGATAATAATGATTAAATTGATAATTGTCTTTGCAATTTTGAAAACCAAAAATAAGGAACATAAAATATTCCTATACACTGTACACTACACATAGTGGAACGTCTGGTTGACAAAAGTTATTACACTGCACTCCTTTGTATAAATAAAACAAGACATATATCGATAGTCCGTCGATTTGTTTCGATATCGCTTCTGCTCTGTATCGCAATATATCGACTTATCGATATCATCCTACATCCCTACAGAGTTGTCAAACTCTCTAAATTAGGAGGTCGGTTGTTTAAAGATTCAATCAAACACATTGTTGGTAGCAGTTGAAAGGTTTAAGTGTAAATGACAAGAAAAAGAACAGTTTTTGCAATATTTTAAGTACAAATCGTTCTAGGCTATGAAATGTGTGGTCATGTATACCTGCCTGAATAGTGTGTTTGTTTAAGGCAAAAGTTAAAAAAAAAACATCACAGATTTTTCTGTTAGATGTTTTTTTTAAATTTCTATCCCAAGCTTGTTTGCAATGTATGGGCACCAGAGTCACTCATCGCCCTGGCGTGGTAAAAATTGAGAATCTGTAGAGAGTAAAGAAGGCCTTTCGTTATAGGTCTATAACCTTGAGTTGATGATAAGAGTAGATGATGTCAACGTTCAGAAACGTATGATCCTTGCACATAAAACTTCAACTTCAATGCTTAGGACAAACAAAGTGCCATATTTTGCATAATATGAAAGGTAGAGCTGTCTTACTTGACTTTTTTATTAGTTTGATGGCTGGGAAAGTGTGTTTAAAGTAACATGTTGTTACCGACATGTTACACAGTTCTTGCAAAGACTTCAGAAACGCGAACTAGAGGAACCAAATACCTTGAATGAATTTGAGATTCAGGAACACAAGAGCAACACACTGTTAATGAACTTCAACAATAACGGATACAGCAACTGGAGATTCAACTCGAATTAATTAACAACAACTGTTAACTGAAACTCACAAAGGAAAAAAGGGTCTAAACCTCGAATCAAACTGCTCAAACCTGATGCTCGGGAAATTGTTGTATGGCTTAAAGCTATTCAAATTGAACTATACCATCAGAAAGCTTTCTTCGCGACTCTCTCCAACCACATGTACTATTTTGGATCAGGACAGCCGATAGGTTTGGGCCGAGTTGTGACAAACGTAGGGCAGATATACACTCACATTCTGGAGGCGGTTCTCACTCCAGTAGCCGGGTCTGACGTCTGTTCGGTTTTCGATCTTTCCGTGTTGTAAATTGATAGTGAATGTCCTTATATAAAGGGTGTGGCAATCTTATCTACTAACTGAACTATATTAGCACGGGCCAAATTATTATTTAATTGGGACAACGTGATAAGGAGCTGTTGACAGTAAAACTTCGAGACAGGTCGAATGACTGAAAATGGCTACCATACTTGATATCCTAGTTGTGTTTATTAACGTGTTTGTTTACGTGAATCAAGTTGATGCTACGAAGGAACTACTATCGCGGATAGATAGCCCCGAGATTCGTGAAATCCTGGTAGGCATTCTAGATCGCCTGGACGAAAAAGACAGGGAACAAGCAGAGCAGCTACAGGAAGTAGCGGAACAACGCAGAGTAAATGACCTTCAGATACACGAGCTAGCGGAACAACGCAGAATAAATGACTTTCAGATACATGAGCTAGCGGAACAACGCCGGCTGAATGAACTACAACAATTGCAGATACAGGAACTAGAGAATCAACTCAAACATATAAACAACAACTGTCATCTGCAACCAGCGATAAAACATCCCGTGAAACAGTTCAAACGTCGTGACGGGTCGTATAAAGGTGTACAGCGTACATCACGTCAAGTCGAACTTGAACATCCGGTGGCATTCTTCGCTACTCTAACCAACCACACGTTCCACATCGGCGCCGGACAATCAATCAAATTCGACAACGTCGTAACAAACGTTGGACAGGCATACAATCACGTCCTGGGCGCGTTCCTCGCCCCCGTGTCTGGCATTTACGTTTTCTCCGTGACGCTGTTCGCCTACCCCGGCCACACAACCGAACACGACATAATGAAAAACAACGTGTTTATCAGCCGATTGTACATGCAAGCACCCAGTGGATACGAAACAGCTTCTCAGACGTTCATCCTGCAGCTGGACAAGGGAGATGACGTCAACGTCCTCAATATGCTGTCAGACAAAGCGATACATGGAGGGCACTACTCCACATTTGCCGGCTTCCTACTTCAACAAACATACCCAGCTGCTGTCATCGGATAGTCAATTTTAGCGCCATTGTGATGTAACATTGCAATAAATTATGGCCAATACTACTCATTTTGTTTTTAGTCTTGGTGTAAAACAATTAAAGAATGGATCTACTTTTGTTTCCTTCTGCAGAATGTCCTACGAGAGGAATTGATCTGCCGATATTAGGAGCACAAGGTCTACCTACATGAGGAGCACAAGGTCTACCTACATGAGGAGTACAAGGTCTACCTACATAGGGAGCACAAGGTATACCTACATGAAGAGCACAAGGTCTACCTACATGAGGAGTACAAGGTCTACCTACATAGGGAGCACAAGGTATACCTACATGAGAAGTACAAGGTCTACCTACATGAGGAGGAGTACAAGGTCTATCTACATACGGAGCACAAGGTCCACCTACATGAGGAGCACAAGGTCTACCTACATGAGGAGTACAAGGTCTACGTACATAGGGAGCACAAGGTATACCTTCATGATGAGTACAAGGTCCACCTACATGAGGAGAACAAGGTCCATTTACATGAGGAGCTCAAGGTCCACCTACATGAGGAGTACAAGGTCTACCTACATGAGGAGGACAAGGTCTACCTACATGAGGAACACAAGGTCCACCTACATGAGGAGCACAAGGTCTACCTACATGAGGAACACAAGGTCCACCTACATGAGGAGCACAAGGTCTACCTACATGAGGAGAACAAGGTCTACCTACATGAGTAGCACAAGGTCTACCTACATGAGGAGAACAAGGTCTACCTACATGAGTAGCACAAGGTCCACCTACATGAGGAGAACAAGGTCCATTTACATGAGGAGCTCAAGGTCCACCTACATGAGGAGTACAAGGTCTACCTACATGAGGAGGACAAGGTCTACCTACATGAGGAGCTCAAGGTCCACCTACATGAGGAGTACAAGGTCTACCTACATGAGGAGGACAAGGTCTACCTACATGAGGAACACAAGGTCAACCTACATGAGGAGCACAAGGTCTACCTACATGAGGAACACAAGGTCCACCTACATGAGGAGCACAAGGTCTACCTACATGAGGAGAACAAGGTCTACCTACATGAGTAGCACAAGGTCTACCTACCTAGGAAGCACAAGGTCTACCTACATGAGGAGCACAAGGTCTACCTACATGAGGAGCACAAGGTCTACCTACATGAGGAGCACAAGGTCTACCTACATGAGGAGCACAAGGTCTACCTACATGAGGAGCACAAGGTCTACCTACATGAGTAGCACAAGGTCTACCTACATGAGGAGCACAAGGTCTACCTACATGAGGAGGACAAGGTCTACCTACATGAGGAGGACAAGGTCTACCTACATGAGGAGGACAAGGTCTACCTACATGAGTAGCACAAGGTCTACCTACATAGGAAGCACAAGGTCTACCTACATAGGAAGCACAAGGTCTACCTACATGAGGAGGACAAGGTCTACCTACATAGGAAGCACAAGGTCTACCTACATAGGAAGCACAAGGTCTACCTACATGAGGAGGACAAGGTCTACCTACATGAGGAGGACAAGGTCTACCTACATGAGGAGGACAAGGTCTACCTACATGAGTAGCACAAGGTCTACCTACATGAGGAGCACAAGGTCTACCTACATGAGGAGGACAAGGTCTACCTACATAGGGAGCACAAGGTATACCTACATGAAGAGCACAAGGTCTACCTACATGAGGAGGACAAGGTCCACCTACATGAGGAGCACAAGGTCTACCTACATGAGGAGCACAAGGAGGAGTACAAGGTCAACCTACATGAGTAGCACAAGGTCTACCTACATAGGAAGCACAAGGTCTACCTACATGAAGAGCACAAGGTCTACCTACATGAGGAGTACAAGGTCTACCTACATAGGGAGCACAAGGTATACCTACATGAGGAGAACAAGGTCCATTTATATGAGGAGCACAAGGTCCACCTACATGAGGAGTACAAGGTCTACCTACATGAGGAGGACAAGGTCTACCTACATGAGGAGCACAAGGTCTACCTACATGAGGAGTACAAGGTCTACCTACATGAGGAGCACATGGTCTACCTACATGAGGAGCACAAGGTCTACCTACATGAGGAGCACAAGGTCTACCTACATGAGGAGTACAAGGTCTACCTACATGAGGAGCACATGGTCTACCTACATGAGGAGCACAAGGTCTACCTACATGAGGAGCACAAGGTATACCTACATGATGAGCACATGGTCTACCTACATGAGTAGCACAAGGTCTACCTACATAGGAAGCACAAGGTATACCTACATGAGGAGTACAAGGTCTACCTACATGAGGAGGACAAGGTCTACCTACATGAGGAGCACAAGGTCCACCTACATGAGGAGCACAAGGTCTACCTACATGAGGAGCACAAGGTCTACCTACATGAGGAGCACAAGGTATACCTACATGATGAGCACATGGTCTACCTACATGAGAAGCACAAGGTCTACCTACATAGGAAGCACAAGGTATACCTACATGAGGAGTACAAGGTCTACCTACATGAGGAGGACAAGGTCTACCTACATGAGGAGCACAAGGTCCACCTACATGAGGAGCACAAGGTCTACCTACATGAGGAGCACAAGGTCCACCTACATGAGGAGCACAAGGTCCACCTACATGAGGAGCACAAGGTCCACCTACATGAGGAGCACAAGGTCCACCTACATGAGGAGCACAAGGTCTACCTACATGAGGAGCACAAGGTCTACCTACATGAGGAGCACAAGGTCCACCTACATGAGGAGCACAAGGTCTACCTACATAGGAAGCACAAGGTATACCTACATGAGGAGAACAAGGTCTACCTACATGAGGAGTACAAGGTCTACCTACATAGGGAGCACAAGGTATACCTACATGAGGAGAACAAGGTCTACCTACATAGGGAGCACAAGGTATACCTACATGAGGAGAACAAGGTCTACCTACATAGGGAGCACAAGGTATACCTACATGAAGAGCACAAGGTCTACCTACATGAGGAGTACAAGGTCTACCTACATAGGGAGCACAAGGTATACCTACATGAGGAGAACAAGGTCCATTTATATGAGGAGCACAAGGTCCACCTACATGAGGAGTACAAGGTCTACCTACATGAGGAGGACAAGGTCTACCTACATGAGGAGCACAAGGTCCACCTACATGAGGAGCACAAGGTCTACCTACATAGGGAGCACAAGGTTTACTTACATGAGTAGCACAAGGTTTACCTACATAGGGAGCACAACGTATACCTACATGAGGAGCACAAGGTCTACCTACATGAGGAGCACAAGGTATACCTACATGATGAGCACATGGTCTACCTACATGAGAAGCACAAGGTCTACCTACAGGAGGAGAACAAGGTCCACCTACATGAGGAGCACATGGTCTACCTACATGAGGAGCACAAGGTCAACCTACATGAGGAGTACAAGGTCTACCTACATGAGAAGCACAAGGTCTACCTACATGAGGAGCACAAGGTATAGTGACTATACCTTTATAAGGAGCAAAAGGTCAACCTACATGAGGAGTATAAGAATGGGAACGAAGACAGAAGGCGTGCCAAGGTAAGTTAGCGTGTCGTCCAGCCATTCCGGAAGTTCCCCCACCAGCTCCCGGATCACATGGTAAGGCCGATCATACACCCGGAATGGGCCGCACTCGCTCGACGGCTGGAACCTGGTAACAAAGTACACCGGTAAACAAGACACATCCTCTTTAATTTAAGCTCTTAGTTTTAGAAAATCCAAATGCTTTTGATAAGGATGAAGTTCAACGGAATAATTAAACCCTTCTGTATCGTTGAAATATACCATTTCTTTTATTTTTCTTGTACAAACCAACTCTCAGTGTGTTTAAAGTGCCAAAGCCCTTAAACAACGTACTCGATAACGGCGTATGCCATTGGAAAAAGGCTGATGAAGAGCATGAGGAGGAGGACGGCGAGGTAGAAGTTGCCGGTGCTCGAGGCCCGGAACAGCTGCTGGGGAGGCACCATCGACACCTGTATCATGTAAAACACACATGTTATTACTAGTTAACGCACGCCAATGTAAAAGTTACCGGTGCCGGAAAAATCTACACGGGAGACACCAGCGACTGATGTCACAACACGTGCAAACCCAAAGTAAAGCCATCTGCTTATACTCATACCTTGGCGAGGAAGTATCTGAAGTAGAAGAGCATAACGAGTTTGATGGCTCCTACGGCTGCAAGGAGGGGACAGAAGTAGAGGCCCAGCCAGACAAGTCCCTGTCCATACACTGCGTCCAGTATACTAGACACGATATCGAACCGGCTATACCCGATCTGCAATAACATCAACATCAACCAGTGTAGCTAAGTGCCCGATTCTTGTGATATTGCACTTCGCGAACAATCAAATAATTGATATTGCAAGTACTTGTGTACTTAATTCGAAAATCGCATTACTCATGCGCAAACATGCTTATTTAAAACGATTGAAAACAGTTTAGAATGATAATCACGTACTGTCTTGCAGGAACATCGGACGACGAGAGCTCTGCCGAGATTGAGGATCGAGCCGAGAGCAATAACGATGCCAAGGTCAACCAGTACGACCTTGAATACTTCCTCTCCCACCTCGTTCTCCCAGCAGCACGACACGTTACCCTGCCCGGCCTCAACCTGCAACTGTATATTCCGTACCGTTGACGGATTTTTTTCAGATAACTTAAACATGTATACCCTACTTGGATAACGATACCGGGCCACAACCCGCAGCAATTTATATTCTGTATGAGCACTGCTGCCGCGTTTTATCAGATTACTTGAACGCCACATACCTTACCAGATCGAACTATCTTTCCGGGCCTCAACCTGACACAACATGGTTGTTTCTCATAGCAGGAGCACAGCTAACCAATTACGGTGTAGGTACATGCCCGCTGTGCACCCCACCCCCAACCACACCTCGTTCACTCCGCAGTGCCTGAACATATCGAGTAACTAGCTTGGAAGAATGGGTGACAAGTTTGCAAATTTGCATATTTTGTACATTGTTCGTCGTATATGCGAGTTATCTTTATAATACATTTGACGGACGCTTGGTTTATATTGAACTGTTGGAATTTCAGCACGATACCTGCGTTGAATTGGCCGTGCAATCGTCTGTCACTTCATACAGCGACGTCACAAACACCAGTAAACTGGCGATATAAAACACTGTCGTCCTGAAACACATTAAATAGAAGATTTGCAGGCCTCTGGGCAAAATTGAAGACAATGTTTTCAACATATAGCATAACATAATACACATTGTCTAAAACATTTACTAATTATTAACGCGCTGCTATATGTTAATGTCGGTATACTAGATGGATACCTGTACGAATAGATGTCCACGAAGACTAAGTGACCGAGATGTCCTACAAAGTCCATTATATACTACATTAATTATATTTGTGGTTGAACGACTAATATTAGGTTGATCGAATAAACCAATGTACCTGGCGAGTGTAAGTTTTGTCTCTGTCCGGGGATGCAAACCCTCGAGGCGGACCAGCTGCTGGAAGATGAGCGGAACCAGGAACTTGAGTCCCGCGACCACCACCGTCAACTGTACATAAACATAGAGGCCGGTTATAGCCGTGCGCCGTTTGTAATGTTCGGGCGAGTTATATAAAAGTAAAAGTTAACCTATTTCAACTCGCCCAACCATAACAAAACACAGTAGTGTACTCTGAACCTGCTTCCAAAGTAACTGAAATGTAATTCACTTCAGAAAGTGTACGCAATGAAGCTAAATGGTTCCTAATTCAATTATACCATGCATTACTTAAGAACGTAAAGAATTATTAGTATTATTTATTAAATTGGACATTTATTTCAAATAATAAGATAAATAGTACCTACAAGGCACTTTATCAGTAAATCATATACTGACGTTTAAGAGAAAGCAACACGACACAGTACACGTTAGGCTACCTGATACTTTTGGAAGAGGTCCTTGAGACCATCGGAGGCGGAGTCCGGAAGAATATTGTCTGCGTCGGCTACTTCGTAGATAAGGAGACCGCTTCCCACCAATAGAGCAAGTACCACAATGTTACTGACAAGCCGTCCAAGCCAGCGCATACACCTGACATATTTACCAGATTAGAGAAATGAATACGTCCGTCAATGCCAATGCAAACATGGCGCTTACCACACAAGTAATATGCACACCTCTGTCCCTGCCATCAAGCACACCTGACGTATACCCCACCAGCGCGCACACCTGACATTTACCACACCAGCGCGCGCACCTAACGTATACCCCACCAGCGCGCACACCTAACGTATACCACACCATCGCGCACACCTAACGTATACCACACCATCGCGCACGCCTGATGTATACCACACCCGCGCGCACACCTAACGTATACCCCACCAGCGCGCACACCTGACGTATACCACACCATCGCGCACACCTGACGTTTACCATGCCAGCGCGCACACCTGACGTATACCACACCATCGCGCACACCTGACGTTTACCATGCCAGCGCGAACAGCTGACGTATACAACTCCAGAATCATGACTGACTGGGTTAACACCTTAACGCCCATTTGGTCGTATTTAACGAACGAACAGATCTCTCGTGCTAACAAGGTTGGGTCTCACCCAATATATTGCTTTCTCACAGAAAGAAACAATGGTATTATACATATTATATACTTTTATAATGGGATCCGTTATAAGGTGTGTGGGAATGGGTGGTTGTATATTGAAGAATACGTCGTGTATTTAAAATCACGAATGTTTTTTATAGCTGAAATTATTTCAATTTTATTTTGTAGCGTGCATAATAGTTTATTGCAGCAACTCACTATAATAGACCATCTCTGCCCAATAAATAAAGAAGCTTAATACACGAAATACAGTGCACAAAATACTTCGATTTGCCCATTTGAAGCAAACCTTTAACATAGGTAAGACGTTTACTTGAAATAAAACACAATAACATTACAATATATTGTCCGCGTAGCGCATGCGCTTTTAAACAATGCGATCCGGTTTCGATTCCCGACCTCGTCGCGCATGTGAGTTTGTTTGCAGGTCATCGGCGAGCCGGACAAGTGGATTTTCTCCGGGTTTTCCGATTCCCCGACACCAACGTGCCAACGAGAATGTCTGTGTCAGTTAATATTACTTCATTCACTATCATTGTAAGGCCTTTTAGTTTATATTGTTTGTTTAACGAACCGCCATGATTGATTTGTTCGCAGGAGGAAATAAAATAAAAAATAAAATTTCCAAATCTTGTTTTATCTTTTGGAAGGAAATGAAACATTAGTTTATCAGCTAATTATTAAAAATTCAATAATTTAAACACCAAACAGGGTTGAATCTTACCACCAGTACTTTAAAAAACAATAGTTTTCTTCCTATCACTGAACAATAACTGCCTGAATGGTGTTCACATTATTAAATCTTAACAGCAGTTCAATTTTGATCATTATTATTCAGTTTTATTTAAATTATCACATGATAGTCAATACTGACTAGATACTGTTTACAATCATAACACTGTTTGCTTGTGTTAAAAATATCGGAGACAATATCATTTTCATTTATTTTAACAAATAAATTTACTGTTTTGCTGTCCGAGAAATGGCTTAACTGTAACCAATCAGCCATGTTTCTTCGAGCGTTGTTGTCCAATCAATCGTCTGGATACAAAAATCAGCGCTTACGATTGGATGACTTATAGACGACTGGCTATAGAAACGATGAAAAGTTTATGTGGACGGAATTGTCTTTTTTCCCGACGTTTTGTTTTAATCGACGGGCAAAATTCGGAGCGGAGGAAATAAAAAAAGTTTGGGATTTCCATTTTTTTCTGAAATCGCGTTTTTTGATCGGCGGGTTTGTTAAACGGACAATAAGAAAACAGTGGCCTAAAATGAATAAAGTTTAAACTTATATTACAAATCACCAATTGGAAATCGATATAAGATTACTGCTCACTCACTATACTGAAAACATTTAAGTGAATAAATACTTCACACAGGCGATAACAATCTGACTCACCCGTGGGGAAAACCTTCCAGTTATTTTTACATATGTGACTTAATACTCCCGGATCAAATGATAAGGGTTTTAACGTTCATATATAATAGAAAAAAAATACGAGTATATCTCCATTTCAAAATACATTGTGTATGTGTAAACTGAAACTTTAAAAGGTAATCTTCCATGTAAACTGTTTACAAAAGAATGTATTATGGATCAATGGCAATACAATAGTGGATATTGACTGATTCTGACATTTCAAAATTGGAATATGCAAGGCAAGTACTATACTCACTTTTATAAAACTTTATTAACCCAGAACGGTAGGGATACGCCAAAAATCATTGTGTGATGATAAAATAAATGTTCCAAATCGGAGGTCGTATTACCATTCTGCGTGCATGATTGTGACGTCATCCATTGTTCTTTTTTGTAATGTTTTTGTACTCTATATGGTTTATTTTTACCAACTTCCAAAATTTAAAGAATGATATGCCCGATATTTTTATCATGGACTTTCATTGTTCGGAAAAAGGACAGACAGTAAAAAAAAAATAGTATGGTGTGATTAACAAAGAATTAAGCTTAAGACGTGTGTTGACAACTTTTTTTTTCTTGTAAATGCTAATTGTGTAAAATAATGCAGAAAAGAAAAATAACTTTAAAACCCGTTTTTATTTAGGTTAAATTAATACAAATATTTCACACAAAAAAAATCCGTATTAAGCGATCAGTGCACATATGCGCAACGATAACACATTTTGCACTTGTTATATATCCGTAGAAGTTTAATTTTAAAGATGATTATTCTAAAACCTAACCAAAATAAGTAATTAAAATTAAGTAATTAAAATTATATGTAAATAAGCGCAATATTATTTTGATTTGCCTAAGGGATATTTCATAGGATTAGTTATTTTTCAATGGATGTGAAAGTATCCAATAAGTTTACAATTGCGCTTTGAAATTGATGATTTAGACCTCGTTGTTGACATGATTTTAAGTAAGTGAGACGACCAAAACTTTCCATTATGTCAGCCAAAAAACCCCATCATCGGCAATGCGTGCCTCGGACTGTTCTTTCTCCGACATAATGGACAGTCTTTGGCCACTCACCCTTACTTACGCATACAGACCAGACCATTCGAAGAAATCGTATCCAACATGAAATCTGTTAGCAATTTAGAATCGTTTAAAACTATTTTATTTTACAAAAAAAATAGCGGACCAATGAAACAATTTGGTACTTTTTTTAATATCAAAAGTTTATCAATCATTTCAGACACTGACGAGCACGAGACTTTGTCTCTGCGGGTCTGTCGGGTGTTGAATCAAATTGGGTACAGCGCAGACATGGTGCAGGCGCGCCGGAAGTCGTACCGGGCTCGCGACAACAGCCGGAACTCACATGGCGGGGACGTGGCGCGCATCACCGCCGGCAGCAAGTCTGAAGGCTTCTCATTGTGTTTTGAAAGTGACTATGACCGACTTAACATATACAAAAGCGTATTATGTATTTGTGGGCAATGTGGCTGCCAAAATCAAACGTCAGAAATGGACACAATTTTTAAACTCCATGGTGAAAAGTGTCATCCAGGACATTTTAATCTGAGGTTGTTACGAGTAGGAAGCCGATGTCACAAAACCGTAGAAAGAGCAATAACATGCTTCGAGGGCGAAATATACGTGTCAAGTGAGAAATTTACGGATGCACTTCAACAAGAGTTAACGTTTGATATCAATGGCGGCTGGAAGCGTTGCACCAGGACGGGCCCGGCCTTGCCCTCTACACGTGGCCTCTATTCCAGGGATGACGTGTTCGCCTTCCGTTGTCCCTGCCAGCGACACCTACTCCGGGTGTGGGAGGACAGGCGCCGAAGATTCGGATGGCCGGGCCAAGAACTGATAGCAGCTGTCTTGGCCGAAGAGGCGGACATCGCACCGGTTAGCTGCCCCAATAGTGAAAACAAGGCTATGGAGTGGCGAGTGTGCTTTATTCAAGGGGAGCGGCTTCTAACAGACAGTTTTAGCGAAACCGTATACAAGTTGTATATTCTTCTGAAAATGATTCATAAACATGTATTTAAACCTATTTGTAATGGCCTGTCATCTTATGTTATGAAAAATATAACATTTTGGATGGCAGAAGACAATCCGAATGAGACTTTTACAAACGAAAACATTGTTCACGTTTTATGGCTAAGCTTACATATGCTCCATAAGGCAATCAAAACCAGCAATCTCCCTTACTACATGATTCCTTCCAGAAATCTTCTGGCTGGCAAACTAACTCCAAATGAGCACAGAAATCTACTGGAAGTAATCGAAATCAGCATGAATGACATACCCAGACTAATCCAACACTTGCCCAAACTATCTGCCTCATTCAAGGTACCCACACAAGTTTTATTGGAGGAGAGTCGCGCGCGGGATGACCTGGAAACCCTGGAGTTGCTCCGACAGGATATCATATCCGCCTACTGGCGGCCGGACCTCCAGCGTGAGGAGGTGGACGTTCTCTGCTGGGCGGACGCCCGATACAGGAATAGTCGCCTTAAGATGTACGACATAGTGTGGCCGGAGTGGTGCTGCCAGTTCCGCCCAGAAGTGCAGGTCGACCTGGCATCTGTTCTCCACCCGGCCACAGACGACCAGGACGCATTCAAAGAGAGATACATGCAGTTTGCGGAGAGTTACTATGACATCATATGGCCACATATGAAGCCGTCCATTGAGGCCGAGCAACATGACCTCGATACTGACAGCATTCCCCGACAGAAAATCATCACTATCATGGCTATCTTACGCCTCAAGATCGAACAGGCATTGTCTTAGAGACAGTCTACTTTCTGTGAATCTGTCTGGTTAATATTTATTTATTTTCATAAACTCATTCTATGATTTTACTGTAACTGTCAAATGTTGAAACATTTTTTCCAAACTCTTGTAATAAATATAATAAATACAATTACTGTATGTAGAGGTGGATTTTGGTACATTTTCTTGATACACTACTTCACTAAATGAATCGTATCTCATTACAGTATGACGACACAGTTTGGGCCCACAACAAATTAACAACAATAAAAACTTCATTTCTGTACACAATGGGCATATATATAAGTAGGGATGGAAGCGAATATCCGAGTATCCGGATATAATATAAAGTTGATTAAAAACTAAGTCATGGACGCTCTTCACATGTTATATCCAACGACGTAAAGACATATCAGAATAATTTATTTTATTTTATTTTGAAACTTGACATTCAGATAATAGTCTACGATCTTTTGTACCCTTAACGTCTAACGGGAACATGCGGTATACATATGGAGAAAAAAAAACACTTACTTTTTACACATGTCGACCTTTTGTGATGTTTTCTCATCTCGAACCATTTCCTGAAAACCGTCAATTCAGTATAAATAATAACAGTTGTCTGCATTTATAAACCTTAAGAAATAAACAATGATAACAATTTATAATATGTATGCACTGATACAACACTTACCTGCCATTCGTTGGGATATTAAACTTAATAGAAATGAAAACAATAGTATATATAATCAAACTCGCATACAACAGATCCCTTTCTATACACCTGTCCTTCTACAAGGTTCTAGCATACTTTGATTTCAGTCCGCAGCGAGGTCCGCTGGTCGATGACGGCCTGCCGGCTGCTGACCGAGTAGTCCCAGACCGCAAGCACCCGCCAGCTGTAACTGAACTCATTGCCTTTGTCGTCTGCTAGCTTGCTTCTTCGGTATCGCACTATCATACTGTCGGAAATAGTCAGTTAAACAAAATAAAGTAAACTATTTTGTGCGTATTGAAAATAAATGCGTCTAGATATGTGATATTTCGTGGTTGTCATGGATATGCGCGCAGTGACTCAGATTATGTTAATAGTCAAATCGTGTTTGAAATAGTTCTGAGTAGAGTGCAGCATTATTTATTGAATGGAGTGTGAAAACCTTTTTATGGTGCAATTTGAAGCGAGAAATAATTGATTTGGATTCTAAACATCCCCACAAGACAAAGTTTCCATGATGCTACAGACGACATTCTTCAACTAGGGTGGTAATTGTGTGATTACAATAAAAAAGGAGTTCCATTCGGGTACTTGTTTTATCTTTGCCCGTGGGCAAGATAAGAATTTCTAGCATGGTCAAATTTTTGGATCTACTTTCTCCCACCTCAGATAAGAAAATACAATAATAAAACCATTCTAGATGTTCTTATCTTGCCCACGGGCGAGAATAAACTGCCCGTATGGAACTCCTTTTTACATTGTAATTACCTCCCTTGTTGAAGACTGTCGTCTGTAGCATCATGAAAACCTTGTCTTGTGGCAATATTTAGAACGCTTATCAATTATTTCTCGCTTCAAATGTCACCATAAAACAGTTTTCACGCACCTTTCCAGAAATAATGCTTCACTCTCTTTAGAACTATTTAAAGACTGATTTGACTATTAACATAATCTGAATCACTGCGCGCATATCCGTGACAACCACGAATTACCGCATATCCATACGCAATTATTTCCACTTGGCACAAAAGGGTTTCAGCAAAAAATACATTTTTACTTAATTTTGTTAAACTGAGGTGGGAGAAAAGGCATCTACCATAGCCGCTCATGTCTTTTAGGAAACTATAAATTTCAAAAGCATACTCGTTTATTAGTATTTTGAAGCACTTTTGTTAAAAAACAAATGCATCCAAAGCTATAAAAAGTATTTTTCATTTTAGCTTGAGACGCTCTCCGAAGTTGATAAATACATATAGCTCCTAATACATTTAGCGGCAAGATGGTCGTTTCATCAAAGTCCTAGTTCCAACTGTGCAGTACTACTACTACGTGAAAACATTCCTTGAGATTCTTCTTGAAATGGCCCTCATTCATCTCATTTAATTGTATGTTATATCAACTTGTTTGGAATGCTTAAAACTCAGCTAAAATACTCTAGTGGTACGTAAGCTAACATTGCTTCCAGTTAAAGATAGTACGTACATGGACACGATGGCGAGGAATGCGAGCATGTTTGAGGAGATCCACGTGAGTAAGTAAGCTAGCGGCATGTTGTAGCGGAATCCAAGGGTCTCCCCGTATAACCCGTAAAACACCAGGCTGCTAGACAGCTCGCCCTACAACACAAACACAGTGAACAAGTAGGCACGCGGCGTGTTGTAGCAGAATGCAAGGGTCTCCCCGTAAACCCGTAAAACACCAGGCTGCTAGACAGCTCGCCCTACAACACAAACACAGTGAACAAGTAGGCCAGCGGCATGTTGTAGCGGAATCCAAGGGTATGTCCGTTTAACCCGTAAAACACCAGGCTGCTAGACAGCTCGCCCTACAACACAAGCACAGTGAACAAGTAGGCCAGCGGCATGTTGTAGCGGAATCCAAGGGTCTCCCCGTATAACCCGTAAAACACCAGGCTGCTAGACAGCTCGCCCTACAACATAAACACAGTGAACAAGTAGGCCAGCGGCATGTTGTAGCGGAATCCAAGGGTCTCCCCGTATATCCCGTAAAACACCAGGCTCCTAGACAGCTCGCCCTACAACACAAACACAGTGAACAAGTAGGCCAGCGGCATGTTGTAGCGGAATCCAAGGGTCTCCCCGTATAACCCGTAAAACACCAGGCTGCTAGACAGCTTGCCCTACAACACAAACACAGTGAACAAGTAGGCCAGCGGCATGTTGTAGCGGAATCCAAGGGTCTCCCGTATAACCCGTAAAACACCAGGCTGCTAGACAGCTCGCCCTACAACACAAACATACATGGAACAAAAAGGCAAGCGGCATGTGGTAGCGGAACGGCCCACCAGGCTGCTAGATAGCTCGCCCTACAGCACAAATATACAGTGAATAAGCAGGTCAGCGGCATGTTAAATTTGTTTTTCCCGTAGAATCTCCCCGTACATCACATAAAAACACCACACTGGCCAGCTAACCCAGCACAGTGCGATCACCTTGGGGCTTTGACCCGGTTTATACTGGTTATTAGCCATTGAAATCAAAAGTTAAGTATATATGCGAATACAAACGGAGTTATTCAGAAATCGAACAAATGCTAGAATCAGTTTAACATTGAAGGAAATTTCGTTACAACTTGTGTAATGAAAGCAAAAGGGGCGACGTTGCTATATATGTTCATCAGTCCGCGACGGTATATAACACATTTGATATCAAGAAACCAAACAGCCTCAACATCAAAACTCTATACTTACAAAGTGGCCGCCATATGTAACGTTACTTCGGAAATTGCCGTCTACAACCTGTGCAATGATAAAACAACATAATTAAACAAAATGAGATGCAAGCATTTAAACAATATGAGCAGCTAAAGCAGCTAACAATTATGCTCGTTCGTTTTTTTCCAAACAATTAATACATGCCAAATATTTAGTCAGAGTTATGGGTAAAGCTGCATTTTTGCACATTATCATACGGTATGTTTTTCACCTTTGTTAAAGCTGCAATCTCACAGATTGAACGTTATGACAACTTTTTTTTGTCTTTGAACAAGCTTATTTTTGCGAATATCCATGGAAACTAGTTAAATAAGACTGCTGACAAAAAATAGATTGCAGATTTTTATATTTAAGTTCAAAAATTGATGATTTATGCATATTTCTTAAACCGTTAGTAACGGTTTAAGCTATAAAACATTTATTTTCGAACGGAAATATGAAAATCTGCGATTTGATATTTTATCAGCAATCTTATATCATTGGTTTGCAGATATTTACGCAAAGATTTGCTCTTTCGAAGACAAAAAATAAAAAAGGTTGTAAAATTTATAAATCTGTAAGAGTGTAGCTTTAAGATACAACCTGTAGGTCAATGCTATTCTACAATTCATGGAAAGCGTCAAACTGGCCCTATGATGTCACTGTTGTTTTACAGAATGAATTATATATATGCTTGTCTCGAATCGAAAAATGTGCTATAATACGTATGTCACGTACTTCCGGTGCCGTGAGGGTGGCGAGAAGCGGCACGGCCATAAGCAGGTTGATGTACACCAGAGTCCGTACGAACCGGAAGTATGAGGATACGTTACTCCCGAAATACGCTGAAACCAGAACCAGGCAAGAAAAACACCGTTTAAAGCGAACATATACTTCGGTCATCGATAAAGTTTATAAAAACTTGTTTTACTACTTATATAGAAATCAATGAGTATTCGTGTCAGTTTTAAAGGGAAAACGTGGACATTTATTGCGTATACTTCATCATATAAAGCCTCTTATAATACCTGTTATTTGTGTGATGGCGCCTTCAAACAACTGGTAATTCCTGTAAAGTTTACTTGCTCCCTCTTTCTGAAGAGAAAAACAGTACTACGAAAATATGAGACTAAACCTTATCTTTAAAATGTTCATGTAAAAGGCCAGCATTCAATTCATTCAGACCTTCTCATGTTCCATAAAGGGCCGCCTGTACGCACCTTATGGGCTCGCTTGCTGCCGACCTGTCGCCCCTTCAAGTTCCGGTCTCCGCTCCGCAGTAGTCTGAAAAAGAAACATTCATGTATAAGGAAATGATAAAAGTGAAAAAAAGTATTTAAATGAAAATCAGCGTTTTGTTAATGCTGTGAATCAATTTGCCGGGTTGAATAAAGAATCGCCATACGAGAAAATCATTCACATTCATGTAGGTGTAAAGATCCCGACCGCTTTTACCGCGGGGGCTTGAACCCATCTATTCAACGAACGAACAATGGAATATAGTAAGATAAAGAAGTTCAGCTCCATTTTTAGTGAGCATCAAAAATTGAATGAAATGGTTTACCTTCAAAATCAAATTTACTTTTTCTAAAACAGGTATGATGTGTTTTATTCGTCTACTTAGAGCAAGGACTCAATAAGCACATCATTATATAAATATAAGCAGATATTGAATTCTTGCATTAAGATGACATTTAATTACCCACTTAAACTGACCAATTTTATTAAAAGCTCTTCGTTTCGAACAAAAACTACTTGGAAATATAAATTCGAAAAAGCAATTGTAAGAATTGTAATTGTGCATTGGAAAAGATGTCAACATCGTTGAGTATTTTCTAAGAAAGAAGTCGTATGTTTAAGGATATGTGTCTATTCCATCCATAACATGTAAATGTAACATCATACAGCCAAATACCAGCGGTATGTACTTATGTATGTCAAGTTTCCTGGCCATAGACAGGGGTGTAGTGTTGAGTTGATTAAGGAGGGCGTCCGCCTCCTCTGTGCCGCGCCGCTGTAACGCCGTGTACACATCCGCTTCTGCGTCATACCTGAAACGTCGGATGGAGGTGTGCATCTTAAACTATCAATACAGTCGAACCCCGTTGGTTCGAACTCGCTTGGCTCGAATTCCTTGTTGGCTCGAACTAGATATAAGGACCGATTTATTTACACTGAAGGTAAACAATTCCGCTTGGCTCGAATATTTCGAGGCTCGAGGTATTTTTGCCGGTCCCAGGGAGTTCGAGCCATCGGAGTTCGGCTGATTTTCATCAATCGGTATTTACCTCCGTGAATCATTAATCAATTTCAATTAAATCCACCAGTTTTGCTAAATCAGGTAAATGCAGACATTTCAGAAATAATTGGAAGGGCTGAAGATACGAATGCATGAAGATGTTCGATTAATTTTAATTCATAAACTTAATAATAACATGCAGGCAACTCACTCCTTGTCAAGGAAGGCGTACTGCAGCCGGAATCGCAGCTCTTCTATGTCAGACTCGGGGTCGCCCTCCGCCGGGGGAGCCGTTGGCTGCGAAGGCAGGTCACTAGCTGTGCCTGTGGAGCACCCGAGCGACAGACATTAATACGCTACACGGGTTTATTCAGTAATTTGCACCCCAATTATAAAACTGTACAAATTCCAAATAGTTTGGAATAGATTGTTTGAAGAAATTTATTGTGGAAGAATAGTTTTGAACACATCACGTATACCCTGATACGTGTATATGGTAACCGAAATAGACGTAAAATAAATAATGATTATTCAAAACTGATTACTAATTCATATGAATTACGCAATGTCTGTTAAGTTGTTTTTTTCGTTTTTTTAATTGATTTGCAAGAATGTGATTTTTCGAGGTCTGATTTTACTATCAAGTCAAAGGGTCTTCGTGTAGAGGAGGGTATGTAAAACATATGCCGACAACGTCTTTACTCACACTTTTTTGGCCATTAAACGAGGCAAGTAAAGCCATTTCCCGTCCGATCTCAGTTAAAAAAGAACAAGTAATACAGTACGAGATTTTCTTCAAAAATGTCTTCTTACAGACCGAGGCGTGAATGCGAGAAGGTTTAAAATGACATTAAATTAAGAAGCAGATAGAACCTTTTCGCTTTCACCCCTCGAGACGTAAGAAGCCGTTTCGCTAGGACGGACACCAATTTTGTCCGAGGCGAAGCCGAGGATCAAATTGGCGTTCGTCCTAGCGAAACGGTATCCTGCTATGCAGTTTTGAAAGTTTTATTCTAAAAATGGACCCTAAATGGCCCTGAGCCAATAAACGAATACACACGAAATTGGCCCCTTCTGTGACACCAGTGCAATTAGCAGGAGATGCACAGCAGGGGATTATTATGCCAAACGTTCCTTACACTAGGCCTTTAAGAAGACTGCTCTGATGGGGGTACAGTCGTATAAAAATACAAACTGACATAAGTAGTAATCAAGCAGTTCTCTTTTAAATGATAGCAATGTTATAATTATTGGGTCACGAGGAATCAAATTTAACTATCGATCGCCAATGCTGAAACAATTAACAAGATTGTGATCAACTGGATGCCTTAAGTAACTTAAGCTTAAACACAAACAAATGTAATGATATACAATGTATTTGAATCAGAATTAAATGTATTAAAGCTTGATCATAGGTCATCTATGAACAATAAATCTAAATGGACTTGGCAACGAAAACAAATACTTTAATTACTGGTAAAGACAATGGATACAGAAAAGGAAGGACTTACCATAGCCTAGGTTGATGTACGTTTGTTCGGATAAGTCACTGAAGTCATCCGCAATCAGGGCCGAGTTCTCGTCCGGCCCTTCCATGGTTGCCATGGGCTACTAATTTCCAGAGGGATTCATTCACGAGCGGTAACACGGATCTTCAAATTTCGATGGAACAAGTTCCTTACTAGAAAACAAGGTTTATGTTATGTCCTATTTTCCTCCACAGAAATCACACAATTACTGTCAACAGCAATCGTACAATTCAAAGGGCTTACACCTTGTGTTTTATTCACATCTGTTAAAAGTACCTTAAGGTCAGATAGCTGTTGACAAGAACTGGAGTTCCACTGTATTTCACTGTTCAGAACATTGTAAAGTCCTTGCACCCAGAACTACCACGAACACTTTAATTCAGCCTCACTAACTATTAATACTTCCTGTAGCACACATATCCAGCTATCACTTTCTACCCTACGACGCTGATAACAGACAAGGTGTAGTGTACCTGCATTTATTACCGAAAACAGAGGATAACAAACAATAGACACGAGGGCAGTCATTTGATATCATTTGATAAATGTTTTGATAATAAATATATAAAACTCGAGAGATAACAGCATACAAAATCAACAATAGAAAATACAAAGTAATACAGTAAGTTTACTGCATTTATGGCACAATTTTATCTGGACAAGAAACGCCGAGAATAATCACTACAATGCGTTATAAGAGGTCATATTTATCACTTAATTATCTTAAGCAATTTCATCACATTTACTGTTCTGATAAACGTTCTAAAAGATGGATTCACCATGATACAAGAATCTGATGTCCCTCTAAGAATCCTCGGGTCTCCGGGACACCGTTTGCTTCGATGACTAGATGTACATGTAGTGATATAAACTCACCGCAGTGTCTCATAAAAATATAAATGTTTTATATGGTATTAAAATACTTCAGGATGTAGAAAAAGGTAAAAGGATGCACGGGAGATAAATGATGATCAATCAAAATCGCCTGGTCTAATATCAAAATCCTCACGAATTCTGAACAAAATATTCTGGAATCGTCTCCAGAAATATGACATGTATGAGAACATCAGTATTTAAACAGTTTTAAATGGCTTAAGACACATTCAGTCTAGCAAAGATTACTCAAAAGAGTTGGTCGTAATATTATACATGTAGATCTATACTTTCAAGCAGCTGGAGAAACTATCCAATGATAATCATATCATAATGATGCATTTGATAACACATTTTTAAACTAAGTTTTGGCATCTGCAGATGTATTACTTTTCATTTATAGGACAATGTCAACAATCTTGTGTACGAAAAATGAAAATTATTTGAATATAACTATATCACAAAAAAATTACAACTAAACAACTCAATAAAATAACTCATACTATAGTACTGTAAATGTCTAGGTACACACTTAACACAACTTCTAACTGAGCAGTAACATGATTATTTGGTTATAAAATGCATTATGTACAATACCAAGTAAAACTACCATAACACATTTTATAGAAATGTGTTGATTTTTAATTATATGTATTTAACCATTATTGAATTACAATGTATTTTTGATGGACATTAACATTGATGAATGTAACAGAAACAAATCAACCAAAATATTCACATAAGAAGATATGTTATAATGTACTATCACTTTAAACAAAAGCACTGTGGACCAAATGCCAAAAATTGTCTTGTAATTTTCAAGTAAAAAGGGACATAACTCAACAATTATCAAGTTGTTGGCCTTGCTGCACATGGGCATATCATCACTGGTACACAAAGTTTCAGGTAATTATCTCCAATGCTTTCCATGATTTTTTTTCCAACTTTGTAGGGATAGAACTTAAAAATTATCAAAATCTTACCAAAACAATACCCTCATTATATTAACATGAACTATACCTAAAGGCAAAAGTGGTGCAGGGCCCACAACTCAAGCTGAAAAAAAATGGTTTTAGAGTTATGCTCCTTCAACAGTGATTATTTTTTAAAAATAACCGACTGTCCATAAACTTTGTCATCAGATTTTACACAGGCGAATGAGTTCCATGTGCACTTTTTTGAATACCACAATACCAAAATTTGTCCACCTATGCATAGAAACCCTTGTGGATATTTAGATTGCCATTTATATTATTTTGATATCAGCAAGTATTTAGACATCTTAATTGGGAAAAAGTATATTTAGGTGTATTGTTAAGTAACATGTCTTGACCATATTGTAAACTAATAAAGTTCAGTACAAGGTCATGCAGCACCCAAAAACAAATTTAAAGGAATTTCAAGTCAACATATCATGTCACAAATCCCTGGTAAAGGTCATCCAAACCAGTGGTCGCCCTGGCAACCACGATTCCATGGTTTCTCACATAGCCAACACCAGTTGCTAGCACACCGGCTACACTTCATGTGCATACAGCCACCTGAAAACATAAACAGTATGAACAGTATACATAGCCTTATACATGACAGTTATTATTATTGGAATTATTTTCACTGCCCATTCCTTCCAAATTGTCTTTTTTTACTCTGTGAAAAATACAAAATCATGCTAAAATAGCAAATATAATAGCAAATATACATGTTTTTAATTTTTTATGCATACATTATGCTGTAAAAGAGCTAGTCTTGTCAAGATTGTGTTTATTTTTCAATAAATTCATTGCTTTTTTATTTATTCACAAGATCTGTATTTAAATAATTGAGAAAATATCATGATTTTTTGGGAAAAAAAAACACTTTCGCTAAGGGGAACAGCCTTTAGAAGGGAGTAAATTGCACCAAAAAAAATCACTGCATGAACAAAGAAAAAATTCCATGCAAATAAACCGATCATGTGGTATCTCCTACTATGCAAGGGACCCAGCATAGTCATTAAGACAAAGTAACATCCTTCCTGGTATTGTCTTTTTGTTCTACCTGTGTGCCCTGACTGGACAAGCATGGGATTATATCTTTATCAATGATTGTAGTTCAGAGAATGATTTATAACATACAAAACAGTGTGTCTGCATTAACTGAAAAACGTGGTATGTACACACATATTATGACTTCTACTTCTCTCGTTCTTGAAAGCACATTGAGGACAGGGTCTGATGGTCTGTTGTGTAGAGTTATGATGATGAATAATTATATTAATGACCTACCACTTCTCTCAGTCTTTACAGCACAGTGAGGGCATGGTTTGGTTGTCTGTTGTATGGTGTACACTGTCTGGGCCTCCCAGCGACTCCGGGCTGCACGATTCTCATCTATACCCATTGCCTGTGGGCAGGGGAAAAAGGCAGAGGGAACATTATTTAACATTTACAAGGAAAGAGACAGTGCACAGGAGATATCGACATAGCTTCTAATAAAACAACCTCATAGCTTAAATGAATCCACATTCTATAATAGTTTTGTAGAAAACAGGAAAACTTATTATAAAATGTTTCTCTTACTTTCGTATTTCAATGCATTGTAGTTTAAAAAAAATAGTTTCATAGATCTAAATTTCTACTGATCTGAAACAGGCATACGGGTATATTCAGATTATAATCATTACATGTGTGCCTCTTTCTAAAAAAAAAATCAGCTTATCGGTAAACAGGTCCATAAAAGAGATGATAAAATATGAAGACAGGACTTGCCCCTAATAAAGTGTCTGTAGACTGTAGCGCTGGACAGCTGCCAGAGTGGATTTCCTGCATGCACAGCCGACAAAACTCAAACTAGAACATACAATGTTGATGTTTGTAAAATGAGGATAAGCTTTCAGGTATATTTTTGTCCGAGTCAGTGAAATTGAAAGATGAATTTTCGGATGCTTTTATATCTATACTAATACAAAGACACACATATGTATTAAGCATAACTAAAAACATTGTTTCCAACATCCTGACCTAGCCTAATGTTTGGCACCCAAACATCATTTTTTTATTGCCAGTAGACCATTTATTTACATATTATATATCCTGACCAACCTACCCTATATTGTTATTCCCCGGCAGTGATATCAGAAACAGCAATTAATTAATTAATTAAAAAAAAATAAAAAAATAAAAAAAAATTGGGGGGGGGGGGGGGGGGGAAACAGAAGGTGATTGATGAAGGAATTATTTCATTATATAATAAACATATGGTTGCACTCCTACCTGGCAGGCATGACAATGAACGTCCTTGGCTTGCTGGTCCACGATCATGCCCGCCCCACAGCCCACATTGGGACAGAAGACGCCCCCCGCCTGTATCACACACTCCTCCGCTCCAAAGTCCTTGTAACGCTCATACTGAAGGCAAGGAAGGATAAATGTTTAAATGTTATGTTTAAATGTATGATAATTAGCTTTGTAACAACTATACTTGTACATGGCAGACTGCCTTGATTTCATATTAAGGGTAATATTTTCGCTAGTAGAGTATTTACTGAGCTATTGACTTAAATATGCTTACATGCAAATACTTAACCAAAGGGTGACATTGATACTAGGGTGAGTACCGGGTAGTATAGCTCTCCTTATTGCTAAAAATCATCAAAAAGGGAACTTACATATTTAAAACAATCTACAGCATTTCCCACAAATAAAGGCTTTAGAAAACAACTCTATAACCTTAATTTGTCATTTTCTAAATTACATTTCCCATTATTTGTGGATTTGAAAGATATGAAAGTCAAACCTGTACTTTTCCCAGCAGTTGAAAATGATGAATGTCTCGAATGAGGGAGTTGTCACAACCCACTGAAATTTTCCACGTATGTAAATATATTAATGACTTAACCAGCTTATATATATTTCATACTAACATTCACATACATCTTATAAAGGAGACATATGTATGTTTATCAGAAAAGGTACATGACTTTGTATATACATGTAGCTTATTGTCCACTGAAACAAACAGAAATGACATCATGAATACTTTTTAATGTGCATGACTATGTCTTCACAATAGTGAGTACAGACACAGAGTGATGGCAGAAGGAAACGTCTTCTGACATAATTTCCCTTAAAACTTGATCGCTTTAAGTACTAAATAGTAAGTTCATGAAATCTAGGTCAAGGTCACAGTGGTACCTGGACAGGGAAGAGAGTAGCCGATGTCAGGGTCAGCCACAAATGAGCGCCGGTCAAGGTTGGTCTGAGCGTATGTGGTGAAGCAGTCAACACACACTACATGTTTATCCCCACATGGGTACACCAGGATAGGACTCCTGAAACAGGAACATATCCCAGTGCAAATATCTACATCAATGTATCAATATGTATTCTGATTTCAACTACAAAATGTAGAAAATGAGGCATACAGAAATGCTTATCAAAATAATAGTTGTGCCATAAGGATTTAGCGTCCTTTATAGATGTATGCATGATGTATCAATCAACTAAACTAAAAATATATTTAATTTAATTGGTCACACAGTCATGCTCTTAAAAGGTGTTCCAGAGTATTGATTAAATCAAACAGATCCAAAATGATAAGAATTTCTTCCTTAGACAGGATTTGCCATGTACAGGAAGCAAGCTTATGTTCATCTCTAAGTGAATGACTGTCTTAAAAACATAATGTACCTAAATGATACAATTACCTGATATCGGTACATATGACACACTCGATGTCCCGTGTGTTTGGTTTCACATGTCGGAGCGGGGCACACTCTTCATCACCATCATGACTACCACACTTGAAGTAAAATTGCTGAAACATTTATAAATATAGAATTGTATAGAAGTATAAATATTGACAAACACATTATGGATTCTCATCATATACTCATAGACAACAGCAACAAACATGAGCGCCAAATGTAACAAAATACAGCCATTACATTTTTTATGACACCAAGTTTGGTGATAACTGGCATATAAGGCGTATTTAGAGAGCAGACACTGTAAATTACAGTTTTTGCCAATTTAAAGGTCATACCTCTTGAGGGAATGACAGAGACATTGTGCCAAACCACATTCTGACCGCATTTGGTGATATTTAACAAATGCTTCTGAAGTAATTGATCAGACAACATACTTGACCCCGCCAGACTTACATAATTGAAAACTATAATAGGTCCTGTTCTATGCCCAGGCATTAAGAAAGCTAAATGAATGAAACAATCAATATAATGACAATTTAGTTGTTGATTGATTACTTTGCATAATACATATTGCGTACATGTACAAATATAAATGTTATATTTGCATTTAGATTTTCATATAGGATATGAATACTTTAAGAGAATGAATATATTGACATGATTAAAGAACACATTAGCACCATGAACCTACAGCAGGTTGGTTACTATCACAGTCCTTGCAGAGTCCCTGGAGACGGCCAGCAGTTAACACATCAGCCCAGCTTCCAGGCTCCTATAATAAAATATGTTTTATATTACGGGTTGAAACACTGTTTTCACTGCTCTAAAATGCAATGATGTCACAATAAATAAATACTGAATATTATGGAAACATGCACAAATTGATAATTATGTACATATAGAATATTATGGTAGCACACACAAGTTTATAATTATGTACAATGAGGAATTTGATGGTAGCATGCACAAGTTTTTAATTTTGGGCTTACATCATTTTATGATTAAAGCATGCAAAAGTTTATAGTTACTTACATATGGAATTTTATAAAATGTACATGTATATAATTACATGCAATATTGAATATTATGATAATAAACAAAAGTTCATAAATACAACTAAGACCTCTTGCTTACATAAGAAAGATCTTTATCATTCTTTCTTTTATCAATATTTAGTTACAGACTTGCTTACCTGACACATAAGTATAGCACCTTGTTTGCAAGTTTGGCATCTCATCCTTAGTTTGCCAGGGTAAAGTCCTCCACAAACCTTGCAATACACAAAGTACTGCTTGAGAAAAGAGTCCTCTGTAAAAAGGGTAAAATACTATAAGTACTTAATCATGAACAGTGTACAAGAGATTACTTCACTTTATAATATGATGAGTACATTACATTAATAATATTGTGGGCAGTCTTTGTAACATGGACAATGGAAATTAAAAAATCATTTTAAAAGGTTTCACAAATAACAAAATCTAATGTACATGTATTCAACCAACAGACTAAGTACTTTAGATATATATATATATCTAGAGAGAGAGAGAGAGAGAGAGAGAGAGAGAGGGAGAGAGAGAGAGTCCCTTAATAGACAATAAAACAGAGCTGTACTAACTTTGACCACTCTTTACAGTTCTTGGTTCTACATCCAGAGAAACAGGTGAACAGCCAGACTTTTTCTTTTCAAACACATGCAAAACACTGCCTGCACAAAGGTTCAAGTCCTAAAATGGCAGAAAAGTGAAAAAAGTGTAACAATGCTAAATGTATTTAAAAAAAAATGAAACATTGAATATGAAAGTTGACACACAACAATTAAGAGCATATAATGCCACTGAATGAACTGGAATTTGCTGCTAGCTGTACAGTAATTTGCATGGCTATGGATAGCTGTTTGACCATCATAGGTGATATTAAAAATGAAGTCAAAGGGCAACATTCAAATGCACATTTTCTGTCATTACATATGAATATTTATAAATGTACAGTCGAAACCCCTTGGCTTGATATTCTAGGGACCAGCCAAAATACTTTGAGCCTTGCGAATATCAAGCCAAGCGGGATTCTTCATCAGCCTTCTAAATATGTATTTATCTTTGCTATGTTATATAAAGTCATGTTTACCTTGTTTCCTACGTTATGTCCGCTGATTAAGAGTATTTATTGAATAACATGTTTTTTTCCTAATTTATGTATGCTAACAAATAAAAATAAAAACACATATACATGAAAACAATTAACATAGCTCATAAATATAAACATAGTTTAAACATATAGACAGCATAAATACATAATTCTGGCCACCTGGCTTGCACTCTGACTCTTTGTCACCAGCAATGGATCTGGCCCATATGTGTTCTTTTATTTTTCAACCAAATAAAGTAAAATAAATATTCTGTGGAATTCTAAAGTCATCCGTAATTTAATATTTAGATTTATATCCACTCTCAACAGTCTCTTCAAAGTTACACTAAGGGTATTACACATACATGTGTCAGTACATGTGTACATGTACATTCTACACCATGTTTAACAAAAAGTTTATATAAAATATTCACTTGCCTGTATGTTTATATCATTCTCCAGTATTTTACCACAAAATAATAAATTAAAGTCTGAAGGACTTCTGGAAAGAGTACAAGACACAATCTTTTTTATATCAGCTACATTTTCAGCTCCTGAAATGTCAATCACTTTTGAATTCTCCTTCGAAAACCTCACATTAATGAAGTGTGCCATCATCTCATGGATAAAGTTTGAACTACTAAAAGTACTATTTATATTAAATACTGTAACACTAACAGTGGCTGACAGTCATGTATCATTGTATGTCCATGTTGTTTCAGGGTATCACTGAGTAAATTATGATGTGTTTTTTCGGTTTTTACAAATATTCTTATACAATACTGCATTATGCGAATCAAGCAATGATAAATCGATAAAGATCAGTGAAGTAGCCCTTTAACTGTTCAATTAAGTCTATTCGACATTCTGTCATTGAGTAAGAAAATGACAAATTTAAATGTAAGGGGGGCAACTGTGTTGAGTGAGTTAGTGTCACGTGACCCTACATGGAGAAATTGTGAACAGTTGTCGGTGAATTTCGCAAGAAATAACATTGCGATATTTTAAAATCATTTCATGTATATGAAGGCATTATCAAGGTAAGAGGAAATAAAAATAATTTCATAATTTGCCAAATATTGGCATTTATATGATAAAGAAATCTTGATGAGTATTACTCAGTAAAAAAAATGCTTATTAAATTAGCGTTGTCAACACAGCTGTAAAATAAGGTAAAATAACACTGATTTAACTTTATAAAAAGTTGTCAGTTTCGTTGAAAACAGGAAGATTATATGCGCTGTAATATTTGATTATTTTTTTCAGTATAAAGCTCTGATAAACTTTCGAAGACGACTTCTGTTGCGCCCCACCCACTCTCTCCTACAATGGATGAGTTTCAGGTGAGTGCACACAGAACAGGTGCTAAATATAGACCACACTAGTACTAGTTTCAGACCCAACCCAGGGGTATGATAATAATGACATTTGATAGTATCTATATGAATATGTCATTGAAGATGAATCTCTCGGCTGATTGCTCCTTATGGAGATCAGACTTCCCATGCAATTTTAAACAACTTGGTAATCACACACCTTATATGATTTAAATACCTTGAAATTACTAGGCCATTTTAATGCTGTCAAAGATTTCATATAAAATATACTTTGTTACATTTTCCCTGTAAAACTCAACAAATTCATAACAAGAAGTGAATGTGATCTGTGATCGAAATATGTTTAATATATGACAAATAAACTAATTTATTAGAGGTTATTAAAATTTATTGATATATGAAATTTAGATACAGATAATAAGATATATAACATTTTCTGTTGAGGATTCAACGTTAACCTTCTTAGAAATGACTGTTGTTTGTACGACTTCTCAAGATAATGTTTATCATGTGGTACACATAGCAGAATTCATCAACATAGTTGATAATCACTTATTAAATAAAATGTCTATACATTAATTAGTCAAGTTGTTATTTAAAAATATAAGAAGTACATTTATTATTTTGATTTCTTAGTTTAAACAAATGAACAGATTAAAGAGAATTGTTCATGGTTTGTATAATTAACTTCTTACGAAAAAGAAATGTTACATAATAAAGTGAAGCAAATAATTAGTGTTAAAACTAAGATACTGACAGCTGGAATCCTTCAACAAATGCTGATATTTGCTCAAATATTTGAACACCACAATTTTGAAAAACATTAGCAGTGTGATTCCCCAAAGTGTTGCTGTGTGATTAGTTGATCACTTTATTAAATGTGATGTTAACAATGTCTTTGATAAAGGTTAAAATATCAATCTTGTGTTGTCTTTGTGACTGAGAGGTTAAAGCTTCATTTTTCTAATTTTTTCCTGACTGTACAGTGTACTAGCATGGGTTCGCTCCCCACGAAAACCAGAATATTTTTTAATACTCTTATTGGTTTTTTTTCTACAATTTCGGTATCAAAGAGTGAAATAATAATAAAATAAGTGTTTTCAGATGCATTTTGGGAAAACTAGTTTTGGTCCAAAAACATAAGCGAGTCCCTTTAAAATGATAATAATAATGAAATTATAAAGTTTAAAAGTTGAAATTCTTGAAAAAAAATGCATATTTATAATCAAATAACAGAATATAAATGAGATCATATTTATTTTGTGTATAAATATAACAAAAACAACTGATTTGTAATCTAATGAATCAAAGAATCAGACTTTTGCATGTAGAGGCATTCTTTTTTGGGGGGACTTATTCTAATGATGTCTGCTTTGACTACAGGACATGAAGCTGCCTCAGGGCAACTACCGGTCCACTATAAATGTTGGGTCAGATTCCGGCCGACCCCAGGTAGAGATGACGGACCTGCCAACAGAGAAGCCTAGGGCCCCAGTGGACGAGCCATTTCCACTACCAGAGATCCCTCACCTTCCCAGGGTTGAAACAGGTCATGATGTCATGAACCTTACACTGCATCAGGTATGTCACTATCTGTACTGTGCATTAAACAAAATAGCAAGGCAGTATCTATTAGTGCTGCAAGATAGCCATCTATATGAATGGAATATCCACTATACTCCCTGCAATTTTGAAATTCATCCTCAAATTTAGACTAAAGTCAACTTGTTTTACTTTGAGTCAAATTTATGTGCAACTCAAGTTACCTGTGTTGGGGGAAAATGGAACTAACTGCAAATTGCTATGTTGTTACCATGAAAATCAAACCCTCACTCTGCAGACAAAAACACTTCCATATTGCTATAAAAGCTGGCTTAATCATCGGTCAGTTAGAATGTGGGGCTCTTTATAAATATTAAAAATGAAGTCAAAGTTTATTTGGAATATTTTTTTTACCCCAGTGTGCAAGAAATGGGGATGTAAAGAGCTGCAAGATCTTGTTGAGCAACATGGGCGGGAATGTGAAGAAAAAGATAAATGTTCGAGATGAAGATAACCTCACCCCGCTCCACTACGCTGCACGATACAACCAGCTCAACGTCCTCAAACTACTCATTGATAACCATGCAGGTTTATTATTTTTAAAAATCTTATAAAACTAAAATGTAACACAACATAGTTTAGTAGAGGATGTGCCCATTTCTAAACATTATATTAATTTTAAAGAAGGCAATGAGTATTACATATTAATGTTGATGGATTATTTTGGAGACTGATGATTTATCGGGAACATAAATAAAGACTTGATATTCATGATTGTTTTTTTATGTCATTGTTTTGAAAATCAGATGACCATCTAGATGAACACAGTTTGTGCTTGGATATATTTTATTGAAAAAGACTATAAACTAGTGTAAATAAGTGGTGTCTTCTGCAGATTTGAATGCACGTGATGATGAGGACCTGACAGCCCTGCACTATGCTGCCCGATTTAAGAGGGAAACCAAGAACAGACGAGTGGATGGAGATGAAGACCAACCACAGGTATGTACTGTCAGGCAGGGCAGGAGTGTCCTGTCAGGTAGGGCAGGTATATACTGGGGAGGTATGTACCGTCAGGTAGGGCAGGTATGTTCAAGGAAGAAGGATGGGTATGTACTGTAAGGTAGAGCAGGTATGTACTGCCAGGTAGGGCAGGTATGAACTGCCAGGTAGGGCAGGTATGTACTGCCAGGAAGGGCAGGTATGTACCGTCAGGTGGGCAGGTATGTACTGTCAGGTGGAGCAGGTATGTACTGTCAGGTAGGGCAGGTATGTACTGCCAGGAAGGGCAGATATGTGCTGTCAGGAAGAGCAGGTATTTTCTGCCAGGTAGGGCAGGTATGTACTGTCATGTGGAGCAGGTATGTACTGTCATATGGAGCAGGTATGTACTATCAGGTAGGGCAGGTATGTACTGTCAGGTGGAGCAGGTATGTACTGTCAGGTAGGGCAGGTATGTACTGCCAGGAAGGGCAGGTATGTACTGTCAGGTAGGGCAGGTATTTTCTGCCAGGTAGGGATGGTATGTAGTCAGGAAGGGCAGGTATGTACTGTCAGGTGGAATATGTATGTGCTGTCAGGTAGGGCAGGTATGTACTGCCTGGTTGAGCAAGTATGTACTGTCAGGTCATGTTTGGGTGGTAGTCGGTGTTTACAAATGACCATAGGGTATAAAAGGTCATGTGGGGGTGGTAGACTGTTTTGACACATGGCTGTCAGATAAAAGAGGTCATGTAGGTTGTTATACATGACTATCAGGTTCAAGAGGTCATGAATGTGTGGTAGTCACTTGTTACACATGGCTGTCACATATAAGAGGTCATGAAGGAGTGGTAGTCACTTGTTACACATGGCTGTCACATACAAGAGGGCGTGAAGGGGTGGTAGTCAGTTATCACACATGGCTGTCAGCTACAAGAGGTCATGAAGGGGTGGTAGTAAGTTATCACACATGGCTGTCAGCTACAAGAGGTCATGAATGGGTGGTAGTCAGTTATCACACATGTCTGTCAGCTACAAGAGGGCATGAATGGGTGGTAGTCACTTGTTACACATGGCTGTCACATATAAGAGGCCATGAAGGGGTGGTAGACAGTTATCACACATGGCTGTCACATACAAGAGGCCATGAAGGGGTGGTAGTCACTTGTTACACATGGCTGTCACATACAAGAGGGCATGAAGGGGTGGTAGTCAGTTATCACACATGGCTGTCACATACAAGAGGCCATGAAGGGGTGGTATTCACTTGTTACACATGGCTGTCAGCTACAAGAGGTCATGAAGGGGCAGAAGTCAGTTATCACACATGGCTGTCACATACAAGAGGCCATGAAGTGGTGGTATTCACTTGTTACACATGGGTGTCAGCTACAAGAGGTCATGAAGGGGCAGAAGTCAGTTATCACACATGGCTGTCACATACAAGAGGTCATGAAGGGGTGGTAGGCAGTTATCACACATGACTGTCACATACAAGAGGCCATGAAGGGGTGGTAGTCAGTTATCACACATGGCTGTCACATACAAGAGGTCATGAAGGGGTGGTAGTCAGTTATCACACATGACTGTCACATACAAGAGGTCATTAAGGGGTGGTAGTCAGTTATCACACATGGCTGTCACATACAAGAGAGTAAAGCCCATAACTCTAATAATTGTAAACTTTTTTCACCTTTTTTGATTGAACCCCACCCCCAGTCAATTGTTGATGTTTGCTCATATTTCTGGGTTATTTCCTACTTTGAGTAGCAGTTATATAAGTATACAGTTATATAAGTACTCTCCTATTCCTTGTCAGGAGAATGGCGGTATGCCCCACAGTGACACAGCTGAGGACCTGGAGTCCCAGACAAGCGTAATATCGTACCTTGTGACAAAAGGCTCAGATGTGAACGTGCGTGACCTTTATGGACAGACACCGCTACACTATGCCTGCATGAGAGCCAACGAGGTCGCCTGTCGTGAGCTGCTGAAGTACAGACAAGTCAACATTGAGGTGTGTCAATCTAGACTTCTGAGTTCCTAGAAAACAAGTTTTCTTAAAGCATACAAAATTCAAATGAGATTCATCAATATCAATTTAAAAATAATTGCTCTTATACACAGCTTTTGTTTTTTAATTCAGTAGCTGTCAGGTGTGTTAAAGATATAAGTGTACATAATATAAAATGAAAAATCATCGTTAATTGACAATTAAAAGCCCATTAGCTGCCACTTTAATGTAATCAAATGTAAATCATACATTTCAAAATATATAAATGGGATATGTTGTAATATGAGATTATTTCATAAAAGTATTCTTAGAAAGAAAAATTCACAGTTAAACTGTAAAAAAAAATGCTTTGATGGCTGCAGGGATCGAACCCTGGTCCTTTCGTTCAGCAGGTGGGAAATAATAAAATGCTTGTTTATTAAAATGTCATCCCTTCCAATTAATGGCCAGACTGCTGGCCTTTATAGACATCTTGATTGATGAACATCTTTGCTTCCTACCCCTTTCCTATATGCCTGGCGCCTGGCATGAAAGCAATTAGTACCCATTATTCAATAGCTGCTGCATCACAGCAACTGGCCAAATCAGAACAAGACCCTTGTGAGACTTGAAACGTCATCAGGTGGATGGCTTTACCAACATGCAACAGTGACAGATGACTGCATAATGTTTTATGGAACTTATTAATACAAATTATAGTTTTGCGAGAATTTAAAATATTAGAGAAATAGTTGCTGTATTCAAACTTTTATGTTACTGTGAGTTACTTGAACATACTTTTGTCAACTAATTTCTCTAGTCAGCAGGTCAATAAGAGGTGTTTAAATGGCCTAATGCAATCAGTAATTCATTTATTTATTGGTAAATATAAACAAATACACAGGTTATACAAGAGTGTACCGCTTAAATGTATTGCATTATAATTGTCAATACTGTGGCAATTATGAAATGTTATTGTACACCAACAAGTGGCTGTATTCCTTCTTTATGAGATAATAACCAGAATGAACCTTGTTCACTAGGCAGCAGACAAGCAGGGTATGACACCCCTACACATGGCCTCCTCCCACCATCAGACACTCATCGTGAAGATGTTGATCCGATCAGGGGCTAATCTGCGATGTAAAGATGACGAGGACACGACTCCCCTACATGCTGCGTGTACGGAGGGCAGCATCGAGATTGTGCGCAAGCTGTTCAATGCAGGTGCTAAATTGGATGGATGGGTGACAATCCAAAGTGTAAGAGTCATTTTATATTATTTAGATAACAGGAAAGTATTATACCACGTGTTTGCTTTTTTACTTTTTTAACCTAGTTTTTTTTTGTGTCATTTCAATTTTGCAGATTTTGCTATCCAGTATGGTCTGACAACTGATAGCTTTTGAGGATTGGTTAATCTCCGAACTATTTTGATTTCATTAAGAACATCCTTGTGATTTGATATATCATGTTTGTAATAAATGTTCACATATTTCTTTGGTACTTATAAATAATTTGTTAAATAATGATGCATTTAATTAAACAAATGTTCATTAGATTTTCCAGTTCCTTCTTATGTTAGTGAATGTTGTAGGAATTGTTCTTCTTTGTTTACAGATGGTAACAGACAAGGACATTGATGGGAACACATGTCTGAGTCTGGCAGTGGAGAACGGCCATTATGAGGTGGTCAAACTGTGTCTTGAGAAACGTAAGTAGCTGTGTGCTACATTATAATCTGAATCACATTTGTTGCATTTTATGTAACCATATGTATCTTCACCAAAAGAAATAGAAATGATAAAATATATATTTTAATATTAAGTAAGCTTATCAACTAATCTGAGTGTCAGCTTGTCAATTGTGTTTAAGGTCATTCAAGTGTAAAAGGTTCAGATATAGCATGTATGAGATATACCCAAATAAGAGGCAATTCTGTGTAGTTAGCTCACTACTACCACTGACAATCCTAACATGCTATTTGTCATTCAGGAGCTGATGTGAACACCCCTAACACTATCTACATGTATCCGCTGCACCTTGCCGCGGTGAACGGGGACCTACGTATTGTACGCCTGCTCATAGAGCACAATGCTCGTATTGACGCCCTCAACAACGAGCAGGCTACGCCACTGCACAAGGCCGCTCAGTACAACCACATACAGGTGGTCGAGTTTCTTGTGGACAGGTGAGCAGGTCATTATTAAACAGGCCAAGGTTGAATTTCTTTCAACTTTTTTGGCAGAATTTTATCTTTTTAACTTTTGGTATTTTTCAGCATAGAATTATTTTGTGTATTGTTTACTATTTGTATGATTAGTATTGTCATAATTATCATTTCAATTTCATTCTTACAAAAAATGGGAAACAAATGTGACAGTAGTGAGATAAGTGTTAAACTCCAGTCAAAGTTGTCATAGCAATAATACTTAAATCAACAGCACAAACTCATCCATTGTGAGGGGGAGATTGATCTAGTTGTAAGTTGTCTGACTCGATTCCACAGGAGAAAGTTCTCGTGGCCTCTAAAAAAAGGCACCAGCTATAGTCAATCTAAAATAATGTAAACTAACTAAGCTCTGCACCACAGGGAAGCTGACATTGAGCGTCGCGATGAGGAGAACTACACGCCATTGTTACTGGCTAGCGTGTACGGACGTGCACCCACTGTTGACCTTCTCATCCAGAAGGAGGCTGATATCTCTGCTGTCGACAAGAATGACAAGACAGCCATTTTTCTAGCAGCTGAGGAGAACCAGCTGTCTGCGCTGGAGGTTTGAATAAAATTGATGTAAATTAGTGTTTACCATTCACAAGTATTGAACAAGGGGAAGATTTTGTTTTCATTTCTTCAAAGTGTTATCTTCTGCAAGTATCATATTTCATTATTAAATTTTATAAAATGAAGATAATTTGTATTGGTCTTTAGCAAGATAGATACTGGTGAATGTGTTGAATATACAATGTATGTTGTATATGTGTACATTCATGTATTTCAGGCTTTGTTGAAGTATGACCCAGTGAAGAATCTCATTAACACCAGTGATCGCTATGACAACGATCCTCTCCACATTGCTGCCATGAAGGGTTATCTGCATATTGTCAGGGTGTGTGGCAAATGATGTTATGTCTTAATATTCAAGATTTATAAGATCTACATGAACACTGTCATCATAATGTATTTGTATTCTGTTAACAATCAGCAAATGACTGTTTACAATCTAACCACAAATTGATCTTACAAAGTGGAATTTTGGAGTATGATATATAAAGTGCATACCCTACGGTACCTTGTTGGTGCCTGATTGTATTGTGGGACATGCTGTACATGTTTTTAAGAACTCTTCCATATTACAGTGCCTGTTGAAGAATGGTGCCGATCTGGACAGTAAGAACGAGGAGGAGCAAACCCCGCTTCACCTGGCTGCTAAGTTTGGGAGAACCAAGTATGCTATTACTTTTATTATTACATCATAAATGAACATGCCATCATAAAATAACATCATTATATATATATGATCTGAGAGTAAAATAGAAATTTGTTACTGCTGCTGTTTCTTTCATGCACAGTTGGTGCATTTTTCTTAAGTTAAATATTATTTGTTCACTGAACTATCTGTTTTTTTGGAGTAAAAGTTTTACCAAACAATCAGTTAATTTTTGTTTCTTGCACTGTTTGAATTAGGATGTTGATACATAGAAGTACGTGTTTCCTATCTACCCTTTAGCATAGTACGTGAGCTGGTGACACAGGATAAGAACTCTGTAAATGACGAAGATGAGAGTTCCAACACGGCCCTTCATCTTGCGGCACTTGCAGGTCACGCCAAAGTCGCGGAGGTCCTGCTGGAGTTCGGAGCTGATGTTGCTGCAAGGTATGTAGACATGCTCAAACAGTGACTAGAAAAACACATTCAAATTGTCTCTCTCCCTGTTCAAATGAGACTGGAAGCCAGTTGCATAGAGGTAGCACTTTTTAAAGTACCACATATGAGCCCCATTTACCTAAAGCAATACCCAGATCATAAAAGGGCTTATAGAACAATTTAATTAATAAAAAAGAGTTTTACGGCTCATTTCAAATGCAAATTTTCTATGCGACGCTATTCACATGGCAGCACAATTGTAGCCATGGGAACCTATGATTATGAGCAGTTTTGAGAAAATTATAAAATATAACACTGGTGTGTGTTTTAGGAATGTGAGTATGTGGACCCCACTGGACTGTGCGGCAGCCAAGGGTTGGATGAAGACGGCAAAGGTTCTCCTGGAAGCTGACTCCCCTATTGACCCTATGGACAAGGCAAAGGTATGATGGCTTAACTAGGGTTGGGATGGACAAGGCAATGGTATGATGGCTTAACTAGGGTTGGGATGGACAAGGCATAGGTATGATGGCTTAACTAGGGTTGGGATGGACAAGGTAAAGGTATGATGGCTTAACTAGGGTTGGGATGGACAAGGCAAAGGTATGATGGCTTAACTAAGGTTGGGATGGACAAAGGAAAGGTATGATGGCTTAACTAGGGTTGGGATGGACAAGGCAAAGGTATGATGGCTTAACTAAGGCTGGGATGGACAAGGTAAAGGTATGATGGCTTAACTAGGGTTGGGATGGACAAGGCAAAGGTATGATGGCTTAACTAGGGTTGGGATGGACAAGGCAATGGTATGATGGCTTAACTAGGGTTGGGATGGATAAGGCAATGGTATGATGGCTTAACTAGGGTTGGGATGGACAAGGCAATGGTATGATGGCTTAACTAGGGTTGGGATGGACAAGGCAAAGGTATGATGGCTTAACTAGGGTTGGGTTGGACAAGGCAAAGGTATGATGGCTTAACTAGGGTTGGGATGGACAAGGCAAAGGTATGATGGCTTAACTAGGGTTGGGATGGACAAGGCAAAGGTATGATGGCTTAACTAGGGTTGGGATGGACAAGGTAAAGGTTTGATGGCTTAACTAGGGTTGGGATGGACAAGGCAAAGGTATGATGGCTTAACTAAGGTTGGGATGGACAAGGCAAAGGTATGATGGCTTGACTAGGATTGGCATGGACAAGGCAAAGGTATGATGGCTTGACTAGGGTTGGGATGGACAAGGCAAAGGTATGATGGCTTAACTAGGGTTGGGATGGACAAGGCAAAGGTATGATGGCTTAACTAAGATTGGGATGGACAAGACAAAGGTATGATGGCTTAACTAGGGTTGGGACGAAAAAGGCAATGATATGATGGCTTAACTAGGGTTGGGATGGACAAGGCAAAGGTATGATGGCTTACCTAAGGTTGGGATGGATAAGGCAATGGTATGATGGCTCAACCAGGGTTGGGATGGACTGAGGTTTTCTTTTAAACTATAAGAGTGAGATTGAGCTGAATTATCCTGGTTTCATTTAAGTGAAACATACCACAAGTGTCATCCTTTTTACGATGTCACACTGAGAGCAAAAGTATGAAATTAAATGAAAAGTAAATAAAACTTACCTTCACATATATGCATGTAGCACATAACATATAAGTGTTTCTTCTTATTTGTAGACAACACCCCTTCACTTAGCTGCCAGATATGGTCACGTCGAGGTTATCAACCTTCTCCTTGACTGGGACGCCGATGTGGAACAACGAGACTCCGATGGCAACAACTGCCTTGATCTTGCAATCGACCATAACAACTCGTATGATATTTGCTTTGTTTTCTTTGTGTAAAACTCATCTAGGCCATATAAAATTGTTTTTATGTTTAGGGTCAATCCTTATTATGAAAACTTATATAGCTTTCCTGAAAAATCAGACAAACCCCCCCAAAAAACATTACTAAATGAGTGACATCCTATGTAGATTCTCAATTGTCAGATTGTATTTCCACTGCAAAATGGGTTCAAATTAAACTTGTAATTAAGTGTGTTGATCATGGGAGTCAAACAGAATGCTTCTTTTTCTGATATCAAACGCCAAGAATATTAGAACAAACTATGAAGCATGTGGTTTACACTTGTGTTCTATAGTTGGAATAATAGACAAAGGTGATTAAAAATCTTCAGCAACATTGATGATCATATAAAATGTTTTTCAATCGTGAAGACACTAAACATAGAAACGATTGGGTATGGGTCTCTGTGTTTACCCCGGTACTTAAAGTTTTCTTTCACTTTTACACTGATGTTATTGCATTATTGTATATAACCACTCAACTAACATTAAGGATCCATAACTGGGCATAAACAATCTTTGATGTTGAAATTGCATACTAACATATTTTGATGCAGAACACCTGATTTCTAACAATTATCTGTTTCGTAGATTGTCAACAAACATGTAGAGTGACATGTTCTCTAATGTAACAATTTAATCAACAACTACAATGAAATTCATAAACAAGTTCATTTTATAAATGACCAGTTGTTTATTTTGAAGAATAAATAAAATACAAGATTGCACTAGTTCAAAATGACTGCCATTCCAGGAATGTAGCGACCGCGATCATCAAGTCTGACTACTGGCATGAGGCCCTACGCAACCACACCCTGGACCTCATTACCAACAGACATGACACGCCCATGAGGAAACTCATCAGGAAAATGCCAGGCAAGACAAATGTCTTATACATGTATATGCCAGGATTGCTTATAAGGACTTTTATTTAAAGTATCAGGGTTCGAATTTAACTTTGAGGAGCACTCGCAAAATTTAGCGAGTGCATTTTGAGGCAACTCGCAAAATGACAAATCAACTTGCAATTTCATTATTTGCTTTATTCCCTTATAATATTGTCTTATTAAAGTAGGAATTAACACCTAAGACATATTATGAATATTAAAAAGTATCAATCTTGAGTGACTCGACTACTAGAACTTGTTGATGGCTTATTCTATTTGGGGGTTATGGAAAGACTCGTCTGATGCTAGCAGCTTTTTGATAACAAAGCTGTCCAATAATTTGACATTGTTCACTTTGTATATTTACCCTCGCCATCGGTTAATTTAAGACCCATTCGACAAGCACGCTACATATTTCATTAAGTCTATAAGTATTAAAAACAATAAAATAATAAATTTAAAATAAAAAAGCAACAGTAAATGTAGCGTTGATACTTTGGACCATGAAATATATCGATCAACGAAGTCTATTCATTTTGACAGGATGATGGGGTTTACATATAGTGCGCAAAAGCGCTAAATTTAGCCAATGATTGAGCTAGGTGATTACGTCATTCGTATTTACTTTGTATTATGCACACCTCGGAGCATCCCGGAAAGATTCGAGATAAAACTTGGCCTTTTCCGTATTTGTTCTATTTTTGTAAACCTACTTGAGCGTGACTCCGTACTGTCTTCTTTATACCGGTAGTGTAAACATGCCACTTATAGGCTGTTTACACTCGACTACATATCGGAATTAAGTTCATGTTTATTCTACTTTCCTTTTAACATTTTGTGGTCTAGAAAAGCCACTCGCAGAATTTTGCGAGCTTGAATAAAAGTCACTCGCAATTTCCAAATGTCGCTCACATTTTGTGAGTATGCGAGTCTAAATTCGAACCCTGAGTATTACAGAACCATCTTCAGTTAAAATTGTACCATTCCCTGCATTTCAACAATTTCCTTAACTGTTTTTTTTTCCACTGGAAGAATCAGTTATGGTTAATTTATATTCTGCTTTTAAAATATCATATTATTATACATAAATTTAAGTTTTTAAGTACCGGTAAATGATTTCTCATCACCCTGTCTAAAATATGGAAAAATCTATGACCTTTAATAAATTATGAATAACTGTTAATGTTGATCATTTCTGGAACTTGTTTTGAAAGAGTTTGTCAACATTTGAACTGCTGTTTAGTCATCTGATATTCATGCATGGATGCTTCCTTTCAGTCTAAACTGTACTATACTATAACATACATATGTTATTTATTAAATAAGGCTCATGAATAATTGTATGTGTATATCAGACGTAGCTGAGGAGGCTTTCAATCGGTGTATGGAGGGTAACAAAGAGAATATGGAGAGTCCCAACTACTCAATCACCTTCAACTACGAGTTCCTTGATGACCTTTACTCCATGCTCAGTTGGAGCGAGAAGGGAACCAGCGACTCAGGATCCTCAGATGGTAACATACTAGGAGATATCAAAATTTACATGAGCTCTTATGTTCTGGTTAATACGATTACAGTTACTAAATTATAATTGTCATGTTGGAGTTAATATTCCCATATTTTATGAAATCTACAATGGTACAGAACTGGAACACAAAGTTCATGAACAAAATATTTCCTGAGATTAGAATTCTGTGAATCAGATGCATCACTTGTTGGGAGAGGCCATCATTTTTCTAGGAAAGGTTACTATGAGTTTGACCTTTAAACTATTGACCCTAATAATCAAAAGAGTTATTGACTAACCATGACAAATTTGCATACCAAATGACTGTACTAGTCGTTCAAAAGTTACCAAGAGGAAATGAGTGTGACAAGAACGTCAACACCAGACAAAGTAGTCCCCCTGTGTCTGCAATGCTTCGCAGGTGACAGAGACATGCTGAACATGAAGCTCTCTCAGTACTTGCCTCTAGTTTACTCAGTAAGATTTGTTTCTCCAGGGAGTCTGTATGATGATGAAGATCACCTGACAAAGAAGGCACTGCCCTACACCACAGACTCCGGAACATTCAAGAAGAACCATCCTCTCATGATCATGGTAAATGTTTTGTATGTTGGATTTAGTCTGCTAAAATTTATAATTAAAAAGACCATAAATTTTCATTGACTCCATTTTTAGTTCTTGTAACATTATATTTTTTTACTTTTTTAGAGTCTACCTCTCCTTGAAGTTATTCTCTCACAGTTGCCAATGTCAACATTGATAAACATACCACATACAGCAAACTCATGGGCCTTAATAGTATGAAAAAGAAATTTGTCAAATATTTACTATTATGAAAAAGTGGAAGTTAATATAACGTCTGAATTATAAAGAATACTTCAGCTTTTGAATACAATTAATGAAAATAAAAGAAACATTGAAGAACTATTTTAGTCAGTACCTTCTCTTGTTACCAGGTGAACACAAAGCGGGAAGACTTGCTAGCTCATCCCCTTGTTACCGCTCTGCTGCGCTACAAGTGGACCAAGTTTGGACGCACATTCTACTACATCAACTTCTTTGTTTATGCCATCTTTCTCACCTTCCTGACCGGATACGTGGTCTCCACAGATGCTCCCTACATGATCAAGTGAGTGGTCGGTGCTAAAGTGTAAAATTGACCATTACTCTGTTTCTAAATGTTGCTGACTGTTAGATATATCATTGCCATCCAGTATTGTTATAGTAAAATACATCTACAAAAAGTCCGTACTTCCAGAAAACATAACCAAAGAATATAATGAATCAGGGTCCACATGCATTTGTTTGTACAGGGTAAGCATATTACGGAATTAGTAAACCTCTCCATTGGTTTAACAGTTATGAATATTTATATCAGGTTGATTCATGGTAATGTCAATTGCTTAGGGAAAAATTGTTTGGTTTATTTTAATGAACTATTTCTATGGTACGGACAGTTGAAAATACTGCTTTTAGCCGATATCGCAAGCTGTGCAATAATTTGTACATCAAAATTACGATAACACAAGAGTTAAACACTAGTTTTTACAGTGATTCATGCATGTTTCACCATCCATAAACTTAAAGCAGGGGAATGGTTGAGTAGGCTGTCTCTGTGACAGCTGATAATATTGAAAAGAAATCAGTTTTTAAATCTTCTGCTATATATAATATTTGATTGTGCGCGGAAAAATTGTTTATTTTTGCTAAATAATCTTAATTTCAATATAGATATAAAAACTCTTAGTTAATCAGATGGGTGATCCCAAAATATATATTTCCTAAAAAAATCATTGGAATATGTTGCAAAAATCTTGGTTCTACAGTATGTGGGGCATGTAGTTGTCTTATATCTCATCAACTAAATAATCATGCCGTTTCAGTGTTTCTGAAATTACTGGAACTACATCAGGAGGCAGCGACTGCCAGCGACTGTCTGACAGTGGTAAATACAAGCAGGACTGGTTTTCAAAGATAGGGAAATATGCAATCATCGTTCTAGCTGCATGGAACGTGTTACGAGAGGTATTCATTTGAGTCTTTGAGATTTTGCTTGATGTTTCTTTTAATTGCAACATAAGAAAACATGTAGTCAAATCCTTATCATACATGTTCCAGTTAATCAAAAACAGCTTTTATAACAGGAAGTAATTGCTTCAAAGTTGCATAGTAACAACAACTTATTTTGATTAAAAGATTGATAAAGAGCAATGCATAACAGTCATAGAGATTTTTATAAATTTTACTGAATTAAGAATTAACCACAAAATTATTTCTCCCCATTTGACACCAGAAAGCTAAAAATTGTTTGTTGGTCAGGACAGTCGTTGCCTGCATATTCCAAAAACTTCACACCATTGTTAATTTTAATAATTTGTGTTTGCAGTTACTCCAAATCTACCAGGCAAAGCTGAACTACGTGAGCTGGGAAAACCTGATTGAGTGGGTCACCTACGTCACCTCGCTGTTGTTTGTGATCGACTTCGAGGCATGTCAACAGTCTACAGGATATAGAACTGTAAGACAAATAACTGTTTAATGGCTGAAGAATATAATTTGAATGTATCACTTTACATGATGGCGTTATTTTTAATAAAATAATCTATGTTCTATAAATAGGTATTTTAACTATGAGCTGTTTGTATTTTGCTGTAGAGGTGGCAGTGGAACATTGGCACGGCAGCCATATTCCTGGCATGGATCAACCTCGTGCTGTTCGCTCAGAAGTTCCCACGGTTCGGAATCTACGTTGTCATGTTCAAGGACATTCTGAAGACTTTCATCCAGTTCTTCGTAGTCTTCTTTCTCTTCATTATAGCCTTTGCCCTCGCGTTCTACTGTCTGCTACAGAATCAGGTCAGCTGACAATATACATACAGATAATTGATGTCAATTCCCCAATGCAACACTTATTGACAACGTTAATAAGCTTGTCTGTTTTTCAAAGTAAAATGTCAAGTTATTGTCAAAGCCTTGGTGCTTTAGTTAGCGTAAACAAGTTAAATCTTGTCCATAACTCAAAAAACAGTCAGGATATTTACATGAAACAAAGCAGACATGTTTCCAGTGGCAATACGCTGATATGGATCAAGGGCCATAACTCTAGCCTAATAAACATCATGTAATGCCCCTTATCGACTGAAAGAAACAGACATGCATAGGCACCGCTTCCGACACTCTTGCCTGCTGTTTTCTGGTGTCCTTTGGACTCCACATCTGAGTTTTATGGGAAACATGGAATGTTAAAAGTAGTTAGAAAGTTTACTCTTTTAGAATTTTAGGCGTCTGATGTAGAGACCCCATATGATTTCAATATATGATTTGAAAGTTTTTTTTCTGTGCAGAAAAAGAATATGTAGAATTATAATAACAATATTATCCCAAGCAAGCTTTGTTCTGCTTTAAAATGTCCAATTGCCATTGAAATAATGAGCAAAATTACAAACTGTTATACCTTAGGAATTATATATAACGCTGTTTTCGTCATTTATTTGAAAATGTATCACCAAGAATCAAAATTTAACATTATGATTAAGAAGCTATCAGAGAACTAGCTTATTAACTTTTGTGAGTCTTCCTCTTTCTTTTAACAGCCAGCCTTTGGAAGTGTGTGGAAGTCGTTGATTAAGACGTCAGTGATGATGATCGGAGAATTTGAGTATGATGGTATCTATGTGGAAGGGGAAGTGTTCTACAAAGTGCTGGCATACATACTGTTTGTTGTATTCATGGTTGTCATGTCCATCATCATCATGAACTTACTGGTAAGAATACAATTAGTGTTGATGTTTAACTGTCTTGAGCAGTAAGAAATTTAATTTTACCAGAAACATAACATACTTATATGAAGGTTGCGACTAGTCTTGTGATGTAGGGGTCCCACACCAGAGGTTGTCAGTTTGTTCCTCACCAGGGGAACCTTCTCTTGGTGGCTCAAAAAGGACATCAGAACTTGCCTCAATTTCTCGCAATATCTTAAGTGTAACAGATTTAAGTATCATATTTCATAATGCCGAACTATTGTCTGAAACTTAATTTTATAAACAAAAGAAAAGTTATCGTGAATAAGTAAAGTAATATACTCTAAAAGTCTCAAAAGAGAACTTCAAAAGCAGAAACTTACACAATTCATACCAAATCAAAAATAGTGAGCTCAGCTTCATCATGTTATACAAGACTTAGGATTGGTTGAGAAAGTGGGGCCTGGTTTCTACCTAGGGAGATTCATGTCAGCTTATACCTGTGTTCTTGATCAAGCTTAAACAAAATATTATAAACTAACATACTAAAATAAGATCATGGTTAAAGTTTTGACAATCATATTACAGAAGTTAACTGTACAGCTATTTGATGTATCATTACCTTATCATGATGGTTTTTTCGATTTCTAAAGAATGTTTATTCTACAATTATAAAATTAATTTCTTCTCAGTTTTATTTGAGTATTTTCATTGAACAGTATTTTCATTGAACAGTTGGAATCGAAAGTCATATTTCACTTTAATGACTGACTGTATAGAATGTACAAATGCAACAAGAATTGAGTACAATGTGTGTCAGAGAGAAATGTCAGATTAACCAATAATGAATGTTTCAAATATCCCACAAATGACTGGCCACTAATCACGCCCCCTGTTTTTGTGGTGTACAGGTGGGTCTGGCCGTAGACAACATCAAGGAGGTGCAGGAGCAGGCTGAGCTGACCAGGAAGGGCATGCAGGTACGGTATACAACTCACATCACTCTGGCTAAAGTTTATATTGTGGTGATAGTGACAGAGAAGGATGCGCTTTTTTATCTTCATAATCTATATTATATACTATCTTAAACAATATACTGACTTGCATTTGCAATTTTAGGTGCAAAAGTGCTTTCATAATTATAATGGTAATCTATCATTAGTTATAAATTTATAATGGTCGAGCACAGCAATAAAAGTTTGACTCCTATGAGCAGTTTTGCATATTCATTATTTTACGTTTGACTCCTATTACATATTTTGCATATCAACTGTTAATTAATGTAGCCACTTTAAGACAACTGTTTCTCCTATGCAACATTTACCTTTAAATCTGCAATAGGTCGAACTGGCGTTGGATGTGGAACGAATGGTGCCAGACTTTTTCCGCCGTAAGTTTGTTGTGCGGAAGGACACACTGCGACCTAACGAAGGAATCAGCTTCTTCTTTAACAAGGCATTCGGTCTCGCAAGCTACGGACTCACAGCACAGACCATCTATAAGGCACTCAATCCCGAACTCGTAAGTTGGTAGTTGTTATGAATGTGCTTGTAGAATGGAGCCTCTGGATTATTTCGTGTTTCTGTTTATCAACTTCATGAGCTAAACTACATGTACTTAATGGTGTGGATGTGCCAAATGCATCCCTGTATTGTCTTCCAACTATGTTTTGTTGGGGTTTTTGAGGTGAAAAGATCAAATATGTAACTATCAATTAAACAACCATTTACTATTAATTTAGTCAATTAAACAATCAGCTGGATACTGTTTTGTTTGTAAATGACAGAACAACATTATTGAATGACCCAATGAATTCCCTGAAGAACCTCGCCAACATGTTGGGTTGCCCCAGTTTTTTCAATGGTGACAAATTGTTTTATTTCAGGAAGTAATTTTTTTATTTTTTGTTTTTGCACATTTTTCGAAGGTTTAATATTGTAATGCCATTATTAATTTAATCATTGGCACACATCAGCATTATATTAGCATTCTGATTGATAAGCAAATGTTAAATCTTTTCAAAATGTAATGAATTTTTCAGTATAGTGCCTTTTACCTATTGATTTAATGATTATATCTAAAACATGAACACCTGCATGCAGGATGAGCTAGAGGCAGTGAAGGAGAGCCAGGAGAAGCTACAGAACACCATAAACAAGATGCGCTACAACAACAAGGAGATGAAGGGCCAACTCAACAATCTCGAGGGGATGATGAAGGCTCTCATGTCTGCGCAAGGCGTCACATGGCATGATGAAGATTTCCAGGAGTCAGAGGAGATCAGCCCCATGGGAGCCTACTCATAGTGTGGAAAATCTCCTAGTGGAGAGTATTCCTAGTGATAAGTACTCAAGGTCACAACAAATACTGGCAGGCAAGGGTAGTCACTCTTACAGACTGGTAGTGATTGCACAATACCGGTAATGTTGATTTGATTGTGATTTGGTGAATTTTCTGCAATTAATTTTATACACAGGAATGTCTTTTTTATTTTCTCCCATTTCGATTAGTATCGAGGTATGCTGTATGTTTAAACCTAGGACTAGGAGTTTAGTGCTCAGGTACTGAAGTGATAACTTGTTGTGCCTGAAGTGTTGTGTGGGTATATTTAAGTGCCAATACTGAACAATTACAAGGTTGGGGTGGTCTAAACCTTTTTTGTTTTTCTGTGCTATGATATTTTAAGCACTATATATTATTTTTTGTTAAATAATTTTAACAATTATGATTGCATTTTCTTTATTATTTTTGGGTCCATACATAACTATCTTGACTAACTTTTGTTTCAAGTTCGTACCAATTTTCGAAGTTATATTAGATTTACACCTGACAGTTTTATTTGCTTTTGATTTCTAATAAATTGGAACAGTTTCAGTTTATGATTTGTGGCCCTTTCCCAGTTTTCTTACAGTTCTTGTCTGCTATTTGCTCATTGTTGTTTGCATTTTTCATTTTTATTTTTTTTACTTATTTTCCTTTTTTATTTATTGTTTATTTACAATGCAATCCTTGAAGTATAGAGAGGCATGTTTATATATTAATATCAAAATTCATAAATGACATTGCCATCATGGCATAACTTTATATAACACCTAGGACCAATAACTTCAATCCTACTCCCAGATAACAGTTACTTTGGTTCGAACTCCTGGTGTGGCATCATATATGAATAGCGTTGTAAAGTGACCTTGTTAAATAGCAAGGACTTCTGTATTTTAAGGTATTAATATTTTGATACATATTTATGATACAAATAAAATATCAAATTTTTGGTCATCCAATACAAAATCTATTAAACTCCTGTAGCATTGTCTTTGTACAAAATTGCCATGCTATATGTTATATAGTTTTTTAGATGATTGTTAGTGTTTGCTTGTATTGTATTGCATTAGAGATGAAAATTATTGTATTAGCACCTGTAAGTGACTGAATGTTAATTATTTGTTAAATCTAGCAACCAAATGTCTAGAGTCTCCACTGCTGATGTTGCCGTCTGGCCTTCTTGTGTTTTCTACAGCATTATCATGATTCTGTTCATTTTTATAGATATTTATTGATTATGTTGTAAAGTATATGATATTATTTTTCTTAATATTTAACCAAATTATTAGGAAAATTACGTTTTCTTTTGATTTGATCATGTAAAATGTATTTTTGTACAAAAATGTAATAAGAAATCCTTTACGGTTGTTATGGTGATGTGGTCCTGGACAATCTATGTCTTAGACTTTACCAGGAAATGAAATTGACAACAGTATGAATACCACTCATTTATATTCTGAAAAACTTCGGCTGTATTGAAACTTTCAAACGTACAACAGTTATGTATGAATTGTCCAATTCAAAATACCCATTAAAACAGGGGCGCTGGAAGTAGAATGACATTGGGGTGGCAAAGGGGGGTGGGGGAGGTGCTGTCGCCCTTGATTGTTTTAGATGGGGGTGGGATACCAATACAAAAAGGGTAATTTTTGGTTAACTCTAATAATCGAAATTCTGATTAAAAAAGGCTGTAATGGTACACATTTTATTTACATAAAATGATCATTGAATTCATGGATCAATAACACAGTTATCAATAGCATACATTCATGGATTCTTTTTACTGGAGGATCAGTTTGGAAATTTGAAACTGCTTGGTTGATTAAGTGTAGCCATATTAACATTATAAACAACTGTGAAGAATATAAATGAAATCATCTTTTTGATATATATTGCCTTTAGCAAGTTAAAGGAATTCAAGTTTGTATTTTCTTTTTCTTTTCTTTGATGTATTTTAAACTGAATATGTATAATATAACCATTGAATATGTTAAACAACCAATCATAATTCATGTTACATGTAATCTGTCATATAACTGGGTCAGTACATATATCTGTTTGGTAATTTCCTAGGGGTATATTCCATAGATTGTTATTTGTGTACATGTAGTATAACTGTATATGACCTTGTATTTGAACATTGATGAACACGTTTATCAGAACCTGCAATAGCACCCAACCCACATATTCACAGTATGGTTGGGGAATTTTCGACCAGGTAGGATATATAGGGGACTTTTCATCAAGAATCTAAGAAACTATTTAATATTGTACCTACGAAGGATTTCAAACAGTGCAGAACTAGTCTTGAAAAAATCTCTTATAAGGTATGAATATGCTTGGGCGGTTTTTGATGAAATGGCCCCATCATCTTCATCAGCTACAGGTGTGTAAATGAAAAAGAAATCATAATTTCAAACATCATTTTTCAAATACATTGAACTTTTTCTGTGTTCATGTTCCATTTAGATTGTTGCTTAGGAGTGAATATTTTAGATAAATGGATTATAAATATATGAATAGATATTTGGATTTGTTTAAGTTTGAAAATCTGTTGTATAAGTCTGCGCATTATGTGTAAGTTATTATTGCTGACAAATAAAGATGCACTCTTACTCCCAAATAAGATTTACTTCAATCAAAAATATTGTTTTAATATTCCAAAAAGGATGAATAAATGTCAAAAACAACTGTTCTTATGAAGGATGTGGAGTTTAATTTGAAAGAAATTTGCATAGAACACGGTATTTCTACCTTATGAGACTATAGTAGACCTAGTTAATCTTTTAGCATTTACCAATCATTTAATATTTTTGGGCTTCCTGCTGTTAAATCCACGGTTACAATCTTGTTATCAGTAATTAATATTTTCCATAAATGCATTATTTAGTAAAAAGTTAAAGGTTTATCAGTCAAAATTTATATTTGTTATACATGTGTATGTATTGATTTTGAATAAGAGTGTCACTTTAATGATATCAAATACACCTTGCATAATTGTTTTCACACATCTTCAATCTTCATCTTCTGTGATATTTCCTCAATGGCCTGTAAGGGTTAGTGATCTGACTTATGTGTATGTTTTTCTTAACTTCTGTACATGTATTCATGTATTTGCTCAGTGAAACAGTTTAGAAATCTTTGCAATGAATTCATAGAATTGTTTACTCAGTATGTTGACTATACATGTACCATTCAGGAATCAGTGCTGTTAACTTAATGAATAACTTACATACTTTCATTCAACTGTTCTTGATATCTTTGTTAAACCATATATACTTTACACAGTATATTTAATTTTCTTTTTTTTCTGTATATAACATACTGATTGTCTTGTTAAAACCAAACTATTTTGGTGCATTTAAATGGTTTACATTTTTACCAATATACCATTTCTGTCTGTGCTTAGAAACTAAGGTATATACACCCGTCTTCTGTCCATGAACAGGTTCTGCATAAAATGTGTCAGCTTTTATTTTTGGTTTTGCCAAAGCCTTGGTGTTGTTGTTGCTGTTGTTGTTGGTGACGGCATAGTGTCGTTGCGCAAAAACATTAACGTTGGGCATATCTGGGCACACCTGTTGCCAGAAATGATACACTCACAGAAATGTCCATAACTCTGACTTGGACACACATTTTCAGTAAGGTCCATAACTCTGACTTGGACACACATTTTCATCAAGGTCCATAACTCTGACTTGGACACACATTTACAGTAAGGTCCATAACTCTGACTTGGACACACATTTACAGTAAGGTCCATAACTCTGACTTGGACACACATTTACAGTAAGGTCCATAACTCTGACTTGAACACACATTTTCATCAATGTCCATAACTCTGACATGGACACACATTTTCAGTAAGGTCCATAACTCTGACTTGGACACACATTTACAGTAAGGTCCATAACTCTGACATGGACACACATTTACAGTAAGGTCCATAACTCTGACTTGGACACACATTTACAGTAAGGTCCATAACTCTGACTTGGACACACATTTTAAGCAAGGTCCATAACTCTGACTTGGACACACATTTTCAGCAAGGTCCATAACTCTGACTTAGTAACTGTTGAATTATGTCCCTTTTTCGACTGAAATAAAGAACAGATGAGTGATTGCATTTCTGTGTTGCTGCTCTTGTTAATATGATATCCATAATTAATATTGAAAGGCAGGGATGCCATTGCAAAATGTAAGAAAGTAACACAGTATGTGGTAAACATTGATTGAACAATTGTTCAATCATCATGATTTCTACCTCAAACTTGAATATGCAAAGATAATGTGTATATAATTATGTTCAACAAGATCAAGAGCAACATTTAGTCTTATGTTAATTATATGAATGATATAATAGAATAATTGTGTACCAAAACTTTTTATTATAATCACATTATCATTTATTTAATGGTGGAAAATGCCCCAGTTCGGCGAAACATGACTTTTACACATAACACACCAGAGTATCATTACCACTAATATTAACATGAATATAAGCAGCAATTAACAGGCAAAATAAACAGTTCCCATCAATTACAAATGGCGATTTTTCAGTATAGAGGCGTTTCTTCCCCCATTAAATTGATGTAATGTTTGGAGCCCACAGATGCACAGAGATCTGCATTATAAACCTGTTGTTAATACAGTCATTGTCTTGTAGTATGTACAACGTGTTCAGCGTTCTATGGGTTTGTATATTTACGCTGTGTTTTATGGCAGTTAATGTTTCTCACCATAGTAATTTGATTTACTCAAATACGAGGGTATTTTATTCTTATAGAATACTTGTGTTAGTTTTGAGGTCTTTGATAGACAATATAGCAGCTCCACGTTTCTACTATTATATTTTGTTTTTATCGAGACCATGTACCTTGAACAAGTCTTTATAAACTATTGTTGTATTTTCCATATCATGTTTACTACATATTTGTCCCTTTGTATGATGCATATACGAGATGTAGTAGTTTGTAGTTTTCATATTTTCAGGTATATATATTTCTTTATTTACATGTAGTAAGTTATATTGTACAGATATTCTAAATAAAATTTAACAAAACGCGAGTTTATCCTCATATTAAGTGTGTGTCTGTGAACACCCAGGCCCCAATTTCTCAAACCTTCTTAAGCTTAACAGTCTTAAGTAGCTTATTTCAATTAGCTAAAATACATACTTAAATTGGATTTTGATAAATGAAAAATAACTTGTGATTATCATAAAGATAGTTCCTATCTAGAGTATAAAAAACTCTTAAAGAAATAAACATTACGCAAATTAATGAAAAACAAAAATAGTGAGCTTAGCTTAATCCTGTTATGGGGGACTTAAAAAGTTTCGAGAAATTGGGGCCAGGTTCTAAACATCAGGATTAATCCTAAAATCAGGATTTAGGGCTTTTAACTTCAGGCTATTGTACTGTTGTAAAGATTATTCTTATGCTCGGGTATCTGCATCAAAAACGGAAGGAAGTATCTTGAAACGACTATAATGACATTTTGAAAAGCCCCGTAACTCTGCTTATGGCATGAATCCCTCGTACTCAAACAGACCCCGTACATGTTTCAGGGTTTACCATTATCTGCTGTTAGACCCCCCACCCACCTAATACAGGTTTTGGCGGAGACAATACGCCCATGCTATGATGTGTAGCAAGTTTCGTAACTCTGGTTTTAATATTTGTTGAGTGTTTGCCCTTTGCATACATGTAGTTAACCGTTAAAGTAGCCGCGATGGCGTCCACTTACGGGACTATTGGTTGATCCTTCCTTGCATTATGGATCATTCAGAAGCTACTTGGTGTAAAAATAGTCCAAAATAAACAAACGTCGCATGAATCTGTATTTATGCATGTAATTTGCAAAAATCGCCAACAAGATAACAGTCAGACATAAACGAGCCCGCTATCCGACTAGCTGTGAGTTCGAGGGCGTCATGGTATCCGTGGTGATTTTAAAGTTCCGGAAATACGTGTACGTGTCGTGTGGGCTGGCCCAAGAGCTGTCGCCGCCCCCGAAGAACGTGGAGAAGAAGAGCCCGTCTATGTCGAAGCCCGTGTTGTCCCGCATTATGATGTCAGTCACATGCACCTCCGCGTGCCCGTCCACCCACAGCTTGATGTAGCCCTGTGGAGAAATGTAGTAGTTACATGGTTAAATACATTTTAACACAAACATCGTTACGCTATTAACACATCTATGGTTTTAGTAGTATATCTCGTAGTTTGTATCCAAAACTTCATAATATATATCAAATGTGTCGAGTGCTTTACATGTACACTCAAAGTATAAGGTTTTCATGAATACTGTTATAGAGAGGTTGGCAAAACTCGAACAAGTTCATCACTACTCTCATATACGGAGCTACTGAATTAGAAAGTACTTGACAATGGCACCTTTTGTCCCGAGTGTGCATTAAGGTGGACCTCTTGGCGGATGTGATGCCATTTGTGGTGGTGGAAGCGCCAGGCACCCCGCCCAAGCTCGATGCCCGTGGAGGGCGTGCAGTGCACGTGCATGTAGGAGGCAGTGCTTGAGTGGTCGTACTTGCCGCACCATGTGTCGAAGGACGGTTCTTGGTTATGGGTCACGTACGTGTACACCTGAAAAGTTGGAACGCGCCATGTTTTAGGTCCTGTGTTTCTGGGACCGGGGCCTTTCTGGATGGTAAGAATGCGTCTTTTTGACTTAATTGGACATTCAAAATTTGCGTATAAATTAAAAAAATGACTTATAAAGTAGACAGAAAAAAAACCAGGTGGGATAGCCTTTGTTTCTTAAAGAGAACAACAACTCTTCAATTACATATAAAAAGAGAATTGGTTGGCCAACTTTTATTCGTCGGTTTCTTTTTTCAAACTTAAGATTGGGAAATTTATTTTTACAGTTGATTTTTTATATATATATATTGGCATTAGGAATTCTGCCCCAAATTGCTCAGAACAAGATTGACGTCTTATTCAAATGACAGTTCATCGAAGGACAAGGCTAGTAGCAAACACAACCATTTAGTCATTCATGCTGTTCCATGTTCCATCACCTAATATAACATATCACCTCGCCATCCCCTAGCGGCCGCCACATGAGCCGTGTTGAGAAGCAGGTGTCCTTTATCCGACCGCCTGAGCAGTCACGGGTGCCGCCCCACAGTCCGGGCAGCTTGCCCCCACGATTCCAGCTAAACGAGTCTGGGAAATACACCTGCAATTGTGAACATATTTATTTACTGGTGGAATGCTTTGATTTACTTTTAAATACATGTACGCTGTTCATGTACATTGATTTTGTTCGAGTCTTTGTTTCACAAACCTAAGACCTAAATTGGTAGGATGGAAGAGCCTTGTGTTCGATTAGCGCTTGTTTGAATAACGGTCGATGCGTTCTTGTATATACTTCAGAAAAGCATGATAAGTCAGAAGTCACTGGAATACTCGAGTAACAACTAATGTAGTTAATTCTCGTGGATAGCGTTGATAAATACGGTATGTCGTGGTTGGTCGTGTCGTGGTTGGTCGCGTACTCTTCCCGTTCTCAAGTGTGTGGATGGTGTGGGTATGTCGTGGTTGGTCGCGTACACTTTCCGTACTCGAGTGTGTGGATGGTGTGGGTATGTCGTGGTTGGTCGCGTACTCTTCCCGTTCTTGAGTGTGTGGATGGTGTGGGTATGTCGTGGTTGGTCGCGTACTCTTCCCGTTCTTGAGTGTGTGGATGGTGTGGGTATGTCGTTGTTGGTCGCGTACACTTCCCGTTCTTGAGTGTGTGGATGGTGTGGGTATGTCGTGGTTGGTCGCGTACACTTCCCGTTCTCGAGTGTGTGGATGGTGTGGGTATGTCGTGGTTGGTCGCGTACACTTCCCGTTCTCCAGTGTGTGGATTGTGTGGGTATGTGGTGGTTGGTCGCGTACTCTTCCCGTTCTCGAGTGTGTGGATGGTGTGGGTATGTCGTGGTTGGTCGCGTACACTTCCCCTACTCGAGTGTGTGGATGCTGTGGGTTTGTGGTGGTTGGTCGCGTTCTCTTCACGTAGTCGAGTGTGTGGATTGAGTGGGTATGTCGTGGTTGGTCGCGTACTCTTCCCATTCTCGAGTATGTGGATGGTGTGGGTATGTGGTGGTTGGTCGCGTACACTTCCCGTACTCGAGTGTGTGGATGGTGTGGGTATGTCGTGGTTGGTCGCGTACACTTCCCGTACTCGAGTGTGTGGATGGTGTGGGTATGTCGTGGTTGGTCGCGTACACTTCCCGTTCTCGAGTGTGTGGATGGTGTGGGTATGTCGTGGTTGGTCGCGTACTCTTCCCGTTCATGAGTGTGTGGATGGTTCTCGAGTGTGTGTATGGTGTGGGTATGTGGTGGTTGGTCGCGTACACTTCCCGTTCTCGAGTGTGTGGATGGTGTGGGTATGTCGTGGTTGGTCGCGTACTCTTCCCGTTCTTGAGTGTGTAGATGGTTCTCGAGTGTGTGGATGGTGTGGGTATGTCGAGGTCGGTCGCGTACTCTTCCCGTTCTCGAGTGTGTGGATGGTGTGGGTATGTCGAGGTCGGTCGCGTACACTTCCCATTCTCGAGTATGTGGATGGTGTGGGTATGTGGTGGTTGGTCGCGTACTCTTCCCGTTCTTGAGTGTGTGGATGGTTCTCTAGTGTGTGGATGGTGTGGGTATGCCGAGGTCGGTCGCGTACTCTTCCCGTACTCGAGAATGTGGATGGTGTGGGTATGTCGTGGTTGGTCGCGAACTCTTCCTTTTCTTGAGTGTGTGGATGGTTCTCGAGTGTGTGGATGGTGTGGGTATGTCGAGGTCGGTCGCGTACTCTTCCCGTACTCGAGTGTGTGGATGCTGTGTGTATGTCGAGGTCAGTCGCGTACACTTCCCATTCTCGAGTATGTGGATGGTGTGGGTATGTGGTGGTTGGTCGCGTACCCTTCCCGTTCTTGAGTGTGTGGATGGTTCTCGAGTGTGTGGATGGTGTGGGTATGTCGAGGTCGGTCGCGTACTCTTCCCGTACTCGAGTGTGTGGATGGTGTGGGTTTGTGGTGGTTGGTCGCGTACACTTCCCGTTTTCGAGTGTGTGGATGGTGTGGGTATGTCGAGGTCGGTCGCGTACTCTTCCCGTTCTCGAGTGTGTGGATGGTGTCGGTATGTCGTGGTTGGTCGCGTACACTTCCCGTACTCGAGTGTGTGGATGGTGTGGGTATGTCGTGGTTGGTCGCGTACTCTTCCCGTTCTCGAGTATGTGGATGGTGTGGGTATGTGGTGGTTGGTCGCGTACACTTCCCGTTCTCGAGTGTGTGGATGGTGTGGGTATGTCGTGGTTGGTCGCGTACACTTCCCGTACTCGAGTGAGTGGATGGTGTGGGTATGTCGTGGTTGGTCGCGTACTCTTCCCGTTCTCGAGTGTGTTGATGGTGTGGGTTTGTGGTGGTTGGTCGCGTTCTCTTCACGTAGTCGAGTGTGTGGATGGTGTGGGTTTGTCGTGGTTGGTCGCGTACACTTCCCGTACTCGAGTGTGTGGATGGTGTGGGTATGTCGTGGTTGGTCGCGTACTCACCTCGTACTTATGCAACTCGTACACGAATGTGAGGAGGGTGTGTCTATATGGTGGTTTGTCGTATACTTTCTCCGTTATTGTACAGATGGTGTTGTTATGACGTGGTTGGTCGGTTACTCACCTCGTACTCGAGTGTTAGTGTAGTGTAGGTATGTGAAGCCACGGAACTCGGCGTGCCGTAGAACTGGGCGCCCCTGTGGCGACCGCTCCCGGAGTAACTACCTGAAACATGTGTTATAAGTATTCATTTGTCAAGGAAAATATGACTGTTCGTGACCGAGCTGGGTACTTAAAAGTTACTCAACGATACTGATAGCTAAATAGTAACTCTACGAGACAGGCATAACGACGTTGGACATGTCTCACGTTACATTAACTTTAAGGTGCATTAATTACTTCCATGAATATACCAGTTGCACCGTACCTTTTGCATAAAAGACCCTGAGGACGTACTGTCCGGAGTGCTCGGGGTCCTCTGCAAGTGTGAGCGAGTCGTCCGCGCCTATGCCAAACTTCCCCTGGGTGTCCGTCATGTGGAAGCCCTGCTGCAGTACGTCTGTGATGTCTTTGTTCGACGTCTCGTGGCTCCAGCTCCACAGCGTCGTGCCTTGAATGGTGCAGACAGTTGCCGTCAAAACTGGCTAACGTCGATACCCAAAGCACATGCATTTACGTTTAACATATCGCTTTAAAGTGATAATCGATTAGTGAGTTGTATTGTGGGTTCCCACGATGAAATGTAATCCTTATTGATACCCATTCCAAAAAAAAAATACATCATAAAGGCCTCTCGGGTTCGATATGATGCAAACCTCGGCCGAGTGGTCCCAGGTTCGATACATTGCGGACCTCGGTCTACAAGTCGGACTTGTTTACCAACATCATAGAAACGATGGATACTGGGACAAAACTTCGTTCCACCGCTTGTAATAAACTTCAAACTAAACCACTATTGAATCGAATAAGTTAAATGCCACCAACACTGCTGGTTGTAACGCCAATAAGACTAGAAACTTACCATGCCCTCCACGCACCAATACAAACAACAGTATAAATTGAAACTGCATCATCGACAGATGACTTTAATTATGATTCGCCGCTGCAAAATGCTTTAATTTATATCTGAAGGAAAACTAGGCCAGAGAATAGGTGAGAAGTTCATACGTAGAAGTACACCGTCTACGGCCCTATGGAAATAGATACGACACTACACTTATAGAATTTCTGAATGCTTAATATATCGCGTCCCTTTCGTCGTACATGTTCATTATTAATAAGTTAGTACCAACAGCCACTAGTTTTTTCTCCTTTAGATTGCGTATAGCAATCATTGGATTAACCAATCAATAATCATTTTTACTAACTTTAACCAAACCAAAGAATTAGTCAGTTTTACTCAATTGTGGGTTATGTTATTGAAACAGTTATCAATGGCGGCCCAGAAAAGTGGCGCTTTTATTGGGACATTCCCTCCCCCTCGATATCCGAAACAAATATCCGGTGCTTTACTTGATACAGTGGTTCGGATCATGGTTCTAGAAAGAACAAGTAATACCAAGATACATTGTGTTTGTATCAACAGGTTCTTGTGGATGTCTAGAAGTTTGTTAAAGGCCTTCCACAATGCAAAAGTTGTTTGGAGGACCAAAGCAAAAAATGTCTAAAAATGTGGATGTCTAGAAGTTTTGTAAAGGGTCATCCACAATGCAAAATTTGTTTGGAGGACAAAGCAGAAAAATGTTTAAAAATGTAAAAAAAAAATAATAATAATAATTTCGAGGTTCAGTACAAGCCAAACCTATAACCGTTGCAACATGTGTAGCTGTAAAAGAAGTTTAGCAAAATTTACGAAAGATTTCATTAGATTTCCAACAATAAAGCCTTTGCAATTTTTAAGAAATGTCTTTATACAAAATGAATGTTTTTGTGTCCAAATAGTCAGTTCTACCCAATCACCAATGTTTTGAGGCTTCGCTACTTGGTAGAGAGCTATTTGCATTATTTAACCAGAAAATGATCTTAATCCACTTTTTTACATTATTTTATTGAAAATCTTTCAGGTTTGGAAAATAATATCAAGAACCTTCAAGACATTCTTGGGTAGGGAGTCTTGGACATTGTGACACAAAACAGTTATTTTGTCGACAGACTTTCCCTAGAAATTGCAAAATTAATGCTTTTTGTTCCTAGATCTGATCAAATATTCTTACGTAAAACTTGGTCAACCCCTTATTAGCCCAAAATATTTCGCAATTGATGTTTGGTTTAATGACGAAAAAAATTGTTCATCAAACCATACAAGACATGAATATTTAATACGTTTTAATGTTGGTCTCGCCGACCTACTTTTGCACTATGGAAAGCCATTAGATATAATATACACATGTATAAAGGACCTATCTCACGAGTGCACGTTAAAACTCAATAAACATTGCATGGCTCTTTGAAATATTTACAGCTCTATTTATAATGCTGTGAGAGAAAGAAACTGTATATCGAGGCCATTTTTCTCATTGATCAGTAGAACAATTGAATGATAACATGATACATTGTTAACGATTGACGGTGTTCTTTGTAGTGCGCATTTAATACATAATAATTTGTAAACACGGAAAAATGGTTAAATTTCAGAATCATTCATGCCATGCTATAATACGCTTATCAAGTTTAATAGAAGGATCTCTTAAGTTATATTTGGTGTTCGCACTTATTTGTGGGACAATGAAAATCGTGGAATTACTCCATTTACTATAGCTCCATATTATGTAGAAAAAATGTGACGGTGAATACAATATTTATTTTCATAGAGCATATTTTGTCAGTGTATGTGACTCGGTACAGTCGTTTTTTCATAGATCACCCTGCCCTGTTCGCATGTGCGAAAAAACTACGATTGGCAGTTAAGGTCCCGTTTTTCTCAATAAGCACCGTTTCCCTTTTCTCCGTTAGCATCGTGTCTCTATTCTCCGTTAGCACCGTGTCCATTCTCCGTTAGCATCGCGTACCTATTGTCCGTTAGCACAGCACCGTGTCCCTATTGTCCGTAATCACCGTGTCCCTTTTCTCTGTTAGCACCGTGTCCCTATTGTCCTTAGCAACGTGTCCCTATTGTCCGTTGGCACCGTGCCCCTTTCTCCGTTAGCACCGTGTCCTTATTGTCCGTTGGCACCGTGACACTATTGTCCGTTAGCACCGTGTTCCTATTGTATGTAGGCACAGTGTCTCTATTGTCCGTTAGCACCATGTCCCTTTCTCTGTTAGCACCGTGTCCCTATTGTCGGTTGGCACCGTATCTCCATTGTCCGTTAGCACCGTGTTCCTATTGTCCGTAGGCATAGTGTCCCTATTGTCCGTTAGCACCGTGTTCCTTTCTCTGTTAGCAACGTGCCCCTATTATCCGTTGGCACAGTGTCTCTATTGTCCGTTGGCACTGGTACCTATTGTCCGTTAGCACGGTGTCCCTGTTGTCCGATAGCACCGTGTCCCATTCTCCGTCAGCACGGTGTCCCTGTTGTCCGTAAGCACGGTGTCCCTTTCTCCGTTAGTACCGTGTCCCTGTTGTCCGTTAGCACCGTGTCCCTATTGTCCGTTGGCACCGTGCTGCTATTATCCATTGGAACCGTGCCCCCTATTGTTCGTTGGCACCGTGCCCCCTGTTTTCCGTTGGCACCGAGCCCCTATTGTACGTAAGAACCGTGTCCCTATTGTCCGTTGGCACTGTTTCCCTATTGTCCTTTAGCACCGTGCCCCTATTGTCCATTAGCACCGTGTCCCAATTGTACGTTAGCACCGTGTCTCTATTCTCCGTTAGCACCGTGTTCCTCTTGTACGTTAGCACCGTGTCCCTGTTGTCCGTTAGCACCGTGTCCCTGTGTTTCCGTTGGCACCGAGCCCCTATTATCCGTTAACACCGTGTCCCTATTGTCCGTTGGCACCGTGCCGCTATTATCCGTTGGCACCGAGCCGCTATTATCCGTTTGTACCGTGCCCCTATTGTACGTAAGCACCGTGTCCCTATTGTCCTTTGGCACCGTGACGCTATTATCCGTTGGCGCCGTGCCCCCTGTTTTCCGTTGGCACCGAGCCCCTATTGTCCGTTGGCTCCGAGACCCTATTGTCCGTTGGCACCGTGCCACTATTATCCGTTGGCACCGAGCCGCTATTATCCGTTGTCACCGTGCCCCTATTGTCCGTTAGCACCGTGTCCCTATTGTCTTTTGGCACCGTGCCGCTATTATCCGTTGGCACCGTGCCCCCTGTTTTCCGTTGGCACCGAGCCCCTATTGTCCGTTAGCACCGTGCCGCTATTGTCCGTTGGCACCGTGCCGCTATTGTCCGTTGGCACCGAGCCGCTATTATCCGTTGGCACCGAGCCGCTATTATCCGTTGTCACCGTGCCCATATTGTCCGTTAGCACCGTGTCCCTATTGTCCTTTGGCACCGTGCCGCTATTATCCGTTGGCACCGTGTCCCCTGTTTTCCGTTGGCACCGAGCCCCTGTTGTCCGTTAGCACCGTGTCCCTATTGTCCGTTGGCACCATGCCGCTATTATCCGTTGTCACCGTGCCCATATTGTCCGTTAGCACCGTGTCCCTATTGTCCTTTGGCACCGTGCCGCTATTATCCCTTGGCACCGTGTCCCCTGTTTTCCGTTGGCACCGAGCCCCTGTTGTCCGTTAGCACCGTGTCCCTATTGTCCGTTGGCACCATGCCGCTATTATCCGTTGGCACCGAGCCGCTATTATCCGTTGTCACCGTGCCCCTATTGTACGTTAGCACCGTGTCCCTATTGTCCTTTGGCACCGTGCCGCTATTATCCCTTGGCACCGTGTCCCCTGTTTTCCGTTGGCACCGAGCCCCTGTTGTCCGTTAGCACCGTGTCCCTATTGTCCGTTGGCACCATGCCGCTATTATCCGTTGGCACCGAGCCGCTATTATCCGTTGTCACCGTGCCCCTATTGTACGTTAGCACCGTGTCCCTATTGTCCTTTGGCACCGTGCCGTTATTATCCGTTGGCACCGTGCCCCCTGTTTTCCGTTGGCACCGAGCCCCTATTGTCCGTTAGCACCGTGTCCCTATTGTCCGTTGGCACCGTGCCGCTATTGTCCGTAGGCACCGAGCCGCTATTATCCGTTGGCACCGAGCCGCTATTATCCGTTGTCACCGTGCCCATATTGTCCGTTAGCACCGTGTCCCTATTGTCCTTTGGCACCGTAACGCTATTATCCGTTGGCACCGTGTCCCCTGTTTTCCGTTGGCACCGAGCCCCTGTTGTCCGTTAACACCGTGTCCCTATTGTCCGTTGGCACCGTGCCGCTATTATCCGTTGGCATCGAGCCGCTATTATCCGTCGGCACCGAGCCGCTATTGTCCGTTGGCAACGTGCCCCCTATTGTCCGTTTGCACCGTGTCCCTATTGTCCTTTGGCACCGTGCCCCCTATTGTCCGTTAGCACCGTGTCCCTGTTGTCAGTTGGCACTTAGCCCCTATTGTCCGTTAGCATGATGTCCGTTTCTCCGTTAGCACCGTGTCCGTTTCTCCGTTAGCACCGTGCCCCTTTCTCCGTTGGCACCGTGCCCCTATTGTTCGTTAGCACCGTGTCCCTATTGTCCGTTAGCACCGTGTCCCTATTGTCCGTCGGCACCGTGCCCACTATTGTTCGTTGGCACCGTGCCCCCTGTTTTCCGTTGGCACCGAGCCCCTGTTGTCCGTTAGAACCGTGTCCCTATTGTCCGTTGGCACTGTGTCCCTATTGTCCTTTAGCACCGTGCCCTTATTGTCCATTAGTACCGTGTCCCAATTGTCCGTTAGCACCGTGTCTCTATTCTCCGTTAGCACCGTGTTCCTCTTGTCCGTTAGCACCGTGTCTCTATTGTCCGTTAGCACCGTGTCCCTATTCTCTGTTAGCACTGTATCCCTATTGTCCGTTGGCACTGTGTCCCTATTGTCCGTTAGCACCGTGTCCCTATTCTCTGTTAGCACTGTATCCCTATTGTCCGTTGGCACTGTGTCCCTATTGTCCGTTAGCACCGTGTCCCTATTCTCTGTTAGCACCGAAAGTCTATGTTCGTACGCACCGTGTTCCTATTGTCGGTATGCACAATGTCTCTTTTGTCCGTTAGCACTGTGTCCCTATTTCCGTTAGTACCGTGTCCCTATTCCCTGTTAGCACCATGACTCTATTGTCCGTAAGCACCGTGTTCCTATTGTCCGTAGGCACAGTGTCTCTATTGTCCGTTAGCACTGTGTCCCTATTGTTTGTTAGCACCATTTCCCTATTCTGCGTAAGCACCATGCCCCTCTTATTGGTAAGCACCGTATCCCTATTCTCCGTTAGCACCCTGTCCCTTTTTTCCGTTCGCACCATATCCCTTTTTCTGTTAGCACCCTGTCCCTTTTTCCGCTAGCACCCTGTCCCTTTTTTCCGTTAGCACCCTGTCACTTTTTTCCGTTAGCACCCTGTCCCTTTTTTCCGTTAGCACCCTGTCGCTTTTTTCCGTTAGCACCCTGTCCCTTTTTTCTGTTAGCACCCTGTCCCTTTTTTCTGTTAGCACCCTGTTCCTTTTTTCCATTAGCACCCTGTCCCTTTTATCGTTAGCACCGTGTCGCTTTTTCCATTAGCACTGTGTCTCTTCTCTGTTAGCACCGTGTCCCTATTGTCTGTTAGCACTGTGTTCCTATTATCCGTTAGCACCGCGTCCCTATTGTCCTTTAGCACCGTTTCCCTATTCTCCGTTAGCACCGTGCCCCTCTTGTTTGTTAGCACTGTATCCCTATTCTCCGTTACACCCTGTCCCTTTTTTCTGTTCGCACCATATCCCCTTTTCCGTTAGCACCCTGTCACTTTTTTCTGTTAGCACCCTGTCCCTTTTTTCCGTTAGCACCGTGTCCCTTTTTTCCGTTAGCACCGTGTCCCTTTTTTCGTTAGCACAATGTCTCTTCTCTGTTAGCACCGTTTCCCTATTCTGCAGCACCCCATCCATTATGAAACCTGTTTTAAACCCTAAACATGTACTTTCATTGGCTATCCTAGATGGCATGATTAGAATTTCATACATTACACACAAACATACAGGAAATACATATACACGCCCGCAAATATGCACACAAACACGCACACACACGCGTATTTGTCTAGTTAATCTCACATCAAAACAGAGCCATGACAAAGTTTAGATTTGCAAGTAAAAATATTGTTTGTTTTAGCATTTTTTATTTTCTAGGCATTAAATAAACATTCCTACAATATATAAATAAACATAAATGTGGGGTACATGAGCTTTTTCTATTGTTTGTAAATGAAAGCATGTATATGGAGCATAGCACAATTATTGTATGTGTATAACATTTCAAACCTAAAGCAGAGTTCAACAGGGAAACTACATATAAAAAAATACAAGAAAACTTGGTACCAACATGTTCCATGTACAAGAAAACCGTGTAACTAATACTCGAAACATGTACGTACATCTATAATTAACTAGAGACTGCTTTTTTGAAAAAGCGCATGTCTCCCCCATTGTGTGGTCGTAGGTGAGAAATAATCAATGATGGACATGAAATTTGTACTTCCTCCCTACCAAGTTTGGTGAACCTAGGTCAAACCATTCTCAAGATATTGAGCGGAAATGTTTTTTACATTGGGGGTCGCCGCGACCTTGACCTTTGACCTAGTGACCCCAAAAACAATAGGGATCTTCTACACCTCATGACCAACCTCCCTACCAAGTTTGGTGAACCTAGGTCAAACCGTTCTCAAGATTTTGAGCAGAAATGTTTTTTATATTGGTGGTCGCCGCGACCTTGACCTTTGACCTAGTGACCCCAAAAACAATAGGGATCCTCTACACCTCATGACCAACCTCCCTACCAAGTTTGGTGAACCTAGGTCAAACCGTTCTCAAGATTTTGAGCAGAAATGTTTTTTATATTGGGGGTCGCCGCGACCTTGACCTTTGACCTAGTGACCCAAAAAACAATAGGGATCCTCTACACCTCACGACCAACCTCCCTATCAAGTTTGGTGATCCTAGGTCATGCGGTTTTCCAGTTATCGATCGGAAACGAACAAAGCATTCTCCTGATATTGCACGGAAATATTTTTTTACATTAGAGGTCACAGCGACGTTGACCTTTGACCTTGTGACCCCCCAAAATATAGGAGTTTTCTAAACCTCATGATCAACCTCCCTACCAAGTTTGGTGAACCGAGGTCAAACCATTCTCAAGATATTGAGCGGAAATGTTTTTTACATTGGGGGTCGCCGCGACCTTGACCTTTGACCTAGTGACCCCAAAAACAATAGGGATCTTCTACACCTCATGACCAACCTCCCTACCACCAAGTTTGGTGAACCTAGGTCAAACCGTTCTCAAGATATTGAGCGGAAATGTTTTTTACATTGGGGGTCGCCGCGACCTTGACCTTTGACCTAGTGACCCCAAAAACAATAGGGATCTTCTACACCTCATGACCAACCTCCCTACCAAGTTTGGTGAACCTAGGTCAAACCGTTCTCAAGATTTTGAGCAGAAATGTTTTTATATTGGGGGTCGCCGCGACCTTGACCTTTGACCTAGTGACCCCAAAAACAATAGGGATCCTCTACACATCACGACCAACCTCCCTACCAAGTTTGGTGATCCTAGGTCATGCGGTTTTCCAGTTATCGATCGGAAACGAAGTGTGACGTACGGACTGACGGACTACCGGACTGACGGACAGGGCAAAAACAATATGTCTCCCCCAGAGAGGGGGAGACATAATTATGTAGGTAACTTAAATACCATAGTTATACTATCTATGCACGTCATTTGAAAGTTTCATTAGGAACTCTGATTATCCGCAATACTCCTGTGTTCCTGTTCTATCCTCGGGATTCTACTCATCACATTCCTAATGTCCTGCGTGTAAATAAAGCAGAATTGTGTACAAAAATGCTACCAGGAACAATCACAATTTGGCAACCAGTATACATCAGTCCACCTTACATCGAGACTTACAGTATACATCAGTCCACCTTACATCGAGACTTAAACGTTTCTAGGGAAATCCTTAAACCCAACAACCTCTTGCATGACATGTACTTTCATATTCGATTGAAGCGTCCAATAATATCACAATATGCTGTTAATAAATTAACCATCTATATATATAATGCCACACTGCTATGAGACGGCCGTGGATGTGACGGGAATGACAACACCCTGTTTTTGTAGGACCCGTAAAACTTCAAGGATAGAATCCAGTTCCACGCGAAACCGCTGTATCTCGTTGTTCTTTGTCTCCACGATGTCCCGCCATTTGTCCACCTCACGTTCAGTTTCTATAGACGCTGCCTGTCGAGAGTTGAGTATAATGTCCTGCAGCTCTTTCTCACGTTGTGCATGCTTAGTTTCTATCTGCACTATTTTCTCTTGTAAAGACTCAAAATGCCGCATTTCCTGCGAAACACAAAGAGAAAAATATGAATTTGTTACTTGGCTACATACTTTATAATTATGTGCACTTAAGAGGCCAGAATGTGAGATTGTGAGCATCTTCTTAAATATTGTAACCAATATGTGTCTATAAAAATCATGGTATAGGCTGGATCCTGAGCTATTGGAATGGAACATGCACATGTGTTACTTACTAAACAGAGGACTGTGAAGCCAACACAAATGCTCGTCTGTGGTTTTCAGTTGCGAGGGCATAACTGAACAATGATTAAAGACAGAGTGATGGCCCTTGCTATACATGTGTGTACTGTCTTTCTCATGTTGACAGCAATGTTAGCAATATGTCTAGCAAACTCCAGTTGAATAATTCAAACAATTTTTATTGATGGCCATAGTTAAAGTGTTTGCACAACAACCTCAACAATAGACAGACATGACAATATCGCCAACTTTTAAAAAACAGACAAGATAAACATAGCAATATTTAAAACATGAAATTGATATTGTTTGACATATTTTTCATTATTTTATTTTTTTTATGTATTTTATACATACACTTACTGGAGCTATGAATAAATAAACACTATAAAGTCTTACCGGAGTGTGAGATTTCTTTGCCTCTTTGAGGTCCCTGTGTAATGATTTGAGTGTTTCCTCAAGACGTGTCTGTTTGATGCGCAACATAGACGCTGCCTCTGCCTCAACCTCGAGTCGAGCTTGCTGCTCTCTCAGGTGTTTGATCATCACCTAGACGACAAAGAGGGTAAAAAATGTATGAAATATCCTAATGAACTACTGAAGATATGAATCTAATGCTAGGAGTATCTGAGGAGCTAGAGTTCTACTTTTATCCAGCTGAGGTAGATCAAGAAATCAGTTAATAAAACCAGGGCAGTAGTATCATCACAATTTACATAACAGTCGAAAGAGGATGACCTTCATGAGAATGACTTTACAAATTTCTAGACAAAGAAATAAAAAAAGTTAAAAGAGTATTAGACAAAAAGAATACTTTTAACTGACAAACGCTATGCACAAATATGAAACTAATTCTTAAACCACAACCTACCTCCTGAGTATCAACCTTGCTCTGCAATTCCGCCATCCTTGACGTTGAGTGTTCCAGGGCGTTCTGGGCAAGGAGACGCTTCACTTCCTGTTGGTGGGAGTCTCGCTGCTGTTCAAGACGTTCCTCGTATGCCTCCTGTGTACGGCGGAGTGCAGCCTCCCCCTCTGCCACAGCACGCTGGATGTCCACCCGACACTGACTAACTTCCAACTGTACCCGCTCCACCTGACAAATCACAAGCATAGTTTGTATGAACAATGATATCCAATAGTGCCCAGTTTACAATTTGCCCCAATATATTATTTTTTTCATTATATCAAGTATGCAATAAAAACAAAGAAATAAAGCATTAATGTCACAATATCAAATGTGTTGATCGAAAGTTCTTAATTCATAATCCTAACTGTTCCCTCAGGCTATTGCTATATAAACACTATGTCTATAAACACACTATGGCTATATACAGGCATACATATCATAGACACTCATAACATATTTTTTGCACAGAATTTCATGTCCTTTCCATTGATATTTTACATCATAATAACATTCATACCTTCATTTTGAGGTTATCATTTTCCTGGATGACCTCAGATATGTGTGTGTCCTGGAAGACCTTGGCGTCATATGTCTTCCCCTGTAGTTCAGACGCCGAGGGAAGGGACGTAAACTCAGCTGCATCATCTCCCTTGTTACCTCCCCTGGCACCCAGCTTCCCGCGCTTGCCTGACAAATACACAGATAAAGTGTTATGATCATGCAACAACAAGGTTAGTAATGAATAACCAGCATGGTTGTTAAGAAAACAACTTCTGTAGTAAACAAAATTGACCAATTCAATAAGTACATACAGAAAGCTCACACCAGTGTCTGTTGGATTGTTTTTAGAACTTTAGAACTTAGAATCATTATTCCTTATCGCTCATTTATAAAGTAAATCATCTTTAAAATTGGTAAAATCTATAATCTATATACCGGTCATCCGAATTAACCAAACTTTCTGTCATGTTTACCATTATCGCCAGTGATCGCGAGTTGTCTGTCCTTGCGTAGGCGATCTAGAGATTTCTGAAGGACCTGAATGTCATGGTCCTTACCCTCCACCTCCAACTGGAGAGTCTTAACAAGGGCACGCAACTCTGCCTCCGTCTCCTTTGTCTGAGACTCTGCTTTAGCTGCAAAGAAAGCCAAATAAACTGAAAATATTTTAACAACAGCAGTCATAGACTGTCATATCCCCAGCAGAATGAAGGATAGGATCCAGTTCACCTTTTGTTAAAGGATACCAATGAACAATAACAAAGCGCAATTACTCACAAAAAATGCATGCAGCAAAAGTTATGGTTCCTGTGCACTGCACTTCTCCTCAATTTGATCTATCTGTATGTGAAGTCAATTTCTTGAAGGCTATGTATGAAATTTAACAAAGCCCAATAACTAAAAACTAGAGCTGTCACAGGAGTGACGAATACCCCCAAATGCCGCCTGGACACATGAATGGCAAACCATTCCTTTGAAAAGAGGCCATAACTCCAAGGTTACTGCACACTGCATCTTCTTTTATCATGCATGTCTTGTTTTATTTAAATCTGTTGAGTAATTTAGAAGTTACACTGCTGACAAGAAAAACTCTCCTTTCATGAGTTATCGTCCGGAAACCGTTTTTCTATTTTTAGTAACAGTGACCTTGACCTTGGCCCCACCAGCCCCAACATCGAACTTGACCTGTACATGTATCTTCTGATGTTACACCTGTGTACCAAAAATTGTTCAAATCTGTCTAGCCTTTCATGAGTTATCGTCCGGAAACCGTTTTTCTATTTTTAGTAACAGTGACCTTGACCTTGGCCCCACCAGCCCCAATATCAAACTTGACCTGTATCTTCTGATGTTACACCTGTGCACCAAAAATTAATCAAATCTGTCTAGCCTTTCATGAGTTATCGTCTGGAAACCATGAAAACCGACAGACCGACCGACCGACAGACCGACCGACAAGCTCACTCCTATATACCCCCTCAAACTTCGTTTGTGGGGGTATAAAAATGCAGCTAGAGTTGGAGTTTTTGTGCACTGCACTTTTCTTCAAAGAAATATACCTGAATATAAAGTTTGAAGTCAATTCCTCAAAGACTTTTCGAGTTATGCTCCAGACAAAAAAATAAGTATGAAAATTAACAAAGGGCAATAATTTTAAAACAAATGCCAGCAGAATTATGTTTTTTGTGCACTGGACTTATCCTTTATGAGATCTCTCTCCATATGGAGTTTGAAGTCAATACCTGAAACACTTTTCAAGTTATTCTCCAGACAAGATTGCCTGGATGACTCACTTACCTACCATTACTATATCCCCTTTGCCCTTGGCAGGGGATAAAAATATTTATCAGTACCATTATTCAATACATTCATTTGCTTTAGGAATCCCACCCAAGACAGATTCATGCATATCTCCCTAAAATACATAAACATGAGTGGCAATGTTATACAATCTCAAACTCTAAAATGCATATTATGAGAGTCAGTTTTGTCAAACAACAATAAAAACTAGTTACACATATGGCTAGTCAGACTACAAAAACAGCTAACTTTAGCAAAGCCATGAAATTACCATCAGATTTCTTGGCCTTAGATGCCTCTGCAATGAGCCTGTCAACCTCAGTCTGAAGGTCGCGGATCTGCTGCTTGTATCTTTCCCGCACGCTCTCCAGCTCACGCTCCAGAGCCACAGAGTGGGTGTGCGGGTGAACATGGTCGGCTTGGCCCTGGTAGATGGATAGCTGAATCTCAAGCTCCTTGATACGCTCCTCATACTGCACCTGGAATGTAAGACCCTGGGTTGAATACATGGAGATATACAGATACAGGTCACCAAGCAAGATTTCATACTAACTCACATATCGCAGTCCATGGATGAACCCTTTTGCTTTTAGGAATACTCATTAAGCAAGGAAGAATCAACTGTACTATTTCTGAAAACATACCATTCAGACACGCACTATTCAGATGCAAGCTTGAATACCATGTTATCATATTGGGAAATTTTGCATGAGCACAACACCCAGACACACTAAAATTTAACACTGAAATAAAGCTGAATTTAGTTATACATGTGATAAAACAGTACCATTACATTGTTTTATATAACTATTATCTAGCCAAGATACCAACATTCCACTCTGACAGGTGGTATCTTTGCTTGACTCTGCCATGCAGTGTCTTCATCTCCTGGGGTTGTATTCAACATTGTTCTTGTCCTTGTTCTTTGACACGCCTCAGTAATTCCACTCAGTCCATTGGCCAGTTATTTTTACAATCCAATCAAAACACTTGGATTCTAATCCTAAAGCTGCACGCTCACAGATTGAACGTTTAGACAACTTTTTTACTTTTTGTCTTGGAATGAGCCAATTTTTGCGAAAATCCATGGAAACCAGTTACATAAGACTGCTGACAAAAAATTAGTTCGCAGATTTTTATATTAAAGTTCAAAAATTGATGTTTTATGCATTTTCCTTAAACTGTTAGTAAAGGTTTAAGCAATAAAACATAATTTTCGAACGGAAATATGAAAATCTAGGATCTGATTTTTTGTCAGCAATTTTATATCATTGGTTTGAAGATATTTACGCAAAAATTTGCTTTTTCCCAGACAAAAAATAAAAAAAATGTAAAAATGGAATATCTGTGAGAGGCAGCTTTAACATCAAATAAAAATCTAAGGTAGTTATTGAATATAGCCCCAGATCTAATTGTTAATTTCCATAGTGAAATAAGCTGGCGATCACATACCTTGACACTATGGTACTTCTGTTCCACTCCACGGAGCAAGGTGTTTGTCTCTGTGTCTTTGCCCTCCAACTCCTTTTCTAGCTTGCTAACCCTGCTCTCCAGTACCTCTGTGTATGCTGTCCGCTGGTTGGCCTGCACATAGTTATTACATGTATTGGGTTACTATAGATTTGAATGGATAAAGGGGTGGTTTAATGTTTGGTTTTAGGCTTTGTGACTCAAGAAAATTTGTTTTTTTTGTAGGGTAGGCATAAACTGTAATTATTTACAGTAGCATATAATAATATCCAGAAATTGTTGCAATAATCAGATAGATCTTTGATTTGCGTACAAAATGCAACAATCAACTACATGTTCAACATGGACGATCAAATTTGCCAAATGGAAGTATGCCCAATGGTATAGTACATCCTCTATCTCTGTTACCCCACACAGCCATGTGGGGACAAAAGGTATGGCATACCTGGTTGTTGGTGTCGCCTGCAGCTGCCGCAGTCATCATAAGTGATTGGAGGGAGTTTGGATTGCGACGCTTCAGGATTGCCTCCATCTCCTTCACCTATACACAAGGACAACAAACAATTAACAAAAATTTTGTGCTAAAATCACAAAGGTACATTTCAGGCTTTTTCTCTCCAATATACTATCATACAGGCCAATGAAACTTTTATAAATTAATCTTAATGTTGTCCATTAAGTTATAAATTATAATACGTATTTTGAAGACTGTTTAAACCTGTGTTAAACGTTCAGCAAATAACACCCTGTGGAAACATTTAGGGTTACCTGTCTCTGAAGGTCCTGTATTTTCTTGGTGTCTCCTGCTCTCTCCCGCGCCCGCACCTTGCTATCCTCCACACGCTTACCAGACTGGTAATAGAATAAACATGTTAACACATGAACCCATCTCAATAACATGTGTTTGAACAAATCAAGAATTTCAGTTAAATGTGAAATGTCAAAAACTAAATTGAAAGTCTAACATCCAAAATAAATATTGCATAAACTGATTTTTAAAATTGATTTTCTTACTACTCAGAAATATAATATCAATTATTGGATCATACAATATGTGTGTTGATTTAATGTGTGGCACCTCTAGCCCTGACTTTATTCTTATTTATCTGTTCACACATCAGCTTAAAAGTCATGCTCTGATTGTCAAGAATGTCACAATAATTTTTTTTGAGGTATATTTGTATACACTATTATTCATGTGTACAATTATTAGTCAACATGATAAATAACTTCAATTTATAAATCATACTACTATAAGAGTTTTTACTGTACTGACATCATGACATCATGTTATATAATAACTAATTGTAAAATCGACAAAAAAAAAAAAAGCCTTGTTTTGTTTTACATTGAAATAATCGCATGTTGAGAGTGTCAACAATTCGTTATACTGAAAACCACATCACACCACTCACCTCAGTTTGTAGTTCTTCCAACCTCATCTTGAGTCTGTGTATCTCGTCCTCGCGGGCCTTGACCTTGCGGGCCCCCTTGTCTAGTAACTCCTGGTTCTCTGCATACCACTTCAATTTCCCCTTCAACTTCTCCACCTCACCCTGGTACTGCCGCTCCAGTGCCTGATGTAGGAAAATAAATGATGAGCACGTATAAACTTGTATGTCAAATAGTTAACTTTAAAGGTATATTTGAAGGAGATTATTACTTGTTGTGTGGTGTTAACCATAATGGTCCAAGGTTGCTAATGTTAATTTAATGGTTGAAACAACTTGAATATTTAAAATTCATTTTTCTTTTCTGATCTAACATTATCACAGGTTTCAAAAAAACTAGCCCTGTTATTGAAGTGATAATCAACTTCATCTTTAGACCTCAGACACAAACGAAACCCTACATATCATGTAGATAGACCTCCCACACAAACCAACTGCACATACCATGGCCTCCTCAGACTTGAGGGTCTTGTTCTGTTCTATTGTTTTCTGCAGCTGTTCTCTCTCCAACACAAGTTTTTCAACATGTTTCTCAAGCTCAGTGCGCGAGTGCTGCAGGACGCCCATCTCCCGTGACAAGGCGTCACATGTTTGCTACAAATTCATAGCAAAGTTATGATAAAGTTTTATAGGTTGAGGTGCCAAAATTATACTTCAAACAAAAAGCATATAAAACCATTCTGCAGTCACAGTATTTTGTCTCGCACCCAGGATGTAAAGGGGGTAGGATGACATTGAACAATTGTTATGTGTTTCACTTCATGAAAGGGATCACATATGCAATATAATATATATATATGTAGAATTTATCACTATTGCTATATTGAACTTTTAAAATTTGAATGTACAACAGCTAACATCCTATGAAAAGAATAATATTAATCAGCATTATGACCAAATGATTGCCACCACAGCCAATTTGCCCCACCCTTGCCTATGTGCCCCACCCTAGCCTATGTAACCTACCCTAGCCTGTCCAAGCTCTCCCTCCAGGTGTGCTACGGCCTCGCCTGTATTCCCTGCAGCGAGCCTCTGCTGTGCAGCTGGCCCCGTTATCAGCCCCTTGTTCTGGTACTCAGCCTCCTTCTTTTCAAGCTGGGTCCTGGAACCGGTACATGAACATGTAATGCTTATTTAGGACAATGGTGAAACATGACATGATACTTGTACATCTGTCTCTGACTTTAAGCAATGTCAACTATCAAATAGGCATTTTTACTACAATTTTGTTCCACTCTATGAAACTACATTGTTCATGGATTGTAACATTCTGTATAGGAATATGGAAGTGTTGACTGCTGCAAACTAATGTTTTAATTTTAACTTGACAAAACTAATGCAATAAAACAAAATGAAAAAAAAATGTTCTAAAAGCAACAAACTTGGAGAGCTTAGCGTATACAGTAAAACAAGACAGGGTTAAAGGGTTATAGACAGGGGAAAATAAATGGGAAGCACAAATCAACTTTATATAAGTAATTAGACATTTCACTCAATTAATTACACTAATATATAAATTTGACTTAACATTAAGACATTTTTCTAGCCATTTAAGAAAATTTAGCATTGTTCTGATCAAATCACAGCAACTCAAACCATACTTACAGCCTCTCTTTATCAATTTTTATTTTTCTACAAAATGAAAAGACACAATGGGCAACACAAACAGAACATTCTTAGGCCTACTGGTACCAGTACCACATATATCACATTGAAATCATACAACAAGTCTTATAGTAGTAATTAAACATCCATGTAGCTGAAAATGTCAGCACAGTTACTGTTAATTATCACCAGGATTGCACTAGGTAATGCAACATGCAAGCAGTTTGCGTCACATGCTGCTTTACATGCTGTAAATGAATCCAAAGTACATGTGCAAGGACACCCCTGAACTCCCTGAGGTTTTGTGCAGCTCGTGTGTGGAGTTACTATAACACTCCTTAAGCCCTTAATATCTGAGGTTTGGGGCCGCAATGAGGACATCCCTGCACCCTTGTACTGGATGATTTGAGGCCCCTGTAAGACTGGCTGGACGACTTCTGTACGTCAAGTACCTGAGGTTTGTTGAATCTGTGATGACACCCCTGCAAACCCCATACCATTGGCCACTGTGAGGACACACCTGTATCTCCCATACTAATGATTTGTGGCCTCTTTGAGGAGACCCCTGTATCTCCCATACCAATGGTCTGTACAATACCCTGTACCTGAGGTTTGATGACTGCGACACTTTACTAGAGCATCCTGCACCCCTGTATCCAAGGTTTGTGGCCTTTTTGAGGAGTTACTTGAACACCCCTACATTCCATACATGAGGTCTGCAGTCTCTGTAAGGACACTCTTGCGCCCGATGTATGTGGCCTGTGTAAATACACCCCTGAACCTCTGCCCTTCATACCGGAAGTTTGCACCTGCCCTACCCCCTTTGTACCAGAGGTTAGCAGCCTTCTGTGAGCCCCCCCCCAACTTTTTAGCAGAGGTTTGCATATACATCCTCCCCCTCATATCAGAGGTTTGCAGCCGTCTGTGAGGCCATACCTGCCACCCCCCTTTCGTACAAGAGGTTTGAGTCCATCCCTGCCCACATTCCTTTCATACTGGTGGTTCGCAGCCTTAGTGAGGCCATCCCTGTCCCTCCCCCACTCTTTATAACAGAGGTTAGTGGCCTCTGTGAGGTCAACCCTGCACCCCGCATACCTGAGGTTAGCTGCTTCTGTGAGGAGTTTCTGATTCTCCTGGAACATCTGGTCCTCCAGCTGCTTGCTCTGCTGACGGAGATTCTTCATCTCATTGTACAGACGCTTGTTCTCCTATATACGAACAAGCATGGGAAAGTGAGGGAATATTTGGTAAAAATATCAATAGGGATTTCTTACTTCTGCAACCTGTGTCTCTGTGTCAATGATTTTGGCCAAAACCCATTGTTTCTTTTTGTTTACAAAATGTTCATAAAAAACATTACTGTTAACACCAATTAGGACTGTTTTCATTATATCTACTAACAACTTTACAATGTGGTAAGTTTTCTTACACTGTAACCCTGCCCTGTGTGTTCATACCTGCTGGTACCCAGCTATGAGTGTTTCTTGCTCCTTGACTTCCTTCTGTAGTCCCTCAAGCTGGTCCTTATCGAGACCCTCCAAGGGTTCCCCTGCCAGCACTCGTCTCTTAACCACACCATCACCCTCACCAGATATCTGGACATGAGAAAAATCATGATATTTGTTAATGCAAGTTTAACTGATTTGGTAAACACTTTGAAAAACATATCATCAATGAAATTTGGCAATAGAAAATAAAGGTTGAACCTAAAAGAATATATGCATTTTTTATATGACTATATGTTTTCAAAGCTGTTAGTTAATAGGGGTAAGCAGTAAGTCCTAAACTTCAGAAAGGCTATGGCACAAATAAAACTTTTTAACCATTTCATGAAAAATGACATTAATATATGTATAGACAAATGCTACATGTATTCTACAGTACTATGTTTACATTAAACTCAGTCAAGGTCTATGCCAAGCCATGCACCAACACATGCACTGACCTTGGCCTTGAACACAACCACACACACTGACCTTGAACACCCACACCCGCGCTGACCTTGGCCTTCAACAACCCCACATGAACACTGACCTTTGCCTTCAACAACCCACACACACACTGAACTTGGCCTTGAACACCCCCCCCCACACACACACACACCGACCTTGAGCACCCACACACACACACACACTGACCTTGGCCTTGAGCACAAAGTTCTCTTGTCTGAGTTCAGCCAACTGCTGTTCATACTCCAGTTTCTGTCCCTCCAGCTGCCGCTCATAGCTCCGTGCCTGGGATTCCAACTCGCCTAGGGAATGGGTACACAAAAAATAACAGTTGAAATGCAAATAATGACCATAGAGCAAATTTATCATGCAAAGAATAACAGTCATGCAGCAATGCAGCAAATAAATTACTACAGTCGAACCCCGTTGGCTCGAATTCCTAGGGACTGGCTACATAACCTCGAGCCTCGGAAATTTTGAGCCAAGAGGGAATGTTTACATTCAGTATATAGAAATAGGTCCCTTACATCCAGTTCGAGCCAACGAGGAATTCGAGCCAAGCGAGTTCGAGCCAACAGGGTTCAAATGTCCTCACATTATAACATTTTTGCAGCATATATCATTCATGCAGCAAAAAAATGCCACGCAGCAAATAATTATAATGAAACAAATTAAATAAAGAACTAAACATATACTTTGAGAATCTATAACTGACAGAAATTTTAATTAAATTGTTAGTCGTAAGGAACAAAAACAATTAACTAAATATTTAACAGTAACAAACAGAATGTGTGGCTCATGACTGAGTTTGTAATAAAATATTATTTGTCATGAATAAGTACAACATATCTTCAAACACACAAAATAAATCACTTTAGAACAACCAAATACATTCCAGGACCTTTAAGGCTGGCTATAACCTGGTCCTTATCTTCCTCTGGCTGTTCCTTCTCCTTAAAACTGGCTGACACTGAGGGCTCATCCTCTGAATACTTCACCTGCACAAAATTTCAAGATATTGTATATGTTGGATATTTTTTATGTTAAAATACTCTCTTTTATTGAAGATATCTATTATGGAAAGAAATGTATTGAACAAAACTGTGCAACATTTTCAATTAATTAAATATTCTTAATGATTACATCAAATACAGAATATTTTCAAACAAATACCATTTACATTCTTACATTATCTCTAATCACAAACAAAAGCTGATTTGGGTATAAATTCAAAGAAAACAAAAGTAACCAAACAAATGCTCCACCCGTCCACGGACAGTACCTGTGGTGCCGGCATGCCAGCAAAATGGTCTTTGATATACTTGGCAAAGGACTCAACAGATGCATCCAGCTGAGTTGCTGCCATGGTCCCCAGCTTCACCTGCCGTGATGACTGGCTCCCTGCATGATGGAAACTTACTGTGATATTTGTTTTCAAGTACCAATATCAATGGCCCTTATTGATATGCCAATATACTCACACCAAGAGCTCCATTGAATAAAAATTCCAACACTTAATAATTTTTTTTTTTTTTTCTCACTTTCAGTGATTTGTGCATTCTCATAAAATGGAATATTTTGACAAAAAGCATGACTGGAGATGAATAACACTGAAATCTTCAACACAAGCTGATATTGTCTGACAATGCATTATTCTGTATATTAGTTAACATACCAATGATTTTGTTCTTGGCTATTTCTGCAGGGCTCCATAGCTTTTGAGACAGCCCCTTCTTGGTCTTTTTCCCCTCCACATCGGAAGGGCCAGCCCTGCCGACCTTGGCTGGGGACTGGGCTGGGGAGGCACTAGTGTCCTTATATCCTGAAGATTAAAACATCAAGTATGGAATAACAGAAAATATTTACAAAACTGAATCAAATTATATTGCCTTAGAATGATAATCAAAGGTCAAGCGAAGAACTGATATAAGAAAACTAATCATTCCTGTTTAAGTACTGATAAAATAAAGCAATTCTTTGTATGCTGTTGTATTACGGCCTCTGCACATTATCATAATAATATAACAGCCAGAGTATCAACCTTCCTGAGTGCCATGTGACCTGGAGTACCCAAGCAGTTCCTTCTCACGGTCCCTATTTTTGTCCCGTGGAGGTTTTGGGGGGCTGAATGGCTGACCGTATCCTGAACTCTTCACGGCCTTGTGCTTCCACTTCAGTGTTTCAGAATAGTCTGAAAACACAATTGGAACACGATCGTATTGCGTCTTTCAGAAAACATTTACATAATGTAGTATTGGCAATGCTAAGTTAGTGTAATTTTTTTTGTGTGTGTGTGTTTATGCTAAATGAGCGCAAGAGGGTAAATGAGCAAATCTATGAAAATAATACTGAAAATCAGTTTAATTCTATACAAAAAGTCCCAAAATGTAAATATTTTAAAGTGGAATACTTAAGAGCTCTCACTCATTCAGTGTTTTCAAAAAAAGTGTGTAAGTAGAATCATGCATAATAAAGAAAATATCACAACAGAAAGTCAATAAAGGTAAAAAGGTCAAGAAAAATTAATTCAAGGGGCTATATTCACATAACATATTAGTGAAAAACCAGCAATGTTTCACAATAATTTCCAACAAAATGCTTTATGAATATTGCCCCAGAGGTACACTGAGGTACCGTGGTAAATGTCATGTTGTATCTAACTAACACTTACCAATTTTCATGGGAGATGAGGACCGGGATCTGTCAAGTGTAGATCCAAGGCCCTTCTTTCTACCATCTTTTGGTGATTTACCCTTGCCGGACCTCTTTTTCTCATCCTTCCCCACCTTCTTCTTACCCCTGCCCCTCTCTGTCACACTCTGCCAGCAGACAACAATAACTTACAAGATACATTATACAGAATCCTTTATTTAATGTTTGATATATAATCATACACAAACAAATAACAACAGCTCTATTAGCTAATATCTGAAAGAAAGACTGACTAAACATATACTGTGTGCAACATGTAATTCAGTTGTAAAACAGTTATAACATGTGCTTTTAAAAAATAATGTTTAATGTTAAGGATGTTGCTTGGATTTAAAATTGTTCTATCAAACTGGAATTTCCCAATTCAATACCATTTTACACCCAGGAAAGGATGAACATGTTTTCTTGTAAGAACAGAATATCCATTACTATGTTCATCACAAAAGAACCTTAAAACTTTTTATTAAATGGGATATGAAAATATGAAGGAAAAGTATGACAATGTTAAGTTAAGCATGAAGTTTAAGAAACAAAAATTGCATTGTATAAAAGTTTCAGAAAGAAAGTTTCAGAATCTCATCCAGCTTTTTTACACTTATGAAATGCATTTTTTTGGTCAAAAATTAAATTGTTAAGGCCGAGTGATTCAGATAGGGATGAGATCTTAAAGCACATCTCGTCATATCCCTAGTAATGTGAACAAAACTATAGTTGGTTTATACTAACTCGTTTTAGCTTGATTTTGCACAATTTTGAAAGATAATATTAATCATTCTAGTCCCTTTTCTAGGCAGAAAACAGTATCGTGTCCTTTTTGAGAGGTCATGGTTACGCCACTAGACCACTCTCACCCTGGTGAGGATCGAACCCATGACCTCTTGTGTGAGAGGCAGTCAGCTATACCACTAGACCACTCTCACCCTGGTGTGGATCGAACCCATGACCTCTTGTGTGAGAGGCAGTCACCTATACCACTAGACCACTCTCACCCTGGTGTGGATCGAACCCATGACCTCTTGTGTGAGAGGCAGTCACCACTCGACCACTCTCACCCTCAAACACTAGTTAGCCACACACTGTGCACAATATGATTCATTGTTGTTACGTAACTGTTAAATGTTTTGCATGCATGTACGATCAAAGAAATACTTACCACATTTACAATTAATCATCATCAACATGGGTTTTTAAATTTAAGTTAGGGACACACATGTCAGTAAATAACATTGGTTACCAGACATCGAACACCATTAATATTTCACACACTGCATCAACTTGCATGGCAATAAACTTACATGTCTCGCTTGAAAAGCTGGGTCTTCCGACTAAATAAAACATTTATTTCTGCATAACACATGCAAATAAAATAACGTAAGATGCACTTTTACCAAAATGTATAAAATTCAAAATGAAAATAAAGATTACTTTAGTATTTAGGTCACATATATGTATATAAGTCCAATGGAGGCCAGTATCCCACATAACTAAACATTCAATGTTGTTATGTCAAATGACCCAATAAAAAAATGAACTAATAATACACATTTAATTTACATTCAATTTACATAGTTTTTATGATAGTTTAAATTTTTTATAGAACCTCCAGTAAGAGTCACCCACCACTTCAATAACAGGTTGGTACATCTCAGTATCCTCTGTGTGGGACGTGTCAAATCCCCCCCGGTACGAACTGTCGCCACGTTGTGAACTGTATGAATTCTCTCCTCCTCTGTACAAAAAACAACAGGTTAATTACAAGCACAATTGTCCCGTCCAGTCAAAGTATAAATATATGTCTGCTAGAAACTAAACACTTTTTCTTGTCACTTTGGATTTTTACTTGTGATATTGGAAACTTTCCTACAAAAAGACACCAAATGCTGTATAAATCAAAACGAGTTCATTTATGAAAGAATTTTTGTCACTTTTCAACACTTTCAACCATTTTTTCCCTGATCTTATGGAACAAAGTGCCAATGAAAGAAACAACAGGCATTTTTCGCATTCAAAAGATTACCATATAACAGTAAGATATTGGGCCTAAGACAACGATGTATGTTGGGAGGCCTATTTCCGTGAGCACAGCAAAGTACAATGGCGCCCTACATGAAACAGAAAGGGCACACCTTAACCACAGGCCAAGGAAGCCCGCTCCATTTCCTGTAGATTGTCAAAACTGGAGACTAACTTATTTGTGTTTGTTAGTGCGTTCACCAGAATTGATATACATAAACTTATTGAACAACAACTTTTGAAAAATCCTCAACTGTCATTGGTGCCCTCGAAAACTGCAAACATAACGTATATGCTACCTTTTACTACTGACACTAGCTTAACAAGGAAGCCATTGGTGGAAAAAAGACTGACTGAAATATACTCTATAAATAAAACTATTTTGGGTGCATTCGTGAGAACTGATCTACGTTGAAAAAATGAACTGAAAATTTGAAAAATCCTGGACTGTCATTGGCCAACACTTAAACACAAACACCAAATTATATCAGTAATTACCAGTTTCTCATGACAAAATATTACCTCTGTGAGTTTTCCCCCCTGTTGTTGTTGGAGTAGTCGATGTCGTGGGCAGGGTTGGCAGGTGACAGGTTAAACCCACGTGCTTCTTCTATCTCCATAGCAACATTCCTTTGACGCTCCAAACCTCCAGAAAAAAGTCAAGAAAACATGTACATATAACAAAGCAATTATTAACCTCTTGAGTGCACCATTCTCAACAGATCTCTGCAGTTTACATTTTGCCATCAGTGTGTTTTGAAAAGGCTACAGACAACAATATGCAGGAAAGGTTACCCAGTTGTGCAATACTCATCACATGTTTGTATAATTCTATATACTTTATATAAATCATATAACATATTTTACGAAATTTGTTGAGAATGTGACAAATGAATACAAAGGGTTCAATTTGTATTTAACACAGGTTTAAAAGAAATTTAAAGTATTTCCAGAGATGCATGCTATTGTGTACTTACTTCCCCTGGGAGACTTGGGGCTGAGACTGCGGTCCGCTCCTGATTTACTCTCGAAATCTTCTAGTTCCTTCATGATCTCAGTCAGGTTACGTTGTTTTGCTGGGATAGGCAACAATGATCATGTTAGTGCTTTATTTGAACAATAAACTTTGATAAATGAGCATGCATGTATATCTAAAAGGCAATTAGTTTTGGGCATGACAATCATACTCTAGGGAGATTATGATTGGTGATTAGTAAGTTCTTTCTTACTAAATGGAAGAACTTAGTGTAAAAAATACAGTTTTAGGGGTTCTAACAGCTTATAATTGTCAATCCTTAAAAAAGCCTGGGGTCAATTAGAGAACAACGGTTTCTAGCCCAAAGCAGGGTAAAGGGGCTTTGATCAGTTTTGAAATTGTTTCCAAAATCATTTATATTCATTTCAAGGTACTTCCTTCCTTGATTCCTTCTGTTTTGATGCAACTCTTTGAGCAAAATACAATCATAACTACTACAATAGTCTTCAATAGTCATAACTGTATTCTGATGATGTCAGGTGAGCAGTTTTAAATAACTGGCTGTTATACGCCAAAAACAAGGACTTATGAACAAGTGAACAAAGCCAACAAAGTGCTAAGTGTGTGGTACCTGAGTTAGACTTGAGAAGTTTTTTCACCAGGTCCTCAGTTCCCTTACCCCCACTGTGAAAGGAGAGCTCAAGCTGGCTGTCGTTGCCGAGGGTGGCCGATGCCCCCACACGCTCTAGAGCCTTTCGGAAATCCTCGATCTCCTGGCTTGTGTTGGTACCTATAAGACCTGTTGATGAATAGTTATATATCTTTTATGTTGATTAACATGATAAATAGATGACACTTTAAATGAAAATTGGCAGTTCATATACGGTAATTGTTACGGTACATTCAATTTGATTCATTTTCTACATTACTTATATATTGTGATTTACATGTCATATATTCCATGATCCATGATTTTTAAATTAAATCTCTTTTTTTTTATAATGTCTTCTATAATCGGTAACAGCAACAAGGGAAAAACAATTCCAAAGGTGTATAGAGATCAATTAAGTAGCCATTATTTGATCTACACATGAAAAAGAGTCCTATTTTACCATACATCTATATTAAATAGGCTAAAAATAATCTCCTTAAGCTTTCAGAAACATACTGGTACTTTCAGTTTGGGTACTGAAGTAATAATAAAATAACCAAATTATACATGAACTCAAAATATAGGCCATCCTGTTGCATCAAGATTCACAAGACGTTAGTTCACTACAAGAGCATCATAAGCGAGATGCCGATGCTTTTCTACCTTTCTGCCATTGCCTTTTTTAACATGTAGAACTAGGTTTTAAGGGAACTTCTTAAATGATTGATTAGTTATGCCAAGGCTATATGTTTAGAAAGACTATGACAGTGCTTACAATGACACAAGCTTTCATAATACCACAACTTCATCTCTTTAAAACAACAAACAAGTCAATAATATGAATGGGCCCATTATTTCTACCCAGCTTCTAAAAGTTTTAAAGACATCCTGGCATGTTCTGACATGAATACGAACCAGTGTCTACTTTGAGTGTATCAGGCCCACTGTTATACGCTGGGAACCGAGACCCCTGGCTGTCTGTCTCATCCAATGTGGCCTCACGGAGCGTGCTGCGGCCCACCTTGGGTGACGTTGTTGTGTTCATTGTAGACTCCAGCGAGTCCATCAGTGAAACTGGAACAGAGAACCAGGTTTTATTCAGTCTTATGTAAAATCTTACAACTGATCTTACACCTGTTAAATTCAAATTGATTTAATTTACAAAATACTTACAAAACATTTTATACACTGTGTTTGGTTCCGACTATAAAGTAACATAGAACACAGGCGCAAAAATTCTCTAGAAATGAAAAAGAATACTTCAAAAAGTTAGAAAGAGAAGATAAACATTTTTTTTTTAAATCCCTTAAGAAAACACTTACTCTACCATAAAAAATTAGTTCGGGTCCAATTCTTTACTATTTTTATTTCTTTCAAAATTAAGAAAATATCATTTTTTGGAAAAAGGTATATGTTTTTCCTTCGGGAATATCCGAAAAACAGCACCTACACTGGAACATTTAAGTGCACTGTCTGCTCAAACACTATCTTACCTTTAGACAGCATACTGGGCTTTTGTTCAGAGTGCTCCTGGAAAATAAAGCATTTTCTTTCATTTTCATTTGTTTAACTTTATAAAGCATTGCTTCACCAAAAACCAGAACCAACTTAAGATTGTGAATCAGGAATGCAAAAGAAGATTAAAATGCAATTTTAGCCCAAACAATCTTATATAGGCCCATCTTGTTTTCCGGCAACTATAAGAGCATGAAATCCACACCAGATATCTTGATTCATTGTAGCTGTTTTTATTTGTTGCTAATAACATAAGCACCTAGAACAAATGCCAACACTTGTCTTTTCTTTTTAACTTCAACAATTATTTTAGACAGAGTTTTGAGCATTGCTATATATATGCATATTGTCTATAGATGTGTTCCAAGTTTTATTTCAGAATGTTTTATTGTTATAGCAAATAAAGTTTTTGCACAAGGATATTATTAAAGGGGCTTTTGTTTGATGGCTGGATAAAATATTTTATTATTTAATTAATGCTGCTAATAAAAAAGAAGGCAAAAATCACAAGTGATATTTTTCCCATGAGGATGTACCTTCTCTGACTGTAGCTGTGTGTGCGGTCGCTCTGTCTCCTCCTCCTCGTCCTCTATATCCTTCAGTGCTGCGAGTGTAGCTGCGTTGCGTGCTGCTCCCTCAGGAGACAGCGTCTGGGCCGTGGCACTCAGCTCCTGGTTCAGTCGCCCATAGTCCACAGTCCCGTCAGCATTATTCTCTAAATCCTGCAAGATAGAGGACAGAACAGTGCAATGGGTTATATAGATCACAGGATTTATCTTACTCAAAGAAAAGGTATCCCTACAACCTTAACTCTAACATTATTTTAACACAAACTGGTCTTACACTGTGCAGACTACTCATTGACTACAATCTTCGACTTAGTTTCTCAAATCATCGCCAGTATTCAAGACTATATACTTCTGTCAAGGAACTGGTACATCCTGCTTTGAGTTCTAACATATTTAGCCATTTCCTTCAGTTCACTCTGTATATAGTTGGCACCAAGGTCACAACTGACTGCAGAAGTTTCAGCAAATTCTAATAAAATGTTAAAAATGCAGTGGATTGTTTTTTACATTCCCTCTTAACTAAGTATTTCCATAATACAATAATCAGGTAAACGTCTGAAAAATCACTGTCTTTATTTTGTTACAGTAACACAGACATGGCCGGCAGGATGTAGCTTATTCATAATCCCAGAACATCCTTCGACTAGTCCTTACCCTGAAAAACTTTTCCTTGTCAGCCAGTTCATCGAGTGTGTCCATCCCCAACTTTCCTTGGTGGCCTTTCTCCTCAAGTAAATCTTCTACAATAGGGAACATACATTGTTTGCCCACAGCAAAAATTGCTTTTGAATCTGGTGAAGATCATATTTTAAGAGGCATTGAGAAATATGCCCTGGTGGAGATTGAATCTGTAACCTCTTTGTTCAAACAAACAAGTTCTTGGATGAGAGACTGGTTTACCACTACACCACCTTCACAGGGGAGGAGATCCAAACTGCAACCTCTTGGGTTGAAGATGGACATCTATACCACTAGACCATTCTCAGACAAACATTGTATACTTTGTTATATGTATATATAGAAGATATTTGTTAACTTCAGTGTAAGATCTTATATTATTTCACAAGTGTCATAGTAAAACATTATTTCAAGAGTGGCGAAGCCAGGAGTGAAAATATATTTCTATGAACAGCAAGTAAAATGATATACGATTTTACGCTGTAATCAACAAATTCTCCGTTTTTTTAATGCTAATATTTGGAGTTTAATTTGTATTTTAATTTATTAAAAAAATAGTGTTTCTACGCTGCTACGTGTAAGATGCCCCTCATGTCAAGTTTTGATAGCTAATGAGGAAGCTGCCATTTTTAAGTTATATTTAATTTCTTTTATTGTATGGTTTATGAAAAGCACATTTTGCCATTTCAATGAGGCGAAATCAAGTATACAAGACCCTTGATTAAAACTGAAAATAAATAATCAGAAAAAGCAATTTTAGAGGAACTATTTGACGTCAATAGTGATTTAAAACTACTGCGCTTTATTATGTCAGTAAACAAAGTCTCACGGACTTGGCGGTGAAATGTACAAAACTGCGTTTTCTATGGCAATTTTCCACAAATTGATAATTTTAGATATGCAAGAAAAAATATCAATCTTATTTTTCCGGTCCGGATAAAAAAATCCGACCCCCGATCCTGGCACACTGCATGGCCGGTAACTCGGTTGGATTTTTCAATCTGTACTGAAAACACATGATCGATATTTAAAAGCTGCGTGTGTTACCTGTGTTGAAACTGTCCATGCTGTCTGCAGGTAGATGAACGCGAGGCCTGGAACATTAAAACATGCATAGATACAGTTACAGTCACAGGGGGCTATTCCTCAATTGTACAGTCAGTTAATAAATTATCAGTCAGCATATCTTCAAGATAATTGAATAAAACTGGTCAATTTAACACAAATTGGTAGATTTAATACAAGTTGCTCTACGTATAATCTGATTTTTACGTTTAAAAATGTCAAATAAGGTCATCTAGAAATTTATACAAGGACGTTGTTGATCATAAGAAGGAAACTCCACAAACCTGTCTCCCTGCCCATGGTTATTATGGTGATGGTGATCTTCTTCCGACTTCTCTGAGACTGAAAAAATGGAAAAAGGTTAAACAATAAACAGATGGTAGGAAAGAGAATCTCAACAAAAGACCTTGCCAGAATTACTCACCACAGTGATATTTTGTACATATGAATGTTTTTATGCTATGGTACACTGTACCTCTTTCCCTGTTCTGTCCAATGTATAAGAACTGGAGAGGTGGATAATCAGACAAAAATTGTTATCGATAACTGAAGTGAAATGGGTTTTAGCCAGGTTTTCAAAAGGACAGGGTGCTAACAGATAAAGGGGCATTTGTATCAGACTGTGAAGAACTTGAAAATTATGACTTGGAAATGTTAGGAATTGTGTTTAGTTGAAGTCATATTCCGTTTCAATAACCAAACATGTAAAATTTGTATGTATTTATAACCACACTATAAGTTTAATCAGAACAAAAGAAAGGCAGAAGGGTGCTACCAAGAGAGGACAAGGTATAGCACTCTTCCACAACTCTTGTGTTAAAACCGTATTTTAAATACCAATGTTTTATTTATTTTAAAATTAGCCCAACATTTATTACGACTGAAGTATAAATTCAAAACATTTACAGCGTACATGGGTATTTATGCATTTTTTAGTAAAATTATTATGTTTGATCAACCAATTATGGATGATCATCGCACCATCACTACTAGACAAAAGTAATTATGCTTTATAACACCAGGTGTATTACATTCATTCACCAGTTCACCATTACTGTTATGAATATCAATTAAGAGTATTCTTTTATTTATATCACAAGCGTATATCGGAGTAAACTGAATAGTAGATACTCACTGTCATCTAAGGAGTCCTTGCTTAGTGATATCTCAGGCTTTACTTTCGACTTTATCTGAAAACAAATATAAATAATAACACAAGAACCAAGGTACAAAATTTATAAAAAAAAGTTTGCTTTACTAATAACTGTTTTATTTCTATTAAATTTAACAGTGTTCATTTTCTTAAGAAAAGAAATTGTTTCAAGTCAATAGTAATCTTACATCTTTCCTAGGCTTCAGTTTTGGGGAGGCCTTAGCATCTGAGCCCTTCTTCTTGTCCGTAGACTTCTTCAGGAAGCTTTTACTTTTGGAAGCTACAAAATAAAACCCCAGATTGGCTCTGTACAGTAGGAGTACTTCAGAAATAGCAAGACTCTTTATTGAAGTTCAACTTTACTGTGTCAAGTTACATCTCTGATATTAAATGAAATAAAAAATCTACCATTGTTAAAAAGTCTTTGTTTTTCAGTGGGTAAAACCTTTAAAATCATCAATCAATGTTGCACAACTTTAAAGTAATTCAAGAAATTGAATAATCAAACAGGCAACCTAGTTTACAAAATGTTTTTAGGCATTATTTTTAAAGCAACAATCAATGTTCCATTTTAGTGAACTTTAAGAACTTAAAACAATGGCTGTTATCAATAATCTGTAGAAGAGGCTATCTACTGTTGTTGTCCTCGTCCTCTACATCCCACCAGGGCCTGGCTTCCTTCTTTGGTGGTGCCAAATACTTGTTGATGTGGGCAGAGTTGATGGAGTCTTCTGATGACAGCGACTACAATAGACATTGTATCATAGGTAAACATTATATATTTTACAACGATTGTGAAGAAAATTATGATAACTTGTACTAAGCCACTCTCGTTGTACGATGTTGCGCGAGAGTGTTGTCTTGTGTTGTGGTAAACCGGAGTACCCGGAGAAAACTCACTTGTCCGGCTTGGTGACCACTAGCCAAACTCACATTCGCCCAGGCCAGGAACGGAACCCGGGTCGCCTTGGTGAGAAGCCAGTGTGCTTACCACTGCACTAGCAGGACAACAATCATAGGTATAAACTGAGAATTAACTGCCTATCCACTGGAACTAAACGGCTATAGACATGTATAAAGTATAACAGTAGTATACACAGGCGTTTTTAATGTCACCAGATGAAACCAATGAAAGAAAACTCATCATTGACTTTAGAATACTTTTATTTTTTAAATTAGTCTTTTTCTCTCATAAGGTACAATGTAGTAACTGTTAAAATGAGCAATGCAAATGGCACATAATGGCAACGCAGATCAAATGCCATGTAGAATGATAACAAACAGAAAATTCCAACATTTTTTAGTATGAGGAATTGCAGCACAAAATGGGGGGAAGGGTTTAATAAGACCCCTCTTGAAATTGTCTCAAAGCCATTTATATCCATTTTAAGGTACTTCTTCATGTTTTAAATGAACATAGACAGCAAAAAAAAACATACATGCAAGTAAGTCTCAAATTAAAAGCCCTCAATCCTGACTTCAAGATTTAACTGCCTGATTGTACAGGCAGACTACATACCTCTTTCAGAAAAGCTTCAAACTGGTCATCAAAGTCCCGACTATAGGCTCCTTTCTTTTTACGGCTCATTGTCAGTGTCAGTGTGTGCTTCAGTTAAATCTGCAAAAATGTTGATAAATCTAGCCTATTTCTACATACTCTGCTCAATCAAAATGAACTAGAGGAAATGTTCAGAAAGAGAAGTGAAGTGTGCACAAAACATTGTAAACACTAACACTTCTGGTCAAGTACCTAAATCCATGCCACCCAAAGAACTTCTAATATCCCTCTTGTACGATTGCTATCATATGGAACATAAATGTGACTTACATACATGTGGCACATGTCACAAGGAGAAAAGAAAACCTCAGAAATCATCAGAATGCATTTCATTTTTAAAATGACAAATGATATAAAATGTATTCATACTAGTTTTTGTTTCAGACGAGGTTTCTTCACTGGAAGAAACGGTATTTGTAGTTGTCTATGTCATATTTTGCAACATGACATTAATAAATACAGGTACCTAAAGGTAATTGCAGATTGGGTACCAAATATCTACCTATCCATGCCCTACTTACACAGTGGTCGAAATTAGCACAAGCCTGCAAGACCTGCACTGGTAAAATGTCTTCCGAGCTTCCTCAAATTCTGAAGTTTATATAGCAGGGCTTGTTCAAAAACATGATTCCATGCAATAGTATAAGAATTCGTGCGTGTTTATCCGAAAGTCTAATTTCAATGACTGCTTACATATCCTGGTTTCTTATGCTTTCTAAATGCTGTGACACAATTTGTTGGATAACAAGAAACCTGCCAAAGTGCAAACAATGCCCAAACAGAATAAGACATTAATCCCAATAGGTGCATGATGTAACACTATTTGTATGATGACTTGGACTGAGGTACGGCATTTGTATCAAAATTTGGGTTGACAAGGCAGTTGCATCTTGTCACTGACACTGGGTGACTTTCTATAAATGTCAAATATTGTTCATGTTTTCAAATACTACAATTATCAAACAAATACTATTAAGGCCATCTTAGAAACAATATATAGTGTTCGTTATTAATGCACAAACTGCATTTGAAATCAGATATTGGAAAAAATATGGGAAATATAGGTTTGTTTACATGTTTTTTCTTGTTTTCTGTTTGAAGTATCCGCCATAACGAACAAAGCAAAGCATTTCCGCATAAATATTTCGGCTACACACAACTATTATTATCATGGTACTTGGTCAAAACGGCACAATGTTTGAACGGTCTGGACGTCCGTTAACGTGTTCACTGTATCCGGTATATATTATTGGGAAACAACAAAACAAAGTCTTAGATTATTTCATATTTTATTACTCTTAAAGACTAAAAAAAAATACAACCCGTTTGCTCTAATATACTATGCTATGTACAATATATTATATTGAACGTCTTGGCCGATCCTTACTTGTGACCATTTAACAAATAACGAGGAACATATAAATCCGCCAACCAAATGCCGCGGAAATATTTGTTAACCAGATGAGGCAAATAATCAGAATTCATACAAAACTAATTACCTCAGGAAGTGATTGTAAACTTCTAAAGACATATTCGATGTGAATAATAAGATATTTTATAGTTAACCTAAAACGATTGAGAATTGATTTGAGTGATAATGGTTGGGACCTGGCCCCTACTATTACAACAAATACTTAGGTCAAATTTCAATCTCTATCTCTAATCATTTTACCACAAACTTTCAAAGGTTTTTATGCACCAATCAATTAAAACCACGCCCCCAGGTCCGGGAGTATACTGGGGATAGCCTGGGAAATGGGCCGTGATTTTACCTTCCAGGTGGCCCCGCCGTGCCAGGTGAATGTGGTGCCTAAGTTTTCGCGCCAAATATAGAGGCGAATAGGCATACCTAGAGTCCCTGGGGTGCAGGGGCAGTTGGCGGGGGTATCACTAGCAGTTCGTCTGCGCAGGGCGGGGATTTTGCCCGGGCTTGGCTGGACCGAAAATCAAAGTCCCCGCTATTCCATTGAATCTGTTAATCAAAACGTTGGTGAAGATCTTAAATAGACATTTAATGCAATTGAGAACAACTCCAATGTGATTTGGCAAAAACTAAAGTATTATATCTGCTCTAGTATGATTTCTTTTTGAAATATTGACCAACGTGTTTTAATAAATACTTTCTAGGAGAAAATATTGGAGCCTTGACAATTTAATATATCTTTTTTGCTTACCATCTCTATGCTTTATTATTATTACGAGCTTAGTTCAAGAAGTTCACAGACTTTAAACTGAATGTATATTTAGCGGAATTTAAATAAACCACCAATTTAATGAGACTTGTCAAGGAATCTGCTCTTAATCATCGTAAATATCCACGGCCGACCCATTCCATTCATTGCGTTACCGATCCATTCTGTTACTGACCCATTTCGTTACTGACCCATTCCGTTACTGACCCTTTCGTTACTGACTCATTCCGTTACAGACCCATCCCATTACTTACCCATTCCGTTACAGACCCATTCCATTGCTGACCCATTTCGTTACTGACCCATTCCGTTACCGACCCATTCCGTTACCGACCCATTCCGTTACTGACCCTTTCGTTACTGAATCATTTCGTTAGGGACCCATTCCATTACTTACCCATTCCGTTACAGACCCATTCCATGCCGACCCATTTCGTTATCGACCCACTCCGTTACTACACATTCCGTTACCGACCCATTCCGTTACTGACCAATTCACATTACACTTGTTAGTACCATACATTTTCATAACATATTCAAGTTTATTACATATGGTTAACTTTACTTTATGGCACGTGAACGTTTTCTAAATTTATTTAAATTGACACTCTTACATGTTGATCTCTTTTGAGTGATGCACCTTTAGCTAATCACTTACTGTTTACAAGATAGTAACTGTGTATTTTAAAACTCAAAAATATTAAATGATTGGTGAGTGCTAAAAGATTTACTGTGATCTACTTTAGTCTCTTTACCCCCCCCCCCCCCGTGTTTTCTGCACCTTTCTTTCAAATTCAAGTCGGTATCCTTCATAAGAACAATTGTTTTTGACATTTGTTAATCCTTTTTGGTATATCAAAACAATTGTATTAATTGTGGTAAATCTTATTTGGGAGTAAGAGTGTATCTTTAATATACATTCATTTTTATGTTGTATTTGAAAATAATATCTATTATGAACTATCACGGTTATTGTGTATTGGCGATGTACTTTGCACAAGTCGAAATAAATACTTCTGTCTGTCATGTATTGGTGTCTTCGATTCAACTACCATAGAAACACTTGCGTCGCAAGAAAGAACGGAAAATGGACGTGGTTCACGTGACGCGTTAGCCAGTCATTGCTTAACCGTTCAATCCGAGGCAAATTGCAATGTAGACTTAGCAGGACTCCTTCACCCGATGTTGATTTTTAGTCTCCTTTCATAAGAATAATTTACACAAGATTCAGTTATAATATTTACAGGGTAAACATTTGTAAACATCAACGCCTGCTGCATGGTATGTGTTAAATTATTCATTAGCCGATTCTGGTCCAGAATATTACAAGAAATAGCCTTTCATTAAGTTGAAAGTTTTTTTAAAGTCGAATCGATTCTCGCAAAACAAATAACAAAACTCGTTTGTTTAAATACTTAGAATAAAACACGAAGTCTTAAAACTGTCCAAGATACCGTTAGTTAAACATTTAAGTGTTGAGCATATACGACAATGTTGTACATGCTAGCAGTTCTGACCGTCCTCGGGTGGCCGGAGGGTGCGGCGGGTCAGGTGACCACGATGACCATCATCCCGCGCCAGTTCAAGTACGAGAAGGCATGCTTTGATATGTACTACGGGCAGCCGCAGTCCGGATGGGACTATTATGAGGTTTGCGTTTGCTCCATAATATCGTTTAAAATGTTTTTATCTAAGACTAGAAAAGTCGTGCTGAATTTCGATGTAATGATGGTAAATATGATTTTAAATATTATATAAATGTGCGTGAATATGCCGAGAACGCGACCCAACGCTTCGGCGCCAAGTCTAGGACCAGTGTGTGTAAACCGAACTTTGATAAGATGATTAGTTTCATCAAACACTTCTATAAACCTGTTTCCAAAATAGTGTTTTGACAGTGCTCCGTCAGACGGCCGTATTGTGAAAAGGGTTGTCGAAGTGTTTTAAGAAACTAAACCCTCAATCAAACTCTGGTAAAAGAGCGAAGGCGGGGCTCCGTAAGCGGCGTAGACTGTGCTATGTTTCATTTAAAATGGTGAAGAAATAGTGAAGTTATCTTTGTTTAAAGCCTTCAATAGCAGCAAAATATTGCCTTCCGACGTAGCATTTATGACGCAATTTATCACTTGGTATACACACACTGAGGAGTAAAGACTATGGCTATGTAAACCGGCATGGATTTCTTTTAAGCGGGGTATACATTGTTAACTTAAATAAATCTATACAATACTCTGACATTCTTTCTTTAGGTGCGAAGCAAAGCAGCGTGTCAGATGAAGTGTTTCCAGGCGGGACCAACTTGCCTGGCATTTTTCTATCGCCCCACCGCCTCCTGGTGTCGTCTGAACGAAATCAAGCACGAGAATCGCACGGACGTTGGATGTTCTGGGAACGAACTCGTCGACTATGCCGAGGAAACTGTGAGCGATTTGTTTTAGATACTCACTGAATACTTACAACATTCTTTTCAGTTTTATGAACATATGAGGTACGATGATTTATCGAGAGTGGTTTTGAATTCTGAGCGCTCAGCGTCGGCTATTGTGGTAGGTTGATTGTTCGTCGTCCGTCCGTCGCCCGTCCGGTTGATTGTTCGTCATCCGTCCGTCGCCCGTCCGTTTTGATTTTTTTCCTTCAAACAACTTCCTCTCTTTAACCACTGGGATAATTTCAACAACACTTCACAGGAATGTTTCTTGGCTGATCCTCTTCCAGATTCTTTCAATAAAAGTGGTCACATGCAGTACTCTATTTGCCATGGCAACCGAAAGGAAACACTTTGAAATCTTCAATATAGAAACCACTGGCCCAATTTCAAAATAATTTCGCAGATATGTTCCTAAGGTGACCCTGTATGAAACGTCTTCACCCCATGTTGATTCGTAACAAACATGGCTATTAGAGGTCGGAGCTACTTTTTCACTATTTGTCTATGGACAACTTCATTTCAGAACTATTGGCCCTATTTCAAAACAATTTCACAGATCGATATGTTCCTAATGTGATACTCAGTCAAATTGATCCTTCTCTTCATGTTGATTTATATATATTTATTATTATTTTTTATAATAACTTTATTGTTTTACAATCATCTCTTTAGTTACAAGTTATGTAACTCCGACTTAAATATTATAACGGTTATGGCCCTTTGTAACATTTTAAACAAAAACATATTTTTCATGGTTTTATCATTCTCGTACACGAGAGCGAGGATGCTATGCGTACAACAGGCTAGATTTATCATTATCAAACCAATGATAATGAGAATGATTTTTATACGCCCGTTTTAAAACGGGACGTATTCTAGTTTCAAATGTGGCGTTTAGGCGGGCAGGCGGTTGGCGTCCATTATGTTGTCCGACCAATAACTTTAGAAGCCTTTGTCCAATCATGACCAAATTTGGTAAGAACGTGTATTGGCATAAAATATGGTACTAGTTTGATAAATAGCCTTATTTCTTTAGTCGCTCGAGCAAAATCACCCTTTAATTATAGAAATTACCTATTATAGGTATCGTCCGATCAACAACTTTAAGAGCGTTTGTTCAATCAGTTTTTTGGTCTATTTCACCGCATGTTTATGTAACACGTCAACAGCACTAACTTTGGAAATGATTAAGTATTACCATAACCATGTATACGTATATGTATATTTGGATAAAACAAAAATACAGTCGTTGAAACATTTGCCACTGTAGAAATTATTCTTGATTCATTTTTGCAGGAATCAATGTATAACAAGTATCGCATTGACTTGGATCATCTCCAAAATAAAGCTTTGTGGACGGCGAGCAAAACAGTACAGACCAATTAAGTAACAATGGATGCTCCCATTTGTCAAATTAAACCAATTGTAATATTGTTGTACTCGTTTTATTTTAGGACGAACAGCCACTACGATTTGCTCCGATGCCTAGTAAGTTTTTGTTTGGTCTACTGGATGTTCAATACCTTCTGTTAATATAAAATATATTTTTATTAAAAATTCCTACCTCTAAAGGTGCATTCTCTTGTGTATTCTGTTGATAAACATAATTATTGCTCACTATTCTTTAGACATTTTCTTATGCACCAGTCAGTTGTAACCACGCCCCCAGGTCCGGGTAAAAGTGGGGACTTTGACTTTCGGTCCAGCCAAGCCCGGGTAAAGTCCCCGCCCTGCGGAAACGAACTGCTCGTGAGACCCCCGCCAAATGCCCCCGCACCCAAGGGACTCTAGGTAAGGCCCACTTCCCGCTATATTTGGCGGGGAAGACGAAAACACCGTATTCACGCGGCACTGCGGGGCCACATGGAAGGTAAAAACTCGGCCCATTTCCCCGGCTATCTCCGGTATAACCCCGGACCTGGGGGGAGGGGGCGTGGTTACAATTGACTGGTGCATTATTCTAGAGTAAAAATTGTACTCGAGTACAACACAAACATAATAACTTGAGCGCAAGTACAATTTTGTTACTCTAGAATTTTTTTTATATAAAATATTGATTGAATGTTGTTTTTTTAAAAATGATCCGGGAAAAATGCCGTTTTAAAAAGGCAAGACATGTGCAATTATGAATCTTACAGTGCGCTTATGTGGCACAACATGTTAATTCGAGAAATGACTTTTTAACTTTAAAGTATGGTTTCTTTTCAATAAGGTACATGGAAATAACGTATTTTGAAAATTCTTCATTTGTTGTTTTTTAATTACATTTGACTGAACGGATACTGAAATTAGGAAAGTAACTTAAGTTTTATGAATACCAATTCTCGTAAGTTCTTAAGCGCAACAAGTTTACGTAGCTTATTTTATAAGCCAAACTTCTTATTTAATTTCCATTTCACCTTCATAAGGATAATTTCCCTTTCTGTCCGAAACTCATGCTTAAAACTATTATAAGGAATTTTTCGGGAAATGGAGGCCCTGGGCCATGATAACGAACAACCAAAAGTCCAAGTCTAGATTCAGAAAAACATTTTTATGAAGGAACAAAAAAATAAATATTTATCCCATTTTCTTTACAAAAATTATGTCAATAATAGTAAAACATTTATATAGTAATATATTTCAGCAAATTCCACCATCAATGCTTTGATAGAAGGAAAATCGCAATGAAATTTAGTTTTGCCATATTGAGTCTTGAATCTGAACTCAGACTTGAGAGTATTCGTATTCCCCTGGGGCCATGATTACAAACAGTCTCTAGTTCAAGTCTAGACTCAGATTTAAAAAAAAACAACACATTTTTATGAAGGAACAAAAAATCATATTTATCCCATTTCTTTTACAAAAAAATATGTGAATAATAGTAAAACATTCATAAAGTAATATATTTCAGCATCAATGCTTTGATAAAAGGAAACTCACAATGAAATTTAGGTTTTGCCATATTGAGTCTTAAGTCTGAACTAAGACTTGAGATTGTTCGTAATCACTGCCCCTGTTACACTGTACAAACAACTCATGATTATATCGGTACATGTCGACATGCCAACATTCAAATGTTTAAGGTTTACATAGAGCTTTTGACCTTTTGCCCTATAAGTCATACTGTTAACAAGAAGCGTCCTCGATGACTAATGTGATCAGTTATTTGTTTCTTTGTTCGTGGACGCTAGTATAACAGTGTGGCTTTAACACCATCAACCGAAAACTGACTGCATTGCTTTGCATTACTAGAGACGTACTGCACTGTCAATGAAAACTGCACAAACGCCGTGGATGTGGCTGACGGTGAGAGGTGGCGGCTGTGTGATGGTGATGGCCCTGGGAGCTGCAACCCCAGGAAGGGTCGGCTCGAGGTGGAGTACCAGGGCGTCTGGGGCACTGTGTGTGATGATTCGTTTTACGGAGCCATCGGTACCATCAACATGAACATTGCTTGCAGAATGTTCGGCTACATGGGCGGGTACGTGTACAGTTCAGCCAGTTTAATAGGTCTAGATATACGCTCTTCTAGATACTGATGCGTTTAAAGACAATACTATTATATATACTTTACTGAATACAAGCAAGGTCAACCTCCTTATATTAAGAATACTCAATTCAAGTCAATTGTGATTCATCTGCACGAAAGAGTAGACTTCCATGTATATTTTTTTCCAGTTAATATGACGCTTAAAACAATAAATTTCAGAGTCTAAATTTACAGTGTTATTTTGGTATTATCATAATAGCAATCTTACTTAAGTGTAATATCAGAGTATAATTCCATCAGATATGTCAAAGCATCTTATACCCGGATTTTTTTCCCAGAGCCGACTCACTAGCAGACGATTACAACCGTGCCTATTTCGGCGAGGGTGTGGGGACGATCTGGCTGGACGAGGTGTATTGCACGGGTACAGAGACACTGCTGTCCAGTTGCCAGAACATGGGGTGGGGCAACAACGACTGCGGTCACTTAGAGGACCAGGGCATTGTGTGCAATTAAACAGGTGTCCCAGACATGTAGTGTCAGGAGACAAGGACCCTGCAATCTACATGCGCATGACCTGTATCTGCACGATGTGTTTCTAACTGTACCCGATGTACAACTACGTGAATTCTGGATGTCTGATGACCCTATGTTAGTTTGGTATAGTTAGAAAGGTTTTTGTATGTAAAGAAAAAAAACGTGCGAAAAGGGTACCGTAAAAAAATACAAACAAGCATTTTTGGTTCTGAAAATATTGCGGAATAGGTCATTTCATGTCTGCTGTCAGAAGAATTACTGAACCACATAATAGACTCTGATGACGTTGTCTATATTGTTCTTCTGGTCATTTTTACATATAAGTAATTAGCAAGCTAAATACTGTCACATAATAGGGTCACCAGATTTCAAATGTTAACATTATCGCCAATGGCGCATGCAATGACGAGCTTAATTGTACATCGGATACTCTGATTGAATTCGGACATCTGGGGTCGTGTCTATGAAGTATCTTTTACATTCTATACATGAACTTGAATAAACGAGCCTTTCTTAATCATTAAGATATTACTTAGAAAACAACCTCAATAGCTGACACATGTCAGGAGGCGGACCTTTACAAAACCCCGCTTAAGTTGAAATTCTTAATGACTGCCTTTCTGCAATTTCGTTTGCTGTAAATGTAGGTTGTATTCTAATGAACATTATAGTTTTAAACTTTTCATTAGTTGTTTAATATATCTAAACATTTAACTAGATGTATCGCGAATACGACCCCAGAACTCCAATCGTTTTGTATGAACCAAGAAATCAGTTTATAAAAAATGCACTACATGTTATCACAGATGTATTCTTCACAAAAACTAACCAGACCTGACGTCAATGGAGTTTTAGACGCACGATGATTCTTAAGCACGGATATTCTTTTTAAATTTGTGGTATTCGTAGTCGCGCATACGATAGTGGAGCACGTGCATTTTTTGATTATTCCGAAAATCTCGCACGGACTATATAATTTGATAACAAAAGGTTTTGACCGTCAGACTCAAACAAACCGAGATCAAACAAAGATAAGATTTTTTTTTGTAGCAACAAGGGCACCAGAACGGTTTCAAACTCTCGTCTGTTTTTCTGAGTTTGCCAAGGGGCATTACTCAACATTTCAATTAGCCAGAGTTATCTGCATTGCGACTGTTATTGTTATTAGTAAATTTCATATGAGTAGGTTGAATGGCTTTAAGTTTGTACAATTTTACAGTGATTCTGACGTATGTTTGTGACTATTTTCTTGTTACATATTATGCATACACTTTTTGTTGTTGTTGTGGTTTGTTTGCTTAAAAATAAATGTCAAAGTTAGAAAGAATTGCACAATCCCATTGTTTATACAATTTGAGTTTTAATTTATCATTTAAAGTTGTAAACATCATTAATATTACTTTGATTGCATAACATTTCGTTCAAATGTTGACTAAAAAGGAATTTATTACTACAATCAACGATATAAAAACAATTCCACGTTAAACAAACTTTGTACATGTTTTTCTTATTTGTCAAGCGAGATCAATCGATTTATGGTTTCGAGAATGTTTCAATAGCACGTTTTCAAGTAAATTAGAGAAGCAAAACTAAAATATGATAAGAAGTACTGTGTTTTGATTCGAGTAAAATGGATGTTTGCAGATTCGGATTTCATGTGGCACCAGCCGAGTAAAATCAAAATCTGCTGAAATCCATGAGAGTCAAATACGACATTTCGAATTAAAACGCAGAACAAATAAAAAAATAAGTATAAAACTTATGGCTAAAATCCCCCAGACTAAGTGTTTAAAATATAATAATTGAAGGATAAAACGAGGGAAAAGTTCACCTACGACATTCAATCCAATGGATGAACGAAAACATATCTCCGCGGGATTTATGTTGTTTCTTAAGTGTGCAAGACGGTTTGCACGGCACGGTATTATAACATAAAAGAATTCCACCGACAGTGCAGAACTGCTTTTGCCCGATCGCTACATGGATTGTGTCGTATACCTGGGTGGGGTCGTATTCCTGGGTGGGGGTCATATATCTGGGTGGGACTCGTATACCTGGGTCGGATCGTATACCAGGGTGGGGGTCGTATACCTGGGTGGGGTCGTATACCAGGGTGGGGTCGTATACCTGGAAGTGATCGTATTTAGGGGTTGGGTCGTATACCTGGGTGAGGTCGTATTGTTGGGTGGGGTCGTATACCTAGGTTTGGTCCTGCAACACATTGTGGTCGTATACCAGGGTGGGGTCGTATACCAGATGGGTTGGTATTCGACTTTAAGTTATTAAAATTATGATTATACACAACGAGCAGCAACAAGAGCGCTATATATTATTTCAATCACGAGGGTTTGCTGTAGTCCATGGGATACCGATAGTCTGCAGCCTCGACAAAGTTCAGAGGGTTTGTTGGTTCAACAGAAGGTGGCGTTCACTTATTTATAAATTGTAAACCACATCACAGCATTTTGGAATATGGTGATATTAATTTATTTGAGATCGATTGTGAATGCTGGTTTAAGCTGATATAACTCACCATCGAGTACGGATATCCTTTATTTTAGACGCCATGAGCAAGTATCCAACTAACACCTCTTGGGTAAGAGTCGAACACCTATACCATCAGACCACTTTCTACCCCGAAAATATTTCTTTGGCCTGTAGCCTGCCAACCGTGCTGTATGCATCGCCATCGAAACCGTAGCCACAGGGGCCTATACCCTAATATCTTGGAAAGTTGCAAGTCAAGTCAAGTCAATATTGGTTTATTTTCGGATACCGTGTAACATTTAAAACATAAGCTATGTATAGCTTTTTACCGACATGCGACTCCGCGGTTATAGGCTTATCGTTGCCGCGGCCTCAATATCTTGGGAAGATGCGGCTCCGCGGTTATAGGCTTATCGTTGCCGCGGCCCCAATATCTTGGAAAGTTGCGACTAGGGGGTTATAGGCTTATCGTTGCCGCGGCCTCAATATCTTGGAAAGTTGCGACTCCGGGGTTATAGGCTTATCGTAGCTGCGTTCTCACTATCTTGGAAAGTTGCGGCTAGGGGGTTATAGGCTTATCGTTGCCGCGGCCTCAATATCTTGAAAGTTGCGACTCCGGGGTTATAGGCTTATCGTAGCCGCGGCCTCAATATCTTGAAAGTTGCGACTCCGGGGTTATAGGCTTATCGTAGCTGCGGTCTCACCAATATTGAAAGTTGCGGCTAAGGGGTTATAGGCTTATCGTAGCCGCGGCCTCAATATCTTGGAAAGTTGCGACTCCGGGGTTATAGGCTTATCGTAGCTGCGGTCTCACCAATATTGAAAGTTGCGGCTAAGGGGTTATAGGCTTATCGTAGCTGCGTTCTCACTATCTTGGAAAGTTGCGACTCCGGGGTTATAGGCTTATCGTTGCCGCGGCCTCAATATCTTGAAAGTTGCGACTCCGGGGTTATAGGCTTATCGTAGCTGCGGTCTCACCAATATTGAAATTTGCGGCTAAGGGGTTATAGGCTTATTGTAGCCGCGGCCTCAATATCTTGGAAAGTTGCGGCTCCGGGATTATAGGCGTATCGTAGCCGCGGCCTCCAAATCTTGGAAAGTTTCGGCTGCGGGGTTAAAGGCTTTCGGTGGCCGCAGTCTCAATATCTTGAAAAGGTGCGACTCCAGGGCTAAAGGCGTATTGTAGCCGCGGCCTCAATATCTTGGAAAGTTGCGACTCCGGGGTTAAAGACTTATCATAGCCGCAGTCTCAATATTATGAAAAGGTGCGACTCCAGGGTTTAAGGCTTTTTGTAGCCGCGGCCTTAATATCTTGGAAAGTTGCGGCCCCGGGGTTATATGCTTATCGTAGCCGCAGTCTCAATATCTTGGAAAGTTGCGGCTCCGGGGTTATAGGCTTATCGTAGCCGCAGTCTCAATATCTTGGAAAGTTTCGGCTCCGGAGTTATAGGCTTATCGTAGCCGCGGTCTCAATATCTTGGAAAGTTTCGGCTCCGGGGTTATAGGCTTATCGTAGCCGCGGTCTCAATATCTTGGAAAGTTGCGGCTCCGGGGTTATAGGCTTATCGTAGCCGCAGTCTCAATATGTTGGAAAGTTTCGGCTCCGGAGTTATAGGCTTATCGTAGCCGCAGTCTCAATATCTTGGAAAGTTGCGGCTCCGGAGTTATAGGCTTATCGTAGCCGCGGTCTCAATATCTTGGAAAGTTGCGACTCCGGAGTTATAGGCTTATCGTAGCCGCGGTCTCAATATCTAGGAAAGTTGCGGCTCCGGAGTTATAGGCTTATCGTAGCCGCGGTCTCAATATCTTGAAAAGTTTCGGCTCCGGGGTTATAGGCTTATCGTAGCCGCGGTCTCAATATCTTGGAAAGTTGCGGCTCCGGAGTTATAGGCTTATCGTAGCCGCGGTCTCAATATGTTGGAAAGTTGCGGCTCCGGGGTTATAGGCTTATCGTAGCCGCGGTCTCAATATCTTGGAAAGTTGCGGCTCCGGAGTTATAGGCTTATCGTAGCCGCGGTCTCAATATCTTGGAAAGTTTCGGCTCCGGGGTTATAGGCTTATCGTAGCCGCGGTCTCAATATCTAGGAAAGTTGCGACTCCGGAGTTATAGGCTTATCGTAGCCGCGGTCTCAATATGTTGGAAAGTTGCGGCTCCGGGGTTATAGGCTTATCGTAGCCGCGGTCTCAATATCTTGGAAAGTTTCGGCTCCGGGGTTATAGGCTTATCGTAGCCGCGGTCTCAATATCTTGGAAAGTTTCGGCTCCGGAGTTATAGGCTTATCGTAGCCGCGGTCTCAATATCTAGGAAAGTTGCGGCTCCGGAGTTATAGGCTTATCGTAGCCGCGGTCTCAATATCTTGGAAAGTTGCGGCTCCGGGGTTATAGGCTTATCGTAGCCGCGGTCTCAATATCTTGGAAAGTTGCGACTCCGGAGTTATAGGCTTATCGTAGCCGCGGTCTCAATATCTAGGAAAGTTTCGGCTCCGGAGTTATAGGCTTATCGTAGCCGCAGTCTCAATATCTAGGAAAGTTGCGGCTCCGGAGTTATAGGCTTATCGTAGCCGCAGTCTCAATATCTTGGAAAGTTTCGGCTCCGGAGTTATAGGCTTATCGTAGCCGCAGTCTCAATATCTTGGAAAGTTTCGGCTCCGGAGTTATAGGCTTATCGTAGCCGCGGTCTCAATATCTTGGAAAGTTGCGGCTCCGGGGTTATAGGCTTATCGTAGCCGCGGTCTCAATATCTTGGAAAGTTGCGGCTCCGGGGTTATAGGCTTATCGTAGCCGCGGTCTCAATATCTTGGAAAGTTTCGGCTCCGTGGTTATAGGCTTATCGTAGCCGCGGTCTCAATATCTTGGAAAGTTGCGGCTCCGGGGTTATAGGCTTATCGTAGCCGCAGTCTCAATATCTTGGAAAGTTTCGGCTCCGGAGTTATAGGCTTATCGTAGCCGCGGTCTCAATATCTTGGAAAGTTGCGGCTCCGGGGTTATAGGCTTATCGTAGCCGCGGTCTCAATATCTAGGAAAGTTGCGGCTCCGGAGTTATAGGCTTATCGTAGCCGCGGTCTCAATATCTTGGAAAGTTGCGGCTCCGGAGTTATAGGCTTATCGTAGCCGCGGTCTCAATATCTTGGAAAGTTGCGGCTCCGGAGTTATAGGCTTATCGTAGCCGCAGTCTCAATATCTAGGAAAGTTGCGGCTCCGGGGTTATAGGCTTATCGTAGCCGCGGTCTCAATATCTTGGAAAGTTTCGGCTCCGGGGTTATAGGCTTATCGTAGCCGCAGTCTCAATATCTTGGAAAGTTTCGGCTCCGGGGTTATAGGCTTATCGTAGCCGCGGTCTCAATATGTTGGAAAGTTTCGGCTCCGGGGTTATAGGCTTATCGTAGCCGCAGTCTCAATATCTAGGAAAGTTGCGGCTCCGGGGTTATAGGCTTATCGTAGCCGCAGTCTCAATATGTTGGAAAGTTTCGGCTCCGGGGTTATAGGCTTATCGTAGCCGCGGTCTCAATATCTTGGAAAGTTTCGGCTCCAGGGTTATAGGCTTATCGTAGCCGCGGTCTCAATATCTTGGAAAGTTTCGGCTCCGGGGTTATAGGCTTATCGTAGCCGCGGTCTCAATATCTTGGAAAGTTTCGGCTCCGGGGTTATAGGCTTATCGTAGCCGCGGTCTCAATATGTTGGAAAGTTTCGGCTCCGGAGTTATAGGCTTATCGTAGCCGCAGTCTCAATATCTAGGAAAGTTGCGGCTCCGGGGTTATAGGCTTATCGTAGCCGCAGTCTCAATATCTAGGAAAGTTTCGGCTCCGGGGTTATAGGCTTATCGTAGCCGCGGTCTCAATATGTTGGAAAGTTTCGGCTCCGGAGTTATAGGCTTATCGTAGCCGCAGTCTCAATATCTAGGAAAGTTGCGGCTCCGGGGTTATAGGCTTATCGTAGCCGCGGTCTCAATATGTTGGAAAGTTTCGGCTCCGGAGTTATAGGCTTATCGTAGCTGCGGCCTCAATATCTATGAATGTTGCGGCTCCGGGGTTATAGGCTTATCGTAGCTGCGGCCTCAATATCTATGAATGTTGCGACTCCGGGGTTAAAGGTTTATCGTAACCGCCGTCTAAATGGCGATGGGGTCGAGGTTTATTATACCAAGAAACTGTTACCGGCTGTGACACATGACATTACCTACATGTACCTAACAGATTCTCACATAATCCGATGTTTCTTAAGCAACATTTTAGCAAAAGAAGTATTTTTCTTTACGTCTTTCTAAAAAGGAAACAACATCGTGATATTGAACCAGAGACGTTTTCTTTCCTGTACGATTTTTTATATTTCTCAAGACATTGTCATAATATTATAATTAAAGTTCAAATAGTTATATTGCATGAATGGCTCTGTAACACACGTTAATAAACTGGAAACGCATTTGGAAAACAAATCGGTGACCAGTGCCATGGTCGTTGTGTATTTTTCTCTGCCAGACCTTTTTTAATAGTTGTAATTACATTGTTTTTTGGAAAGTTCATCCCAAAATTTCCCTACAAAACAGGACAGTGCAAACTAGTACATTACAAATTATACATGTTTTTTTCATTAATCATTTCAATTCAGCAATCTTAATTCCTCTTCAAATAAACATGTATTGTGTATGTCAATATATACTCAGTAGATGTCATACGAGGGATGAACGCAGTTAAAATAGTTTTTAATCTTCTATGACAGTATCACTGCATGTTGTGCTTCTCCGTAGAATCGTTGTACGTCAATAGATGAAAAGGTAAAACCTAGCCTTACTTTTTATATCAATCTTTTTTATGACAGCACAGTATGAAACTATAGGTAGTTCCATTAAGTATTAATGAAAGTTTATTGAATACTTCTCCAAATAACTTTAACGCTTATTCGAATGTTTGCCTTTAAAGAAATATCAATACAAGATAAACATTTCATGCTGTCAGATAACTGTTCGCTGTTTTCTTTGAAATGTCTAATTGTACTGAAAATGCATTTCATCTAGTTTACTCATTGACTGCATTATGGGAAGCAACTCGTACTAAATCGCAGAACAGTCCAGTCCTTTCGTACTGAATCAAGTCACGATCGCCTACGATCAACCTTTTCGATGTCTGACTAGTGGGGCGGCTAAGCATGAAACCGAGCACAAAGGGTTAAAAGCATGACACTTGGCACATATATAAACATCCCCATACTGATTATTTTAAGTCAGCAGCGCCCCCTAGTGAATGGCCGCCAAAATGGCCGACCATTTTTTTCAAATGCTTTTTCTTTGTAACTATATGTCATAACTCATGGTTTGGGTGTCTAAATATACATATTTCAGGCCAAGAAAGCCACAACAAATGATTTATGGAGTATTTTTAATTCAAAAAATACTTTTGTATAATTTAATATGGCCATTTTTGGCAACATCACCGACGGGTATTTAACGATCATGATCCTGCATGGTATCTAGGAAATACATAAAAGTTACCGGACCCAAAATTGTTTAATATATGGTCTTTCCCCAGTAAGCTTTCTTCCAACGTGGGACACAAGGCTGCAACGACATTCCCTCATCGGGTCGTGTTTGAACCCATCCCATGTGTTTGTTCTAAAAAACCCATAACTCTGCCACCACTGTTCTTAGTTACGTTATGTAGTCCTTACCTCTCTTTTGCCATCCAAAAAGTGTCTGTCGCATGATCACACCAGATTATGTTGTTACTAATTAAAAAGACCGGTCAAGCCAGATAATCCTATTGCAGCAGTTGCACCATCAAAGGATAATGTCTGGTCCAGGAACAACTATGGGAACTGCTCAGTATATAGGAGCTGACCAAGGCTGACTGCATACCATGCTTCCTTACAGCAGGATGAAATAGCTCCTAGTACTGTTGAGGCCCTTAGCTCATGTTCCTTGAATTCGTACAGTCGGAAACCATGATAAAAACACTCGATAAAAATAGCTTAGGCTGCAATAGAATACCTCAACACTGGGCAATTTTCAGTGCTAGTAATGGATCAACCACTGTTTGCAATTGCAAAATCAATCCAGTGCAGTACATGGAGAAGAATATCTTATCATGGTTTGTGGACTAAACATTGAGATAACAGCATTCAAAGTCATTGACGACTGCCATGTTGGAAGTGATTAGGCAACTTCCATCTTTAATGCCGGGATTGCAACCAGTGAAGTCGATGACTCCCTGTTGAAAGCCATACGTTTAACCAGGACAAGGCATGCATAACAGATAGCAGGTGCTGAAATCTGAATCCTGCAGCATGATGCCTAGGACAGATACAACCAAACTATGTTAGCGGAAGAGAACTTACTTTAATGCCGGGATTGCAACGAGTGAAGTAGATGACTCCCCGTTGAAAGCCATACTTTTAACCAGGACAATTAAGGCATGCCTAACAGATAGCAGCTGCTAAAATATGAATCCTGCAGAATGATGCCTACGACAGATACAAACAAACTATGCTAGCGGAAGAGAACTTACAGAGGTGCACAAACTGGTGTGGCAAGATGACAGCAGAGCAACCACATTTTAAATATTAGTTCGTTATGCTTAAAATGGAAAATGTGTGTTTTAGATCATCGAAACAATCAGGACAGCAAATTTCTGAGCTACCAAGACTGCGTGCAAAGTTCATCCCATGGGAATTCAGTTTTGACCATATCAATTATGCTATAGATCGGTGCATATCAGAGACATATACTCTCTGTCAGAAATGCACCCTGCCATCTACGAAGAGCTTGTTGCAGGAAAGTTAATTGCACACAAAACAAACTGTCCATTCACGGCCAAAGAGCACTTGATGAAGCACAGGCAAATGCCAATGTGAAAGCTGATGGTTAGGATGTAGGCTTGACAGACAATCCACTTGCGCTACAACGCTGGATGGTTGTAGGCCCCGAAATATTAAAAATGGTGGCAGAATTTAAAGATGACACCATTCATGGTTCAACTGAACACTTTGAACTACAGCTGTTCAAACCTCATTTTCCAAGGAAGTGAAGGCTATCGTTGAGGTCTTTGAAGAAACGTGAAATCTTTTTAAAGAGAACAGTGGTGACCTGCTTACACTGGACACAAAGCTCATTATGGACTCTGAGGTTCATACAATTATAGAAAAGGCGTACAAAGTGGGCCAGGAGCACTATGACCTTTACGTCAAAGAAAGGTCTGTTGATCAAACAAAGTCAGTCAATGACCGAATAATGAAAAATAAACTTCCAGGTTCGGTTCCATCAATGAAGGAAAAATGTTTCCTGTTTTCCAGATTGTATATTGAATGCCAATCCAGGGAAGGAAATTTTAAAGACTTTTGCAAAGACAAAAAACAGTCATAGCCTCCAACACTCTTGGAAGGTGGACACTAAGATCTGGGAACAAGACATACTTATTTGTAGAGCTCTGGCTTGACCATTACTATTCACCAGGATCCCCACTTCTCTTTTGGTTCTCCAGGATCACTTACTACTCGCCACAATTCACCAGGATCACTCAACACTCGCCACTATTCGCCAGGATCACTCAACACTCATTACTATTCACCAGGATCCCCACTTCTCTTTTGGTTCTCCAGGATCACTTACTACTCGCCACAATTCACCAGGATCACTCAACATTCGCCACTATTCACCAGGATCACTCAACACTCGCCACTATTCGCCAGGATCACTCAACACTCATTACTATTCACCAGGATCCCCACTTCTCTTAATGGTTCTCCAGGATCACTTACTACTCGCCACAATTCACCAGGATCACTCAACATTCGCCACTATTCACCAGGATCACTCAACACTCGCCACTATTCGCCAGGATCACTCAACACTCATTACTATTCACCAGGATCCCCACTTCTCTTAATGGTTCTCCAGGATCACTTGCTACTCGCCACAATTCACCAGGATCACTCAACACTCGCCACTACTCACCAGGATCACCCACTACTCGCAATTGTTCTTAAGGATCACCAACTACTCGCCACAATTCGCCAGGATCACTCAACACTCGCCACTATTCACCAGGATCACCCACTACTCGCCTTGATTCTCAAGGATCACCAACTACTCGCCACAATTCGCCAGGATCACTCAACACTCGCCAATATTCGCCAGGATCACCCACTTCTCGACGCTTTTCACCATTTACTCCCAGCACGATTAACCATTACCACCCATTTCTCGCCACGATTCACCACAATCACCTAAAACTCGCCACAACTCACCAGGACCACAAAATACTCGCCACGATTCGCCAGGATCACTCAACACTCGCCACTACTCACCAGGATCACCCACTACTCGCCATGGTTCGTAAGGATCACCAACTACTCGCCACGATTCGCCTGGATCATTCAACACTCGCCACTATTTACCAGGATCACCCACTACTCGCCTTGGTTCTCAAGGATCACCAACTACTCGCCCCAGTTCGTCATGATCACTCAACACTCGCCACTTTTCATCAGGATCACCTACTATTCGCCTTGATTCTCAAGGATCACCAACTACTCGCCACAATTCGCCAGAATCAATCAACACTCGCCAATATTCGCCAGGATCACCAACTTCTCAACGCTTTTCACCATTTACTCTCAGCACGTGTCACGATTAATCATTATCACCCATTTCTCGGCACGATTCACCAGGATAATCTTATACTGGCCACTAATATCACCAGGACCACACAAAATTCGCCACGATTCGCCAGGATCACTCAACACTCGCCACTACTCACCAGGATCACCCACTACTCGCCATGGTTCTTACGGATCACCAACTACTCGCCACGATTCGCCAGGATCACTCAACACTCGCCACTACTCACCAGGATTACCCACTACTCGCCTTTATTCTTAAGGATCACCAACTACTCGCCCCGATTCGCCAGGATCACTCAACACTCGCCACTTTTCGCCAGGATCCCCACTTCTCGCCTTGGTTCTCAAGGATCACCAACTACTCGCCCCAACTCGCCAGGATCACTCAACACTCGCCACTATTCACCAGGATCACCCACTTCTCGCCATGGTTTTCCAGGATCACCAACTACTCGCCACAATTCACCAGGATCACTCGACACTCCATTTTAAGTCCTACAATGCATTATCATATCTTGGGTCAAGCAAATTGATGTTTCGTTCGACAGATTGTTCGCACTTGTTTTTCCAAAATTGCAAAAAAGGTACAATGATGTATTATTAGTATTAAAACGTTGGGGTGGGGTGGGGGCGGGGTGGCGGGTAATTGTACAACAGTCATTTATTATGCGTTCCAATTACAGTATTACTAGCAGCAGTTTCAGTAGCAGTTGTAGAAGTAGCACCAGTATAAAGGTAAATTGCCCATGTAGGATATAAGTGTAAATAAAAGTGTTTCACAATACAGTAATATTTATCGCAAGCATCCTTCTTTTTTGGGTCCTTAATTGTATTTCTTTCTCTTGTTTAAAGAATATTTTTTAAAAACAACAACAAGAAATGACTTTTGTATTGATACTTGATCGTTCCTTTGATATTAATTGGATTTCCATTTTTTTGTAATAAGTATATAGGCTATTTATTTTTACTTGTATGTATTGTGTGATTGACTATTTCATGATTAAGTTGAGAACCGTGACCGTGTGTTGCTAATCTTTGAATAAAATAAACGTGTTTGGACATTTTAATTGTAATATGCCATCACTCATTCCACATGATTATTGGTCGCACAATGGTTGATCTTTCCGCGAAATTTTAACAGATACAATATGTTTTCTAATTACTCGTATATAACTATACCACTTTTAAAAATCACTGTGGGAAAACCCGCCTTTATTTTCTCTACCGATGAAGTGATGTTTAGTATTATATTTATATCTGATTCGGCAACTTTAAAATACAAAGTATAAAACGTAAAATTACAAAAAAAAAATGTCTGTAGTTCTTGTATTTTGTGTTGTCTGCCGCATACCATACAATTGGCCGATTGTAATTACAATTTTAATGTACAAAACTGTTGTCTGTCACTTTAAAAAACAACAAACAACACTGTTGTCTGTTTCGAGCGATATACGGAAGTAATGAAAAATAACTAAAATTAGATAAAGAAGTAATAGAAAATCGTCATTCTCCTGTGACATTCAATGTCCATTGTCAATTTCCAACCGATTTTAAAGAAGCTCAAGAAAAATATCAGGTAAACATTGAATGCAATAATAATTTTGTAGGGAGTCGAGCCTTTTTCTGCTCATCTCATAGGTCAGAATGACCAATTCCCAATGCCAAATAAGTATATTTTCCCAATTTCAAGAAAACCCTCCCAATGAGATGAAACTGCTGTCATGAGAAGCCTGGCTCACCCCCACCCTTATTGCAGGCGTGAGATACACTAATACGGACAGCGGGAGCAAATGATTTGGAAATTTGTTCATCCATAATCAGTACTTTTCAGTGACATTCATGGTTAAATATACTAATTTCACAGATTTATGTTGCCAAAAATGATGGTTTTGTTGATTTTTTTTATTCTCAATATCGGCACTTATTACCGAAATATCTCAATTTATGCAGGTACTTGATCCTAAATTTAAAAAACAAAAGGCTTGAAATTTCTTCCCAAATTTGTAGATTTTACGACGCAAATTTTCCAAATGGTCAAGTGTATTTTTTCCAAAATGGACAGAAAATGCCCTGTAAGTTGACAGTTGTCAAATCTTAGCAAATCATACTCCGGTCTGCAGGTCAAAAGTAAACCTGAGGGGAAAAGTGTACCCTGTGTTGATATTGAATCAATTTCAAACTTTAAATAATGATCATATTTCCGACTAAGGTCTGAATGGCATTGCATGGAGAAAGTAGGACACATTGCAGCTTAATGCCAGATGCTAAAGGGTTCATACTCAACTAAAAATTTTCCAAATATATAAATGAATACTGGGTAGTTACAAATGGTGCGAAATACATGTGTACAAGAAGTTGGATAAAGGTCATAATGTTATTTAAAGTGGCTGCAGGAATTATACTTGGCCAAGGATTACTTAACTGGTGTTCGAAGAAAGCAACATGAGTGCTAGGATGTGCCTAGAAGCTTAATGGAGGGAGGATGGTACAGTCGAACCCCATTGGCTCAAACTCACTTGGCTCGAATTCCCCATTAGCTTGAACTAGATATTATTTCTTAATACTGAGGGTAAACAATCCGCTAGGCTCAAATTTTTCGAGGCTCGAGGTATTTTCGCCAGTCCCTGGGATTTCGAGCCAATGGGGTTTGACTGTATAAGGTGTGGTTAGGAACCAACTGCCCAGTTAGTTCAGTTGGTGCTCAGTCAAATAAAGCATGTGCTATTGCCACAACTGTACACTTTTCCTCTCAGGTTTTCTTTAATCATATTGGTTGTCATTAAGCCAAAAAAATATCTGATATCAATATAGGTACATACTAAATAAATATTTTTTTACTGAATGGATAATTACAGCTGTGGGATATACTTTCTTTGATGATTGTTTTAGATTCCAACATGTGAGTACTAGTTATATGTTGCTTTGAAAATTGTTAATACATCCTGAAAGAACGAATGATTATATGTTACTGTTATTCAATGTTTTGCTCTAACTTTTAGACATGTTTAATGGGTGTCAAATTGTGCTGGACCTGACCACTGCTGTCAAGTTCAAAGAGAAGACAAAACTGAGAAAGGACATCACTTCCAATGGAGGAATTGTTTCCTTCATTGTCACTAAGAAGGTAAACCATCTCTTGTTCTGTTGTCAGTTATGCTTGTTTAACAGGCTGTATGCTGCCATTATAGGGCATCAAACCCAGGAACCTTGCTTTTCCAATTAATCTAGCCCTGGTAACTCAGATACTCTCTCATCTATGTAATACCATATTGTAACAATTGTATTGGCTGTACATGTTTGTAGTTCTTTTATCTGATGTGAGTTCTGACCTCACATGTTTTTAAGACTTAGATGATTTTAAAAACTTTAAATGATTTTAAAACATGTATATGTATTTTAGAGTACCCATGTGGTATGCACCGACTCATGTATTTCAGAGTACTCATGTGGTATGCAATGACTTATGTATTTCAGAGTACTCATGTGGTATGCAATGACTCATGTATTTCAGAGTACTCATGTGGTATGCAATGACTCATGTATTTCAGAGTACCCATGTGGTATGCAATGACTCATGTATTTCAGAGTACTCATGTGGTATGCAATGACTCAGGCAAGGCTACAGACTCGTACAAGTGTCGTATGGGTGTGAAGTATGGGATCCCTGTTGTGTCCCCCCAGTGGGTGCATGCATGTCTAGAGGCAGGCAAGCTACAGAACACTGACAACTTTCTCATGTTAGGCGAGTCAAAGGCTGATGGCCTTAAAGAAGGAAAGATATCAGGTAGGTTTGTGCATAGTTTTGTGTATACCTTATCTTGTGGTTATTTAGGGGACAGTATACAGTTATTTCATGGTTATTTGGGTAACAGTCGAAACTGTTGTCCCCAGGTGGAGGGCATGACATATGAATATATGCCCAATGCCAGTTCATAATACCATCATGACACCAAGGGATAACAGTTTTGACTATTGCCAAAAATAACTGTTTTATTACTTGATCAAAATTTAAAAAAATCAAATAAGCATTAATTATATGCATTCTAAAAAATAAAGTTTGGAAATTCCAATGATGTCATAGTGCGTGAGGGAAACATTTCAAATATCACCGCTTTGATACCTGTTTGTGATGCTTTACAAACTATTGAAGTCAATTTTGCACCTTATTTAATTCATTATAATCTGTCTACACTGTATGTTATAGATAAGTCAACCCTTTAGTTAAGGTATGTCAGTGTTTAAGCTTATAGTTTTTAAAGATGCTTTTAGGGTTGGTTAGAGTTGAGATGTAGGATGGTACAAGTCAGTGTAAGCCTGACCGGTTTAAATAAAAATAAATATGCTCTTGGTGGGCCTCAAAATACCCCTTTTAGGCATACCCTGGGACTATCTCAAAACTGCTGTGTTACAGAGAGGATTAGATATGTTAGATGGGACATGTCAGTGTGAGTCTGGCTGGTTTAAATCTCCAGTGAGTTCTTATTTAAGTTTCCACTGACTGTGTCAAGGTGGTCAAAACGATATTATGTGTTTATCATTATGTGACATTTGGTGTCCCTTGTTTTGGTCTTGAACCTTATCTTGGCAATATTTTAGGCTGCTGGGCTTGTTGGTACTTGGGTAGTTTTAAATGATAAAATGTCAGGGTTTGTTTTTACGCATTACTGGCAAGTACTTTTTATTTATATCCATATTTTGGTGTGAGACTAAAACAGTTATATTAATGAAAGTATAGTAAACAACATTCAATATTACATTAAACAACTAAAACTGTAATAATTGAAAGTATAGTAAATAACATTTAATATTACATTATACAAATTTTTTTGCCAAAATCTATCTGACATATTTCGATTTGTTTTACTACATCATCCATGTGTTAACGTTTTCCAGCTACAAGATATCAGAAGAAGGAGAAGAAGAAGGAGTTTAAGTCAGTTGTCAACGTTCACGGGATCAAGGCCTGGAGGGTTGAGGATAAGAACACGCCCTCGTATACAGATGACTATCAAGTGGCCAAGTTTGCCATGTTCAAAGGAGAGGTAACAAAATATGGCAGCAGGCCCTGAAAAGTATTATTATATATTCTTGTCACATCCATTTGTAAAATAATGTATACCGGTATAAAAGATGTGACATTGGCTGAATGGAATAATTCTCAGAAACAAGTTGAATGTGAAAGCAACCATTTTAGAAATGAGATACATTGGCAGAGATGTTGTGTTGTCAAGGCTTTTGTGAAAACTTGAGTTTCTCTCTCCTTCAACAGAAGACAGTTAAGAGTAAGATGCAGGCAACGTTTGCTGTCCTGGAGGTTCATGTTGATGAGGGTTTCCTGGCAGGTAACTCTACACACGAGTACAAGTACAGAGTATTCTCCCATAGCGGCCTGGTGCACACAGTCGAGGTAGGACTTGCTTTAAACTAATTTCTATAAGATTATTCTGATGATAGCTTACAGCTAATACAATTATTGTTGAATCTGTTCTTGGATAATCATCAGTTTTGGTCCTAATTTATAATCTCAAGTCCCCTTAACAGGCTTAAGCTAAGATCACTACAGTATTTTTGTATAGTATAAACTGTGTCATTTTCTTGCTTTAAAGTATTTTGATATTTTTTAAGGAAATATTTTCATTAATTTAAGGGTTTTCCTGATCGACTGTGTTAAATTTCTTAAATGTTTTTAAGCAAGAGAGAATTAATAAAATATGATACTTGATCATTACGTAAAATTATTTCGAGATATTGGGTCCATTTTGAGTGACATAAATAATTATGCTCCTGGTGAAACTCAAAACACCCGTTTTAGGCATACCCTGGGACTACCTTACCTTTCTAAGCTTATATCTCAGAACTGCTGTGTTACAGAGAGGAGGTACAGGAGAGATGGAGGCCCGGTATTGTGGCAGTGTGGAGCAGGCCCTGGCAGTGTACAGTCACCTTTACGAGGAACAAGAGCGGGGCCTCATGGTACACACATACCAACCACCCACAAGCAACGCTGGATCCATGAAGTTCAGACATGTAAGTACATTTACTTGTCAACACCTTCATGTGTATTTGGTGACCACTTCATTTTATTATTAAAAATAGATATCAGTCCATACATAAAGCTTCTTGACATTGTAAAATTAAATTGTTCAGTTAAATACATTGTCCACTGAAATACTGTCTTAAATACATTCTGGATTTTTTTTATCCAGATCAGTCTTATAATCACCAAGTCTGCACTAGTAGGTTATGTATATGGAACCATCCAAACGTTACCAGTTCATCATTTGTGGCATAACAACGCAGGATTGTTTTTTCATTTTTGAGTTGATTTTTAACATAAATTGAAATGATTATGGCAATGATATACTTATTAACATGTCAATTAAATTTTTTGTGGCCTTTAACAATAACAAGATAAGCAATTTTCAATTTTCAAGTACAGTCGAAACTTGATGGCTCGATATTCTAGGGAACGGCCAAAATACTTCGAGCCTCGAGAATATCGAGCCAAACGGGATTGCTTAAACAATGTTATTTTTTTGTATTCGTTACAAAAAGTCTGGTTTACCTTGTTTGTTATTGGCTACACTATCTCCACAAGAGAAGAGTATTTATTGGACATAGTGCAGTTCGTAACATAACTTATTCGATATTTTGAAAATATCATTTGATTTTTTTTTATTATCATTAAAATACATTAATGCACAAAAAACACAATTTTTTTTTTTAAACATTGAGTAACACAAACATAGCTTATAAGTTATACCAAAGAGCATTGACATTTTTACATGGATAATAATTAGAGACAGAACTTAAAGTGATGGCCTGTTTATTCAAACAGTTCAGTTAAACCATTTAAGTTTGATAATAATTATATTAAAATCCAGCAATTTTTATCGGTTAGCGCCTTGTGCTAAATGAAGCCAAGCAAACAATTCAAGGTGTGAGATTCTTACCTGAACCCGGGAAAATGACATCGACCCAAGCAAAGTGTGAAATTCTTACTCAGGACCGCGAAAATGACATCGAGCGTGGAGAAATATCGACCCTCAAGATATCGAGCCATCTGATCGAATTTTCTATAAACAGAGTAATAAAAAATTGCTCTGTTTAAACTGGTTCGAGCCAACGAGGATAATCGAGCCATAAGATATCGAGCCAACGAGTTTCGACTGTATATCATTCGCAATCCAAACATTTCGGAAGATGTTGTGTTCATAAGATGATAATCAATATTGCCAAGGAAGGCTGTTCATTTAAGGAATGGAATTTTGCAGGGTGTAAATAATTTACTATAAGGCCACTTATATCACTGGAAAGTCAATAATGGAGACTCCCATTACCTTGAGTTGGTAAATCTATTTAAATATTTCAAAAGACCCATAAAATTGAAATATTTGTAAAAAAAATTTAATGAAATATAACAGGATTTTCATTTCCAACCTTGATACAGGGGAATGGCTTGTATGCCCAGACATCACTTTTATTGTTGGTAATTGCTTAAGATGTACTTGCGGCTCATTGGGTATAATCTTACCGTTTGCAGCACACTTCAGTGAAAAGGATTGAAAAATGAATAAAAGGCACTCTTATAATATTGTGATTGTTTTTCAAACCTGTTTGAACCTCTTGTTTCCCCGTAGATGATGGGAGAACTGGGGCTGGAAGGTGGAGAGATGTCAGAGAAGGTGGGGCAGCTGGTGGAACATGTTTGGCTCGAGGCACTTGGCAAATTGCAAGATATCCTCCTTACTGACATTGAAAACATCAAACTTGAACAGGTTAGTATGTTGGTATGTAAGTTTATGAGCTTGTCTGTTTTTCATTGAAAAAGGTAAGATTTTGTTTTAGCCTTGGTCTCATTGGCAACATCCTTGTACAAAAGCTTTAACCGTCGCCATAACTCAAAGAACGTTCAAGATAAAGCATGGAAGAGAGACAATATTATAAGTTATGGGGCTAGTGGGTGACCCACTATGGGATAAACAGGGCAAAGGAAACTATATCGGGTGAAAGCGAGGCGCCGTTTTGGTATAATATAAATTTGGTGACCCAATATGGAAAAATATGGGGTCACCACGTGACCAGTCCTTGACCAATGGCATTGCGTGATTTATGTTGGAGGCATCAATCTGGTTTTAACAATGATCATGAATGCCTCTTATTCATTTGAAAAAAAGATAAGAACAGACAAGCATTGGAGTCTGCTCCAGTGTGGCCAAGCAGACGGCATGTGACAAGTTTAAAAATGAATAGACAGGGTTTTACAATGGAATCATTCTCTCAATTAATTCCAATAGATATTAAGCAATTTGAATGATTGCATGGATGTTTGCAGGTAGAGAAAGCAGAAGCTGTGTTGAAGCAGGTACGGTCAGCCTTGGATACGGGGGATCAGGAGAAGGCGGTGAAACTGGCCCAGACATTCTACAGCACCATCCCCATTTTTAATGGCTTCAGCAAGGATGAGTGTAACAAGGCTTGGCTCTCCAAGCAACAAGATCTTTGCCAGGTTAGTAACACAAGTTTGGTCAAGGTCACAGCTGTAAGTTTCAAAGTGTAAGAGGTATTTCTAACTGGGCTATAAGGTTGTAAAATGTTATGCCGTATAGAAATTGAATATATGAAAATCACATACAAAAAATAGTAACATTTAGCTGTTTTGATATGAAAAGAATAGTAACATTCAGCTGTTGAGATATGAAAAGAATAGAAACATCTAGCTGTTGAGATGTAAAAAGAATAGAAAAATTTAGCTGTTGAGATATGAAAAGAATAGAAACATTAAGCTGTTGAGATATGAAAAGAATAGAAACATTCAGCTGTTTTGATATGAAAAGAATAGAAACATTTAGCTGTTGAGATTTAGCTCTTGAGATAAGTAAAGAATAGAAACATTTAGCTGTTGAGATATGAAAAGAATAGAAACATTTAGCTGTTGAGATATAAAAAGAATTGAAACATTTAGCTGTTGAGATATGAAAAGAATAGAAACATTTAGCTGTTGAGATAAGGAAAGAATAGAAACAATCTGACAGCTGTTTTGATATGAAAATAATATAAACATTTGGCTGTTGAGATATTAATGAATATAAATATTAGGCTGTTGAGATTTAGCTCTTGAGATAAGTAAAGAATAGGAACACTCAGCTTTTGAAAAGTTGTGTGGTATCAAATCTACATTACATGCACATACTCAAGGATTTACTGTTTTTTTATGGAGTTGAGTCCGACCTGGTCCCAGTATCATTTGAAAAATATATCATTGGTCACTACTCTAGTGCCAACAACAACAATAACAACGACTACTTATAATTTTAGCTGATCAAGGACATGTTGTCAGTGAGTGAGGCGACAGACTGGTCAACCCAGTCAAGCACACAGTCTAAGTACCGTGCACTCAGGTGCCAGGTTACTAGTCTACCAGAGGATGGGACAGAGTATGAAACTGTCAGGGAAAACTTCTATGATTCAATGATTGGGTATGTATGTTTTATAATGCTTGCAGTCATATTACATGTAGTTTTGATGTTCACTTATGGCAGTTATTTCTTCAGGTGTTGTTAAGACTTACTTAACATGACAAGAGTGTCTTGAGTTTGTTTTAACCATAGTATATGGTATGTGTCAGTATGCCTACCCCTGCGGCATGACGTGTCTCAATTCCTACTCAACACCACAAAAGAGTCTGAGTTTGTTTCAAACCATAATATATTGTATGTGTCAGTATGCCTCTCACTGTGCCATGAAATGTCTCAATTTCTAGTCCTACACTGCTGCTGATAATGATGAAGGATACAAAATTGGTGTTACTTCCTTATACATTAGAATAACACCAGATATGTTTTTCTGGCATAATTTGTGATCATGTCATATTTCTAGTTCTGAAAAATACTCTGTTAAATATTGATAGTTCAGGTTTGTACTGGTACGTAACTTACTTGATATTTTGCTCCCCAGTACACTGGTCAAACAGCCTTAAGCACTGTATAGCCACTGTAGCCGCCAGCCTGTATATCATTTTGTAAGATATGGGGGAAAATATAATAATTTAACAGTTTTCACAAGACACCGCTAGCTAGACAGAGCTGCATGGCCCTGGGTGAGCTGGTTTATTGTGTTACACATAAAAACAAAACAAATGTTGTTAGTTTCAGTGCAAGCGACGTCGAGATCCAGGCGATATATACAGTAAACAGACCAGTTGAGACCGCAAATTTTGCAAACAGCCTGAGTAACCCTCAATTACTGTACCACGCTACCAAGGCCAACAATATGGTTGGGATTTTGTCCAGGTAGGAAGAAATAATAATACTGTAAAATACATTGTATTTAGCTTGATGCTTCAAATCCCAGCACTGATTTCTATTGGAATTAATAGATCAATTGCTTGCTTGTCAATAGGGGTATGCAATATGTCCTGTCTTGAGCACATATATACATGAATTCTGTTTTTAGTATGATAACAATGACCTACATTGATTTCCAGAGGTCTGATGATGCCACGTGTAGTAGTTGATGACCACGGAGGTAAAAGGTCAGATCCAGGCATGCTCGGGTCAGGCATCTATTTCGCCAGTGCTGCAAGGTGGGAATACTTTTGAATACATTTCTATAATTTTCGATTCGACTCTCAACAAATGAAAGTTCATATAGGAAAACAGAGTCGCAAGTAAAAGATTTTAGATATATGGTTAGTTACATTTGAAGATCAAATCTTTGTTACCAGCTGCCATAAGTATAAAACTGGATAAGTTATACACAGTTTTTTGGCTAGTTTGCTCATAATACCTATTTGATTGGTCAACAGTAAGTATTGGATAGGTTTTGACCAATCAATAAACATTTTGGCTAATTTTAACCAATCCAACGAATTAACCAGTTTTATACCATTGGTTACTGGTTAAAACAAGATAAAAAGAGTTCTTTTTTGCAAATTTTACATACTAAATTTCTGCTTAATATACAATATTTGGAATTTTTAGATGGGATCTCAAAATGTGATTTGGGATCTCACAGCTGACACTGTAAGAGTTTTAGACATAAAATAACAAATTCTTGCAAAAAGGGCTTCTCTCATAAAAAAATCAACACAAAGTTTTTAAGAACACAATATCTTTTTATGAAGTATCCTGAAAACAGTCTTTCAGCCTAGTAAAGTATTTATTTCATTTTTATTATTATGGAAAACTCCCATTTCCTTTTCAATTCAAGTTCATTCTTAAAATAATGGGTTTTAACTGCAAATGTTTTGCCATTTAAAGGATAATCAAGTTTGCCACATTTCAGCCAATTTTGATAACATTTGATTGAAAAACAACAATTAATTATCACTAAAAAACTCACCTCTATAGTAGGTTTAGTACATTTTCAATACTGATCTTCTTACATAGTAAATGATTTTAATACAGCAAAAGCATTCAAGCTGTTATATTATGTTCCATGTTAAAATACCATATTAATCTGTCAATTTAAATAACATGGTGCAATAAACAACTTGTCAAAAAACTTCATACTTCGGCCGACATCATTGCCTAGTTACAAGTATGCTACAAAAGACCACCAACTTATTAAAGACATTATAAAACTGTCAAAACAATAAAGAAAACAGCATTTCCAAGGTGTTATTAATTATCTACAGTGTATAAAATTTAACAACATTTTGGCAGGAAAATTGACATATACAGTTCTGCAGTCATCTGCACTTACACTCCGACCTGTTAGGGCAGTCTGATTTGATTTATTAAGCAGCTCTTCTGAATATAAACTTATTTTTACAAGTCAGAGGAAATATTCCTTCTGTTTCTCAATCAAAATCACTGACATTTGACAATCTCCACCATGACGTATTTTTTATGAGTATTTTCTGAAAATCTAAAAATAGTAACAAATATCAAGTTTTTGTTTACATTGTTTCCATCATTGTTTTTGATTGAAAATTAAAGGGATTAGAAATTCTTCCACTTTTGAACCCAAACTACCGCTTTTGAGAGCTAAATCTACCTCCTTGTCATTGCGAAAGGTTCACATGTGCCCTCAGTCATATCACCATCTATTGCAATTTCAGCACAAGCGTCAAGTACTCCTCTCCTAGCAACAGCAAGGGTACTCGGTTCATGTTAGTGAATGAGGTCGCCCTGGGCAACTGTAAGGAAATGTACAACCGTGACCTGACCTTGACCCAACCCCCAGAAGGCTATGACAGCATACATGGTGTGATGAAGTCATGTGATGTTCAGTCAGAGTTTCAGGTGAAAGCAACTTTTGTATTTGACTTGGAAAAAAACATGAACAAACTTGTAATCTGTAAACTTTATAACCTTGAAAAATATTTTTGCTTTGATACAATTTCTATCATTGATTATATATGTCATCAGGACTTTTTACTCATTCTATGGAATCCTGTAGTTATGAAAGTAAGCTTTCATTTTGTGTCTCACCAGCTTATTATATCTCCATGAGCACAAAAACTTTCAATAGAATAATGATTAAGTATACTTAAACAATAATTTCAGGAAACCATTACAAATTTTTTTCCATTGTTTTTAGTCATACTGTGTAATATTATGACTGTTATGGCCAATGGCTCAGTTGTGTCTTCACTGATCTAAGTTTATACTAGTTTAATGGTAAAAGAACAATTGGTTTAAGCCTTGTTAATCCTGTAAACTCATCTCAGGAAAGTTGAGCACGCCACAATAAATGTGTAATCCTGTAAACTCATCTCAGGAAAGTTGAGAACACCAAAATAAATGTGTAATCCTGTAAACTCATCTCAGGAAAGTTGAGCACACCACAATAAATTTGTAATCCTGTTAACTCAGTTTAGGAAAGTTGAGCACACCACAATAAATGTGAAATCTTGTAAACTCATCGTAGGAAAGTTAAGCACACCACAATGAATGTGTAATTCTGTAAACTCATCTTAGGAAAGTTGAGCACATGGCCATTAATATGTAACTTTCCTGCAGGATGATGAGTTTGTGGTATACAGTGTTCGCCAGCAGAGGATTCGCTACCTAGTTGAGTTTACGACAACCAAGGACACTGTCTACCCATTTAAACTACCGGTCAGTCTGACTGAACAAGCCATGGACCAGGATGACCAGCCTGGACAGATCAGTGAGCATCATTTTGTTCTTTATTGGAAAATGTTGAACATATCCCTACTTAAAGAACACTGTTAACTGTTATTTCATTTCCTTTAAAGTGAAGCAATATGAACAGTTGTTGGTTGCAATTCCTTTACGAATGAACAACTTCTTTTGTCTTTTATTGTATTTTGCTGACAATAACCTCTGAAAATATCCTTTTACAATGTACTCTGACAATATCCTCTGACAATATCTTTTGACAATATTCTCTGACAATATACTCTGACAATATATTCTGACAATATATTTTGACAATACCCTCTGACAATATACTCTGACAATATCCTCTGACAATACCCTCTGACAATACACTTACAATATCCTTTGACAATATGCTCTGACAATATGCTCTGACAATATCCTCTGACAATATCCTCTGACAATAAATTCTGACAATATCCTTTGACAATATGCTCGGACAATATCCTCTGACAATATCCTCTGACAATAAATTCTGACAATATCCTCTGACAATAAATTCTGACAATATCATCTGACAATATACTCTGGCGTAATTGGAGCAAGCCCCAACAAACACTCATGTTTTATGAATGATTGAAGTTCACCAGACCTGTAATCTCAGTAATCATGCTTTCCTGTAATTTCCCAGGTCTATCTGATGTGAAGGACATTATAGACCCTATGTCCAAGGTCAAGGCTGGGCTCGTCTCCATAGATGATGCCCCTGTGAACTTGAAGGCTGTCCATATCAGGGCAAACCTGATGGACCTAGCATCGGAGGTATGTTGAGTTTTGCTTTGAATAGTTTAAGCTAAATTATGTAAGAAAATACAAAAAGAATTGTAATGACTATTTCTTTTTATAAAATACTTCAAGTTCATGCACAACAAGCTTGATCATCATAAAAAAAATTCAACACCATCATTCTGCAAAAAACATTTCTCAAATGTACCGTAACATGGTCCATTCAGATAGCATTTATATTTTTGTGATATTTAGTGGTCATGGATCAATTGTCTTAGATAGGTGGTGGTTTTCCATTGGTATGAGAACTCAATAAAGGGGGAACAAGGTCCATGCAGTAGAATCTCCTTAATACTTGTCTCCCTTGTTATATTAAGGCATTCAATACACAATAATTTGAATTTGGATGTCTGGTGACTTCATACCATTTGGCATTTGGAAGGGTTTTATTTGCTAAGCATTTATATGTATGTTAAATATATGCGAAAAAATAATATTACAAATTTGTTTTGCAGTGAAATATTGCAATTTGTGATTACATGTTCGATTTCAGTTGAAATGAAACAAAAATACAAACTGCTATAATTGTTAACTATAATATGCATTTAATCATTTATTTTTGATGATTATGATCAGCAAGTAAAACCCTTTTAAATATCGGTAACACCAAATTTATATGGAGTCAACAGGCATCAAAGTTCACATTATCAGCGATGGCATTATAAAATGACAAGCTGTTATGTGGATCAGGTTCCTTTAAAGCTGCACTCTCACAGATTTACTGTTTTTACAACTTCATAAAAAAAATATCATAGAATGAGCAATTTTTTGTGTAAATATCTGCATACCAGTGATACAAGACTGCTGACAAAAGATCAGATTGCAGGTATTCATATTTCAGTTTGAATTAATGTGTTATGGCTTAAAGCGTTACTAATGGTTTAAGAAATCGCATAAAACATCATTTTTTTAACTTATTATTAAATAAAAATCTGCGATCTAATTTTTTGTCAGCAGTCTTATATGACTGGTTTCCATGCATTTTCATATAAATTGGCTAGTTCCAAGACAAAAAATATTTTTTTTATCAAAACAGCCAATCTGTTAGAGTGCAGCTTTAAGGCAAATAATACAAATATGTCCTTGTAGGTGGTGGTTCTGCAGCAGTATGAGAACACCAGTAAGGTCCAGGTGGAGGCAAAGTATGTGTTCCCGCTGGGAGAAATGGCTGCCGTGTGTGGCTTTGAGGCATTCATCAATGGCAAACACATCATAGGAGAGGTGAAGGAGAAGGAGACAGCCCACAGGGAATACAAGAAGGCTGTCAGTGAGGGACATGGGGCATACCTTATGGACCAGGATGAGGAAACACCGGTATATGGGCGCTGGGGGTTAATATTAGAATTTGTGTTGCTTTAGGGCATTACAAACACTGGTATTTTGGCAGTATGTGTTAACATTAGGATAAGTGTTGCTGTAAATATCTGACTGTAAAACTGGGATAATTTAAAAGAACACTGCTGTAGGAATTTACGAACACCCTATAGTGGTGATGTGACAGTCCATCAAAGGGTAGGACTTTAAAGGGACTATACACCAGATTGGCACCAATTTTTTTTTTTTCTGTAACAAATCTCAGGACAATTATTTAATAAAATGTTTTACTCTTTGATATCATAATTGTAAAAAAAATCCCAAAAATGTAAAAAAACATCGAATCGGAGACCAGGTTTGAACCGGTGTCGGCAAAATTGCAGTCCAGTGTTGTATCCACTGTGCTACGAAGGTTTACCCTAATCACTTGGAATATTTAAGCTATATACCTAACTTGGTAATATTACGTGATAACATCAACTAGCTTATCATGCATAAGAATGAATTCTACTAGGTATACATACCTAGTAATCTATTTTAATGGAAAATACGTAAAAACTGCGAAAAATAAATTAATTGTAAACTATGCGGTACTTCAATTAGTTAGTTTCAATGCAATGCACACATTGATATCAAGTTTATGTCAGTTTTCGACAATTTTTTTTTTTTTTTTGCAAATTCATTATACAGTGTATAGCCCCTTTAAGGGTTAAGAATTAAGAATACTTATTAGGTTTATTGTTACAGAGTCTTGTCAGTAATTGCAGTAAATGTCCATAGTTACCAGTTGTACATGTACTCTCTATAGTGCAATGTTGAAATGAGCAGACATAACTGCAAATATCTGTGAAAATAAATTAGAATGTAAAGTAATGCCTTTTTATAACATACATGTACTTTTTCAAATTATGCTAAAGATAATGATAATTAAGCATTTTACCATTAATACATTTTAATCATATATCTTGTGTCATGCTGTATTTTAACTTAGAATGATGGTTTCTGTGTTCTAACATGTATTCCCCCTGTGCCTTCCAGGATGTGTTTACAGTGAGTGTTGGTAATTTGCCGGCAGGAGCAACTGTGCTTATTAAGATCACCTATGTCGCCGAGCTGCAGGTTGAGGGCGAGCTCATCAGCTTCCGCCTCCCGGGCTCCGTCGCCCCCTGGAAGAAAGACTCCCTCAAGGAAGTAACTCAGGTACAGAAATAAACTTGATACGATCTGCCAAGGTGTTTTATACTTTGTATTGTAAAATTATTGCAGAAGAATGCAAAACTGATGACAAAAGTACAATGGTAGGGGTGGTCTATCTGATGTGAAAGCTTGTTTCAAAAACCATTAAACACATTCAAATGAAACTAGTTACACATGTTGCCAGAGACAATATGCTCATATACAGCAAGGCCCTTTGTCTGATTAATAATTGTAAAGTGATGCCCTTTTTTAGTTTAAAAAAGGTAAAAAACTTTAACTTAGCTATAAGATATTAACTAGAAAGTTTTTTCAAATGTTACTTGGTACAAAATGAGCATGAACAGCAAAGTCCATTGATCTGGTTTTTATATTTTATCGTCAATTTGTGCTACTTGACAGATTGAAAGTAAAATTAAATACCGAACAAGAAACTGATTTTAAGGATTGGATTTTTTTGCAGGAGCAGACTGGTACTTTTGAAGTACTGCAGGGTGAGACAAGTGTACAGATATCCGTGGATATGCCATTTGACATCCGGTCATTAGAGTGCCCCTCACACAATGTCAAAATGAAGGTAATTTATTCACCAATACTGGATGTCTCATAACATAAAGAAAGTATGGGTAGATCTTCCAATATTTATAATGGTAACTGATGTATCTGTTGATTCATTTATCCATTGATATGTAGGTATTAAAAAAAACAACAACACAAAATAAATACTGATAAATTGTTTCCTTGCCGTAAAAAAGACTTGAAATGTTTATGTTTCAAAACCATGGAAACCTTTTGTGTTCCTCTTGTTCTAGCGTACGTTGACTAAGGCGACGGTGGAGATGTTACCTGAGCAGTCTATAGCAGACGGGTTTCAGCTGCTTATTGGGCTGGCAGAGATACATGTGCCCAGAATGTGGGTAGAGAGAAAGACAGGAGACACAAACCATCAGGTACTTAGTCGGTCATAGCGAGGGACAGATAGTATCTAGGTTACTTTGCCTGTCCATAGTCTAAGGATGGGTTTCATCTGCTAATAATGTTAGAAGTTTATAGCAGTTTACTAAGAATCCCTTCCTTCTTACAAATTATAAAACTAATGATTGTAACAGGATTGCCTGAAACCGACAGAGACAAAATGGAACAATGAAATTATTTTGTTGACTTTTTATTTCTCAGAAATGTTATGTTATACTTATTCATCTTGTTTAACTTGCAGGCATGCATGCTGACATTCTACCCACAGTTTGAGGCTTGTGAGTCTGAGACCTCTTGTGTTACTTTTCTACTTGACCTGTCCAACTCCATGAAGGGTGACACACTGAGTAATGCCAAGAAAGTTCTCCTCCTATCCCTCCAGCTTTTGCCTGCAGCCTGGACATTCAACATTGTTGTGTTCGGAACTGGTCAGTATTACCACTGTTGTCGATGGACCTTAAAATGAAGGTCTTTTATGGTATCATTATAATTTCCAATTTTAACAAAATGTACCCTGCTCCATCTGCTATTCTTTGCTTCCCCTTTATGTGGATTTGGCTGAACCACAACAAACTGGCTTAAGAAAGATTCAAGAGCCCAAATGTTCTTTTGACAATAGCATTCTCATTCTGAATTCTGAAAGTTTTGTGATGTGTTAAAACCTGAGATATTTGTAAAGAACTTTACTATTTGTTTCTTATGTATTCAGTCTCATTCATGGCTTGTTTAGTTAGTGTTAATTATGGAAATCTTTACTTTGTATATCTGATTTCAGCATTTAAAGAGCTGTACCCTGTGTGTATGCCTAAGACCACAGCACGTGTGAAACAGGCTTCAAACTTTATCATGGTATGAATGACACATGCACGTGTATCTGTATTAAGTTTTGATGTACTTTATTTTTGATAAAACTATTGGTTAAAGATCTTGAAATATTCTTTAATGGTTGGTACTATAGTTAGCACATTAATTTGATGTCATTTCACACCTAGTAAACTGTCTGTCTATATATATTCAGTACAGTTTAATATTCTTACATTTGACTGGTTTGTTGTCTAACGTTAAAGGGTCATCAGATTTAGGGTATTCCTGTTTTTGCATTTTGAACTATTTTGTTTGTGCAGGGCTTGACAGCAACCCTTGGCAACACGGAAGTTATCCGACCCATGCACACATTCTACCTGCTGAAGCCTGAGTCATCCATGCAGAACGTCTTCCTCATCTCTGATGGACACGTGAACAACACGGACGTAATATTGGAGGCAGCCAGGCGGAATGCAGAACATACAAGGATTTTTACCATGGGTGTCAGGTGATTATAGTTTGTGCTTTTAAACACAATCTACATTAAATAAAAAAAATGTCTTTGTCCTCCTGTGTGAAAAGTTCTAAATGTTTGTGATTGTGATCTTAAGTGTTTATATTTTCAACCTATCTCCTTGCTCTTGTAATGGCTGCCATGTGAAACTTCATACAAGTTGCATTGTGAGCACTGTTTATCAATTTTGGGTGTAAGATTTTCAGAGGTGTCCATTTAAGAAAAAGAAGACCATTTTCATGTTCATCAATTTATCTGAATAGAATTATCGTCATAAACAGAATGATGATACTAGTAGACCTTATACAACGACAACAGCAACATCAACAACAAACTATTTGAACTGAGGTTAAACTATGCCACTAGGATTCTACAAAAAAAACTGTATTTAAGAATTCAATACATATATTTGAAATCACACAATTGTAACTACATGCAAACAATGTATTACCAGCTCGACAGCAGACACCCACATGTTGAGATCCCTGGCCAGGGTTGGAGCAGGGGCCTATGAGTTCTTCGATCCCAAAGTCAAGTCCAAGTGGGAGGGAAAGGTAAGATGGGATTTATGCTGAGCTATTTTCATTCATTTTGCATTCAATTTTTATCATGATCTCATCTGTTTGTGATCAAGTTTTAAAAATATATTTGTATCAATTAAAATCTGAAATGTCAGCTGTTATTTTAAACCATTTAGGATATTTTAATGACTCTTGGCACACATGTTCATAATGACATAACCCACATATTATTATAATTATAATCAGGGGTGAGAATCTTGCATGGATTGAGTTTTTTGTCTTCTAAGCAAATATCTTTAAATGCAATCTTTAAGGCTTGTAAAATACTCCAAACCCAAGTTTTGAGAGGTCTTCACCCCCTGTGTCCCCTACCAAGGTCGTACCCTGGACCACTAGCGTAAAGTTCAGGGATTTTTCTATTCAGTCATTCTAACTAGGGATGCAAACGAATATTCGAATATTCGAATATTCGATCAAACGTTTGGTATTCGAATGGCAAAATCGGTATTCGAATATTCGAAAAAAATGTTGAATAAATAAAATAAAAAAACCTTTGACCTACAAGGCTGCAATTGTGTATTTAGTTCTTTTGTCATGTTTTTACAATGATTGGCCCCTAATGCCAGAGGTGTGAATGTGATGACAATACACTAAACACGCGTCATATGTCATTTAGGGACATATCGCCTGGTACTATAAAAAGTCCCCGTAATTTTACAACTTGCTATTGGACAAGTGACACCAATGCCTTTGCCAATTAAGGATTTAAGGAAACGGCCTTCACACTAATGTGCTGTCTTGGTTCACACTGATGTGCTATCTTGGTTCACACTAATGTGCTGTCTTGGTTGCAGATTAAGCTATGCAACATTGCTCAAATTGCCGTGATACTATGTATGGCATTTGCTACAATAATGCAGATACATGTATGTGCTGTTAACTGTTTTCCATGTTTCGTTGCACTGTTCTTGCTTTGAAATGTTACTGTATAGTATAGCGTTTTAGGATATATTGCCTCTATTGATGTAGAAGAATCAAATTGATATATGTTTCGTTTTATCATTTTACAAGTTCCCGAGTTGGTTTGGTATATAAGGTAGAGGTCTATCCCAGAACGAGACTGCTCGTCCTACGGAAAGACCCTCCGTTGGCTCATTACGCCATATGATTAGGAATCCATCTAATTTCACATTGTTTCACAATATGAAGGCAGCGGAATTATTCGATTTTGATTTTTGATTGTTCATAATGAATTACCGTTTTCTATATAAAAATGGGGAATTTCAGAGACTCATATGGGGAAATAAGGGTCCGCTGCGCGTAGTTGCTACAACAAAGAAGGATCAAAATGAATTGGCTATTACTTAAGCGAATGATAATAATAGTTTAATACAACTTTGAAAAGATGTATTTTGGTTATCGAATATTCGATTGAAAGAATTACCGAATATTCAAATATCAATTTTGCCATTTGTTTGCATCTCTAATTCTAACCCCTGCTTTGTGATAAATCTCATCATTTGATTATGACTTGCCATGATCTAATACTGACAACCATATCTACATATGGCAGGTGAAAAGCCAGCTAGGGAGGGCATCCCAGCCAGGGCTGACGTCTGTGCATGTGAACTGGGAGCAATATGGGGCTGATGTCCCGTCCCCTGTGCAGGCCCCTCGACAGATCACAGCAGTCTTCAGTGGATCCAGACAAGTCATATATGGATATGTCCAGAACTGTACGATGGTGCGAAAACAGTTATATACAACCCTTAAATGCATTTAATATCTTGGTTTGCAACTTGTACATTTTAATGATTATTTTATAATGATATTATTATTATTAAGTTCTTTTGGACACAGCGGTGCTCAGAGAAATGTTATACACAATTGGATTAAATGCTTTCTTAAATCTCTATCTCAGGAGTGTCATGTGATCATTCTAAATATAACAATCATGATTCTCTGAAATTAAAAGCTGCAGTTGCATTTTTCCAGTAATTTTTATTCTTTTGATTTTAAATATTGTTTCATTTGAAAATAAGCATAATGTAAGACAGTTACTCTAAGGTGTAAATAAGTATTGGTTATTGAATTTAATCAAGTATGGTTATTGAATTAAATTAAGTATTGGTTATTGAATTAAATTAAGTATTGGTTATTGAATTAAATTAAGTATTGGTTATTGAATTTAATTAAGTATTGGTTGTTGAATTTAATTAAGTATTGGTTATTGAATTTAATTAAGTATTGGTTATTGAATTAAATTAAGAATTGGTTATTGAATTAAATAAAGTATTGGTTATTGAATTTAATTAAGTATTGGTTGTTGAATTTAATTAAGTGGTGGTTATTGAATTTTATTAAGTATTGGTTATTGAATTTAATTAAGTATTGGTTATTGAATTAAATTAAGTATTGGTTATTGAATTTAATTAAGTATTGGTCATTGAATTTAATTAAGTATTGGTTATTGAATTTAATTAAGTATTGGTCATTGAATTTAATTAAGAATTGGTTAGTGAATTGATTTGGCCACCTCTAAATTGTTTTATTTCCTGAAGCCTGTGATTTTCTAATGTATTATAGCTGCCTCAGTGTAAGTACATGTTACACTCAATGTGTCTTCAGGCAACATTACGAGCCCAGATAGCAGGTGATGAGGTCTCCACCATGGTCTCCACCTCTGACCTCAGCATTACAGAAGGCAAGGTATGGTGTTGAAATAAGACAAGCATTTTCAAGTGAATGTCTTCTCAACAGACAATTCTTAAAGACACACATATGAAGGACAAAACCTTTTTTTTATTTGAAATATATTTCATGCATTTTGTAGATAATACCAATGAAATTGACACAATGTTTAAACTTTTTTTCCAAAAGTATTTTCAAGTAAAATGGAATCTTGTATCTTCTGAAATATCTTATATGATAAGTCGGTGAAAAATGGATATTGCCATGTTTATGGCTTAATTCAAATGACTGTGTCATCTCATGTTGAAACTGTTTTCTACAGCTCCTGCACCGTTTAACAGCAAGGGCAGTAATTCGGGACTGGGAGGATGGAATGCTCTCCCCTGACAGGACAGACCATGAGGTGGGCTTATTGTATGAAGATTGAAATCTAGGACCAGGATTAAATGATGAACATGGAAATAAGTGATATGGTTTACTTGATGAACATAATATGGGATCTGGCTTAGGTTATGACCATAAAAATGCAGGATCTGACTGAGGTCACTGATGTGTAAACGTACATGTAGGCTCTGGCTTTTGTCATGGCCATTAAAATGTAGGATTTGGCTTAGTCCATGACTACATATATAAATGAACTGGCATATTCTTTGATATTGGAAATGCAGAATCTAGCTTAGTCTATAATTTTTAAATGCAGAATCTGGCTTAATTTATGCTGTGGAAATGAAGAATCTGGGAAAAACAGTATATGGCTTAGGCTATGACCACGGAAATGTAGGATCTGGCTTAGTCAATGACCATGGAAATGTTGGATCTGGCTTAGTCAATGACCATGGAAATGTAGGATCTGGCTTAGTCTATGACCATGGAAATGTTGGACCTGGCTTAGTCAATGACCATGGAAATGTAGGACCTGGCTTAGTCAATGAACACAGAAATATAGGCTTAGGCTTGGCCTATGACAACAGAAATGTAGGATCTGGGAAAGAAGGTATCTGGCTATGTGTATGGACAGGAAATAGTAAGATCTTCCTCATACACATGAAAATGCATATTATTTTGTTGATTTCAGATCATGAAGATGAACACAAAGGACTTTATAATTGAGCTGAGCAAGGAGTATTCAATTGTGACACAGTTTACCAGCTTTGTTGCCATAGAGAAGAGAGACAAGGTGGGTAAGAATGGTTGAGAAACACATGTTTATATTGCCCATGGTTTCTATACATCCTCTAACAAAGTTTAAAGGGGGTATATTTAAGTTTCAATTTGGTTGGTTGGTTAGGTGGACAGTCTTACGGCAGCCAACTTATTTCTTAGTTTACGAGGGAATGTTCCTAAGCTTAGAACCACAATGAAGTGTTCTTCTGCATAACAGATTGTTATCAGTCAGCAATGTGGCTCAAGAATTACATGCTGCTGCACTTGAACTTAGATGCAATGCATATAGGCTATGACAGGAGTTTGTGAAGCCACCACTTCCAACACAGTGTCTTTATCAGAACAAAACTTTTCACATAAAATTGTCACTGATAGATGTTACAGTAGTAAAATTAGAGGGATGTCAGCAACATAATTTAAATGTTTGCTTAAATCATAGACAAAGAATAGTTCTGTTTCTATTAATTTTATTAAAAGATATATGGTATACAGAAAAAGGTGAAAGATGTTTCTTGAAACTGTGATTCCTTTTAAGCTGTCATGTCCATTTTTGTATGTTCAGGATGAGGAGAAGAGGTCAGTGGATGCGCCGGCGATGTCAGAGCTCGTGGAGAGGGAGGATGTGGACAAACTGCAGTACATGGGATATGAGGAGGTATGGCTTGGCTGGGTTCAATGATATGAGGAGGGGGGCCTGGTGGGTTGAATCTAGGTTTTTTTTTCAATCATATAAGGAGGTATGGCCTAATTGCTGGAATTTAGGGGCGTTTAATGATCTAAGGAGGTACGGCTTGGTGGCTGGAATCTAGGGGATGTTCAATGATATGAAGAAGTTTGGCCTGGTTGGGTGGAGATTAGAAGGTGTTCAATGATATGAGGGGTATGGCCTGGTTGGGTGGAGTTTAAAAGGTGTTCAATGATATGAAGAGGTATGGCCTGGTTGGGTGGAGTTTAGAAGGTGTTCAATGATATGAGGAGGTATGGCCTGGTTGGGTGGTATTTAGGGTTGTTCAATGATATGAAGAGGTATGGCCTGGTTAGGTGGAATTAGGGGCAGCTCAACGATATAAGGAGGTATGGCCTGGTAGGAAGGAACCTAGGGGGTGTTCAATGATATGAGAAGGTATGGCCTGATTGGGTGGAATCTATGGGGTGTTCAATGATATGAGGGGGTTTGGCCTGGTTAGTAGGAGTTTAGAAGGTGTTCAATGATATGAAGAAGTATGGCCTAGTTGGGTTGAGTTCAGACGGTGTTCAATGATATTAGGGGGTATGGCCTGGTGGGCAGAATCTAGGGGATGTGCAATCATATCAGAAGGTATGGCCTGGAGGGTGGAATCCAGGGAGTGTTATGTTTTGAAGTTGAATGTATTAGTTGATCTGTTTTCAAACTACGAGATGTCACAAATTTGGATTGTTTGTCTTCAGGGTTGTAGGTATAATTGTTATGAATGAAAAATTACATTTTGGACAAACTTATGCAATTGGTCAAAATTTTATAAATCAGTTCAGTTATTTCCTTACAATTCTTGGTTTTATAATCCTGTAACCGTATGACAATATATACCAGGAGATGAAGCCTGATCTGGACTATGATAAGGAGATTGCTGCTGTGCTGACCAACGTGAGACTTAACTTCATGTCACAGCAGAAACAGGTTGAGTTTCTCAAACATGGGTTCCAACTTCTTGAAGATGGTTCGTTCAGGGATAATGATTACGAGGCATGGCTACAGAAGAATAAAGAGGTTTGGTTTTTGTTTAAACATAGTTATCTGATTCACATATCTTAATGTGTACACTTGTATGTTCAGTAAAGAAAATGAATGTGTAAACATGCAGTTGATAATGTTTTTGTATATATATGCTTATGTATATTTCAAACACTTATTTGGTGCATTACGAAAACATACTCATAATCATTGTCTCTATATTGATACACTCTGGCCAACCTAGAATTCAATGTAATACTGTACATGTGACGTTTGAGGTTTAATTATCGTAATTTTTATATTTCTTACATATTCGTTGACAAACACTTGACATGGAGCGGGTCTTTAAGAAAACTTGACGTAACTGAGAAATATGTCCTCATTAAAGTCTCATGTGATAAAAGTAAGAATGGTGATGCCCATGCTGTAACATACTTTAGCGCTTGTGGTTTTACATGTTTTTTTCCGTAGTGTAAAATGTTTAGGCTTTCATGGTGTAACATGTTTAGGCGTCCATGGTGTAGCATGTTGTGGAGCCCATGGTGTAGCATGTTTTGGGCCCATGGTGTAGCATGTTTTGGGCCCCATGGGATAACATGTTTTGGTGCCCATGGTGTTACATGCTTTGGAGCCCATTGTGTACCATGTATGGAGCCCATGATGTTGCATGTTTTGGTGCCCATGGTTAAACTTGTTTTGGGGTATACCATGTCTTGGGGCCAATGGTGTAACATGTTTTGATATCATGTTAATGTACATAATCCTTTTATGGTAGTTCACTACCATGGTATTTTTGATGAATAATATACCTGATAGGATGCCAAGAAGTTGTGTTTTCATCAAATTACAAATTAATATGACAGAGTAAGAATGTAATGTTTGGCTTTCTTTCAGCTTGAGGAGGTTTATGATGATTGGGACTTAGATGAAGACTTCAACTTTGAATCGACTTTCATGAGAAAAAGAATGAGTGAGTTTTTATCATCATCATCATCATAGATCAATAGGTCAAAGGTCAAGGTCAGAGTCAATAGTTAAGAAAGACTGCTGAATTACCATTGGATGTTTTGAACTAGGTCCATAAATCTTCATCAGTAAATTACTCTTCACCAGTAGAGGACATCTATTTTGTAGTTTTAAAGGTCAAGGTCATAGTCAATTGTCTTAGGAAAACTTTGTTGGCACAATAACTAGAGAACAGTTTGACCTTGGCAAAAGAAACTTCAGTGATTGGTTGCCCTTGACTATGTGATGACCCCTATTTGTGATTGGGCATCAGTTGATCCAAGGTCATATTCACAATTAACAGTCTTATAAAGACTTCGACTGCAGTGCAAAGTTTAAAATGTTCATCTTCAAGTTCATAAAATACTTGATGCAACCGACATTAACCACTGCATTTGTCTTAAAACACCTTTATTCAATTGTCCACACCTTTTTGAAAAAGTGTCACTTTAAGGACATAATGGTTGATAAACATCTATTGTTTTTTTAAGGTCAGCCAAAGAAGCAGCCACTGATAAATGTGAATGTTAGAACTTTAACTGGGAAAACAGTGAGTGTTGATGCCTCCCCTCACTCTTCTGTGGAGGAGTTAAAGGTAAGTGTTGATGCCTTCCTCTGTCTACTGTGGAGGACCTAAGGGTGAGTGTTGATACTTCCCCACTTTCTACAGTGGAGGGCTTGAATTTGGGTTTTGATGTTTACCCTCTCACTATAGAGGGCTTGAAGGTGGGTGTGTGCACCTCCCATCTCTCTACTTTAGAGGACTTTAATGGTGGTGTTGATGCCTCCCCTCTTTTTACTGTGGAGAGATTAAATGTGGATGTAGATGACTCCCCTGTCTCTAATCCCCTTTCTACTGTGGAGAGCTTGAAGGTGGGTGTTTGCGCCTCCCATCTCCCTTATCTATTGCCTTTACTCCCCTCTCTCTACTGTGGAGGGCTTGAAAGTGGGTGTTGATGCCTCTGCTCTCTCTATTGTGGAGGGTTGAATGTGGGTGTTGATGCCTCTGCTCTCTCTATTGTGGAGGGCTTGAAAGTGGGTGTTGATGCCTCTGCTCTCCCTATTGTGGAGGGTTGAAAGTGGGTGATGATGCTTCCTCTCTCTACTGTGGAGGGCTTGAATGTGGATGATGATGCCTCCACTCTCTATTGTGGAGGGTTGAAAGTGGGTGTTGATGCCTCCCATCTCTCTATTGTTGAGGGTTGAAAGTGGTTGTTGATGCCTCCTGTCTTTCTATTGTTTTGGGTTGAAAGTGGGTGTTGATGCCTCCCATCTCTCTACTGTTGAGTGTTGAAAGTGGGTGTTAATGCCTCTCCTTTCCCTACTGTTAATGGTTGAAAGTGGGTGTTAATGCCTCCTGTCTCTCTACTGTTAAGGGTTGAAAGTGGGTGTTAATGCCTCCTCTCTCTATTGTTGTGGGTTGAAAGTGGGTGTTAATGCCTCCTCTCTCTATTGTTGTGGGTTGAAAGTGGGTGTTAATGCCTCCTCTCTCTATTGTTGTGGGTTGAAAGTGGGTGTTGATGCCTCCTGTCTCTACTGTTGAGGGTTGAAAGTGTGTGTTAATGCCTCCTGTCTCTATTGTTGTGGGTTGAAAGTGGGTGTTAATGCCTCCTGTCTCTACTGTTGAGTATTGAAAGTGTGTGTTGATGCTTCCCTCTCACTACTTTTGAGTATTGAAAGTGTGTGTTGATGCCTCCCCTCTCTCTACTGCTGAGGGCTTAAACATGGGTGTTGATGCCTCCCCTGTCTCTACGCCACTCCTCTCTTTACTTTGGAGGGCATGAGGATGGTTGTTGATGCTTTCCCTCTCTCTACTGTGGAGAGCTTGAACGTATGGGTCAATGGTTCAATATCTTCTCATGATGTTATCAAAGTTACTTTGAAATCACTGTTTGAAACAGGAAAATCATATTAAGCTGTTTTTGTTTAAAAAAAATCAAGCATTGTGTTTGAATTTCTAAGAAAAATTGTGTGTTCCAATAGGCATGTCAGCATCAATTTATTTATTGGTTTAATGCTGGCCAGGCAGAAACTTGATAATCATGATACTATTATTCTGCATAAACATGACATTTCTTTTCTTGTAAAAGATAACTCCGTAATTGAAATTTCTTTTAAAATAAATTGCAGACAAATTAAACACTATGTTTTTTTACAGGCGTTGATCCAGGATCGCGAGGGGATTCCTCCTGATCAACAGCGACTCATATACGCAGGCCGACAGCTAGAGAATGGACAGACCCTTGAGGACTTCAATATACAGAAGGAGGCAACATTTCACCTTGTACTGAGTCTACGTGGAGGACCTGATAATGCTCGAGGCACTGATTTGTGAGTATTGGCTGTAAAGTGAGATTGTGCATTTTCGTCTTTGGTTCAATATATGTTGCATCACATGATTCTTGGCCTTAAAGTTTGGTGCCTTTATATAAAAATTGAAGTAGGGGATACACTTTGAATGAGTTTAACTACAAAAATAACCTAATGATATCTAATTTTTGCCCAAATAATTGATTTTGAGCCAAAAATCATGTGTTGCAACAGACTCTGGTTGTGTGACTAGAGCTGAAAAAAACACTTGTTTAGCTCCGTCCTCATGGAAGATGAGCAGAACAGCGTGCAAATATAAGCTGTTCCAAAAATAATTATAATTATGCAATTAATATTATGATATTTTAAAAAAGCAAAATCACATAAAATAATTGTTTGATTTAAATAAAATTTCATTTTTTTTTCAAACTCTGTTTAAAAGGAGATATTTGTACCGGTAAGATCTTTTTGAAACCAACTGTGACTTTAAATAATTGTACGGCATCGCAACATTAAACAATGATACTGTGAGCTGTTTTGTTAAATCGACTAAAACATGATTTTAATTTCAACTTTTATACAATTTAGAAAAGGTTTGCCAGAAAAATGATCAATTATGTTTTTCTGCTATGGAAACAATCTGCCCCTCAGGCATGGTGTATAGCTGGTAACTTGGTAAGCGGCATATTCTGCTTTTGCTAGTGCTCTTAGGTCGGATTTGCGATCTGAAATGTTAACAAAAGTATGTTAAAGATAGGACACATGTGTAGACCCGGTAAATGATTTTATTTCATCTGTGAAAGGTTGAAAACCTGCCAGTCCAGTTTGCATTATGTTTGAGTAATTAAAATGATATTTTAGTTTAAACCTTTAATCCAACAACCATTCTAAAATAGATGGTAACATTTTAGTTTTACTACATGACAACTGAGAAAAAATATATGAACTTATGTGCTTGCTTGGATAGACATTGCTTGCTACAGGCTGTGTTGGCAAAAATAAAAATGCCAAAATAAATAATAAGTAATTATTATTTAATGTGTGTGAGATGTCCTCTTTAGTTATAAAATATATACATTATAGATGCAGCATATCTGACAACACTTTTCGTAAGCAGAGAAGGTAAGCATGTCCTGAAATCTTTTTCACCAGAAACGCTCGAGAAAACTACCCTCACACTATTTTCACCAGAAACCCTCTAGGACACTGCCTTCATCCTTTATTTACCAAAACCCCTCTAGGACACCATCACCCAATTTTCACTAGTAACCCACTAGAACACTGCCTTCACCCTAATTCCATCAAGGACACCACCTTCATCTTTTTTTCGCCAGAAACCCTCCAGGACACCTCCTATTCACTATTTTCACCTGGAACGCTCTAGATCACTGCCTTCAACCTATTTTCACCAGAATCCCTCTAGAACACTCATCCTTATATCACCAGAAACCCCCAAGGACACTGCCTTCACCCTAATTTCACCAGAAACCCATCTAAGATACCACCTTCACCCTATTTTCACCAGAAACCCTCTAGAACACTGCCTTCGCCCTATTTTCACAAGAATCCCTCAAGGACACCTCCTTCACCCTGTTTTCACCAAAACCCCTTTAGAACAATGCCTTCACCCTGTTTTCACGAGAAACCCTCTAGAACACCGCCTTCACATTGTTTTAACCAGAACCTCTCTGGAATACAACCTTCACCCTATTTTCACAAGAAACCTACTAGAACACAATCTTCACTCTATTTTCACCAGAAACCCTAGAGAACACTGCCTTCACCCTATTTTCACAAGAAACCTACTAGAACACAACCTTAACCCTATTTTCACAAGAAACCTCTTAGAACACAACCTTCACTCTATTTTCACCAGAAACTCTCTAGAACACTGCCTTCACCCTATTTTCACCAGAATCCCTCTAGAACACTGCCTTCACCCTATTTTCATCAGAAACTTTCTAGAACACCGCCTTCACCATAATTTAATAGTGAAAGAATTTTTGCGCCCAGGAACTACTTGGTTTGCCAATTGGTCATGACTTGTAGTTGACCCCTATTGATTCTTGGTTCAGTTGGTCAAAGGTCAAGGTAACAGTGACCTTCAGGGGAAAAACAGTTTCCAGTTATGACAAAAAAACACTTGTACTCAGGAATGTTATACTTGGTATGCCAGTCAGTCATGATTAGTTGATTGCCCCTACAGATTTTCAGGCCAATTGGTCAAAGGTCAAGGTGACCTTGAGGTAAATTAACAGTTTCCGCTGAATAATTAAAGAATGATTGGGCCCAGGAACTTCATACTTCCTGTTCTAGTTGGTCTTGAGAAGTAGATGACCCCTATTGATTTTGAGGTCAGTAGGTGAAGGTAACAGTAACCTTCAGGTGAAAAAACAACAACAATTTGTTGGTCACCAGTCCATACCTTACACTTCTTTCTGCTCAATAACTAAAGAGCGTTTGGACCCAGGAACTTCATACTTGGATCATGAACATTCGTACTTGTTATGCAGGTTGGTCATGACCAGTAAATGACCCCTATGTTTGTGTGTCTCCAGTCCAAAAGTACAAATTTAATGTACGACCACACAAAGGGGGAGACAAATGCTTTTTCAAAAAAGCAATCTGTAGTTAACGCAAGTGTGTTATCTACAGTAAATTTTTGTATATCAGTGTTATGAGTGCATATTTTTTTTATACATGTCAAATTCAATCTTTCTCTCTTAATTGTAGGGTTTTGGTGATACAAAATATTACTGACAAGTTCTGTTTGAACAGAACATGGCCTTGGACTTTCATATTAGTAAGGTTTGAATGAGAAAATTTATATTGTTGATTTCTGATTATATTTATTTAACTGTATATCAAAAGTTTTATATGGGTTACAGTGAAGTGAACCAAGAGAGGGGTCTTTTTTCATCGCGGAAAAAGGCAAAGAGGAAGAAGAAAAGGTTTGAACATTTGTAAATGTACTTTCTTTAAAATTAAAATTAGTTTAAAGAGATAAGTAATAAGCTTGCAGAACATAAGCCATATTTCGAGAAAAAAATGGGAAATTGACATTTTAGAAACTAGAAATATAATGGCTATGTCTTGTAGGCAAACTGTGTAAACATAACGTGTGTAGGATAGAAACTGATGTCACAGCCGATGTGTTTTAAAAACACCTTCATTTTAAACATTTATCTATTATGTGTTTTAATGGAAAGTAGACATTTTATAGACAAGTGAAAGTAGTCCCATCAAATTCTGACTTACCTGGTATCATTAGTTTACACATCCAGCATCATTAATTCACACGGCAGATATAATTAGTTCACACAGAAGCTATCAGTAGTTGACAAATCAGATATCAGTAGTTAACAGACCCAGTATCAGAATTTCACACACCTGATATAAAAAGTTCACATGGCAGATATCATAAGTTCATGCACCTGATATCTTTAGTTCACACAGCAGATATCAGTAGTCCACACAGTGGATATCAGTAGTCCATACATCAGGTATCAGAAGTTTACACAGCAGATATCAGTATTCCACACTACAGATATCAGTAGTTCACACAATGGATATAAGTAGTTAACACAGCAGATAACAGTAGTTCACACAACAGATATCAGTAGTTCCCACAATGGATATAAGTAGTTCACACAGCAGATATCAGTAGTTCACACAACAGATATCAGTAGTTCACACAATGGATATAAGTAGTTAACACAGCAGATATCAGTAGTTCACACAACAGATATCAGTAGTTCACACAGCAGATATCAGTAGTTCACACATCAGAATGATTTAAAATGATTTTTGATGCCTGTGAATAATAGTAAAATTGAAGGGAATAAGTTTTGTGTATGTAATGTCTCCAAATGAAGTAACTGTCAGTTTAAATGGTCATTCCTATTTCTTCATGCCAGTGTTGGAACAGCGCTGTCCATGGAAGAACATTATTCAACATTGGATTATTCAAGATGTGGTTATGCATCCTTGGCTGAGCTAAGAAATGGTATTGTACCTTAAGACCAATTTATAGTGATTGTTTGTTTTGCTGTCCCGGATTGTTTTAAGTAGGGGGACTTCTTTATTTTAGCATTAAACAAGACAACAACATGCTCGCTATATAGGTCTTGTTTACTCAAGTGTGAAAGCTGTTTTGATGGGTTGGAAAAGACACTGCAAACAACTGATTTTTGGAAATTCATTTTAAGTTAAGGTTTGCAAAATATCACCTTTGTCTTAATATCTTCTTCTTTTATCAAGCTAGAGTTTTAAGCTGTTTAATAGGTTGATACAATGATTTGCATATGCCTATATACTAACCAGTATTTGCAATGAATATCCGTTAATTTCTACATTTTTCAGATTCAATGGAACAAAAGATGGATCCAGATGAACAAGAAACCTGGTCAGCGGTGAGTTTTGTTTCAGTCTGTATTGAGGCTCTGACAGTAGTGTTTTAACTAAGGAACTTTGGTCAGAAAAAATCATCTCAAAATAAGAGCTATATAACAAGTGGCCAGGGATTGAACCTCTCCCCATCTAATATCAAAGTAGATCTTTTAATCGCTGGGCTCTCATTATGCAAGTAAACTGTGTATCACTACCTTCATACATAGGTCTTTTTATTCATCTATCTATATTGTCAAAGAAACAAGCTTTTTACACCAAAGTTATATAATGACTGCATTGCAGCTCTGATATGGTCTCTTCTCTATGAAAGAAAGTAGATAGCTGATATCTTGAAATGTCTGCATGAATGCAGGGATGTCTTGAATTTGACTTTGTGGCTGAATTTTAGTCCTTTTCCACACATTTTTTTTTTATATATTTCACCATTTTGAGATTTAAAAAATCTCCAAACTGCCCTTTCAGGGAGAGAAAGATTTGACAATGTTATACTGCATTTCTTCCCTTTTCTGACAAATTACCGCTGTGGAATGGCCTTCACCTCATTCCCTTTCAACTGAAAAACCTAGACTGCATATATCCATTATGTAGTGCCTTTAGTTGAGGGAGGTTCAAAGGTGCTTATTGCTGTCACATATTGCTTTTCAGTGCGAGAAACTACAGGAGGAAGTCTATGAAGAACTGTCTCCTGAAAGGTGTTTTGCTGAGCCGATTCGATATGATGAACAAGAAAGGATGGTAAGGATTGGATGCAAATGGTCGAGTTAGAAGGCATATAGACTAAAGAGCTAAGATGTTTGTTAATCCAACTCCATAAGCTTGTTCTCTGATAGCTCCATTTATGTTAAATAAATGCCTTGTGACCCCATATAATTTTGATATCATTTAAAAGGCATTCAAAAAATACTGACTTGTTTATTCATTTGTGATGGAAACATCGTTATCGGTTGCATTAGATAGGTCAAGGCCTGGGTTTGGTTTCTAGGTGAATGATTCTAGGGCTCGGTGGACCTTCTTGTGATGAAAAAATAATTCAACAGCAAAATTCTTCATGCATTAGTTTAAACTTGTATATTTTACAACATTATATTAATCACTCTCATTTGCATGATATTACGTGAGAGTATGGTCTTGTGTTTTGGGGGAAACGGGAGTATCTGGAGGAAACCCACTTATCTGGCTTGGTGACCACAAACCAAAAGCTTCATGCATTGAGCTGCCATAGGACCTGTTATGATTCAATGATGATGAAACAGGTACTGTAAGGAGGTACATTGAGTTAAACACTTAAAATGCCCCTCTTTCATAGTTAGTGGCTTCAGATGAAGATTTGGATGAAGATTTGGATGAATGTATGTATGAGGAGGTCTATGATGATGTCAGATACATGGCAGCAAGCCCCAACTACTCGCCCACAAATCCTGCCTACTCACTGACAAGTCCTGCCTACTCACTGACAAGTCCTGCCTACTCACTGACAAGTCCTGCCTACTCACCAGCAACTCCTGCCTACCAACAAAAGCCAAAGGTAATGACCCTGTTCTTGTCCATTTTATTGACAATATGTAAATGTATCACAATAATCACATAATATATGTTGTGCCTCCTGTTTGGGAGACAAGCTCAGTTTTCTTTGGCTGTCTGTCCCTGTTTGGTTATTTTGTTGAATATTTTCACTTAGTTGAGCCGCTATGTGAATACACGCCCTGTTACCTTTCTAATAAGCTTATTATCAGCCCTGCATCACGATAAAGGGGTGCGGGGTGATACAGGAATCCAGTGGATTTCACGTGAAATCCACTCAAAACGTGAAATCCACTCAGAACTCAGTTATTTTAATTAATAATTTAATTTTTTTATATACATATTAGAAAGTGTCTCATGAAGGGTTTATATTTCAAATTTTATTGAAATTGGTCAAAAAAATAAAGAAGTTAGAGCAATTTTTCATTTTTTTCCAAAATAGATCGGAAATCGAGGTGAAATCCAGATTCCGATAGTGAAATCCACTCATAACTCATTAATTTTAATAAATAATTTCTGTTTTTGTATATTTATTAGAAAGTGCCTCATAAAGGGTTTATATTTCAAATTTTATTGAAATTGGTCAAAAAATAAAGAAGTTAGAGCAATTTTTCATTTTTTTTTTCCAAAAATAGATCGGAAATCGAGGTGAAATCCAGTTTTTGAGAAGTGAAATCCACTCATAACTCATTAATTTTAATAAATAATTTTCTGTTTTTTGTATATTTATTAGAAAGTGCCTCATGAAGGGTTTATATTTCAAATTTTATTGAAATTGGTCAAAAAATGAAGACGTTAGAGCAGTTTTTCGAAAATAGATCGGAAATCGAGGTGAAATCCAGTTTTCGAGAGGTGAAATCCACTCTTAACTCAGTTTTATTAATTATTAATTTTTATTTTTTGTATACATTTTGGAAAATGCCTCATGAAGGGTATATTTTTCAAATTTTATTGAAATATATCAAGAAATGAAGAAGTTAGAGCAATTTTTCGGAAATCGAGGTGAAATCCATATTTTGACAAGTGAAATCCACTTTTTTCAGACGTGAAATCCACTCACAACTCATTTATTTTTATGCCAGACATTTATTTATGGTTATTTATACATGTACATTGGTTGATATACGTGATCATAAAAAAAAATAAAAAAAGAAACAAACAAATACAACAGAACAAAGTTACACCAAGTGAAATCATATGTTTAACTTGGTTTACAATAATGAGAGATAATGAAAAGGTATGTTCACAACAGTGAAGGAAAATAATTACACAAAATAAACAATAGCAAAATATGAAAAAAATATACACAGGTAAACAGAAAGGGAAAACTTCAAAGACAAATTTCTAAGCAAAAAAAGTTTCAACGCACAGAGAAAACGCATCAATAATCTTGTTCGAAAAAGTGTACAATGCATTGAAATGAAGGACATAAGATTTCATAAGGACTATCACAGTGACATGGTGCACTACAACAACAAAGGACACATTAAATACTTTCACGCCATCAGGAAACATATTACGTAATTTCACAGATTAATACGAGCTAAAAGCAATTATTGTGATGTTAGTTATAAATATGCTTATTGTTGTAGTAATAGTAGTAGTAGTTCGCAAATGTGCTTATAAAAACACGTACTTATTAATTTATTGTTGTTATATAGTTGTTATTTATGTTTTCAAATGTGCTTCATTCATTCATTCATTTAAAGATGTAGTAATATCCATTCATGATTGTTGATGTACTTTTAAACTTATTATGAAATATATTTTTGAAATGAATAAATATTGCATTAACTCATATAAAACGTCTCCGTTTTCAATAATAAGCATATTATAAAATATGCTAAGTATATATTACACTTACCGATTCAGTGCTGCTGTGTAGTTGTACTCATCCCCGACACAAGCACACTTTATACACGCAAACTTGAGATGACGTTGGTCCCAAGACTTAAGCTCAAGCTTGCCCATTTGACAACATGTACGATGGCACCACAACTTACAATTATCACAATAAATTGAGTCAAGTGCACATGCCTCAAGGCATACACTACACGGAAAAGTTCCCATTTTATGAACAAATACAGCAGAAATATACAGAAACAATTAATTATCCTTTTAAATATCCAAATATAATAAAACAAAATACACAGAAACAATTAATTATCCGTTTAAATATCAAATAATACGTATATCCAACACTACATGTTCATAGCATAAAAAATAAAACCATAGCAATGACAATTGCCTTTTCTGATACATTTTATACTTACCATCGGCTAAAACACGGTATTTGTCCACCTAAGTGTCTCACCAAGGTGGAAAAATGAACTTCCATGCAGGGCCATGAAATTTTGTCCATTTTTAGTTTAAAGTTTCAGTCATTGGAAATGATATTTGTTTTCCTACAGTCGCTTTTATAAATTTATTTTTTTGGCGACTTTTACATACAGGTCAGTGTAAGGTTACAGACACTACAACAGGTATGTAACAACAAAGATTTTAATGGAAACAAGTCTGTATTATTCAGGTTAACACAGAAAACTAACAATTAGAATGTTAACAAACAAATGCATAAAATCTCTGCTTGAGATAAGCATAAAAAAACATATTTCATCCCAGTTGCGATGAACTCTAAAAATTAACAAAAATGATCACACAACTTTAACTGTAACTTTTAAAGTTTGTAGAACCAAGTGCCCCAAGCACATTGTTTTTCTAAAATAAACACTTTTCCTATCAAGTATAGTCAGTTTCTGCTGTTTATATCAATAGAACATATTTTTTGTATGAGATAGAAATAGACTGCACTACGGTTACGGACTCTACACATTGTAAGAACCAACACATGCTCAACATTTTCTATTTGAAATACACATGTTTGTGTATTTTCAACAGATTAACTTTAACTTTGCTGAGTTCCTGTGTATTGAATTTAAAATGACCTCTTTCATTGACAAGTTCAGGAGCTTCTAGCTTTGAAATGATATGTTCTGTTGGCTCCTGAGAAACGTCTGACTTCTCAGGCCACACATATGCGTTTCCAGCTTTCTTCATATATTTAAGCCCATATTCTGTTTCAGATTTACTTGTAATTTCAGCAACGTAAACACTTATGGGTCCTTTTCTCGGTTTGAGCCCAACGGTAACAAAATCACCAGGTTGAAAGGCTGTATCTTGTTGGGATGTTGTTGCTGCTGTCTCTTCTATTTTTCTCCTCTTGGCTTTTGGTTGCTTGGTCTCCGATTTTCTTTTCAAAGTTATTTGTTTCTGTCCTTTTGTTTGTTCTTTGCAGGTTGCTTTAGGCTGCTCCTTGTTAGATGGTTGTTTCTTCTTTACATTTAGTTTTTCTTGGACTTTACTAATAACATCAAGGTTTCTTTTTCCCCACTTATTAACTATGTCTACATTCTCACATTTTGATGTTACACCATTCACACAAGCATCACAGTAACAACTAAGTTTCCTTGAGTTCAGCTCATAGTCTTTACCAACAGACTTAACAGAGTGCAGCTTCCGTGTTCCAGTTAATGTTTGTGAATTTGTTTCTGGTCGGTTTCTATTCACATTTTCAACAAATACAAATTCTCTTCTCGACAGAGTGCTTTTTACAGTGTCCACTACTTCCATATTCAGAGTTTCTTGACAAAATTGGTAAACGTCTTCAGCATTACCAAGAACTTTCCTGTTACTTATTACAGCACGATAACAAGCATTCTTTACAGTTGCACCCAACCCATCACAGACATTCTTTCCATGAGACGTTTCAAAGTAGTTTCGAGTCATTTTGGGCTGCTTTCTGAGACTGATATCAGCAAACGCCTTTTTCCCCTTGTACTGGGCTGCACACCCATCAGTCCACTCGTGGAGTTCACCAATCTTCACCCCTCTGCTTTCTAGTAATTTAATGGCTTGATTCTCGAAGACAATTGCTAAATCCGCATCATGTTTGGTTTCTTCACTTACTCCAATGATGGCATGTTTTACTGTAACATCTTTGTCATCAAGACTTTCTTTATAGTAGCACATCATTGGATGTACAGTTGCCTGGTTTCTATCAAAGAACCCTGACTGCACTTCACTTTGGAAGACACATGCATAGTTCTCACTGAAATCCATTACCATGGCTACAGATCCCTTTGTTAATTTCTCTACACATACACCCATTTGTTTCTGTTGCCAGGATGCTCTAAATGCATGCTCTGGGTACACCATCATGTCTTTCTCTAAAGCTGTCAAAAACACTTTGAAATCAGCTTCTTTGGGCACACAAGAAACGCAGCGCTTTACTTTGTCATATTTCTTTATTTCAATGCTTTCCCATTGATACCATGACACCATCCCATCTCTGTTCATTTCTTCCATAGTCGCCAAATACTTTTGAAGGCCTTGTACTCCACATTTTTCACAATTTCTTGACACACATTTTAAAGATGGCTCTTGTTCATAGCTGCAGAATGTTGCATCACTCAGACTCTTCTTATCAATCTTAATGTCTTCTGTCATGTCAGTCTCTTTTACAACTCGTTTCAATGTTGTAAGTGCTTCTACTTTCAGGGCTACATTACAACAAGTCTGGCACAGGCATGACCGTCTGCTTGTCTCGGACACTTTCTTTACATTAACTGGTTTTAGTTTGCTGAATGATGTAAGTCCTATTTTATGATTGGGGTTTCTTGTTTTGTATAACTTGTGTGTTTCTTCTAGTGTCATTGTCATCACATGTTTCTGTAGTGTTTCTTTCATACCAGTCTGAGTTTTGATTCTAACAACATCGCGTTTGGATGGCACCTCTCTACTAATTTCAGCACTCAGGTAGAACTCTTTCACTGATTGTTTCACATGATCACTTATCACATCACATCTTGTTTTTCTCTGTTTCTTTTTCCACCATTCATTTCTCATCTTCATTGTCTTGTAAGACACATTGAAATATTTACTAACTGTGATTTTTTGTATTTCCTTAGTACTGATTCACGTATTACATCATATGCATGTTTCTTTTCTCTGTCTTTTCGAACACCAATGTTTACTTCGGAAATACTTTCTTTCAAGGAATTCACTATAGCATCTGCTACTTCAAGTTTCTTCTTACAAGCTGGTGTCATTGTTACTCCTTGGTCAGAAAGTACTTTGGATGTTGAAGGTGACTCAATAAGCTTCTTTAAAATGGCGGCTTTCTTCTTTGGTGTCCTAGGCAGAATGCCTTTCACCATTTGCGCTCATCTGTATATTGTTGCACGGGATAAGTTACTTTTGTTCTGTCTGCTTTCTCCATGACTGTCATTTTCATCAACTGTGTTAACAATTGGAATTGTAGGAGACTTAAGTTTAATTCGCATTCTCCAGGCTTGTGTTCGCTTCACAGCTTTTTTCTTTTTTTTCTTCCAGAGCCGGTTTCTTACTCTTTTTAACACCAGGATCTTCAGAAGAACATGTTGTTTTCATCTTTTTTCTCTGTCTGTATCTTTTCATTTCTTCAGCTTTTTTCTTTCTTAAGGAGGGTTTTAATTCAGGATCTGAATTGGCCATGAGTTTCACTTTCATTCGAGCTTCCTTCTTTCTTTCTGTGTCTTTCTTTTTGATTTCAGAATATTTTGTGGAGTTTTCTGTTTTCTGACGCATTCTCCATGCCTTGACTTTCAGCCTGTTTTTCTCCTTTTGCTTCTTTTCTATGTCTTCATTCTTTTCAGCATTCATTTCAGCATTTTTTTCAAGTTTCCGGGATCGCAGTGATGATTTTCGGCTCTCTTCTGTAAAAAGACATTCTGAATATTAATTAACCTTAAACGGTTGGGTTCAATGTATACCTTAGAATATTAATATATATGGTATATAAATCTTCATATAAAGACAGGTTTTGTGAAAAGAAAAACCTCAAAAGGTATAAATGTCCCTATATGGTTCAATTGTATTGTTTCTGTTCATAAAAATGTTTTTGAACATACTTACAGTAGACTTAGAAACAAGTGGCCGTATTTTGTAGAGTCTGTAACCTGAGTACAAGTACAAATCAAATATTACTTAAGCTTCAATTCTGTACATTTAACAAGTATCCACTGTGTCTGTGATCTGTATATTATAACACTGATTGTATTCATTGGCATACACGCCAATCTTTATGTAAAAATATTTCATCTCGGCTCCGTAATAGGCTCCACAAAATGAAATTGTGTGTCATACTGTCATAGGATTTCCATTAAACAACCTGTTAAGACCATTTTAGTTTGTTATATGTTGGGCATGGCAATTTCAACAAATTAGCATCACAACATGTGCATTTCATGTGGACAATTGCATTAATTCAGGGCATCATGTACAGACATATGGTTTTGGTTACGGACCCTACGTAACATAGCATGGAATGTTTAGATAAGGATAATACATACCTAGAGCATCACTGGAACCAACACCTTTAGTGTTTTCCATTTGAAAGGACTTCTTGCTGGAATCTGACCGACTATTACCCAAAATAAGCCATTTTCTTAGCTGATTCCATCATTACAGCTGGACTGTTGTATTTCTTAGAAAGGCGGTTTTTTGGATGATGCAATAATTCATCACAAATATTGTTGCATCAGCCGTTTTATTGGTATTTTCCAATAGTTAAAAGATGATGCAATATTGCACAATAAAAAAATTGCTTTTACCATTAAAAAATATAAGGAAATATGCTATTGAAAACAATGGAAATTTCAAATCAAAATTTGAAGGCAGATTTTGTAGTGTCCGTAACATTAAATATGTAAAAAAATGCAACTTAAAATCAAAATATTCCAAAAATATTTCAGCCATTAAACATACTCATACAGAGGTTTTTATTTGTGGAATGCCACATTTCTGTCATTAATACATATGTAGATACAAACCCATGGTTACGGACCCTGCAGATTTTTTAACCCTGAAAATCTTACAGGTGAACCTCCTTCTTTTTAAGAATGTGAATCATGAATGCCCAAAGCAACAAAAAATTGGAAGTTTGATTAATAATCAGTCTTACAAAACAGTTATCACTTGTAAATGGGTGAATTTTCAATGTTTTTCATGCATATAACAAGGGATACTTATTGTGATTTTGAAAAATTGGCAAAAGCACCACTTTATGTTAATAAGTCATATTTCTGTAATAATTTGTCTATTTTCTTGATTTACCCACCAAAATTTAGCACTTGAAATTTTCTATAAGCTGAGGTAATGCATTTTTTCCAAATCATCATGCAAAGTAGATATATAACAGTTTGAATATATAAAAAAATCAAATGAGACAGCATAACGCTTGAAAATGGCCATTTTTGGGATATGTTTTTTGCTGTTACTCGAATACAAATTGATATTTTCACTTGAAATTTGGAGGCCAGCAGGAGTGGACTAGGTTACATGCTTTGGCTGCAAAGAATTAAGTTTGAAATTACACACTTTCCTTCAATCTATGTATAACAACCAAAAAATATAAAATGGACAAATATGTCAACTTTCTCGGATATGTGATGTATCACCTTAACCGCTAAATGCGAAAGTAACGGCACGTGAGAGTTGTGATCTTCGTCTTTGATAGATATAGATCAAAGACAAGAGTAATTATTAAACGATATTATAGAACTAATATATTGGATAGTGGTTACTTACAGTAAAAAACACACCAGTATATTGCATCTCAACTGATTCAGATATTAGATCTAATGTTATATAAGAGATCTCGACTAAAACGGATTAAATGATACTAATGCAAGTAAATAAAACATAAAAACGTTAAAATAGAATCATCGGACACAAGCAACTACTGTATTAATATTAAGATACTTGATTGAATTTATTTCTTTACACTTTTTTTCCCAAATACTGGATTTCACTTGTCAAAATGTGGATTTCACTTCGCTTTCAGATCTATTTTCAATATATTTATCTAACTTCTTCATTTTTTAACCAATTCCATTTAAATTTTTAAATATAAACCGATGATAATGCCTTTTCAATTATTTGTTCAACATTTTTTTTTTCAAAATAAATGAGTTATGAGTGGATTTCACGTCTGGAAAAGTGGATTTCACTTGTCAAAATGTGGATTTATCTACGCTTTCAGATCAATTTTAAATATATTTATCAAACTTCTTCATTTTTGGACCAATTCCATTTAAATTTTAAATATAAACCGATAATAATGCCTTTTCAATTATTTGTTCAACAAAAAAATAATTTGTTAAAAATAAATGAGTTATGAGTGGATTTCACGTCTGAAAAAGTGGATTTCACTTGTAAAAATGTGGATTTCACTTCGATTTCCGATCTTTTTTCAAAATAGGTCTACAACTTTCTTATTTTTGGATCAATTTGGATAAAATTTGAAATATAAACCCATTATGAAGCCCTTTCAATTATTTGTTCTATAGAAAAAATAATTTGTTAAAAATAAATGAGTTATGAGTGGATTTCACGTCTGAAAAAGTGGATTTCACTTGTCAAAATGTGGATTTCACCTCGATTTCCGAAAAATTGCTCTAACTTCTTCATTTCTTGATATATTTCAATAAAATTTTAAATATAAACCCTTCATTAGGCACTTCCCAAAATGTATACAAAAATAAAAATTACTAATTAATAAAACCGAGTTAAGAGTGGATTTCACTTCTCGAAAACTGGATTTCACCTCGATTTCCGATCTATTTTCGAAAAATTGCTCTTACTTCTTCATTTTTTGACCAATTTCAATAAAATATGAAATATAAACCCTTTATGAGGCACTTTCTAATAAATATACAAAAACAGAAAATTATTTATTAAAATTAATGAGTTATGAGTGGATTTCACTTATCGGAATCTGGATTTCACCTCGATTTCCGATCTATTTTGGAAAAAAATGAAAAATTGCTCTAACTTCTTTATTTTTTGACCAATTTCAATAAAATTTGAAATATAAACCCTTCATGAGACACTTTCTAATATGTATATATTTTTTTTTTTTAAAATAACTGAGTTCTGGGTGGATTTCATGTTTTGAGTGGATTTCACGTGAAATCCACTGGATTCCTGTATCACCCCGCACCGACGATAAAGTTACTTACATGTGTATGACATTTTCAGGAGTCAGTGATGGTTAATGAGTTATTAAAATCCACTTTTTTACTATTTTTTTAGCTTATAGTGTACCTCAGAAAACACTTTCGTTAGTCAAAATTTGTTATTGATGACAGCCATTTTATTTGTAATTGACACTATTTAAGAATACATGCTAGTGGGTCAAGGTCATTATAAGGTCATGTTGACACAGAAGTTTCATTGGCTTGACATAAAAGGCTTCCATTTTATGCACAAATCTGCTTTAAATTACAAATATATAGAGAATAGTTGTTTGTTTCAGTGTAAGATTGTAATATATTTCACCGTGTGTGCACCAAATGTTATATTTCACAATTGGAGTAGCCACGAGTGAAATATGCACTTTTGGAGTTAACGAGGTGAAATATGTCTATCTTACTGTACACTGAAACAAACATTTTTTGCTTTTTGTTATATGCCCAAAACTGGAATGAAGTCATTTATTTCCAATTTTTTAGTTCATTTGTTTTTGGCTTAATAATATCTGAAATACCAGTACTTTATTTTCCTCAATTTGATTCAAATATATAATTTTATTTAAAATAACTTTTCTTTTATTTTAACTACATTTTTAAATTAGTTTAAGTTAAGAAATGACTACCGTAAAAGACTTGGTATAAGACGATAGGGGGTATTAGACGCAGGGAAAAAATCTGTGAAAAGTCCGAGAAAAAACTTTTAATCTATGTTTTTGGTTAAAATATGCATAGAAAAAATGTCAAAATCGTCCGGCATTTTCAGCCACCATGTTTGTTGACAGTGACAATTTTTTTTTTTCGTGAAAATGGCGATGGTTATCTTTACAACCATACTGTCGAGTAAAGTTATGTTATGCAAAAAATATTTTGACAGTGACCAACTTTGCTTTTTTATATGTAAGTTTGATTATTGTTTAATTCAATTTATTATTCAAAATAATATTGAATACCGTAATTCACAAGAGTTCGGACACCATAAATTAATTATTTTTTCGCTCTCCGAGTACATAGGAAATAATCATTTTTACATTTTATTTACATGTTTGTTCATGGTTGCTTTTTACCACTTATTAATTTATCCGTAGTAATCAATGGTCATAAACTTATTTATTATTATAAGTGTAAATCCTTCATCAAGTTAATTAAAACACCATTTTATACATGCACTGAACTGAATAAACACATTCTATCGGCTTCAGATCAAAGAGTCACACTGTGTGACGTCACATAACTTACAGTTATACCCACGAGGATCTCGTGGAGAGCATGGACATTGCTATGCAGGATTAATGTATAACTGTACGATTATTGCTTCATATAGTCTATTAGTGTGGTACAAGTTTGAAAGTTTATTGGCAGATCGTTTTACAAACATGTCATGTCGATGTTTTCTTAATCCCTTGATTGCCCTTGTTGTTTGTTTAATCCTCAAATAAATATATCACACTTCCTTTTAAACAGGCAATAAATCGTTTAGGATGGGTAGTAACTAATTAAATTGTCACAGTGGTGGTTAGGTAATCTAGCCAGGCATTGAAAAGATAAAAATTTAATAATCTTCGTCTGTGAAACTTGGTAACTATGAAAGTTATGATTGATGTCCTTTGGGTGTCCTGGGTTTTTACAATCATCTTTTTTTCAAGTCTTGAAATAAAACAACTCGCGTAATTTAATGCTTGTTTAGTATGTTTGATAGTTTTATTAACGCACCGCTCTAATTTGATTCAATCATAGAAGTGTTTAGATAAAACAACCCTTCAAAATGATCACTAAATAACTGTTTTTAGTTCTTTATTTTCTACTACAAACAAATTAATGTTTCAGTCAATTTTCTTTTCACAAGTTCGATTATCGTTTGATTGTCGCGCGACAGTCAATCCACAGTGCACTCATCATTATCGCTTATCGAGTTAACACAATATCACAGGTGTAATATTTAACGACGCACCAGCTGTCAAAACAAAGTGACATGCGATTCGCGAATTCCTAATACACAAAATTATTTTGACATGTTTGAACAAATAAATGTTCGGTTTTGTGAGGTAAAATTACGTTGACAACTAACAAATTTTCTCGATTTTTTGTCCGGTATCTGGAATTCCAGGGTTCTGGTTTTGTAGGGATTTTTATACATTGAAAATAGAAGGGGAAAATCCGGACTCTGAAAAAAAGTCCGGTATCCCGAGGATTCCGGTTTTGTGGAAATCCGGTTTAGTGAGTTTCCACTGTGTTTATTTTATAATATATTTAAAAAAATCTAGTTAAATTGTGTATAATAATATATTTTTCAAAAGGAATCTACTAAAACGTGCGATATGGACTTTGATGCTCTTGTCATGGATATTGGATCTGGGATGTCCAAGGCCGGTTTCGCTGGGGACGCAGCTCCGACAGCCATTTTCCCTTCCGTTGTTGGTCGACCTAGGAGTCGGGTTAGTATTTGATTAAGATCCACGAAGTCTGTTGTACAGTTTGTTTCCAAAATGTTAACGGAATCCTGAATTATTTCGTGTACCATTTAGATATGCATGGTCATGTCAAAGAAACCACTTGTTTATTGTCCAATGTCCAGTTACCTTAAATGACTGATTATAAGACTCAATTTTCCCCCCCAGAGTTCGATCTAAAAGATGCCTGCGTCATTACAACCAGTAATAGGCTTTTGATATTTTTTTCTGAAGTTGATTTTGAGGCTGAATTTGGCTCTTCAGAGAAATAAATGACTTAAATTTTAATTTTCTTTACCAACTGACTACAAAAACTGTAGGGTTGGAGCCCATTTATTAGGTATGGTTTGGTAACCCGAACCATATGTATTTTTTTAAGCCTTAATGTTGTTGTATATGTAATAAGGACCATAACTCTGGCCTTTGTGATTCTCATATAGTAAGGCCCATTAATCTTGTTTAAACCATTGTTGTATAGTAAGGCCTAAAACAGTGTCTATATGGATTGTTGTATAGTAAGGCCTATAACAGTGTCTATATGGATTGTTGTATAGTAAGGCCTAAAACAGTGTCTATATGGATTGTTGTATAGTAAGGCCTATAACAGTGTCTATATGGATTGTTGTATAGTAAGGCCTAAAACAGTGTCTATATGGATTGTTGTATAGTAAGGCCTATAACAGTGTCTATATGGATTGTTGTATAGTAAGGCCTAAAACAGTGTCTATATGGATTGTTGTATAGTAAGGCCTAAAACAGTGTCTATATGGATTGTTGTATAGTAAGGCCTAAAACAGTGTCTATATATAAAAGGCTTCCATTTTATGCACAAATCTGCTTTAAATTACAAATATATAGAGAATAGTTGTTTGTTTCAGTGTAAGATTGTAATATATTTCACCGTGTGTGCACCAAATGTTATATTTTACAATTGGAGTAGCCACGAGTGAAATATGCACTTTTGGAGTTAACGAGGTGAAATATATGTCTATCTTACTGTACACTGAAACAAACATTTTTTGCTTTTTGTTATATGCCCAAAACTGGAATGAAGTCATTTATTTCCAATTTTTTAGAAAAAGCACATTTTTGCAAACATTCATTTCTAAAATTTTGGCAATGACATCCTTAAAATTGTGTCCCAGCCCTGTGCGTGCAGATGTTTTATTAGGAACCAAAAATGGAAATAAATTTCAAAACACTGAAAAAATACTTTAGCCTTCAACAAACCCTTATGGCCCCTGCATTTATATGAAGGAAGAATCTGAATGACCTAGAAGATCAACAATCGAGGAAAAAAGCTGGGGCAACATTCATAAAACTCTTAAACTTAAGTCATTTTCTTAAGTAAAGTATCTCACTTATCATATCATATAATATAGTGGCTTAATAATATCTGAAATACCAGTACTTTATTTTCCTCAATTTGATTCAAATATATAATTTTATTTAAAATAACTTTTCTTTTATTTTAACTACATTTTTAAATTAGTTTAAGTTAAGAAATGACTACCGTAAAAGACTTGGTATAAGACGATAGGGGGTATTAGACGCAGGGAAAAAAATCTGTGAAAAGTCCGAGAAAAAACTTTTAATCTATGTTTTTGGTTAAAATATGCATAGAAAAAATGTCAAAATCGTCCGGCATTTTCAGCCACCATGTTTGTTGACAGTGACAATTTTTTTTTTTCGTGAAAATGGCGATGGTTATCTTTACAACCATACTGTCGAGTAAAGTTATGTTATGCAAAAAATATTTTGACAGTGACCAACTTTGCTTTTTTATATGTAAGTTTGATTATTGTTTAATTCAATTTATTATTCAAAATAATATTGAATACCGTAATTCACAAGAGTTCGGACACCATAAATTAATTATTTTTTCGCTCTCCGAGTACATAGGAAATAATCATTTTTACATTTTATTTACATGTTTGTTCATGGTTGCTTTTTACCACTTATTAATTTATCCGTAGTAATCAATGGTCATAAACTTATTTATTACGCCTATAAGTGTAAATCCTTCATCAAGTTAATTAAAACACCATTTTATACATGCACTGAACTGAATAAACACATTCTATCGGCTTCAGATCAAAGAGTCACACTGTGTGACGTCACATAACTTACAGTTATACCCACGAGGATCTCGTGGAGAGCATGGACATTGCTATGCAGGATTAATGTATAACTGTACGATTATTGCTTCATATAGTCTATTAGTGTGGTACAAGTTTGAAAGTTTATTGGCAGATCGTTTTACAAACATGTCATGTCGATGTTTTCTTAATCCCTTGATTGCCCTTGTTGTTTGTTTAATCCTCAAATAAATATATCACACTTCCTTTTAAACAGGCAATAAATCGTTTAGGATGGGTAGTAACTAATTAAATTGTCACAGTGGTGGTTAGGTAATCTAGCCAGGCATTGAAAAGATAAAAATTTAATAATCTTCGTCTGTGAAACTTGGTAACTATGAAAGTTATGATTGATGTCCTTTGGGTGTCCTGGGTTTTTACAATCATCTTTTTTTCAAGTCTTGAAATAAAACAACTCGCGTAATTTAATGCTTGTTTAGTATGTTTGATAGTTTTATTAACGCACCGCTCTAATTTGATTCAATCATAGAAGTGTTTAGATAAAACAACCCTTCAAAATGATCACTAAATAACTGTTTTTAGTTCTTTATTTTCTACTACAAACAAATTAATGTTTCAGTCAATTTTCTTTTCACAAGTTCGATTATCGTTTGATTGTCGCGCGACAGTCAATCCACAGTGCAATCATCATTATCGATTATCGAGTTAACACAATATCACAGGTGTAATATTTAACGACGCACCAGCTGTCAAAACAAAGTGACATGCGATTCGCGAATTCCTAATACACAAAATTATTTTGACATGTTTGAACAAATAAATGTTCGGTTTTGTGAGGTAAAATTACGTTGACAACTAACAAATTTTCTCGATTTTTTGTCCGGTATCTGGAATTCCAGGGTTCTGGTTTTGTAGGGATTTTTATACATTGAAAATAGAAGGGGAAAATCCGGACTCTGAAAAAAAGTCCGGTATCCCGAGGATTCCGGTTTTGTGGAAATCCGGTTTAGTGAGTTTCCACTGTGTTTATTTTATAATATATTTAAAAAAAATCTAGTTAAATTGTGTATAATAATATATTTTTCAAAAGGAATCTACTATAACGTGCGATATGGACTTTGATGCTCTTGTCATGGATATTGGATCTGGGATGTCCAAGGCCGGTTTCGCTGGGGACGCAGCTCCGACAGCCATTTTCCCTTCCGTTGTTGGTCGACCTAGGAGTCGGGTTAGTATTTGATTAAGATCCACGAAGTCTGTTGTACAGTTTGTTTCCAAAATGTTAACGGAATCCTGAATTATTTCGTGTACCATTTAGATATGCATGGTCATGTCAAAGAAACCACTTGTTTATTGTCCAATGTCCAGTTACCTTAAATGACTGATTATAAGACTCAATTTTTCCCCCCAGAGTTCGATCTAAAAGATGCCTGCGTCATTTCAACCAGTAATAGGCTTTTGATATTTTTTTCTGAAGTTGATTTTGAGGCTGAATTTGGCTCTTCAGAGAAATAAATGACTTAAATTTTAATTTTCTTTACCAACTGACTACAAAAACTGTAGGGTTGGAGCCCATTTATTAGGTATGGTTTGGTAACCCGAACCATATGTATTTTTTTAAGCCTTAATGTTGTTGTATATGTAATAAGGACCATAACTCTGGCCTTTGTGATTCTCATATAGTAAGGCCCATTAATCTTGTTTTAACTATTGTTGTATAGTAAGGCCTAAAACAGTGTCTATATGGATTGTTGTATAGTAAGGCCTATAACAGTGTCTATATGGATTGTTGTATAGTAAGGCCTAAAACAGTGTCTATATGGATTGTTGTATAGTAAGGCCTATAACAGTGTCTATATGGATTGTTGTATAGTAAGACCTAAAACAGTGTCTATATGGATTGTTGTATAGTAAGGCCTAAAACAGTGTCTATATGGATTGTTGTATAGTAAGGCCTATAACAGTGTCTATATGGATTGTTGTATAGTAAGGCCTAAAACAGTGTCTATATGGATTGTTGTATAGTAAGGCCTATAACAGTGTCTATATGGATTGTTGTATAGTAAGGCCTATAACAGTGTCTATATGGATTGTTGTATAGTAAGGCCTAAAACAGTGTCTATATGGATTGTTGTATAGTAAGGCCTATAACAGTGTCTATATGGATTGTTGTATAGTAAGGCCTAAAACAGTGTCTATATGGATTGTTGTATAGTAAGGCCTAAAACAGTGTCTATATGGATTGTTGTATAGTAAGGCCTAAAACAGTGTCTATATGGATTGTTGTATAGTAAGGCCTATAACAGTGTCTATATGGATTGTTGTATAGTAATCCCTATAACAGTGTCTATATGGATTGTTGTATAGTAAGGCCTAAAACAGTGTCTATATGGATTGTTGTATAGTAAGGCCTAAAACAGTGTCTATATGGATTGTTGTATAGTAGGGCCTAAAACAGTGTCTATATGGATTGTTGTATAGTAAGGCCTATAACAGTGTCTATATGGATTGTTGTATAGTAAGGCCTAAAACAGTGTCTATATGGATTGTTGTATAGTAATCCCTATAACAGTGTCTATATGGATTGTTGTATAGTAAGGCCTAAAACAGTGTCTATATGGATTCTTGTATAGTAAGGCCTAAAACAGTGTCTATATGGATTGTTGTATAGTAAGGCCTAAAACAGTGTCTATATGGATTGTTGTATAGTAAGGCCTAAAACAGTGTCTATATGGATTGTTGTATAGTAAGGCCTAAAACAGTGTCGATATGGATTGTTGTATAGTAAGGCCTAAAACAGTGTCTATATGGATTGTTGTATAGTAAGGCCTAAAACAGTGTCTATATGGATTGTTGTATAGTAAGGCCTATAACAGTGTCTATATGGATTGTTGTATAGTAAGGCCTATAACAGTGTCTATATGGATTGTTGTATAGAAAGGCCTATAACAGTGTCTGTATGGATTGTTGTATAGTAAGGCCTAAAACAGTGTCTGTATGGATTGTTGTATAGTAAGGCCTAAAACAGTGTCTATATGGATTGTTGTATAGTAAGGCCTAAAACAGTGTCCATATGGATTGTTGTATAGTAAGGCCTAAAACAGTGTCTATATGGATTGTTGTATAGTAAGGCCTATAACAGTGTCTATATGGATTGTTGTATAGTAAGGCCTATAACAGTGTCTATATGGATTGTTGTATAGTATGGCCTATAACAGTGTCTATATGGATTGTTGTATAGTAATCCCTATAACAGTGTCTATATGGATTGTTGTATAGTAAGGCCTAAAACAGTGTCTATATGGATTGTTGTATAGTAAGGCCTAAAACAGTGTCTATATGGATTCTTGTATAGTAAGGCCTAAAACAGTGTCTATATGGATTCTTGTATAGTAAGGCCTAAAACAGTGTCTATATGGATTGTTGTATAGTAAGGCCTAAAACAGTGTCTATATGGATTGTTGTATAGTAAGGCCTAAAACAGTGTCTATATGGATTCTTGTATAGTAAGGCCTAAAACAGTGTCTATATGGATTGTTGTATAGTAAGGCCTAAAACAGTGTCTATATGGATTGTTGTATAGTAAGGCCTAAAACAGTGTCTGTATGGATTGTTGTATAGTAAGGCCTAAAACAGTGTCGATATGGATTGTTGTATAGTAAGGCCTAAAACAGTGTCTATATGGATTGTTGTATAGTAAGGCCTAAAACAGTGTCTATATGGATTGTTGTATAGTAAGGCCTATAACAGTGTCTATATGGATTGTTGTATAGTAAGGCCTATAACAGTGTCTATATGGATTGTTGTATAGTAAGGCCTATATCAGTGTCTATATGGATTGTTGTATAGTAAGGCCTAAAACAGTGTAGTAAGGCCTAAAACAGTGTCTATATGGATTGTTGTATAGTAAGGCCTATAACAGTGTCTATATGGATTGTCGTATAGTAAGGCCTATAACAGTGTCTATATGAATTGTTGTATAGTAAGGCCTATAACAGTGTCTATATGGATTGTCGTATAGTAAGGCCTATAACAGTGTCTATATGGATTGTTGTATAGTAAGGCCTATAACAGTGTCTATATGGATTGTTGTATAGTAAGGCCTAAAACAGTGTCTATATGGATTGTTGTATAGTAAGGCCTAAAACAGTGTCTATATGGATTGTTGTATAGTAAGGCCTAAAACAGTGTCTATATGGATTGTTGTATAGTAGGGCCTAAAACAGTGTCTATATGGATTGTTGTATAGTAAGGCCTAAAACAGTGTCTATATGGATTGTTGTATAGTAAGGCCTAAAACAGTGTCTATATGGATTGTTGTATAGTAAGGCCTAAAACAGTGTCTATATGGATTGTTGTATAGTAAGGCCTAAAACAGTGTCTATATGGATTGTTGTATAGTAAGGCCTAAAACAGTGTCGATATGGATTGTTGTATAGTAAGGCCTAAAACAGTGTCTATATGGATTGTTGTATAGTAAGGCCTAAAACAGTGTCTATATGGATTGTTGTATAGTAAGGCCTATAACAGTGTCTATATGGATTGTTGTATAGTAAGGCCTATAACAGTGTCTATATGGATTGTTGTATAGTAAGGCCTATAACAGTGTCTGTATGGATTGTTGTATAGTAAGGCCTAAAACAGTGTCTGTATGGATTGTTGTATAGTAAGGCCTAAAACAGTGTCTATATGGATTGTTGTATAGTAAGGCCTAAAACAGTGTAGTAAGGCCTAAAACAGTGTCTATATGGATTGTTGTATAGTAAGGCCTAAAACAGTGTCTATATGGATTGTTGTATAGTAAGGCCTATAACAGTGTCTATATGGATTGTTGTATAGTAAGGCCTATAACAGTGTCTATATGGATTGTTGTATAGTAAGGCCTATAACAGTGTCTATATGGATTGTTGTATAGTAAGGCCTATAACAGTGTCTATATGGATTGTTGTATAGTAAGGCCTATAACAGTGTCTATATGGATTGTTGTATAGTAAGGCCTAAAACAGTGTCTATATGGATTGTTGTATAGTAAGGCCTAAAACAGTGTCTATATGGATTGTTGTATAGTAAGGCCTAAAACAGTGTCTATATGGATTGTTGTATAGTAAGGCCTAAAACAGTGTCTATATGGATTGTTGTATAGTAAGGCCTATAACAGTGTCTATATGGATTGTTGTATAGTAAGGCCTAAAACAGTGTCTATATGGATTGTTGTATAGTAAGGCCTATAACAGTGTCTATATGGATTGTTGTATAGTAAGGCCTAAAACAGTGTCTATATGGATTGTTGTATAGTAAGATCAATAACACTGTCTATATGGATTGCTGTATAGTAAGGACTATAACACTGTCTATATGGATTGTTGTATAGTAAGGACTATAACACTGTCTATATGGATTGCTGTATAGTAAGGCCCATTGCACTGGCTTTAATAGCTGTTGTAAAGTAAGGGCCATAACTCTGGATTTTATGATTATTGTTTTATAAAGTCAAACTCTGACTTTACTGGTGGTTGTATAGTAAAGCCTTTAATGCTTAATATACTGGTTGTTGTATAGTAAGGCCTTTAATGCTTGATATACTGGTTGTTGTATAGTAAGGCCTATAATGCTTGATATACTGGTGGTTGTATAGTAAGGCCTATAATGCTTGATATACTGGTTGTTGTATAGTAAGGCCTTTAATATTTGATATACTGGTTGTTGTATCGTAAGGCCTTAAATGTTTGATATACTGGTTGTTGTATAGTAAGGCCTATAATGCTTGATATACTGGTTGTTGTATAGTAAGGCCTATAATGCTTGATATACTGGTTGTTGTATAGTAAGGCCTATAATGTTTGATATACTGGTTGTTGTATAGTAAGGCCTTTAATGCTTGATATACTGGTTGTTGTATAGTAAGGCCTATAATGTTTGATATACTGGTTGTTGTATAGTAAGGCCTATAATGTTTGATATACTGGTTGTTGTATAGTAAGGCCTTTAATGTTTGATATACTGGTTGTTGTATAGTAAGGCCTTTAATGCTTGATATACTGGTTGTTGTATAGTAAGGCCTATAATGTTTGATATACTGATTGTTGTATAGTAAAGCCTATAATGTTTGATATACTGGTTGTTGTATAGTAAGGCCTATAATGTTTGATATACTGGTTGTTGTATAGTAAGGCCTATAATGTTTGATATACTGGTTGTTGTATAGTAAGGCCTATAATGTTTGATATACTGGTTGTTGTATAGTAAGGCCTATAATGTTTGATATACTGGTGGTTGTATAGTAAGGCCTATAATGTTTGATATACTGGTGGTTGTATAGTAAGGCCTTTAATGCTTGATATACTGGTGGTTGTATAGTAAGGCCTATAATGTTTGATATACTGGTGGTTGTATAGTAAGGCCTATAATGTTTGATATACTGGTGGTTGTATAGTAAGGCCTATAATGTTTGATATACTGGTTGTTGTATAGTAAGGCCTATAATGCTTGATATACTGGTTGTTGTATAGTAAGGCCTATAATGCTTGATATACTGGTTGTTGTATAGTAAGGCCTATAATGCTTGATATACTGGTTGTTGTATAGTAAGGCCTTTAATGCTTGATATACTGGTTGTTGTATAGTAAGGCCTATAATGCTTGATATACTGGTAGTTGTATAGTAAGGCCTTTAATGCTTGATATACTGGTAGTTGTATAGTAAAGCCTTTAATGCTTGAGAATTTTTACTGGTTGTTGTATAGTAAAGCCTATAATGCTTGATATACTGGTTGTTGTATAATAAGGCCTATAATGCTTGATATACTGGTTGTTGTAATTTGCAGTGCTTTTGTTGTGAATATATTAGTTTATCTATGTGATTGTGATTTTTAATTCTAATGAGAAATATACATGCTTCAGGGATTTCAGGTTGCCAATTTAGCACCCGAACATACACAGCAGAACCTTGATGTAGCCAATAATTTAATGGTATGCATTGTTTCTGGCTTATAAAGTTTTACAATTTAAACTGCTTTAATAAAAGTGTATAGTAATATTAGTATAAGGTGCTTTGTTGTTAATCTTTTCTTATAAATTTTAGTTTGCAAAAAAGAGTGTCATCAAAATGTTCTTTAAAACAGCACCAATTACTTTCACAATCTGTTTATAACATACAATAAAACAAACATTTTAGCTTTAGAAATGTTGTTATTCATTTTTTTGTTTAGTTTTAATCGCATTAACATATGGAATTAAAGAATATAATAATGAATATTTATTTATTTATTTATAATAAGCTAATTCATTTTGATACTTACCCAGGACATTGCTAATGTTTGTTATGTCCTGTAAGGTGCCATTTGTTAGTATCTCTAGCAATATGTCTATCTATATATCTTTATTCCCTCACTAAATATGTCTGTCTGTCTGTATCTAAGTCAATACATATCTCTGTATCTCAGTCAATGTATCTGTCAATCTCTCGGTCAATATGTCTGTCTGTATCTCAGTCAATGTATCTGTCAATCTCTCAGTCAAAATGCCTGTCTGTATCTTAGTCAGTCAATGTATCTGTCAATCTCTCAGTCAGTATGCCTGTCTGTATCTTAGTCAGTCAATGTATCTGTCAATCACTCAGTTAATATGTTTGTCTGTATCTTAGTCAGTCAAGGTATCTGTCAATCTCTCAGTCAATATGCCTGTCTGTATCTTAGTCAATGTATCTTTTAATCTCATAGTCAATATGCCTGTCTGTATCTTAGTCAATGTATCTTTTAATCTCATAGTCAATATGCCTGTCTGTATCTTAGTCAATGTATCTTTTAATCTCATAGTCAATATGTCTGTCTGTATCTTAGTCAAGGTATCCGTCAATCTCTCAGTCAATATGCCTGTCTGTATCTTAGTCAATGTATCTTTTAATCTCATAGTCAATATGTCTGTCTGTATCTTAGTCAATGTATCTTTTAATCTCATAGTCAATATGCCTGTCTGTATCTTAGTCAGTCAATGTATCTGTCAATCTCTCAGTCAGTATGCCTGTCTGTATCTTAGTCAGTCAATGTATCTGTCAATCACTCAGTTAATATGTTTGTCTGTATCTTAGTCAGTCAAGGTATCTGTCAATCTCTCAGTCAATATGCCTGTCTGTATCTTAGTCAATGTATCTTTTAATCTCATAGTCAATATGCCTGTCTGTATCTTAGTCAATGTATCTTTTAATCTCATAGTCAATATGCCTGTCTGTATCTTAGTCAATGTATCTTTTAATCTCATAGTCAATATGCCTGTCTGTATCTTAGTCAATGTATCTTTTAATCTCATAGTCAATATGTCTGTCTGTATCTTAGTCAATGTATCTTTTAATCTCATAGTCAATATGTCTATCTTAGAGTCTGTCTTTAACTTTATCAATGTATTTTTATTAAAATCCAGTTTTTATTAAAGTCAGCGGTCCATATCATGTTTTTGGCCGGTCCAGACCTCGCCAAAAATATAGAATGGACCGCTGACGTCATCAAACCGGTGAGTGCTGCTTGCAGTTTGCACTAGGACATTTTTTCTCAAGTAAACATTATAAGATTTGTTCAATAAAACACATCAAAGGCACTTTAAAATTATTAAATGGTTAAAAGTGTTCGGTAAAATATAAGAAATATAACACACCACTTCGGGCCATATGAAATTACAAGGACTGGCCAGTCAGCCCCCGAAGGTGAATGGACCTTCATTGGCTAACTGGCCGGTCCTTATATTGTCATATGGCCCTCAGTGATGTGTTATATTTCTTAACTGTATCTAAGTCAATGTATCTGTCAATCTCTGAGTCAATATGTCTGTCTGTATCTCAGTCAATGTATCTGTCAATCTCTCAGTCAATATGCCTGTCTGTATCTTAGTCAGTCAATGTATCTGTCAATCTCTGAGTCAATATGTCTGTCTGTATCTCAGTCAATGTATCTGTCAATTTCTCAGTCAATATGTCTGTCTGTATCTCAGTCAATGTATCTGTCAATCTATTGGGCAGCATGTCTGTTTGTATTTCAGTCAATATGTCTGTCTGTATCTAAGTCAATGTATCTGTCAATATCTCAGTCAATATGTCTGTCTGTATTTCAGTCAATATGTCTGTCTGTATCTTAGTCAGTCAATGTATCTGTCAATCTTTCAGTCAATATGCCTGTCTGTATCTCATTCAATATGTCTGTCAATCTTTGAGTCAATATGTTATCTCAGTAAATATGTCCCTCTGTATCTCAGTTAATATGTCTGTCTGTATCTTAGTCAATGTATCTGTCAATCTCTGAGTCAATATGTCTGTCTGTATCTCAGTCAATGTATCTGTCAATCTCTCAGTCAATAAGTCTGTCTGTATTTCAGTCAATGTATCTGTCAATCTCTGAGTCAATATGCCTGTCTGTATTTTAGTCAATGTATCTGTCAATCTCTGAGTCAATATGTCTATCTTTATCTCAGTCAATATGTCTGTCTGTATCTCAGTCAATGTATCTGTCAATCTCTCAGTCAATAAGTCTGTCTGTATTTCAGTCAATGTATCTGTCAATCTCTGAGTCAATATGCCTGTCTGTATCTTAGTCAATGTATCTGTCAATCTCTGAGTCAATATGTCTATCTTTATCTCAGTCAATATGTCTGTCTGTATCTCAGTCAATGTATCTGTCAATCTCTCAGTCAATCTGTCCATCTGTCCATCCGTCCGTCTGTATTTATGTCTTTCTGTCTGTCTGCCTACCCAACTACATGCTTAGCCTTGTCTATAAAATTATACTTTTGATTATTTTTATTTATCATCACTAATGATTTAATCTTACATACTATATTAAGTTTTCTTTTCCAATAGACAATGCCCATGGAGACTCTGGAACAGAGAGTTGAACCTATTGATTCACCGATTGATTCACCGGTGGAAGAATCAGATGATGATCAGCCTGCATCTAGACAATTGTTCCATATGGTAATTTATTATCAACCTCTTAAGATAGATTTATATATTCAGACTATGTGTAGAATAGCAGGTTCAGTCATTTTTCTGTTTATAAACACCTACCTTTGAATTTCAGGTTGTTGTTTTTTTCTTTACATCTGTCCCAGTTAAAGCTGCGCTCTCACAGATTTACTGTTTTTACGTTTATTATTTTTTTAAACATGGATGCGTAAATATCTAAAAACCAATGGTAAAAGATTGCTGACAAAAGATCAGATTTGCATATTTCCGTTCGAAAATTAATGTTTAATGGCTTAAACCATTACGAACAGTTAAAGAAAACTGCATAAAACATTAATTTTTGAACTGCAATATAAAAATGTGTGATTTAATTATTTGTCAGCAGTCTTATATCACTAGTTTCGATGGATTTTTGCAAGATAAAAATTAAAAAAGTTGTTCTGTCTGTAAGAGTGCAGCTTTAATTGTATAATTTTATTTTTTTATTTTCTTCATTTAAGTATCAGCAGGTTAACCCACAGAAATACAATGTGTTCAAAAAATTTCTACTGAAATATTACATAAGGCTTGTGATTTGGCTATGTTTTTGCAGATTTCCGCAGATCTAATGACTTCAGGGATCAAAAATATCATTCATTTGTTTTAGTTACTAAAAAAAGTAAGCTTGCTGCTATTAGTTGTTTCATTGTTTGTTATATATTCTCCAGTTTGTTTAAAATTAGAAATCCACAAAACCCTTAGTCAAGAGAACCCTTAGTCAAGAAAACCCTTTGTCAAGAGAACACTTAGTCAAGAGAACCCTTAGTCAAAAGAATCATTAGTCAAGAGAACCCTTTGTCATGGGCATTATTTGATCTCAAATAGGGTGTAAAACACCCGCAAAAGCCATCGCTGAAATGATTTCAGCTATTCAGCTTGACTACCAGGGCAATCACATTGCTGGATTCCCATTGATCAAGATCATGCATATATTTTCTACAACCAGCATGTTTCCAGTTAGTCAATAATTGGTTTTATTAGGGGGGTAGTTTAGAAGCTCCTGTATGTGGACTGTCTAGGTTATAAGTATTTCACACTCATCACTAAAAAGGCTTCCATTTATTTAGTCTTTTAAGCCAATATTTCAGTGAGAGGCTGCACCAGCCCTGCCAACTTTAATATTTGTCAGGAAGACCAAAAATTAACACTGACTATTACATGGATATAATTGTATAACGTTATGACTTAATTGACAACTAATTCAAATTCCTAAGATCATTCTCATGGTTTAAGAACATTTTTCAAAAAAACACAACATATAGCAATCCCAGAAAAAGGTCTAATTCAGGTAAAGATACACCGCATGTAACTGTCATTCAATTTAAAATGATTTGGTAAATTTTCATAACCAAGATTTATCACAATGGAACCGTTCGACAATGTTTTATAAACAATACAGTATTAGTTTTCAATGTCCCATACAAAACTGTTTTGTTTTTCTTCTGTCTGGACAAAAGGCAGTTAGAGGTGGAAGAACTAGGCAGACTGCCCGCAAGTCCACGGGAGGAAAAGCTCCTAGAGGTCCGTCTCCAGAATTGATCGCCAAAGTTCTGGAACCTGATCAATCCGTGGAATATGAAGCATGTGAACTCCAACCTAAGAGGTCCAGATCCAGGGAGCGGGACATATATATGAAAGACTACAGGCCTGATGTATCAGAATATGTAGTACAACGGTATGTATTATTATCATTAATGGTATGAAAAGCATGTTCATAGGTAATCGTTTGAATGCACTCTATCAACTTCTGACAATCAAATGCCTTACCCCACTTTTTCCTACATTATCCATTTTTTCCATTTATGGTGAATAATTTCAACTATTCCAGCTTATGTTATGCACTTGTAATTTTAACTAGCTATAATATTACCAGCTATTCTGCATTTTGATTTTGCCATATAGTTATATATCTTGGGGCTGGCTATTTAAGAGTTGCCCCTCTGTGTCTCATATATCTTGGGGCTGGCTATTAAGGAGTTGCGTCTGTGTCACATATCTTTGGGCTGGCTATTTAGGAGTTGCCCCTGTCTCATATATCTTGGGGCTGGCTATTTAGGAGTTGCCCCTGTCTCATTTATCTTTTGGCTGGCAATTTAGGAGTTGCCCTTGTCTCATATATCTTGGGGCTGGCTATTTAGGAGTTGCCTCTGTCTCATATATCTTGGGGCTGGCTATTTAGGAGTTGCCCCTGTCTCATATATCTTGGGGCTGGCTATTTAGGAGTTGCCCCTGTCTCATATATCTTGGGGCTGGCTATTTAGGAGTTGCCTCTGTCTCATATATCTTGGGGCTGGCTATTTAGGAGTTGCCTCTGTCTCATATATCTTTGGGCTGGCTATTTAGGAGTTGCCTCTGTCTCATATATCTTGGGGCTGGCTATTTAGGAGTTGACCCTGTCTCATATATCCTGGGGCTGGCTATTTAGGAGTTGACCCTGTCTCATATATCTTTGGGCTGGCTATTTAGGAGTTGCCCCTGTCTCATATATCTTGGGGCTGGCTATTTAGGGGCTGCCCCTGTCTCATATATCTTTGGGCTGACTATTTAGGAGTTGCCTCTGTCTCATATATCTTTGGGCTGGCTATTTAGGAGTTGCCTCTGTCTCATATATCTTGGGGCTGGCTATTTAGGAGTTGCCTCTGTCTCATATATCTTGGGGCTTGCTATTTAGGAGTTGCCTCTGTCTCATATATTTTGGGGCTGGCTATTTAGGAGTTGCCTCTGTCTCATATATCTTGGGGCTGGCTATTTAGGAGTCGCCTCTTTCTCATATATCTTGGGGCTGGCTATTTAGGAGTCGCCTCTGTCTCATATATCTTGGGGCTGGCTATTTAGGAGTTGCCTCGGTGTCATATATCTTGAGGCTGGCTATTTAGGAGTTGCCTCTGTGTCATATATCTTGGAGCTGGCTATTAAGGAGTTGCCTCTCTCTCATATATCTTGGGGCTGGCTATTTAGAAGTTGCCTCTGTCTCGTCAATCATACGAGTTAACACCACCTCATGTCATATCACATCCCTGAAAAATCTTGTCATGCGAATAGCTTCAAAAGTATTGCACATATACAAATGAAACTTCATGTAAAGTTTAATCACCTTGGGAAAGCATGCACCTGTTATTTGTGTGACATGTCACTGACCACTGCACTCTTACTCCTGAATAAGATATACTGCAATTAATTTGATATAGTTTAAATATTCCAAAAAGGATGACTAAATTTCGAAAACAATGGTTATTATGAAGGGTAGTGAGTTTAATTTGAATTTTTTTTTAGCATTAAACACAAGTTTATGAGACTATAGTGGATCACAGGAAACCTTTTAGCATACACCAATCATTTAACATTTTGCCTTTCTGCTATTCAATACAAGGTTACATCTTGTTATCAGTCATTTATTACTTCCATAAATGCATTATTTATTAAGTAGTTAAAAGGTTTATCAGTCAAAATGGATGTTTGTTATACATGTGTATGCATTGATTTTGAATAAGAGTGTCACTTAAGAGAATAAACGTCTGGACAATACAATTCCTGTGTCCAGGCAGCATCTTGGAAGTTTATCACTTCTGTAATGGTTCTTGTTTTGCTTTCTAGTTTCTGTAAGTGCGAGTAACATAGAGTTTTTATCATTAGAAAGTTTAGTCACACTTTTTTAGACTCAGAATTATGTCAGTTTATAAATCCTTTTGTTTTGAGTCTAGTCCAAGCTTCTTGGACTTAGATATGGGTTTATAAACCTTGTTGTTTTGAGTCCAAGCTTCTTAGACACTGATATGGGTTAATGAACCTTACTGTTTTACGTCTAATCCAAACTTCTTGGATTCAGGTATGGGTTTTATTTTTAAGTCCAGTCCAAGCTTCTTAGACTCAGATATGGGTTTAAATAGCTTGTTATTTTTAAGTTTATTTAAAGCTTCTTATCTTCAGATATGGGTTTATAGACATGGTTGTTTTGAAGTCTTGTCCAAGCTTCTTAGTCTCAGATATGGGGATATAAACCTTGTTGTTTTTAAGTTTATTTAAAGGTTCTTAGCTTCAGATATGGGTTTATATACATTGTTGTTTTTAAGTCTAGTCCAAGATCCTTTGCCTCAGATTTGGGTTTATTAACCTTGTTGTTTTGATTCTAGACCAAGCTTCTCAGACTCTGATATGGGTTTATAAACCTTATTGTTTCAACGTCTTTTCCAAGCATCTTAGACCCTGAAATGGGTTTATAAACCTTGTTGTTTTGATTCTAGACCAAACTTCTCAGACTCTGATATGGGTTTATAAACCTTATTGTTTCAACGTCTTTTTCAAGCTTCTCAGACTCTGAAACGGGTTTATAAACCTTGTTGTTTTAAGTCAAGTTTAAGCTTTTTGGACTCAGGTATGAGTTTATAAATCTTGAAATAGAAATTCTTAATGGACATGTGTTTTAAAATCAAATGAAATCTAACAATAAATATATTTTTATGCATATTGTTTGATTTTATTTCGGATATTTATTTATGAAATCAAATGAAATGTCTTAACTTACTCTATAATGAAGAAGAACAAATTTTAAAATCTTACATTTTTGCAGGAAAATGAGATTTGATCCATCCTCTTCCCCTGAATGTAAGTTGCAAATATATTTGTTCTTTCAAGATAATCAAAGGCTTGGTTAAAAAAAATTCTCTAATAACTGTGACATTTTTCATTAAATGATACCAAAATTATTTGTTTGTATTTAAAAAAAGTTTATAGACTTGTGTTTTGAGTTTAGAATTCACTTTTAATCAAACAAACAAGAATAGTGTAGTACCAGGTGGGATAGAAGGGTACTGGGCCACATTTCTAGGTCAATGACTAAAGTCTATGAAACCAGCTCAGCACACTAGTTACATTTTGATATAATTGTATAACATTGGTCTTAAAATGCCTATAAGCTGCAGCATTAAAGTAACAAAAGATCGTTTATTTTAAAACCCCAAAAATATTAACATTTACATTTCTTGATTTTTGTTGAGAAATTGTTTCCTGGCAGCGGTGTCCTCATGATAATAGTCAATATTCCCTTAAACAGATCAATTCTAAACTCTGAAGAGGCATGTATATGTTACATTGGAATACCCAAATCACATGTACTCTTCAACCAGCCCAAATCTATACTTATGTGCTACAATCCGAAATTCATGCTGCAAATGTGCTACAACTCCAAATTCATAAACTAATGTATTACAGCCCCATATTCATAAAACTAATGTGTAACAACCCCAAATTCATAGTCCTAAAGTGTTACAGCCCCAAATTCATTGACTAATGTTTTACAACCCCAAATTCATAAACTAATGTGTAACAACCTCAAATTCATAGTCCTAAAGTGTCAAAGCCCCAAATTCATAAACTAATGTTTTACAACCCCAAATTCATAGTACTTATTGCTACAACCACAAATTCATAGTTCTAATTGCTACGACCCCAAACTCATAGTACTAATTGCTACAACACCAAATTCATAGTACTAATTGCTACAACGCCAAATTCATAGTTCTAGTGTGTTATAACCCACAATTCATAGTACTAATTGCTACAACCCCAAATTCATAGTACTAATTGCAACAACCCCAAATTTATAGTACTACTGTGTTACAACCCCAAATTCATAGTACTAATTGCTACAACGCCAAATTCATAGTACTTAAATGTGCTACAACCCCAAATTCACTATGCTAATTGCTACAACCCCAAATTCATAGTTCTAGTGTGTTACAACCCCAAATTCAAAGTACTAATTGCTACAACCCCAAATTCATAGTATTAATTGCTACAACCCCAAATTCATAGTACTAATTGCTACAACCCCAAATTCATAGTTCTAGTGTGTTATAACCCACAATTCATAGTACTAATTGCTACAACCCCAAATTCATAGTTCTAGTGTGTTATAACCCACAATTCATAGTACTAATTGCTACATCCCCAAATTCATACTTCTATTGTGTTATAACCCACAATTCATAGTACTAATTGCTACAACCCCAAATTCATAGTATTAATTGCTACAACCCCAAATTCATAGTATTAATTGCTACAACCCCAAATTCATAGTTCTAGTGTGTTATAACCCACAATTCATAGTACTAATTGCTACAACCCCAAATTCATAGTATTAATTGCTACAACCCCAAATTCATAGTACTAATTGCTACAACCCCAAATTCATAGTTCTAGTGTGTTATAACCCACAATTCATAGTACTAATTGCTACAACCCCAAATTTATAGTACTAATTGCAACAACCCCAAATTTATAGTACTACTGTGTTACAACCCCAAATTCATAGTACTAATTGCTACAACCCCAAATTCATAGTACTTAAATGTGCTACAACCCCAAATTCACTATGCTAATTGCTACAACCCCAAATTCATAGTTCTAGTGTGTTACAACCCCAAATTCAAAGTACTAATTGCTACAACCCCAAATTCATAGTATTAATTGCTACAACCCCAAATTCATAGTATTAATTGCTACAACCCCAAATTCATAGTACTAGTGTGTTACTACCACAAATTCATAGTACTAATTGCTACAATCCCAAATTCATAGTAATAGTGTGTTATAACCCCAAATTCATAGTACTAATTGCTACAACCCCAAATTCATAGTACTAGTGTGTTACAACCCCAAACTCATAGTACTAAATGCTACAACCCCAAATTCATAGTACTTGTGTGTTATAACCCCAAATTCATAGTACTAATTGCTACAACCCCAAATTCATAGTACTAATTGCTACAACCCCAAATTTATAGTACTTATGTGCTACAACACCAAATTCATAGTACTAATTGCTACAACTCCAAATTCATAGTACTAATGTGTTACAACACCAAATTCATAGTACTAATATGCTACAACACCAAATTCATAGTACTAATGCGCTACAACCCTTAATTCTTATACTTAAGTGTTTCAATCTTGGCAAATATAATTCTGTAAGCTGGATAGGCATTGACATAGGATTTGGCAAAACTGGAAACAATCATGAGACCCTTAATGTCAGCCAAGTAATCGCTTTTGTAATCATATTTTCCTGTTCTCAATGAAGTGGTTAAAACATATGTAAAAATGTATGGGAATATTTGTAAACAAAGGTGATTGCAATTCATAAATATAAGATAGTTAAGCACATGCTTTTTGCTATATAGATATGATTGCAGTATAGAATGGAAAATTGAACCTCGGTCAAGTTGTGCTGCTGGTTACTGGGCATGTCCTTTACCAGCCTGATTATGTGCCCTTGGACTGGATTTGCTAAATCCTCACACAATCACATAACATTTATTATTCTTACTTATATCACTTTTGTTTTTGTGTACTTCAGCCTCTAAGCTTGGTAGAGATGTAAAAATGTCAGAGGACACTAACCTCGCAGTGTTAGAGTCACATGATAATGATAAGGAGGAAATGAGGATTGTAGGAGGTGGAGCCTCTTCCCTCTTGATGGATGAGGGAGAAGAAGAGGAGGAGAATGAGGAGGACGAGGATATGGGGTTTGGCCTGTTTGATGATGATGGTGAGTGCATAGGAAACTGATATAGCTTTTTTATCCATTACTACCATTAGATTTGATGTAATGACTGGCGTCATATCAAGTACTAACTTGGTCTCCAATCTAGTATTAGAAAAAATGGCCATCTTTCATAATTATGATGGGACATACATTTTCTGCTTTTTCTTTTGCATTATTTTTATGGAATTCTTATTCAGATAGAGTAATATTATTTTTTACTGTACAAAATTCGAAATGCTATTGCACCTTTAATTGTTTTTTCTTGGCAAAAAACTATACTGGCTGAATGGTTTTGATTAAAAAGAAAGGGAAAAGAACTTATAATTATGTTTGTTTTAGATCTATGTAAAATTTTATTGACCAACTATCTCTTTCATTATAATTAATAAAAGTAACAAGCAACTTTAATTATGCCCCCCTTCGAAGAAGAGGGGTATATTGCTTTGCACAGGCATGTCGGTATGTCGGTCGGTCGGTCGGTCCGTCGGTAGACCAAAGCTTGTCCGAGTGATAACTCAACAATTCCTGGACGTATGGTCATCAAACTTCACATGAAGGTTGGGCCTAACCAGTAGATGACCCCTATTGTTGTGATAATTTTAAAGCTTGTCCGAGTGATAACTCAACAATGCCTGCACCCATGGCCCTCAAACTTGACATGGAGGTTGGGCCTGACCAGTAGATGACCCCTATTGTTTTTAGGGATCATCAGGCCAAAGGTCAAGGTCACAGTGACCTTGAATGGTAAAAGGTTGTCCGAGTGATAACGTGACAATGCATGCACCCATCAAACTTGACTTGGAAGTTGGGCCTGACCAGTAGATGACCCCTATTGTTTTCGGGGGTCATTGGGCCAAAGGTCAAGGTCACAGTGACCTTTAATGGTAAAAGGTTGTCCGATAGATAACTCAACAATGCCTGCACCCATGGCCCTCAAACTTGACTTGGAGAATTGGCCTGACCAGGAGATGACCCCTATGGTTTTTGAGGGTCATCTGGCCAAAGGTCAAGGTCACAGTTACCTGGAATGGTAAAAGGTTGTCCGAGTGATAACTCGACAATGCCTGCACCCATGGCCCTCAAACTTGACTTGGAGGTTGGGCCTAGCCAGAAGATGGTCCCAATTGATTTAAGGGGTCATTGGGCCAAAGGTCAAGGTCACAGTGACCTGGAATGGTAAAAGGTTATCTGAGTGATAACTTGACAATGGCTGCACCCATGGCCCTCAAACTTGATTTGGAGGTTGAGCTTGGCCAGAAGATTGTCCCTATTAATTGTAGGGGTCATTGGGTCAAAGGTCAAGGTCACAGTGACCTTGAATGATAATAGGTTGTCCAAGTGATAACTCAACAATGCCTGCACCCATGGCCCTGAAACTTGACATGGAGGTTGGGCCTGACCAGTAGATGACCTCTATTGATTTTAGGGTCAAAGGTCAAAGTCACAGTGACCTTGAAAGCAAACTCGACAATTCTTGGACCTATGGTCATCAAACTTGACATGAAGGTTGGGTCTGAACAGTAGATGACCCCTATCGACTTTGGGGGTCATCAGGCCAAGGTCAATGTCACAGTAACCTTTAACGCAAAAAAGAACAAATCTTCCCCCACTGATATCTCAACAATGCCTGAACCTATGATCATTAAACTTGACATGGATGTTAAGCCTGAACAGTAGATCACCCTTATTGATTTAGGATTCATAGAGCTAAAGGTTAAGGTCACAGTGATCTTGAATGGTAAAAGGTTGTCCGAGTGATAACTCAACAATGCCTGAACCTGTGGCCTTCAAACTTGACTTGGAGTTGCATCTGACTTGAAGACTTATGATTTAAGGGGTCATCCAGTCAAAGGTCAAGGTCACAGTGACCTTGAACAAAAAAAAACTTGTCTTGTGATAACTTGACAATGCCTGCACCCATGGCCCTCAAACTTGACATTTAGGTTTCTGGTGACCAGCTGATGACTCTGGATTTTGAGTTCATAGAGTCAAAGGTCATGACGGTCATAACACACTTTATCCTCACACTTTAATGGTCATAATCTTAAAACAGCAACAAATCAGCTGTCATTTCGGTCCATGCATATTTCATTCAATTGTCCATATAATCCTGACAACATGGCGCTCAGGGGGGGGGGGGGGGGGCATAATGTTTGACAAACATCTCTTGTTTAAGGGGGTCCTGCAGGACAGCTACCTGCATTTATTGAAGTACAACATATAGTTTTGTTGGCACCCCTCAAGTTGACATATAGATATGTTTACATCTTTCAATGTTGTGCACTGAACGATGGTCTTTTCATCCCCTATGAAAAAAGTGAACTGTTTCAAGACCTGCATTATGAGGCCCTCAAAACATATATGTAGGCTATCTCTTGGTTATCAGAGATGGGTATGAGGCCGTCATGAGAAACATCTGTATCTTTGGGTTATCAGAGCTGGGTATGAGGTCCCACAAACATCTGGGGTATAAGATTTGGATGAGGCAGCCAAAAACATCTGTGGTGTATAAGATCTGGATATGAAGCAGCCATAAACATATGTGAGGTAAAAGATCTGTGTATGGAGAAGTCAGGAACAATTGTGGTGTGCAATTGTGAGTTGTCAGATCTAGATATGAAGGGACCAGGAACATCTGTGGGGTATATGATCTGGGTATGAGGCAGTAAGGAACATATGTGAGATAAAATATCTTAGTATAAGGCAGCCGTAAACATCTGTGGGGTATAAAATCTGAGTAAGAGCATCAATAAAGATCTGTTAGGTATAAGATCTGGGTATGAGGTAGCCATAAACATCAGTGGGGTATAAGATCTGGGTATAAACCAACCATAAACATCTGTGGAGTATAAGATCTTGGAATATAGGGAGCCATGAAAATGTGTGGAGCGTAAGAAAAGGGTATGAAGCAGCCTGAAACATCTGAGGGTTATAAGATCCGGGTATGATGCAGCAAGAAACATCTGAGGGGTATAACATCATGGTATGACGCAGCCAGAAACATCTGTGTGTGAGGTACAAGATCCAGGTTTGAGGTGGCCAGAAACATCTGTGGTGTATAAGATCTGGGTATGAGGCAGGATTTTTTTTTTGTGGGGAATAATATCTGGGTATGAGGCAGCCAAAACCATCTGTGAGGTATGAGATCTGGGTATGAGGCAGCCATAAACTTCTGAGGGGTATAAGATCTGGGTATGAGGCAGCAAGAAACATCTGCGGGGTATTACATCATGGTATTTAGCAGCCAAAAACATCGGTGGGGTATAAGATCTGGATATGAGGCAGCCAGAAACATCTGTGGGGTATAACAACATGGTATGACACACCCAAAACATCTTTGGGGTATAAGATCCGGGTTTGAGGCAGCCAGTAACATCTGTGGTGTAAAAGATCTGGGTATCAGGTAGCCAGAAACACCTGTGGGGTATTATATCTGAGTATGACGCAGTCAGAAACATCTGTGGGGTATAAGATCTGGGTTTGAGGTGGCTAGAAACATCTTTAGTGTACAAGATCGGGGTATGTCGCAGCAATAAACATCTGTGGAGTGATCTGGGTATGAGGCAGCCAGTAACATCTGAGGTGTATACTATCTGTTTATGAGGCAGCCAGTAACATCTGTGGTGTAAAGATCTGGGTATGAGGTAGCCAGAAACATCTGTGGTGTATAGGATCTGGGTATGAGGTAGCCAGAAACATCTGTGGTGTAAAGATCTGGGTATGAGGTAGCCAGTAACATCTGTGGTGTAAAGATCTGGGTATGAGGTAGCCAGAAACATCTGTGGTGTAAAGATCTGGGTATGAGGTAGCCAGAAACATCTGTGGTGTAAAGATCTGGGTATGAGGTAGCCAGAAACATCTGTGGTGTAAAGATCTGGGTATGAGGTAGCCAGAAACATCTGTGGTGTATAGGATCTGGGTATGAGGCCCATTACTCAGTATTTATTACCCATTACTTGTTCAGAATGGTCATTAATATTCCCATCATTCACATTCACAAGTTGTGAAGCAAGAAGAGAGAAGAGATCAGTTCAGTCCCATAATCAATAAGTTTCTTGTGCTCATTAATAGGGGTTTCCTGTTCATATTTGGTCTGATTTTGATATTGACAGTTCCAAATTTCACTTGATTTGATGAAATGTATTTTTCAACCTGATAATCATGCAAGTGTTAGCCTTTTTCTCTTTGTAAAAAGTGTATTCTGGTGGACAACTTCTTAGGTCTAAATACTAAAAGATGATCTTATAAATAAATTCCAAGATAAGTATAAGTTTAGGATATTTCCTTTAAAATGTTAAGGTTAAGATATTTTACAAAAAACAGAAATCAATATTAAATTAAATTACAGCCAGATTTTTTACGTTCAAGTATGAATATCCCTTTTTGATAAACAATGTTGTTTTCTTTTTTTCTAGCAGAAGATGCTTTAGATACAACCAAATCTAAAATGAATTTTGGAGAAAAACAGACTGCCATCACAGCTTCTTTTGCACACAAAATTGATGCTCAGGATGAAAGCAAGCAAGGACCTCCAGCAGTTTCATGGAGAAAAGTTGGTGAACCAAGATATCACTCAACAACAGCAGTATTGGGGAAGAATTCTGCATTTGAATTTGGGCTTCAACAAACGCTCATGGAAAGAACAAGTTACAAACCACAGGCTTTTGGAGAAATTTGTTCAGCACCACCACCGCCACCTTTCCCTCAACAGGGAGGCTACTTTAGGCCCTACAGTCAACAATCTAGTAACCTTGCTTCCAATGGGCGTCATGCAACACTACAGTTCACGCAAAATGCAGAGCTTCCACCTCCAGGAGCACCGCCTCCTCCAGGTGCGCCTCTGGCTCCACATTTCCGTGCTAAGGTGCTTGCACCACCTCCACCTCCAGGTGCACCACCTTCTCCTCCAGTTGAGCCTCTGGCTCCACCTATCCATGCTAGGCCCCCTGCACCACCTCTACCTCCAGGTGCACCGCCTTCTTCTCCAGGTGTGTTTCTGGCTCAACCTCTCTCTGTGAAGGCCCCCGCACCACCTCCACCTCGACGTGCACTATCCAAAAGTCTGGCTCCACCTCTCCCTGCCAGGGCAGCTGCACCACCTCCCACTCGAGGTGCCCCTTCCCCAACTCTAGGTGCATCTCTGCGCCAAGCTCTCTCAACTGGGACCCCGGCACCACCTCCTACTGGACCTGCTGGCTTGAAAGCTCCACCTCTACAAAAATTTGCTTCCTGTTCTGTAGTCTCTTACGAACGTAAGTGTCTACATTTTTATGATTTGTTTTCTTAAAAGAAATTAGAAAATCAAATTCATCACATAAATAATGCATTGAGGCCTAAACATACAACACAGTATGTCTTAATGATTTATAATTTTTATTTGAAGTAGCAAAATGCTTATGACATCATTCTGTTCATCATGTTTTAAGTAATGTTGCAATGTTGACCTGGTCAATATGGTTAAAATCATTAGAAATGTACCTGCAACCAGTCGTGTAGATCTTTGTTCAGTTTTCCACTGGTTATCTTTTGGCTAGCTCATTAAAACAATTTGATTGGTAAGTAGTAAATATTAGATATATATTGACCAATCAATAAACAATTTTGATAGTTTTGACGAAACCGAAAACTTAAAACAGTTTTAAACAATTGGCCCAAGGGGATCAGTGTGTGTATACCACGTGATAAATTACGTCATAAATGCTAGGTCGGAGGGCAATATTTTGCTTAAAATGATGAGTAAAATCTAAGATAACTTTTCTTTACTACACCAATGAAACAAAGGGCAGTCTATGCCATTTAAAGAGCCCCGCCTTCGTTTTATTACTGGAGTTTGGTAACGTGATTTAAGTTTCATCAAACACACGAAAAACCTGTTTTCAAAATAATGGTTTGATAGTACGCCGTCAGACGGGCGTACTGTGGAAAGGTTTGTTGAAGTGTTTTAAGAAACTATACTCTCAATCAAACTCTGGTAAAAGACCGAAGGCGGGGCTCCGTAAGTGACATAGACTGCGCTTTGTTTCATTTAAAATGGTGAAGAAATAGGAAAGTTATCTTTATTTAAAGTCTTCATTCGAAGCAAAATGTTGCCTTCCAACACACAATTTATCACATGGTATACACACACTGGGCATGGTGGATTTCAGTCAGTGGCAATTTTTGCCATGTTTTGGATATAGAAACATTCAGGTGACTGATGTGCAATAATTGCTAAAAACAGTTTATGGATTTTAGTTTTGTTAAGGATTTGGTAAGAAATCAATTAAAAAGAACCCCACAAATTCTTCCTATTCCTACCAGTTCGTTGTTTTTTATCTTTAGATAACAGAAACCAATTCGATGTTGGTTATAAGTATTTGCATGCTACCAAGAAATAATTATTTTCTCTGTGTGCCTTGAACAAAGTAAACTACTACATCCATCAATTTCTTTTTATGATCATTCTATGATTATTTCTGCACGTTAACAGCAAAGGCTGCAGTCATGGGTGGGGGAGCTGGAGTAATACCATTGTCATCGAAGGCTATACCGAGGTAGGTCATGTATTCATGCATATGATAGGAAAAGTACAAAAAAATGCCTGACTGTTGGTTAAGTGGAAAATCATGAGTAAGAAATGGTTTAAAAATCACACACCATATTAATTTTAAAGATTTATCACATTTTTTTCTTGCATTAATGCTGTATGAATGCATGCAGTAGGGCACATGAGCAAATTCAATTATGTGCCAATACTTTTATTTACATTCTTAATAAATATTTATTATGATAAGCAAATTAGCAGTATCTTCTGCAATTGATATTGTAACCATAATTAGTGTTGTCGATGCTGGCAGTGGTCATTAATGTTTTGTCAATAGAAAGACTTGAATACTTTAAACTATGTATTGTTGTCGATGCAGGCAGTGGACATTTATGTTTTATCAGTGGAAAATTTTGAATACTAAATGTAGTGTCATGGATGTTGGCTGCAGACATTTATGTTTTGTCACTAGATAGACATAAATGCTAAATAGACAGATAGAACATCAGCCATTATAGCCATATATTTACCTTTATTAATATGCATGTAAGATATATGTATTGAACTCATTTGTATGCTTATTTTTAATGCAGAGATAGGGAGAAAGTTGAATCCCAAACGAGGAAATATAAACCCAATGAGAGGATGGCACTTGCACATAAACTGACAAGTACAGCAGGTATATAAGGCTTAAGTACATGTAGGTGTTTTTCAAAACCCCAAATTATAACAAGTGGGGTTTTAAATTGTTGACATGCATTTTTTTATAGACCACAACTGTTCTCTAAGATCTGTACATTAAGGAATCAATTGACATGGCTATTAATACTGGTTAATCGATATCATACTTGTTGGGGACTTCAACCTTAATGCCTCTCCGCAAATTTCTAATGCCACATTGTGTCGAGAGTATGGTCTCACTCAATGTAAATGAGCCAACTCATTTCACAGAATCTCATCGTCTATAATTGACTAGTATTTCTGAAAAACACTAGATACTTCTAAGAGGTGTTGTGATCCTTTTTGTCGACCAATGAGTCTTTTTTCATTGCCCAGCATATGTGGTTGTTTTCTTCAAATTTTGTAAACCTAAACACATATTGGAAGTGATAATGATAATCTCAAAACAGTTACAATGCCTCCTTCTTCCTCTCAATCATACAGCTTAACAGCTCTGATATAAAACCTCCACTATATTCTCTGCCATTTGGAAAGGCTGTTGGGCCAGTTACATTAAACAATAGAATCTTAAAAGAACTCTGTCATGCTGGCTCACCCACTCTGTGATCTTTTCTACTTTTCACTCTCAATATCTGCTTTTCCAGAATCATGGAAAGTTGCTAATGTTTGTAATGTTAGGGCTTCTAAAAACTGACAGTTTGCCTGTCTGGACCGATTTTGACTATGCTGGAACGATTTCAGGAATGGAATCAGTCCAAACATGTGGTAGATCACAGGAGATACATTTTGCTGACTACGTAATGCAAATATTTTGGACATTGTTTGCCGTGTTATTTTGATCATGTCCGAAATAAACCTTACTTTTTTATAGGCTTTGTGTATATACAGACTAAATGGCAGGTTTCAATACACATTTCATTAATTGTTACATGAATTTATCTGCAATTATCAATGCTTATTTATTACGCCTAATGTCAGTCCCATCAACTGCAATCCAAACAAACTACTTGCGAATGTTTAACTTATTAACACATGTATTGAAATGTGTCATATGTGTCGGCTGCAAATCAAATGATACACTTTGTGATGTCAAAACACAAGCAGTGTAGAGATTAAAGGCGCGTGGCAATTTATATATTTAAATCAGTCAATCGTACACCGTATGATTCCATTTAACTCGAAGCTGGTTAACCAACTAACCATGTGTACCATGTGTGCGTCTAGATTGGTTAGAATATACCATGCGTGTTGTTTTCTGCGACATTGGTTAAGCATTTGACCATGTTTGCCATGCAACCCTACTGTCTTTTTAACATGTCAATGATTTCTGTGAAAATATGTTTTGTTTGCTTTGTAGCCAACTACAAAATAGATAACATAATTATAAAGTGTTGGACTTCATCCCTTCATCCTATTAAAGCAGGTGTATCACAAGGTTCAATTTTAGGTCATTTTTTCACTCCATGATTATAATTTTTTATACAGTATAACCCTTTTGAATTTTCATATATGTTTTTCATTAAAATATCATTATATTTGATCAGCTCCATTTATAGGACATAAGCATATATAACATAATTTAAAACACTTTTGAACGCACTTATCCTTATAGACAAACAAATAAGATACACTTAACTGCTTTCTACAGCAGCAGATGATCTTTTTAAACTTTTAGCTTCGAATTAAAGTCTTAAATATTTAATATGAAATATTTTTTGTCATGAAATAGATATTTAATATGAAATATTTTTTGTCATGAAATAGATATACTTAAACCAAGGATTTCTACACATGCTATATGGGGCAAAGAAACTTAATCTGTTTCAACTAAAATTCATATATTACCATGACAGATCTCATAATATAAGAATGTTGAGAAATACCTTTTTCATTGGCCATTTCAGTGAAGTTTATTGTGAAAAAGATTATCAATTATTATGTTTACAATTATAAACCAGATATTGTTTACACTTTATCATTGTTACATTTAAATTCAATTATAATCTTCATCATCTTTCCTTTCAAGACAAAAGAATGAATAAAAAGATATTGTCATAATGACATGCTGTACTGTTGAAGATTCAAGAGAGAAATCGGCTCAGCTGCTGTTGTTGGATGTAACGCCGTTGTCCCTGGGGGTTGAGGTGATGGGCGGGGTCATGCGTGTCATTATACCAAGAAATAGCACCATCCCGACTAAGAAGAATTTGATGTTCTACCCTCCTAATGACAGCAATGGGGAAGTTGTAGTGAATGTTTATGAAGGTTAGTGTTTGATTCTATATGGTCAATAATGATTGTTATCTAAACATTTTGCCGACTTTGTAACAATTTTTTATAACTACTAAAATAGCAAGAAATTAATAGGGAAGTATATATATTGAACAAACCAACCTTTCCCAGAAAATGACCTGACACGCTTTGCAATCTCCAAACTACACTGCACATTATAGTCATTAATTGTAGTCTATTTTAACTGGTCTTCAATTTGAATACTGTTAGTATTTAGATATTTATTATGGTGTTGTTCCTCACTTTCAGGAGAGCGCCCACATGTTGTGGACAACCACCATCTCGGCGTTGTAAAGCTTGCTGTTTCCACACCAAGAACGTCTGCACCAACTATAAATGTTACGTTTGACATAGATGCAAATGGAATTTTGCGTGTTACAGTTATGGATACAGTTTTGAACACCGTTAACAGTATCCAAATAGCAAATGAACAAGGTATTGTAAATAATTCATATACATTACTATGTGTACATAATATACTATTCCTATATGCTTCTTTCATATTAAGAGTTCCATGAATCACTTTTTCAAGACTCTGTGCTACATGGGTGTACTTAATCATATGTTTTTGATCCCAAAACATCAAATTACATGTCAGCCATGTGGTCATGATCTTTGTGAATGAACATTAGAGTCTTCTTTGTAAAAACTGATTTGGCTAATAATCATGCTCATCAACAGAAAGTATCATGCAGTATTCATCATTGTATGATTTCACAACAATTTCTTTTTTACACAATTTAAACAAGTACAACATTGTAAATTAAGTATGTACCGGTATGGTGTTTTAGGTCGACTGAGTCGAGAAGAGATTGAGAGGCAGGTGGGTGGATCGGAACAGTCAAAAGAACTTGATGATACAGTTTGGAAAGCAAACAAGACAAACATGACCTTACCATCACCATATAAAGGAGGTAATAAAATAATATTATTACCAATACAAAGAATTGCAAAAAGCCCCCAGCTCAGTTACTTTAATAGCAATGTAAAGTAATCATTGTTGTATGGATATTGTATCATTGTGTTTATTTACTAAACAGTCTTGTTTTTTGTTCTTCAGAAGAGGTTCACCTCGAGGAATATGGAATAGGAGTGTCTTTTAGTACATGTGTCTCGGGAAAGTCATCCTTGACTCTTGCAAATATCACACGATTGTTGCAATTACAAAACAAGGTTAGCCTGTAAAGCATTTCTACAGATGTTTGTGCTTTAAAACTAACTGCAACAAGCAGACATTGGTTTTGTAGCAGAAGGGACATATGTGGGAAATACTGTGTCAATATTTTATTATATGTGACTATAATTAGATTGGCTGCCCCCATGGTCTGGCAGTTTTAAAGGTCATTGTTACTTCAAGGTCATTTCCATACCTATACTCTGTTTGCTATATATAATCAAAATATACATGAATGATAGTATTGTTACTTACAAATCAATGTACACAAGCTTATAAACAGTTTGATAGTAATTTACATATTTTTGTAAGAACAATTTATAAAATTAAGCCCCTGGGAACACAAATTGATTACAATTTTGTTGTGGTTTTGAAAGTAACTGAGAATAGGCTTATATGTTGTTAGACATTTTTGTAACATAAGTAATGTTTTGTAATATTGTAGTTAAACTATTCTCCAATATGGTATTAATTTTCAGGAAGGATATTGGACTTTCACTCCAGAACTTGAGAAAATAATTGGAATTAACTTCTCTGTTTGTGAAAGGGTATTGAAAAATGCAGGACTTTCCTCACTTGGTAAGTTGCATAATAGTACATTCAGGTATGATTGTTACAATTGAAGGTAATTTTGCCAATGTAGCAGTTGAAAGTTCACTGTGTTGGATAATTTGCTAATGTTACTAGGTACTAGTATAGGTTCAATTGCCAATGTTACAATTAAATGTTAACTGTATGGTATAAGTTACCAACAATACTAGTATAGATCCAATTGCAAGCAATTGAAGGTTTACTCACTGTAGGATACAAGATACAAGAATCTTTATTTCAAGTCGGGTGTATGTTAACAAGAAACATTAGCTCATTGAGCTATATTTTCCGACACAAATAACAGACATACAAAACATATCAAATAAAAATAACAATGAGCTTGTGACCTGGAAATTAATAAATGGATCATTTGCCAATGTAACTAATTTACTGGTAGGTCCCATTGCCAATACAGCAATTCAGGTTTACTGTGTAGAATCACTTGCCAATTTAACTTTTTAAGTTTAGGGTCAATTGCCAATACAGCCATTAAGATTTACCGTGTAGAATCACTCGCCAATATAACTTTTTAAGTAAATGTTCAATTGCCAATACAGCAATTAAGGTTTACTGTGTAGAATCACTTGCCAATATAACTAGTAAAGGTCCAATTGCCAATACAGCAATTAAGGTTTACTGTGTAGAATCACTTGCCAATATAACTAGTAAAAGTCCAATTGCCAATACAGCAATTGAGGGTTACTGTGTAGAATCACTTGCCAATATAACTAGTAAAGGCCCAATTGCCAATTCAGCAATTAAGGGTTACTGTGTAGAATCACTTGCCAATATAACTAGTAAAGGTCCAATTGCCAATTCAGCAATTAAGGTTTACTGTGTAGAATGACTTGCCAATCTAACAAGTAAAGGTCCAATTGCCAATTCAGCAATTAAAGTTTACTGTGTACTATCACTTGCCAATATAACTAGTTAAGGTCCAATTGCCAATTCATCAATTAAAGTTTACTGTGTAGAATGACTTGCCAATCTAACAAGTAAAGGTCCAATTGCCAATACAGCAGTTAAGGTTTATGTGAAGATTGTAGAAACACTTGCCAATGTCACTAGTAAAGGTCCAGTTGCCAATGTTACTACCTAGTAAAAATGTTTACTGCATCTGATCAGTTGCCAATTTAACAAGTATACATGTAGGTCCTATTGCCGAAGGTTCAATTGATGAAGTCATTCTTAGCTTGTCTTTTTAAAGAATAAGGAGGCTAAACTTCTTGCGTCTGAATCAGTGTCTGTATTGGCATCTGATTAAAGTTTTTGGGCAAGTTGGTATTTTCACTTATAACCCTAATACCCTTCATTCAATTTACTTAATACTTCACACAGTTAATACGATCACACAATGAGTATACACAACTCCATATCAATCCTAAATACAATTTATAACCTTTGAATATTTTTTTCTCACTTTTTTGGCTTTTGACAGGCACATTTTTATGGTTTTAACCAGTTTTTCACAAAGTGAATCCTGGTTATTAGAATGATGTACGTCTTTGTTTGAGTGGGCCAGCAGCGTCAAACTCAACTATGGTATGAAATATTTAATTTTGTTAGAATTGACATAAAGTGACCAAACTTGGTATGTAGGAAGAATTCATGGAGAACCTTCATGGAAAACGTTTGGGTCCGCTAGGGTCAAAGTGAATCCCACTGTTACTTAAATTAGGAAAATGGTTGATACTGATTAACTTTAGTCAGGGTTGACATATAGTGACCAAACTTGATATATAGGAAGAGTTTATAGAGACCTTTCATAGGATTGTGTTTGGGGCTCGAGAGTCATGGTCAAGGGAAAGGTCACCATTCTAAAAATAGAAAAATGGTCAGTACTGCATATCTTTAGTTATGTGTCCAATAAAGAGTTTATGGAAACCTTTCATGGGATCGGGTTTTGGGCCCATAGGATCAACATCACTGTAACTAAAACTGGAAAAGCGTTTGATACTGAATAACTTTAGTTAGGGTTGTCACATTGCACTCAGCTTGATTTACAGAAAAAGTAGATGGAGGACTTCCATGGATTGCATTTGGGGCCCCTAAAATGAAGGTCAAGGTCACTGTCTTTAAAAATAGAAGAAAAACAACAACAGTTGAAACTGAATCTCACAACAAAGTCTGTAGATCTTCTGTCAATCATTGAATACCTGGTCGCAATGCTGAGTTTCTTGATTACTTTTTAACTTGACTTTTTTATTCCTTTTGACAGGGAAATAATACAGCATTATCGTATGTATTTCTAAGACAAAGCAGCTTATAGTCGAGCGCGCTGTCCTACAACAGCTCTGATTTTGTCAATGCTGTCATATAATCATTATTTTGAAAAATGTCACATGTTCTTTTTATTGAAATAATTATACCATTATATATCATACAGTAGTAGTTTCAGACAGCATGTCAAACAGAGAACGAACTTTGTAAGATAAAAAAATGTTTTTTCATTTGTTAAATCTGATTATTATATACATGTGTAGTATATAATAGGTGAAACTTTATTTTTGTTTGTATGCTTTTTAGGTTCCAAAGTCGGTGAGGAGATAAAGAGTCTGTTGTTGACGGTTATGGTCGGGCTGTGTGTACTCCAACTTCTCATCCCAGAGTTCTTTCCCAGCTCTTTCTCCAGGGAACTCCAACAAGCCTTACACGAGAAGTTGAAAACACGCCTCAGTGAGCTCGTCCACACAAATCAGATCACCAATGAGCAAGCTGGTGAGCTAGCACAAAGCCTGGAGCACTCTTTGGCGTATGGTAATGAAGTCTACGAGAAATATCCAATGGTTTGTTCCATTTTGGAGCTTGGAACCTCATGGGGAGCTATTGGGGGGAAATTTCTTGGATTGTATAAGGAGGACATGCCAAAAAGCATTACACAATCAACCATAAAGGAACAAACAACGTCAAGACATGAAACATTTGTTTAAAGTGGATGGCAATATCACACTGGTGGTGGTTGTTGTTCACTACATATGCCTTGATGTGTATAAATGTTCACAGAAAACACTCCTTGGATGCAAATGATTTTGATTTCAGATATCATTTCTTTGTAAAAAGAGGGAATAATATAGACTAGTTTGTTATGAATAATTGTATAGTGTACCACTTTGTCTACAACAACATGAACATGCATATTTATTGCTGATCACATCATATCATTAGAATCTGCAGAAAGAGTTTTTCCATATCAACCTGTTCGTGCAATTGTTAATATGGCAAATGAATGTGATATACATGAATTTTTTTTAGTGTTTGTATGTTAAGTTTTACACTCTGAAATACTGTATACTTTTTTATGTGCAATTTCCGGTAAATGTGATACTTTTGTCTGTTTATGATTGTTATCTGTGTGTATACCTTGGTTTTGTAGCTTAACACAAACCATTTATTGAATGTTTGTTGACACATCCTGTTTATTGTATTTTTATATAAATGCAGTGTAATTGTTTTGCATACAATTCCAGGGGATTTGTTAAAAAAAGCTGAAAATTCAGCGGTATTTTTTATCAGGTCTAAGTAGGCGAAATATCAAAATAATTTTAGATGCAAGTGTGAAAAAATGTATTCACATATATATTTATTACTATGATTTTTTTTACCTTTTTGATCATACAAAAGTATTTTATAAATCATCATATTTTTATGATACACTGTCATATCACATGCAGAACAAAATATGTCACAGGAAAAATATGTTTTCCTCCAAAGTATATTAGAAAAATTCTGCTTATTATCAGCAATGATGACTTCCAGACAAAAAGAGAATGGAATAAATATTATTTATTTCTTCCATTTCCCAAATAGTAATATTTGTTTGCATTTGATCATTATAACAAATAACTTTCTTGTAAAAGTCATTCGTCATTTGAAAAATATATATTTATTGTTATTCATGAAGTTTTCTCCCTTGTGAAATTGTTTTTTTACATTCAGTTCTCTCACATACTGTGGTTTCAATTAGTCATTATTGCCTTTAGTAAAATTTCTCTAAAAAGAAATACTACTACATCAATGAATTGATTTCTTTATTATATTAACGTGAACATTACTACACATGTCATCTACGTATCTAAAGACTGTTTTGAGTTATTCTAATATATACGTATTAGTATAATTACATTTGACATGTCACGTCATAAATGAAAAGCGTGGAAAAAGAATACAATATATTGTGTTATTTCATGTATTTCAGTGGTATTAATAGTCATGTTTGTGTTTATGGATGTTTCTGAATAGAAAAGAGGATATCACATACTAAGTGGTCATTAAACTGAAAATGATTTAATTTGTTTATGAAATGGATAAAAACTTGCCAAGTCTTGTTTTTAGAAAACTTGTTTAATACATTCTGTATGAAATGACCACTCATGTTATAATTATCTTCTATTATAATTATGGTACAACTCACATTTATTGCTCCTGAATGAATGTTTTTTCAGGTGTTTTTTTATATAACATTTACCGTTCTTTTTTGTACTGGATAATATCTTTGATATTTTTTTAGATTTACGTGTGATTTACATTGGTTGCAGTATCATCGAGAGGTTGTGGTTTTCTATTCATCATTATGTAAATACACTCTGACCAAAACTAATACGTTTGGCGATTAATACAGTTAAAAAGAATGATTAGGCAGTGAAGAAAAACTCGAAAACTCATTATTACCGCCAGATATCTAGTGGCTATATACACATGTAGGAGTGGCCATATACACTTATCGGAGTGGCTATATACGTAAGTAGGAGCGGCTATATACATACTTTTTTAAGTTGGGATGGCTAATATGTATAAGCAGCTATATACACATGTAGGAGTTGCCATATACACTTATCGGAGTGGCTATATACGTAAGTATGAGTGGCTATATACTAGTACATACTTTTTAGCTCACCTATCACTTTGTGACAAGGTGAGCTTTTGTGATCGCCTTTTGTCGTCCATCGTGCGTCGTGCGTCGTCTGTCAACAATTTACTTAAAAGACATCTCCTTCTTAACCGCTGGGCCAATATTAATAAAACTTCATAGGGATGTTCCTTGGGTGGTCTTCTATCAAATTTGTTCAAAGAATTCAATTCCATGCAGAACTCTGGTTAAAGGAAAAACTTTAAAAATCTTCTTCTCCTAAACCACAAGGCTTAGGCCGTTATATATGGTAGGTAGGATCACCAAATGGTCCTCTACCTAGACTGTTCAAATTATGGCCCTTGGGTCAAAATTTGCCCCGCCCCGGGGGGGGGGGGGTCATGGGTTTTCTCTATATGTTTATAGTGAAAACTTAAAAAATCTTCTCCTCTGAACTTACTTGGCCTAGAGCTTAGATATTTAGCATGATTCATCGTCTAGTGGACCTCTACAAAGATTGTTCAAATTATGGCCCTGGGGTCAAAATTGGCCCCGCCCCGGGGGGTCATGGGTATTCTCTATATGTTTATAGTTAAAATTTCAAAAATCATCTCCTCTGAACTTACTTGGACTAGAGCTTAGATATTTGGCATGATTCATCGTCTAGTGGACCTCTACAAAGATTGTTCAAATTATGGCCTTGGGGTCAAAATTGGCCCCGCCCCGCCCCGGGGGGTTAGGGTATTCTCTATATGTTTATAGTTAAAACTTCAAAAATCTTCTCCTTTGAACTTACTTGGACTAGAGCTTAGATATTTGGCATGATTCATCGTCTAGTGGACCTCTACAAAGATTGTTCAAATTATGGCCTTGGGGTCAAAATTGGCCCCGCCCCCTTGGGGGGTCATGGGTTTTCTCTATATGTTTATAGTGAAAACTTCAAAAATCATCTCCTCTTAACTTACTTGGACTAGAGCTTAGATATTTGGCATGATTCATCGTCTAGTGGACCTCTACAAAGATTGTTCAAATTATGGCCCTGGGGTCAAAATTGGCCCCGCCCCTGGGGGGTCATGGGTTTTCTCTTATGTGTTTATGGTAAAAAAAATTAAAAATCTCCTCTGAACTTACGTTGCTTAGAGCTTAGATATTTGACATGATTCATCGTCTAGTGGACCTCTACAAAGATTGTTCAAATTATGGCCTTGGGGTCAAAATTGGCCCCGCCCCGCCCCGGGGGGTTAGGGTATTCTCTATATGTTTATAGTTAAAACTTCAAAAATCTTCTCCTTTGAACTTACTTGGACTAGAGCTTAGATATTTGGCATGATTCATCGTCTAGTGGACCTCTACAAAGATTGTTCAAATTATGGCCTTGGGGTCAAAATTGGCCCCGCCCCCTTGGGGGGTCATGGGTTTTCTCTATATGTTTATAGTGAAAACTTCAAAAATCATCTCTTCTTAACTTACGTGGCTTAGAGCTTAGATATTTGGCATGATTCATCGTCTAGTGAACCTCTACAAAGTTTGTTCAAATTATGGCCCTGGGGTCAAAATTGGCCACACCCCGGGGCTGATGGGTTTTTTCTATATGTGTTATAGTGAAAACTTAAAAAATCTTCTCCGAACTCACAAAGACAAGTAACGTCTTAATTTAAACTGGATAACATATTTAGTACACATACCAATTTTCAATATGGGCCACATACAACAATTAATAACAAATATACATATATAGATACACACGTAAAATCAAGTAGTGACAAGAGCTTAGCTATTTGGCATGATATATCATCTAGTTGACTTGTACCAATATTGTTCAATCTTTGGCCCTGGGGTCAAAAAAATGGCCCCACCCGGGCGGTCATGGGTTTCCTTATATATGTATATGATGAAAACTTAAAAAATCTTCTTCTCCGAAACCAAAAGGCAAAGGCCTTAGATATTTGGTATGAAGCATCGTTTATCGGACCACTATTAAGATTGTTCAAACTTTAGCCCTGGGGTCAAAATTGGCCACGCCCCGTGTTCATAGGCTTAGGTTTTCAATATTTGTATATTATGGAAGAATGTGCAATATATGACAGGTGAGCGATTCAGGGCCATTTGGCCCTCTTGTTTAAGTAGGGATGGCTAATATGTATAAGCGGCTATATACACATGTAGGAGTATGTTGCCTGTACCTTAAAACATGTACGTGACTTCACTTCAATGTTGATTAGCATGGGCTGTTGTCCACTTGTCATTTCTATCACATTTCTCTTGGTCCTAAAGTAGTTTTTTGACCCTCTCCTTAATGAATATTTTATGAAAAAAAAGTGCCATGTGCACATGTAGCTCAAACAGTTTTGCACCTACATGCACGAAATTTATCTACATGTATGCTATTTTTTACATTTCACTTGTTAATCCACACTGATGATCGTGACATTTAACGATTCCTGAGTCAAGGCGGCATCTGGGGGTATACATCACATCACTCTAGCTCTAGTTTCTACAAATATTATTACACTATTTATAACTATTGATATAATGTCATATTATTATTATTATTAGAATTTTTATTAATTAACTAAATCCTTTGTCAGGTTGTTACATTTAATGCATTGTTGTACAGTTGGAAAAATACCTCATATAGCTAATGATTTTTTGTAATCCAATAGCTAAGAATAGAAATAAAAGTAGTCATTTGAAAACAAATGTGTTTTTGTCCCTACCATCTGTGAGTAGGATTGGTCCCAGCTACTATTTATGCCCCCACAAAGTGGCGGCATATAGGGTTGCCCTTGTCCGTACGTCTGTCTGTCTGTCTGTACGTACGTACGTCCCGAAGATTGTTTCCGATCTAATTCTTGAAAACTGTTTGTCCAATCCTCACCAAACTTTAAACACATGTTTGTGACCATAATATCTTGATCAAGTTCGATAGTCATGGAAATCGCTTTAGTCATTTAGGAGTTACAGCCCTATTTTGCCAAAAATACTTCAAAAATATATGTTTCCAATCTAATTCTTGAAAAGTATGTGTCCAATCCTCACCAAACTTTACATACATGATTGTGACCATAATATCTTGATCAAGTTCGATAGCCATGGAAATCGCTTTTGTCATTTAGGAGTTACGGCCCTTTATTTGCAAAAAAAGACTTGAGATTATCCTGAATAATCATTATGGCTTATTTTCTGTGACAAAAAATCGAAGTGGGGGCATCCGTGTCCTATGGACACATTTCTAGTTTCAAACTGAGGCTGTGTTTGTCTCATTATGTTTCATAAATGGGTTTTATTTTTATAACCATCTCTGATATATACTGCAAATCATGTATATATGCATTTGATCGTTGACAAATCGAAAAACCAACTTTAATTAATAGTTATATGAAACAAATAGAACCCTTTTTATGCCCCCACAAAGTGGCGGCATATAGGGTTGCCCTTGTCCGTACGTACGTCTGTCTGTCTGTACGTACGTACGTCCCGAAGATTGTTTCCGATCTAATTCTTGAAAACCGTTTGTCCAATCCTCACCAAACTTTAAACACATGTTTGTGACCATAATATCTTGATCAAGTTCGATAGTCATGGAAATCGCTTTAGTCATTTAGGAGTTACGGCCCTTTTTTGCCAAAAATACTTCAAAAATATATGTTTCCAATCTAATTCTTGAAAAGTATGTGTCCAATCCTCACCAAACTTTACATACATGATTGTGACCATAATATCTTGATCAAGTTCGATAGCCATGGAAATCGCTTTTGTCATTTAGAAGTTACGGCCCTTTATTTGCAAAAAAAGACTTGAAAAATACGTCCCGAAGATTGTTTCCGATCTAATTCTTGAAAACTGTTTGTCCAATCCTCACCAAACTTTTAACACATGTTTGTGACCATAATACCTTGATCAAGTTCGATAGCCATGGAAATCGCTTTAATCATTTAGGAGTTAGGGCCCTTTATTTCCCAACAATACTTAAAAAATATCTTATCCGATCTAATTTTTGAAAAGGATTTGCCCTTGTTAACTCTGGATCATTTAAGTTAATTGCTTAAGTGTAGCAAATTAAAATAAAATGGCAGGAACTCAGTTGCACCTTCCGATAATTATACCCCCACAAACAAAGTTTGAGGGGGTATATAGGAGTGAGCTTGTCGGTCGGTCGGTTGGGGCTGGTGGGGCCAAGGTCAAGGTCACTGTTACTAAAAATAGAAAAACGGTTTCCGGACGATATCTCATGAAAGGCTTGACAGATTTGAACAATTTTTGGTACACAGGTGTAACATCAGAAGATACAGGTCAAGTTCGATATTAGGGCTGGTGGGGCCAAGGTCAAGGTTACTGTTACTAAAAATAGAAAAACGGTTTCCGGACGATAACTCATGAAAGGCTAGACAGATTTAAACAATTTTTGGTACACAGTTGCACCTTCAGAAGATACAGGTCAAGTTCGATATTGGGGCTGGTGGGGCAAAGGTCAAGGTCATTGTTACAAAAAATAGAAAAACAGTTTCCGGAGGATAACTCATGAAAGGCGTGACAGATTTGAACAATTTTTGGTACACAGGTGTAACATCAGAAGATACAGGTCAAGTTCGATATTGGGGCTGGTGGGGCCAAGGTCAAGGTCACTGTTACTAAAAATAGAAAAACGGTTTCCGGACGATAACTCATGAAAGGCTAGACAGATTTGAACAATTTTGGTACACAGGTGGAACATCAGAAGATACAGTTTGGTACACAGGTGTAACATCAGAAGATATAGGTCAAGTTCGATATTGGGGTTGGTGGGGCCAAGGTCAAGGTCACTGTTACTAAAAATAGAAAAAACGGTTTCCGGACGATAACTCATGAAAGGCTTGACGGATTTGAACAATTTTTGGTACACAGGTGTAACATCAGAAGATACAGGTCAAGTTCGATATTGGGGCTGGTGGGGCCAAAGTTAAGGTCACTGTTACTACAAATAGAAAAACGGTTTCCGGACGATAAATCATGAAAGGCTTGACAGATTTGAACAATTTTTGGTACACAGGTGTAACATCAGAAAATACAGGTCAAGTTCGATATTGGGGCTGGTGGGGCCAAGGTCAAGGTCACTGTTACTAAAAATAGAAAAACGGTTTCCGGACGATAACTCATGAAAGGCTAGACAGATTTGAACAATTTTTGATACACAGGTGTAACATCAGAAGATACAGGTCAAGTTCGATATTGGGGCTGGTGGGGCCAAGGTCAAGGTCACTGTTACTAAAAATAGAAAAACGGTTTCCGGACGATAACTCATGAAAGGATAGTTTTTCTTGTCAGCAGTGTAACTTCTAAATTACTCAACAGATTTAAATAAAACCATACATGCATGATAAAAGAAGATGCAGTGTGCAATAACCTTGGAGTTATGGCCTCTTTTCAAAGGAATGGCTTGCCATTCCTGTGTCCAGTCGGCATTTGGGGGTATTTGTCACTCCTGTGACAGCTCTAGTTATTTATGAAATTTTATGCAAACATAAAATTATTTATGGAATTGTTCAAACATTAATTTAGTGGTATTTAACCATGTCAGCATCCTGCATAAATTATTGCCTCAGCCAATCACCTTTGAGTTTTATCTCATGTAGCTCTGAACAGCCAATCGCGATACGTTGTATCCATTACTGATATATTTTTAGCGTGGTCGAAAGCCTCGGCATTTTATTTTAGTTTTCATATAATACATGAAACGTTTGTACCTTTCACGGTTATTTACTTATGTCATTTATAGCTGTTTGCTATACTTTACGGTTTGGACTAAACATGTAAGGGTGGCGACCCTGTTTTATAGCGAAGTTTTGTGTGGAAAAGGCAACAAACCAAATCGGCTGTTTACGGGATCACGTGACTTAAGATGGCTGCGCCCAGTGTCGCAATTTAGATACTACATCTACAAGTCTTCAAGAATTCTTCTGTCATTATTGTGATTTGATACCCAATACGGACTTATATGGGCCTCCTTACGTGCTATGCTTGGAGTTTTCCTGGTGCTTAGTTCAAACAATGGATAATATGAACACGGTGTATGATTTCAGCCCTTATTATTCTCGTGCTGGTCATTAACCCATGTTAACCAAGAATACGTTGCTCAGCATATTTCTGATTTGGACTTATTGTTTGACATTGGACTATCACATGCGCGTGTCTCCAGTCATTCTACAAAAAGGATTCAGGACCCGTTCAGTTGATGCATTCTACCATTTCGCTTTGGACGATTGCCCACTTTCCGTCACATGCTCTCTTCGCTTCGCCAGCATCCCCATGCTGCTGTGGTCGCTGCCCTGGGTCCATTCGCTTTTACTTGAAAAGATATGTAGTTTTGTCCATATTCTAGCACGTTCTGTGCTTCTAATATGGGTGGCGGCAGAGGATTCTCCTTGTGGCGGTTTTTCCACCCAGATATGTTTTTCGGGAAATGTTATTATACACATGCTATTGACACTTATGTTTTATTTTACGATATTTCGTAAAAACACTTTTATGGCATTAATAATGCCCTATTTTCATTCAAAGCTTGTGTTACGTTTTCCCTTCATCCATACGAGTTCGACCCGGCCTGTCACATAGTACCTTGACGTTGAACAATACATAAATACGTTATCAACTTTCGATGACGTCACGTCCGGCGTAAGTAAACAAGTCTGGACAACGTCTTGAATTTTATTAATTAAATTCATATATTACGTTACAGTGTTAAAACAGACTGAAAAATGTAAAAAAAATAAAATGCACGTGTATTTTCTAATGTATTGATACATTTTTTTTTTCGCGATATTCCGTGAAACATGGAATTAACGGTGACTGAAAGTGTTCCGGAAACCGGCGTCGCACTTATGGAGAAACGGCAATATCAGTTAAATGAACAGAAAGCGCTGAAGAAAAAGTACAGCGCATGTGATAGAAACACTGTTACTGTAGAAGACACTGGAGGAGGGACTATGTTCCGGTTCAACACAGGAACCTACGAAGTGTTTAAGGCTGCCGCTGAACAATTCTACAGCTCGGGAGAAATGCAAGGCCAGAGTTTGAAGTGCATGTTCATGACAAAAAGCAGCGGCTTGTCGAGACTAAATTTAAGGTCAACAATTGTAAGGGACATTATACCTTAAATATGTATCACACGGCCTGTTCATGTCTTGTAAACGGAAAAAAAATCGAATGGTTCCACGAAGATCATCTGCCGGAAATAGTATCTTCTATCGAAAATAATTGAGCAGAAAGGGGCGTTACGGTGCAAGATATGAATTTGTCGTTAAAAGAGTTGCTGCACCCATCGAACCTTGTCATTCAGCCTAAAGAAGAATCAGTGACTTTAATTGACTGCGACAGTGAAGTTCAATTAAGAATACATACCGATACAGAATGCCGCGTAGAAAATTCACAGACAACAAGTACAAACGAAGTCGATGCCATAGATTTCCAACATCCCATCTCGGAAACCATTGCTTTACTCAAAGGTCTACAAGAATCTGTCAGTCGATTAGAAACTAATCTGGAATATCATATTACCCAGACAGAAGAGGGTTTTGCTTAACTACGGGATGAAATGTTCAGCGTCAAAAGACAAAATAAAACAAACTCTGATTTTACTGACCGTCACCTTGAAGGTGTGAAATCGAGTACTATACAGCTGAAGTCGTCTTGTATGTTGATAAGCTTAATACGGCGAAAGCTACAGGATTAGATGGAATAGGGCCTAATATCCTAAAACAATGTGGTGATTGTATTGTTATACCACTAACGTCCATCATAAATAATAGCATACGGCTAGGAATATTCCCAGACTCATTAAAATAGGCTAAGGTTTTGCCTATATATAAATATTCTGATCGCAATGATCCAAATAACTATAGACCAATTTCTATCCTTCCAACACTGTCAAAGGTGTTTGAACTGCACTTGGCAGATGAAATCAAAACATTTTTTTTTTTAAAAAACGAATGTCATACATGAATTTCAATCTGGGTTTCGAGAAAAAACATTCTTGTCATACAGCGTTGATAAGAATAATTGATGATTGGATTGATGGAATTGACAATGGAAACTATGTAAGTGCTCTCTTTCTTGATTTACGAAAGGCGTTCGATCTAGTAGATCACCAAATACTTTTACATAAATTGAAATTATACAATTTCAGTGATAATTCCGTCCAACTGATAACTTCATATTTGAAAGATAGACACCAAATTGTAAAGTTTGGGGATTTCCAATTTTCACGAAGATATATAAGGTCTGGAGTTCCTCAAGGATCCATTCTTGGTCCTATTCTTTTTCTTATATATATTAACGACATAACCTTTGAAATTGAAAATTCCTTGATTGACTTATATGCTGATGATACTACACTACATGCAAAAAGTTCAAATACGCAGGAAATTGAACGTACGTTGCAAATAAATTTAGATATGGTATCGGATTGGTGCAAAGTAAACAACATGGCAGTACATCCACAAAAAACTAATTGTATATTGCTGGGTTCAAATGCAGAGTTAAGAAATGCATGTGCACTCAATTAATTCGTAGACAAAGTACTAATTGAAAATGTAACTTGCTTAAAATTATTATTGATTCATCATTGTCGTGGAATCTGCAAGTTGAATTTGTCTGCAAGAAAGTAACTGCAAAGATAGCCCTTTTAAAAAGACTCAATTATTTTTTAACGGATCAAATGAGACAATTGTTTTATAAATCGTATATACTTCCTATGTTTGACTATTGTTGTAGCGTTTGGGGGAAAAGTAAGCAAACGCATATGAGACGAATCACCATGCTTCAAAAAAGAGCTGCAAAAATTATTCTCTTTAAGCCTATTAGAACGCCATCGCATGAATTATTTAAAAAAATATAGAATGGCTTCAATTTGAATACCGTTGCAGATATCAAACGGATGTTATGGTATTTAAATCTATTAATAATCTTACACCGAGTTACATAAGAGACATTATTAAGATATCTAGCAACACAAGATATGGATTACGATCTTCCACGCGACAAGACATTGCTCACTTTCGACATAAAACACAATACAAGAAACACTCGTTTGCATGCTACAGTGGGAAAGTTTGGATTTTTTTTACCAGAAGATATACGTAAGTCTAACACGGAAAAGACATTTGAAACCCGCTGCAAGAAGTTCAATTTACATCATCAATCGCAAAATCCGTTGTAAAAATTGTATGCATACCACAGGTATAGTTTATACGTATGCATATGTTGAGTAAGTTGTTAAATAAATGTGTGACTGTCCTACTGACTCAATTAAACAATTTTGATGAGTTTTCTTGTTAACATTTAGGAACAAATTGATGTATTATTAAGCATTGATGTGTTAAATGAATGTGTTATATTCATGTTTTATGTTTTCGTATTATATTTTAATACGTACCTTTCTGAAATCCCATTCTAAGCATTTTTACATGTCAAAACGATCATTAATTCTAGTTATAGGCCATGATGAAAAAATGTAATAATTAAGGAATGAATTGCGGGGTTGATGTCATTATCGGGGTATGAACGCAATTGGGTTGGTCAATGTGTGTGGAGTCCGAAGGACTCCACGCGTACTTTGACCAACCCAATTGCGTTCATATCCCCGATAATGACATCAACCCCGCAATTCATTCCTTATATTTACACCATTAGTTCATTATTTCATTCAAGAATTGTTAAAAATATACTTTATTTCATATAAGAAAACCTTTCAGTAATCCGTTCTTACCCATTCTGTAAATAGACCGACCCGACTATAACCGGAAACATTTTTTTCAAATGACGTCACAATAACGCGGGAAAAGATCAAACACTTGAAATCACTTTAAAACGTAAAATTGAAACACTTCTGGTACCAATATATTTAAAATAAAATAAACTAACACTTTTAAAAATGTTGATCTATATTTTACGGGACCTGCAGACACAATACAAACAATAACAAGATCAATAGCTTTCATGTATATTGTTATGCAATGAATTACGATCCGAACATATCCGAAGATGTTGCGTTCATCGATTGATGAACGCAATTGCCGAAAGGCAGTTCATTTAAGGAATGGAAGTTGAGGTGTAAATATTGCTTTTTAAACAATATGTATTTTTGCGGTACTGTTCAAAATGTGTTTTCTCATTTGTGTTTTGAGTATTATTTGCATCACATCTTGTGTGTGTGTGTGTGTGTGTGTGTGTGTGCGTGCGTGCGTGCGTGCGTGCGTGCGTGTGTGTGTGTGTGTTCTTTCAGAAGGCCGCACTGTAAATAAGACGTGTGTTATGTTTTTCGTAATATGATGCCTGTGTCTTAATGTGTTACCTTCTTTAAATAAAGTTATTATTATTATTATTATTATTATTATTATTATTATTATTATTATTATTATTATTATTATTATTATTATTATTATTGTACAAGACGGATTTTGATACAATACAGCAAGGACGCAGCTGAAGAGGTTCAAGTGGTAATATAGGAGATATGTGGCAAATGTTCATACACGTTATATATATTATATTATAAATATGTTCCGATATATGTGTGAGTAATCGCCTTCTTTGAGTATATACTGCCTATTTCTATAATCTCATCATTGCGGTTACACTCTAGACTGGTCACTTATATATGTTTCTTACCGTTAACTGTCAGGTATGCGCGTGAATATGTAGCTATTTTTAAGCACAGTGCTTTCATTTGACAAATGGGAAATAACCACTGCCTCTCACCAGCGACCAGTATAATTGAAAAGGGCAGCGTATTGCTTGTTGTTTTTGGTTACAGCCGACTGGCTACTAATTATTGATAAAAACTTATACTATTTTGTATCGGTGTTTTATCTGTTCACGGACACCCAAACGATTTCTTTACAATGTTGTTTAAGTTAAGTTGAAAGAAACGTGACACTGAAACGTATTCACTTTTCTTAAAATGTAAGAAGTTATCCATAGACACTCGTCCATTTTTAGTCGAACATGTTGTCGTTACATGTACACATTAAAAAGTGAAGCGATATGAATACATATATACATGTAGGTATGTTTTGACATTGCAACATGTCTTGTTTTGACAAATAATATTACTTGTTCATAAAGCTGAAAAGACTTGTCTTGAAATACTTGCAAGTTATAGAAGTTATTCTTCTTCGCATTTATGATTGTGTTGTGTGTTTTCCATCTACAAGAACATATGTCAAAGGCTTGTCCTTCATGCATTACAGCAATGGGAGTGTTGTCGTCGTCATGAATAAAAATGTTAAATAATGTTGAAAAACAATTAAAGACTGCTATAATTAAAAATGAATCTTAAGACAAACAAAACCATTTGCATTGTTTTATTATAAGTCATCAGGCAAAAGTAGATGTTGGATTGTGCTCCTTGAATTTGAATGACAGTTTGCATCTGCATGCATGATCTTGATTTTTGGGGATGTAAAACCATTTTTGCAACATAATAAAGTTTGCACTGTAAAATATCTTGCACTCTACACATCTTACAGTACCAGTGTGTGTATACCACATGATAAAATTACGTCATAAATGCTACGTCGGAAGGCAACATTTTGCTTAAAATAAAGTCTTAAATCAAAGATAACTTTTCTTTTACTACACCATTTTAAATAAAACAAAGGGCAGTCGATGCCGCTTAAAGAGCCCCACCTTTGTTTAATTGCCGAAGTTTGATAAGGTGATAAGTTCCATCAAACACTCCGACAAACCTGTTTCCAAAATAATGTTTTGACACTGCTCCGTCAGACGGACGTACTGTGAAAAGGTTTGTTGAAGTGTTTTAGGAACTAAACTCTCAATCAAACTTTGGTAATAGACCGAATGCGGGGCTTCGTAAGTGGCGTAGACTGCGCTATGTTTCATTTGAAATGGTGAAGAAATGGTAAAGTTATCTTTGTTTAAAGTCTTCATTGGAAGCAAAATATTGCCTTCCGACGTAGCATTTATGACCATCAGTTCGTGGGTTTTTACCCGGGCTTGCCATCAGTTCGTGGGTTTTTACCCGGGCTTGGCTGGACCGAAAGTCGAAGTCCCCGCTTTTCCTCGGACTTGGGGGTGGGGGCGTGGTGGTTACAATTGACAGGTGCATAACTTGAATGTGAAGGGTCAACATATTGGTGATTCAACCAAAACGTGCAGCATATTAAACGTGGATCAATAAGGAATTAAACAGTCCCGTATCTAAAAATACTACATTTCCATTATTCCATTATAATAATTGTTCGACAAGCTGAGCTTGAACGTTTGAGTTCCACCTCTTAATGAATTGGGACCTTTTTTGTTAGTCTAAGAGAAAATAAGTAACAAACACATGATAGTGGATTATTATAAAACATGATTAATAGCCTGCCACCTAATGAAACATTATGGTAATGTTTATGTCATTTTTCAGCGTTGCATATAGTCTGGTTCCCTGCTTACTGATATTCCATTCGAATAACATTAACGAAAACGAAAGTGTTAGGGGAAGGAACTCCAGACTACGTTGCATTAACAATCCGAGGATTTTTATTCAGACTAACCGTCAATTCGACACAAATCTTTTAGACAAGTCCGTTTTTAAGAGAGTATGCAAAACACTGCAATCAAGACATTCCAAATTTGACAAACACTGGTAAAATTGTTATTTTCTGGCTTGTCAGCAATTTATCCAAGAATTCAAATTACAGAAATTTTGTCATTATAAACGTATTTTTCGGCAAAATTTAAGCACGTCCGACATGTATACTTGCAGGTATCGACAGAGTGTGCTTTGAATTCAATTCAAATGTTGCTTTTCTAAGAATTAGATAGGCCGACAGATGTTTGTGTATGTAGATGCAATTGGTCACTGGCACCTTATGCATTTCAAATGCAGAACATGAGCATGGCTAGTAGAAAATATTCTCTGGTGGCACCAGGAACACGTTTCCTTAAAAAACAATGATTGAATGTCCCTTGTTATTGTTTTTATGGATAATAACTGACTGAACACATCATTTGTAGCATTATGTCAAACATGTATACATCATTTTATTTACTTGAGTCATATTTTTCAAGTCGCTGGTCATCTGAATAATGGAAGAAGAGGACGAATACACTGTGGCGAATACATTTTGAGTACTTTGTTTTGAAACAATAAGCATACTTTGTTTTTTGCAACATTATGATTACTTTGTTTGTACAACATTACCACACAGCTATTTCAAATTTTCGGCACAATCACACACGCGTCATTTGGCGTAATGAATGCGTCATGTAACCTGAGCACACTGAAGACAAAATATGCATTCTTGATAAGTTTCTGTCTGCGACGTGTCAAGGATATAGTTCGTTCATTGTGTAGCACAAGATCTCCCGGAATGGCAAGGAATAATGAAACACAATCCCTGGTGGGAGAGCTTAACAATATAAAGAATATTACCGTTAGGCAAATATAACAATAATCATTTAAGTGGTTTGGATGTGGTGCATTATCGAAATTAAAGCAATGTCATGGTGACGACCTATTGTTGACATTATACAATTAAAAAACTGCACTTTACGACTTTGAATGCACTCATTTTGTTGAATCTATATCAAACAATGTTCGAAGAATATTTGTCTGCAATATTTGTTTATTCAAGTGTTCACATTACGAGATGAGACTATATTTCTCGTATATCATTCTAGTAAATCATTGTTGAACTATGCATCCACTATCTGGAACTCATATCTCCAAAACGACATAGGCATTCGATACTACTGGTTTCAGGGGAGGGGGGGGGGGCGCACCCGACGCCCCCCCCCCCCCCCCCGTAAAAAAATCGTCTAAAGTTTAATTTTCATTTCAAAATAACAGAAAAAAGTAATAAAATACGCCCAAAATGCACCATTTCGGGCAAGGAATTTTCAAAATGTTCAAGAGGGACTTCGCCAAACCCCTTCCCCGCCAACATTTTAAATCACATTAAATTCGGTAATAAGGGAGGGGCGCAAGACAAACAGTTACGCCCTTAAGTTACGCCCCCTCTAACGTCAAATTCTGGATCCCACCCGTGGGTTGTATCTGTAGTGTTTGCTTCTTTGGTGAAATTCAGCTGAAAATTGATGAAAACATACTTATATGGCACTGCATTCCTTGATTTCTCAAATAAGCCCTCATATTCATTATGTAAGGCAAAACGAAGTGTCATACTTTTTATCATGATGACTGCTCTTTGTTCCTAGCTCAGAAGAGTCTTGACACTTTTTCCATCTCCTAAAAGAGCTGGAGCCACTGTTTTGCACTTGTCTGGTAGCAACAAGGTGAAGGTCATTGCTTTAATTTAGATACCAAAATTTAAACTTGCCAAATTTCGTCATACTCCAGGTTTCATTGCATTGTTGTTGATTCTAGTTGATTAATGTGTACGTAATATAATCTTGCGCACGGAATATGAAATAAGTACTTTATTAGAACAACTTTACAAGACCGTGGACGTACGTGATTTAGATCGAGTGCGCCACGTATACCAGGACACACTTATCACTTATTATTAGAGCAAAAAACTTCGAATATATTTCAAGATAAAATATGAAATTGCCGTTGACAGTTATATCGGCATATATTGTACAGAAAACGTTTGGCTCTACCTTATAATGTTGTTGTTGCTGTTGTTGTTGTTAATGATGATCATTGATTCATTTTACTAGAGCTGTGCAAGAAGTTCGTAGATATCTTTTTTAATTAAATTTTTGACGTGATTAAGAAAAAGAACAAATTATGTTAACGGACAAAGGCATGCTGAATACCTGTGGCTTGTAAGTTATATCAATTTTAAATTTAAATAATTGAACATTCGCTTAATATGTAACTTACTTCAGTGAAGATTTATTTTAAAGGGACTCGCTCATGTTTTTGGAACATTTTTTAACCACGGTAATGCCTTTGAAAAACACTTATACTTTATTTGTTTACTTTTTGATACCGATATTGCAGAAAAACACAATTGAAGTTAAAAACAGATCAGGGAACTCAGACACAAGTCTTTAGTGAATACAGCACCTAGCGTTAATGAGGAGCTAACCCAAACCGATACAGTCATTTTTTTTTAGAAAACTGTCAACAAAACCACTCGCCCACATAAGACTCTTACATAAGCTGGGGATAATTTAACGTAAAGCTGTTTGTAAAAAAGCGTTACTATCGCTATTCCGAAACGTGGAATTCAAAGACAATTTATAAGCATATATCAACATTTGCTGAACGGTTCTAGCCGTCCGTATCTTTGTTTTAACACTCCTTTTTGCCACACTTTATTTCGTCTTAAAAAGTGCATTTTACAAGACATGAGCGAGTCCCTTTTATACTCTGAACGATTCATTATTTCACCTGTATAATGTAAATAAAATTAGAACAGAGATGATTGTTTTTTTTTTTTTTTTCTGGAAACAGGAACCGGCTGATTTTAAAATCATCAAAGAGTATTAAATGATGAGACATTCATGATATTCATGATGAATAGGAAATTATGTTCTACAGTTGTTATCAGTACTAGAAGCAATCGTTTAATAATACGTGTGGTTAAGACATAAAACAGACAGGCTTGTACCATCATTAATACTATCTTTGTAAGTAAAATCTATCTCACTATCAAATTAATGGGATTTATTTTCTAAGAATGTGTTATAATCAAAATCGATTTACTTTTTGCAACATTAATGAATCAAGATAAAGTATAAATCACAGGTTTTATTTCATGCACTGGGTATCTTCACGACGATTCCCGTTTTTTGAAAGTCAATCTGTTTTCTTTACACTCAGTAATAGTGAGACTGTCTTAGACATTAATATTTTACCTTACAGTATCTAAGAGTTATATATATTTAACATGCTTCAGTGGATGGGGACTTAAATCGCCTGCTCCACTAGATCACTAGGACTTCAATACATGTTGGTGATCTCTCAACATTTATAACATAACGTAATAATGTAAATCAACCAATCACGCAACAACAAAGCATGGCAATTGTGGTCTTCAATGACGATAATTGAGCAAAAATCAACATTTGCTGAAGTATTCCAGCTTTTCATTATCTTAATTTTAACACTCTTACTAATTTACCACACTTTATTTCGGCATGCATTAAAGGTGCGTTTTACGGAAACATAAGCGAATACCTATCGGCGATTTTTCACTAAACACCATTGATGCTATGCTCCGTCCACTTATCTGCCTTATTAGCATAAAGTAAATGTCAGTGGACCGGTTTGGAATTTTGTGGGTATTTCCCATACATTTCTTCTTAATTAAGCATCATGTGGACCTCGGGAATTTATTAAACATTATATGAGACTCTATCATAGTTATGTACTCACTTTTTCTCTTATTATTTTATCCTAAGTGGCACTGTGGCTTTAACAGTTTTGAGGACAAATAACCGACCTAAACCTACACTTGCTAGGAGAAAGGGGAGAAGCTAAAACATTGCATACCGTCCTTGTAAATATTGTTATGTCAGTATTTTAATGTAATAACTCTTGATTTTTGTAGAAAATTCAATTGTTCTGATATGTCAGTAGGTAGCACTTCATATAAACAAAACTTTAAGTAAATCAGCAGCCCCTTTCCACATGTGGCAAACATATGTAATGGCATGTTAATGAGAAATATATTAAATATAAGGTTATTTAAATCTGGGTATTCGTTTTTAATAACACCCGCTTCTTTGCAAGGTGCTGTGCTGAACTGTTTCATAAACCATACAAGTGATTTGATGCTGTTTCATAAACCATACAAGTGATTTGATGCTCTCAAAGAAATCATTCAATTTCGTAAAATGTTTTACAAACATGATTAAATAAACACAAATCAATTCGATTTTGTTTTGACTATAGTAGTTGTGTTAAATAGAACAGAAACATGTTTTCGCCAACAGCATTATGCATCTTATAAGACCTGATGTTAGACATGAATACAAGTCTATGGTTACAAGAAGAAGAAGAAGAAGAAGAAGAAGAAGAAGAAGAAGAAGCAATTATGACTTTTCAATACACTTTAGTGCTTTGACGTAATTCTTGAACAATGTGCTACATTATTTACCCATTAATCAAACGGTTTATCATAAATGCGTATACTGTTGCTGAATTTATACTGTTTTATTATGTTGGTTTGATATTGAAAATGTGAAGATACCTGCCTTTGAAATTTCAAGTTGTGTTGTCACAGGATCGTGTTGTTGTTTTTTCAAAATGTTTTTCTTCTTGGCAAAAACGGTGTACCATTGTCAGGTCGTACATGTCTTTGATATGGCTCCATGTGGAAATTGTACGTACCGTCTTTTATCGATAACCTTTTTCTCATGGACTGGAGAAGTACAAAGTGTGTTATGTCGCCACTGGGCTTTCGCATTATTTGATAAATTGCATTTGCTAGGCTTTGGTACAAACATTCATGTTAATGCCACATGGCCATCAGTACAAATTGTTCGACCAATATGTATATATTCAATGGTTTTATATTAGAAAAAGTCATAAATATTTTTTATTGCTATATTTATATACCTTTATTTTACTTACCGACATGAATAATTAATTCAATAAATCAGGTGAGTTGATGTACTTTTATGTGATTCAAAACAATTGGATAAAAGCAGGATGTCTATACACAGTAGAAGTACATTTGATCTTACTTGACGGTTGTCTTCAGAAGTTAACGTACTGCGTGTTTTTCAGGAGAAATGTGTCTGAAAAGCACGGAATGCGCAACGCTAACATAATACACGACAGTGTTGTTTATGGACGTCTCTTGTCATTTGTCTGATACTGTTTGATTTACATCTCCAATGTATGGAAGCAACCTCTTCAGCCAAGTGATTTGAAGAGTACACAGATCAAACTGCGCACTTATCAAAGCTGTTTCCTTTTACAGTGCAAGAATAAATGCTATTGCAAATATCAAGCATATTTTTAAAGGATGAAACTCTCAACAACGGGCTTAAGCCTTGGAAACTAATTTCCCATAATTAATTAACGAATTTCACTGTTGAACAAATTCTGTTTGGTCAACAAAATTACAATGGTAACTAACCGAGTAGACAACTTGTTAACGAAAACGATGATTATAAACACAAGGTTAAGGATTAACTGAATTTTAATACATAACGCAAACCAGCTACAGGCATTCAATATCTTCATGATCAAGTTCACAGACTGGCCATAGTAAATTTGGAGCTGCGAAAAGAAAAAGTATTCGTCAGTGTTATGGATGCTCGTTCTTGTCACTAAGGCCTAATAGAGAACATGAAATGTAACATATGATCTACCCCTCGCTTAGAATATTGCATATCTCATAGTTTCTCAGTCGTTGGGTACATATTTTTGATATTTGATGAATTGATTGGATTGATGGTCCTTTCGTTGAAACGTTTTATTTATATTCTGTAAACTCGTTCCTGACACTAGAATGGTAGCCATAAAAGATCGATGTACCGCAAAATTTCACATTCTTGTAATTACCGATACTTAAATAAAGAATGTCTACATGTCAACATATATTTGATTCAATACGTATATGAAAAACTATAGAAACAAGCTTAGTAGTCGAAAGTTTAAACATAAACCCCGTTTAATGGCACAGGGTAAAATATATAGAACACAAAAACAAACAATCACAAACAAGAAACAGCACAAAACTCCACAAACAACACTACATATATACTATATAAAAACTAGGGGTGTAAAGCCAAGTTCTGTCTGTTGTAAATATTTGGCTACAAGGAAGACAAAAAAGTATCATGAATAACAATCGGTGAAAAAATCTAACCGAACAAAAATCAGGATTACGTGAGAATGCCATACCACGCCTATTTATTGGAATATGTCAATTAAAACATAGCCATGAAAGTAGCACAATAATATGTATTCGATCATATATATATATATATTTCTTTCATGCTTTTCGATGAAATATGGGGTTTAACCAGTGAAATAACAACAGTGAAAATATCAATTTGATATTTTCACTGCAAAATAAGGAGTGAAAATATCAACTTTCAGAACTACTTTAAATTCCTTGGTTGTTACATGTACTTGCCTACTGGACTTCAATAAATTCTGTCAAAAAATGTTAAAAAAATATTAAAGAAATGTTTAATAAATTTAGATAAATATATAATTGGAAATTAACAACTTACCGTTTATTACCGGTTATCCCGTTTATCAAACATTTTACTGATCTTTGAAGCTGAATGTTCGAACATTTGCCTTCATACCAAACAAATTACAGACAAAAACAACTGTTCGAACATAAACAAAATTTTATATCATCGTTCAAATGTATTTTGAACTGTTAACCATTGGAGTACGTAAATTGAGCTTCCTAGAGAATTCACACAACAATTTACAGATAGATCCGATATTTTTTACCCCACCCACACCTCAAAATGTGTCAACAAACTAGCGTGGCATTTACTCTTTATCTGGAAAACAAACATTTTAAAGCGAAACAGACTGGTCTCTGACAGTAAGATGACTGAATATTAACTTACTATAAAACACGCGTACATGCAGTCTTAAACTAAGGTTAACTAATGGTTAAAATCCAATGAGTATCCACATTTGTTTTGCTAACACATTTGACCTTCCAAATTTTCATTCTTTAAATAGCGGCGTAGTAATTTGGTTATGTTTTCATGTCCATCTTAAAATAAAAAGTGTTTTCATTATTTTTGGAACATATGTGCACTAATAATACTTCATTGTTTACTGTTCATAAAGCTTTGCAATAAAAAACGAGCGAATATTAAGCTATAAGAATGAATAGCAGAGAACTATTTCTCAGCAAACCGAAAGTAGAAAAGTTGACAGCTATAATTATGCATGAGGGGCGCCCCACGGGTAGCGGCGTAAAGCCCACCCTTTTCAAAAAAGGGGGTAATCCAGAAATGAATAAAAAACAAATAAAACTCCGAAAATAAGCATAAAAGAAACAGAAAATTTGTTTATTTCAGTGTAAGATTGTATTTAATTTCACTCGTGATCATAAAAAAACTACATTTTCACTCGTGAAATAAAATACGATCTTACACTGAAATAAACAAATATCCTCTCTCTCTCTCTCTCTCTCTCTCCCTCTCTCTCTCTCTCTCTCTCTCTCTCTCTCTCTCTCTATATATATATATATATATATATATATATATATATATATATATATATATATATATATACACACACACTTTCCGATCATATATATAGAGTTTGCTCTGCTTGTGCTTTTGGGTTCATGAATGACACGTTGTTTGTTCAATTCTGTAAACAACGGTCAAATAAGATCGAATGAACATTTTCATTTATATGACCATCAATATTTTATCTAATTATCTTGGATGTTTGGCATAAATTTACATCAACTTCCCTGATTTAGTGAAGTAATTAATCATATAACACTGTTGGTGTGCTGTTCACTGATGTAACAAGTGCTTTCTCTAGACATTCAAGTTGAACGGTCGATTAGGATTATATTTTGAGTAAAACAAAAGTAAATGATATTCTCGTATATGTAAAAAATGCGAAATATGAACTTTAGTTTTTTTTGAATGGACGTATTTGTAAACTAATATGTTCAACTGGACATATGACATTATCATGCATGTTTGTATCAAAGTTAGCATTTACTGATTATCGATTATCAAGTAATACGAAAGTACGGTAGCAGTTCTCATTTTAAGGCTAAGGAAGACGTTACGGACAACATTTACAAGGTACAACTTGCAAGAAATGCACGATCTTGCTTACAATGGCACACGTATAAATCCAGTCCGCATTTGCTAAGAAAAACATTTCGGAAAAAACAACTGAACTCTGACAACACTTAACTCGAACTTCGAAGGGCGGGTATCCTTACAAACCCAGTATTAATGTATCATTATAAAAAAAGTTAAGTTTTCGCAATAGTGCACGCTAAGGCATTCTCCTGTAAATTTTGAATATATGGAAAAAGGCGTAAAACATTGTTCAAAAATTACATCAAAGCAGCAATCATATTGAATATGAATATATATTTTCCATTGATATCAATGTCAACTCAACTCAACTCATCTTTATTTCCACCATTAACGGTGATATTCATATTATGTACAAATAGGTACTATGAAGTCATGATATCTATATACATGATATATGTACATACACAAAAAAATAGCATATTATATCAACATGCATATTGAGATTGTGTTTGTATCCTTTGTATCAAACTTAAGGTGTAAGTCTTATATCGAACACAATTATGCACTATTCACGAGACAGTTATACATAAATACAAACAATCGTCTCAAGAATTGTTTTCGCACTGCTTGGTAATTCTGTACACTTAGTTCTGCCCCAAGAAGTGCTAAGAAAAACATTACGCATTTAAAACAGACATATATATCTAAACAAACCTCTGTTGACCACACAAATTAGATCTGAAATTGTAAACACAATATAATACAAAGTATAAGACAAAATCACGTTTTAATGGAAATATATAGAAACTATTTTGAATATTTTAAAAAAGCTGCAACTGCTACGTATGTTTCGATGTGGTAAGTGTAACTTCTATAAGCATGTATGAGTGTGAACTACTTTTTCGTCACGTCATTCAACCTCTGATTATTTTGCATTGGAAAGTGTTATATATACAGTATGCGTTTTATGCATATATCAATGTTTTGCTTTTACCGGTGGGGTGGGGGCAGAAGAAAACCAATGATAGCTTTATAAAGAATATTCCAATAATACTACTAATTATTTTTCTAAAATTGAAAAAAACAACAAAAAAAAAACACACACATAAGAAACCAAAATGAAAGAAAATTATGCAGATATTCAATGGATTAGATTGAATACAAACGTACACACGCGATCCGAATAACTGAGGTTTGTGATGTTTATAGCGCATTTGTGATATAATGTAATTTTGATTTGCGTGCATAGTAGACCCCAAAAGCCAATACTGGATTGGAAATGATGCTCATACTGCACACTGATGCCTCATAAGTAGGCCTCAGTAAAGTTGTATATCAAGACAGTAAAGACCGCTTTAAGAACAATTACCCGGCGCATAAGCTGGATTTCGTGTGCTTAGATGCCAGCAGTGATGGCTGTATTGAAGAACTATAACTTCACTCACTGTTAGCGAGCTGGACGTCGAAACTATTACGTTGAAGTGTTGGCTCGTGTTGAGATCGAACTAGAAACAATTGCAGCGATAATTACCACTACAACTACAATATCAGAGCGGACACGACTTTTTCTGAGTACAGTGAATCCGGAATTCTTACCGGAAGTCTGCAGTGCACATCACAAAATACCTGAAGAAATGCTGGAAAGATACTGACTGAATACCAACTATTTTATTCATCAACGTATAATACATGACATATTAAAACACATACGAGTACATATGTACAAGTAAGAGAAATGGGTCAGAACGGAAGATAAATAAATAACACTAAATTATTCTCCAAACATTGGAGACACTACATGATTAGTGACGGACATAACTTAAAACTCACAATATAAATGCCATAAAAAGTGGGTTGAGTCTATATAGAAATATCTAAGTCGATTGTTAATACGAATTATGCAATATTAAGGAATAAAAATCAAACAAAAGATAGAAAAAGAGGTTATACTGACTGATGTACTGATAATGAACAAAGAAATGTTCGTCTGACTGCCTCGATAAAGCTATGTTTAAAATAGTTTACTTGTTGGAAATCATATGCTATAATAAGGGTGGGAAAGAAAAAAGAGTGTTACAGGGAAGAATGAGATTGGTTGTAATATTAAATCAAATGTCAAAAATTCCTCTGACTGAAATGATGATCACTGCTGAATAACTTCGTTTTCAGTTCGACTGGGTAATTGTATAGTTGAGAAATATAATCAGACGCTCATACAGATGTAATCGACTGTTGACGCAGAGAAAAAAGCTGACTGGATGTCGTATGTTGCATCCTTTTGTCACGCATACAACAAATATAAGATTGAATACCCAAAAGAGTTCCAGGAAAGATTTCAACACACATACAGGAAGAAGAAATAGTAAGCTGTTAAAGCACATTCATCGAAGCTTCAACGTGATGATCATGTCATTGTCAGGAACTTTACACAGGGAGGTAAGAGGAAGATTGATGACCGACGGGAGGAACAACTGTATGTGATACTTTCCAAGCCAAATCAGGGATATACTTGTGTTCGGTTTCAGGAGAAATGCACCACATACCAAAACACTTGGAACTTATACATCGGAAATTAATGCTTCCGTCCTTCAAACGTCCCCAGAGTCCCCAAAGTACGTTATACCACATTGCCGCTCTGGTGTCAGCGATGACATTTTGTCCGACGATGATTTACCTGCTGTTCGACGTTCACAGCGATCAAGAAGATTTGACTACGGTATATTAGGTCTATGACATAAAATGATGACTACAAATTCCCCGCAGTGCTGAGCCATTGTTATTCCTGTGCAATAAATATCTATTTATGCTGATAATTGTAAACATTAATGCAGGTAATACATATACTCTGAGAAGAATTTAAGAATGATGATTTTCTTTGTATTCATCGATAGTAGTATAGGTCATTATATGTAACGTGCTTCCTTCATTGTTTCGATGTATTGATTAACGATCGCACCATTGTTTGCCTTAACTGACTTTGAGTACACGTATTTGTACGTGTTCCATATTACATACTGTGAAATCATTCATATTTTTTGGAACATAAATTTTCGTGTTTTTTTGGGTCGGGTTATAAACGAATTCCAAGATCCCAATGAAAATTGGACCTTTAATTTTCATCTTATGTTGCCCATGTAAAAAACCGTACATGCTGGTCTTAAAAATATAAATAAAACTCCCTAATTAACTTTTGCTTATAAATGACTGCAACAACGAATTGCCAAGTAATGCGAAAGCCTAATGGCGACTTCCTGGTTCTTATTTCATATTAACATTGTATACTTTTCCGTTTCTCGTTCTAGTTGATGGCCAATCGGCATCAGGCGTTGAATTATACCAAACAGATAAAGAACACATTGAACACCGCAAATTTAATGTGACTGTCTCGTGTGTTAAAGGTTCTATTTGCGTTGTTAAGACATTCATTAAAGGTGTTGTCTGCTAACAAGGGATGCAATGCCATCGTTGGCTAGTAAGTATAAGGCTGTCATATACCATTGTAAGGGAGCAACAAAAACACGTGACCACAGGTGCGAACGACCACGGAGAAACTGAGACAACAAAACGTATGTTTTTGATGTTTTATTTATTATCTTGAATCGAATTAAAACAAGACATAGCCCACGGTACGCCACATAATTTCCGATTTCATGTGGTATACTGTCTGATGTTTTGGTGTTGTAGTTTTTGAGAACATTCAATAACAAATTTTGAATCGGCGATGCAGACGACCACACATTTAGTACATCTTGCAAAAACTGTGCTAGAACGGCTAGTTTCGCCTGGTTCTTTACGAAAAACACATATTAAAGCAAAAATATACCATTTAGAGTACCTTTGCAAGGCGTATTGATGTTTTTGAAGGCAATATTAAAATATCAAATTATGCGAATAACCACACTCGAGAATTTTAGGCGAACGACCACACCTTTTAAATTAAATTTGAAGGGGATGCGAATAAAGCCTCCGTGATGTCAATGTTTTTTTTCTAATGATAATATATTTGCGTTGCAAATTTTAGACCCGCGAGCTTTCTTCCAGAATGCAATTTAATCATAATTAGTTTAAACATATTTATTTTACAACGATTGTGAAACAAGTTATTACAACATTATATTAATCACTCTCGTTGGCACGATTTAACGCGATAGTGTGGTCTTGTGTTGTGGGGGAAACCGGAGAACCCGGAGAAAACCCACTTGTCCGGCTTGGTGACCACAAACCAAACTCACATGCGCCCAAGCCGGGAATCGAACCCGGGTCGCCTAGGTGAGAAGCGAGTGCGCTAACCACTGCGCTAACCGGACAACCAATTAATCATAATGATGTATTCAGACCTCGTCACGTGTTTACTTGTGGTTCAAATTGTTTTATTTGATATTTTGTTAACTGAGAGTAAGATCAAATTTGGTCAATAGATGTTGCAGCATGTTTAAATTTTATAATGTGAATTACCGTAAACAAACGCATACCGATTTTTCAGTTACAAAACAAGATGCGGAAAAAATCTGGGCTGAGCCTTCACCGGAGAAAGAACAGACAGTCTGATCTTGTCCATGTTGATGTACCTCTAAACATGGTCAGCAATACACAAAAGAATTAAATGCTTCAAAAACGTTAGTTACATCCAAAATGAGACTCCTAAACATTCAATGTTGACTATCGATATGATGATATGGAATTTCTAATGCTACTGGGTAGTTCATTTAAACCCGGCGAACGACATGTGTAGTCATTACTTAATTACAAAGTTGTTTCTGATTAAATATGTGCTGTGCCATCATTCTGTATTGACACGTGACTTTGGCAACACTCTTATTCAAAATCAATACATACACATGTATAACAAACATAAATTTTGACTGATTAACCTTTCACTACTTACTAAATAATGCATTTATGGAAAAAATTAATTACTAATAACAAGATTGTAACCTTGTTTTTAATAGCAGAAAGTGCAAAAAATTAAATGATTGGTGAATGCAAAAATATTTACTGTGATCTACTATAGTCTCGTAAGGTAGAAATACCTTGTTTAACATCATTTCTTTCAAATCAAACTCAATATCCTTCATAAGAATAATTGTTTTCGACATTAAAATGGAATATTAAAACAATATTATTAAATGTGGTAAAAATCTTATTTGGGCGTATTATAGTGCATCTTTAAGATTAATCAAATAAAACTGATATTTGAAAACGTTTATTGTGATTATTTTAAGTACAAACGAATCACAGTAAAGAATGAGTATAAATCACATCATTATAAAACAAAAAATGTCATCAACAAGCAAATCACAAAAAGTGAAATAAATCACCTTACAATATTTTTTTATGCAAACCAATCGACGCTAACTAAAACAAGAATTTACTAATAAAGTTCTGAAAAAAAATCACAAAAATGAAATTTATTAGTTTAATCGTATTTTATTGTATATAATATACGCACGTCATATAAATCATTTCGACAAACAATATACTAGTAGTTATACAATTGGGTTGGGCCACAAGTTATAACATAACGAATCTGTTGTCGCCAAGTCCCCGTGGGCTAGTACTACAAGTATAATGATAGGCAGGCTACTGAACTCCATTTATTATAAATCTTTTTAGTAGCAACAATATATGTTCGCACTTTTTGGAAAATGTATGTATTCTGTTCGTCATTCAGATTAATGTAGCCATGTAGTAATATATTGGTATTCAGTGGGTGATATTGCCTAGTTTGAAGGAATAATTGCCGCCGTTGTGCAGTAAACCGACTACATTTGAAAAGAAAATGTCCATCATCTTCAATTTCTGTACCACTGACACAGTTAGGGGAAATTGCGATATGATTATTGTAAAGATCGGAATTTAATTTGCTGCTATCATTACGCATTCGGGCATGATGAACTGAGGCGGACCTGTCGCCTTCTATATAAAATGAGGGGACTTTGGCAAAGAATATATAAATTTCATTTTACCTTTAAACGCGGGCAATGATAGTGCATCTTTAACAGAGGTGTCAAGATCGTTCCACATCCTCAGTGCGGATGGAAGTATAGAGTGTGCATAAATTTGAGTTCTTCTAGGTAACGTTTGAAAATTTTCTGAATTCCGTAAATTGTGCGTGTTGTTACTAAATGTTTGCACGCTTTGAGTAAATAATTGTTCGAGGTAAGATGGTAACATGTTGTGTTTGTGTTTATATACTAATGTCAGATTTTGGATTGTTCTTCTATTCGTTAGGGACACCCAGCCAATTTCTTTGAGTAGATTGTTTATTGATACGGATCGTGTGAGACCGGTAACTACTCGAGCAGCTTCATATTGAATAGTATCAAGCGTTTCTTTTTCATATTGGGCACAATTATCCCAAAGTAATGATCCGTATTCTAGATGCGGACGAAGATATGGCAAATATATGTGGTTAAGTGTTTTTCTGTGTAGTTTAAATTTCATTAATTTCATAGTACCAAGAATTCTTGACGCTGTGGCGATGATATTAGTTTTATGTTGGTGCCAAGACCCATCCATACTGAGTGTCAAACCAAGGTGCTTGTGGTGATCAACAAGTTGAACAAAGGTGTTTTCAAAAAGAAGTGTTGGAATATTTCTTGGACAATAGGTCAGAAACATTGCCTCTGTTTTGGGAAGATTTAACTTGACTAGCAATTGTTTAGATCATGCAAGGATACAATTTAAATCATGGTTTATTGTAGCTTCTATCATATTTACGTCACGGGAGGAAACAGCTAAAGAACTGTCGTCTGCGAAGAGACGAGTTGTGCTTAGAAGAGAATCTGCTATGTCATTTACATAGATAAGAAAAAGTAGAGGACCTAACACGGATCATTGAGGGACACCACCTCCTTATAATTTTGATTCTGAAAAAGATAATTTTACAAAAACTTTTTGACCTCGGCCTTTTAAGTAATCTGTTAGCCAATCCAATGAATTTCAATTGATACCATATTGTTTTAGTTTAAAAATAAGACCTTTGTGCCAAACTTTATCAAATGCCTTGAATATGTCGCATAACAAAATACATGTTGATTCTTTATCATCAAATGCTTTACAAATTTGGTTATAAATGTCTACCAGCTTATATTGAGTCGAATGGCCTGGCAAAAAAACAGATTGCTTTTTACATATTAGGTCATTAGTATGAAGATGAATATAAATATTTTTAAACATAATTTTTTCCATGACTTTACCAACACAGCTTATTAAGGAGATCGGTCTATAATTTGACGGTTCGTCCGGTACACCCTTTTTAAAAAGGGGCATGGCATAGGCTGTTATCCAATACTTGGGATATTTTCTTTCTATGAAAGACTTGTTGAATAATAAACACAGTGGGTAGCATATGGTTTTTGATGTTGCTTTCATCATTTTGTGGCTAATTCCGTCTGGGCCAATAGCTTTGATATCATTTAAGTTTTCTAAAACATCAGTTACATCCTGTTCTGTTGCATAGTTAGATAACCGTGAGTGAAATTAATCACAGTACAAATATCTTTTATAACAAGAGCTGTCACAGAGACGCTCGCTCAACTATTCCGACGCTTTTAAGTTTAGATTGCAAAGTTTCGGTAATACATGCAAAACCTTAACCAAAACGAATAATAAAGGGCCATAATTTACATTATATGGAAAATGGAGTTATCTTACTTGATTAATTAAGTCGGTTGGATAGTTGGAATCACCTGTCTAAAGTTTCAATGCAATACTTGGAGTATTTGCTCATATATTGACGTAAATGTGGTTAAATGCAAAACCTAACCAGAATTTCTTAATCAAATTATAATGGACCATAATTTGCATGATATGCAAAATACAGTTATCTTGCTTAATGATTCAAGCACGTTTGATCGTTGAGTATCGTTGAAAAAAGTCTCAATACAATACATCGAGTAGTTGCAGAGATCGTAACCTATCTGTGCTTCTATGCAAAACATTAACCAGAATTTCTATGTCGAATAATAAAGGGCAATAATTTGCATTATATGCAAGAAAGAATTATCTCGCATGATTGTATAGTTGAGAACACATATCTAAAGTTTCAATGCAATACATGTATTTGATTAGATAATGACTTAAAGGTGCTTACATGCAAAACCTTGACCAAGGTTTGACGCCGACGCTAGGATGAATAGGATAGTTCTCCTAAGTCTTCGAATAGTCGAGCTAAAAACGCCTCAAACAAAAGCAAGAATTTACTAAAACAGTTCTGAAAATGCCTTCCTGGTTATGTACCTACGGCGATTATTTTTCAAAAACAAAATATTGTTAGAAAATACAATATGTTATTCTACTAACCATGTTACCACAGGAAAAGTATTATTAAGATTAATCGAACAAAAATCAAACGTAAAATAGAGCATTATTGTAATTAATTCATGTTGTTTTTGTGAATTTTATTGTGCCTGGAAAGGCTGCTCCGGTGCCGAAACACTTTTTCACACTCTGGACATTTAAGGCTTGACTCCCCCTTGTGCATATCCAAATGTGCCTTCAGGTTTGACTTTTCTGAGAAAGACATCCCACATTCGTGACAGTTACACCCCTGCTTTTTTCAAGTCGAATAATATTATGATTATGAAGATCAGCAATGGTTGGAAACGACTTCTCGCAATTTATGCAAACAAATGGCTTCGCCTCGCTATGCACATGACATCTGAAAAGTAAATACATATCATTTTATAAAAATAATATTCTATCATATAATATACTAAATTTAGTCTTTGTCTAAAATATGTCAACACGAATGGAACATTTGAAGTAGTCGACCTTTTTTACATTAAACGAAGCAACGTTAACCCAATATTGCTTATTAAAGAACAGCAACACAAGAAGATAAAACACCGCTAAATGTTTTTCTATCTAGGAACAAAAACAGTCACGCTATACATTGACTTATTTTCACTGGTAACACACATACAACGCTTCGTGTTAAATATAATCAAGTTAAAGACACGTTAGGCCGATTGTTCAGAAAGTTGCTAAATTTAACAATGTTGTTAACATCATTGTTATTAACGATAAAATCGTTACATCTCTGGAAGTTTAATGGATACACTTGTGATTTGCCTTTTTCCTAACAAGATTTTAAACAACTGTCGCAGCTGTAATAGTTAATATTTAAATATGTGAAGACATCATCAAATATCTCATGTTTTAAAGTTAACAATGCTATCGTTAATCACATTGTTAACTTTAATAACGTTCTGAACAATCAGCCCATTAAGACGACGACAAAGCCGACGAGAAAAAACTTGGTTTTGAAAACATTTCGGCCTTACCTATTCTATAAATAGACGAGGTAACGGTTTTGTCACACTAATAAACAAAATAAAGGTTTTGCAGATTTGACTTATACGAAGCGATTCTTCTTCAAGGTTTCTAATATGAACTATTCAGTATAAACTAACCGGTGTCTATTCAAGTTTGCCCTGCTGTGGAAAATCTTTTCACAGCACATATAACCCTTTCCCGTTCCGATATGTGTTGTTTTGTGCTACTGCAGTGTGGAAATGTTCGCAAGGACCTTGCCACAATATCTGCAGACCTGAGGTTAAAGCTTTATTCGCACTCCTATCAAAATTAGATAAAAAAGTGTGGTCGTTCGCCTAGTATTCTCGAGTGTGGTCGTTCGCATAATTTAATATTGTAGGATTTCTTTCAAAAACATAATTTCGCCTTGAAAACGTATTGTAAATGGTATATATTTACTGTTTATATATCTGTTTGTAAAGAACCAGCTGAAACTATCCGATTTATTATTGTTTTTGCCAGATTATTACAATGTGTTGTCGTCTGCATGGCCGATTCCAAATTTGTTTTTGAATGTTCTAAAAAAACATCAAGAATGACAGAGAGTATACCACATGAAAGCGGAAATCATGTGGCGTACCGTGGGCTGAGTCTTGTTTTAATTTGATTCAATTTAGTAAAGAAACTATAAAAAACATACCTTTTGTTGTGTCAAGATCGCCGTGGTCGTTCACAATTCTTGCTCCCTCACAGTGTATATGCAGTCTGCCATGATACTGTTACTGATTTAGCTTAATTACTAGTGAACTTTATGTTTCAAAACATTTCTCATACAATACAAAACAAATTTACAATGTAGAAAGTCTTATGCTTTGTCATCAGTTATGCAACAGAGCTGTCTACGATAAAAGTGAGAGATGGTAAATATTACGAAACACATTTAAATAATATAGTGATGATATAAGAGATTGGATATAATACGTTTGCCGCCATAACAATTCATTGAAGGGGAATTTTGACCTCATTCTATTTAATTCCTTTTCGAAGTTTGTAATTAAGATTTGACATGTTTTCACAAAATATAACGGATTTATTATAATTTCGTAATAGGGTTTACAGCCGTGTTAAAATCGCTTATCGGATAACTCTGTTCGTGGAGAAGACATTCATGCAAAATCTCATTTCATCTGTTAACTCTGTATACCTGACGTGCGTTCAGTTTATGCTAACAGTCGATCACGCTAGCTTACGTTAACAAATTATTTTGTTTTGTATCCCCGCTACATTATAGCGTATACACTGCAAGCTGGAAACCAAATCGCAAACCTTAATTTTCGTTGAACCCAGGGGTTTGCGTCAGACCCAAAATAAATCTCTATCTGGGAAAGCCTAGGTTATTACACTGACATTTACTCCCGGCACATTAATGAGTCATTGGGTTTCTGTTTAGAATAGGAGCTAGGGTAACTCCCTTGCTATTATACTGTCTCTGCCGCCCAAGGACCCCTTTGGAAAAATATATAGTAGTGTACTTCCATTTGTTATTCGGACTACGTCTGAATGATATACATACACAACATTTATCGAATATTTGTCAACAATGAAATTCGAAAGTTGTAATATGAAAAGTAAAAAATGATGTCACTTTTTCGCAGATTAAATTTCCATTCAAAATCTATTGCAATATAAATCTTTCTATGAAAAACTACAAAAACAGGTCCAGTAGTCAAAATCTTTAACATTACTCCGTTCAATGACACAGGGCCAAAGCCAGAAACACAGAACACACATCCATAAACAAAACAAAACATATAGAATGTATATAACTAGGGATGTTTATCAAATATTATTGGTTACCGCATTGAAACGGTCAGCTCAACTAGCAATGTTAAAACAGTTTTATAGCTGTAAATGCGGTTTATATTTTAACGTAAATAGCAAGATAATCAGCGCGCTGAAACTGCTTTCTCTCCCAGACATCAGCAGAGTTCATGTCAGAGTAGACGAACTGTGGGTGACGGACGTGTACATCCATCGCACACGATCCCTTTGGGCCATCACTCACAACGAAATGGCCAATATCGCCAGAGCATCCGGCGTACTTTCTGTTGATAAAGAAATTCCGCAGATTCCGATTATCGCCAATGACCGAGAAAATATTGTAAGTAGCGTCCGGCGTGAGGTCAGACCAGGAGGATTCCAGAACCCTGGTCTTATTAAACCAGTTTGTATTCGTGCTACCGTCGCCATTAAATACAATGTACGCCGTTTCGAGGTTGTCCTTGTAGAGGGCAAACTTAACGTACTTGATATTCAAGGAGCTCCATCGATAATAAAGATTGGCCTCCCTAAAATGGCTAGAGTAGGATCTGGCCATGTCCACTGGTTTCGTTGTAGTTGTGTCTGTCCCTTTGAGAAAAAAGTTGTAACACGTCATTTAATACATTAATCACAAATTCAAGCACATATCCCAACCAATATGAAAGTGAGCACATTTTAGTTGAAATATAATGCAATGCAAACGCTCGCTAAAAGAATCAATATGTCTAAATTACATACAAACATTCTGACGTTAGTTTAAGTCAGAAACTCGAACTTTAATTGAAAACAGATATTGGACTGTTTGTGTTTTATCATACTTTATGTATGTCAAGTCAATATTTGTTTGTTACATGGAATCCAACAATAAACAAATATTGACTTGACATACATAAAATTTGATCAAACACAAAGAGTTTTTGTCTTGACAAAATGTTTTAACTCACGCTTCATGTTTGTTCGTGTAATAAAGTATAACATTGACCATAACCTTTGGTCCATGCGTCGTACACGCTTTTTCCGTTTCCAGCGGAGGCCCGGAACACCATTTTCCAGCCGCCCCTCTCAAGATATTGAACTGTCATAGGGTCATTCCCATGTGGACTCGGACTGTCAAAAAGCATTAGATTTTGTAATAAGAAAAACATTTAGGTAACCTGTACAATCTTACCTAATATCATAGTTTTCAGGTGAAACTTGAGGTGACCAGTGTTATGTAAACAGTTCGCTTCACATTAAGACTACAAGAAAGTATTTAATATCGAATAATTTAACAAACAATGGATACTTAGACTCTTCTATACGCTTAAAGTGGGGATTGTTTACGTTATTCATTCGTTATAAAATTCAAAATTGGTGGATATATTAAACTATTCAAATCTTGTCTACCGAGTATTAAATACGGCCACCGTAATGTTCACATTAAAATGTCTCGGTATAACACTTTGTATTGCATCATTTATTTGTATTGATGTACGTTTGGGCAATAAAAATAGAAACTAAAAAAATCTGAAATACCGTCGTATTTAAGTCTTACTAAGGTTTCTCCAGTAGCTGCGCCACCACCAGGCATATTGCAACACCCACAGCGATATAAAACCCAGTTATTGCCATCTACAAACGAGTTGTTTTAATTTATTACATCTTTTTAGCATGCCTCATGTTAAGTGTGTGTATACCACGTGACAAATTATGTCATATATGCTATGTCGGAAAGTAACCCTTTGCTTAAAATGGAGACTGAAAACCAAGATGACTTTTCTTTTTTCTACACCATTTTTAAAGATATAAAGGGCAGTCTATGCCGCTTAAACAACCCCGCCTTCGTTTCATACCCGGAGTTTGATTAGGTGATTTGTTTCCTCAGACTCCTGTTTTCAGACTAATGTTTTGAAAGTGCTCCATAAGCCGGCGTTTTCGTGAAAAGGTTTGTCGAGGTATTTTCAGAAACTAAACTCTTAATCATTTTCTGGTAAAAGACCGAAGGCGTTGCCCTGTAAGCGGCGTAGACTGCGCTATGTTTCCTTTAAAATGGTGAAGAAATAGTGAAGTTAACTTGTTTAAAGTCTCTATTCAAAGCAAAATAATGCCTTACGACGTAGCATTTATGACTCAATTTATCACGTGGTATACACACACTGATGTTACGTAGTATAAAATTATGTTTAGTTATATAAAACTGACGTTGCAAAATTATGTCAAATTGTTTTAAGAATACAAAACATGTTATTAGAATGAAGGAAATAAACACATAAGTAAAATCAAACATGACTTATACATTTCAACTTACGTTTACTTTCCTTTCAATATGTATTTTGAATCATGAACAGGACCACTAATTAACACACACTCGCTTAAGCGGAATATTATATATTATATAGTCGACCACATGCACATTTATCATTTGTGGGTGTGTCCTATTGTGAACAATAATTTTAATTGCTACAAATTGTACGGTTTGAAGTTATAAAGCTTTGAATCATATAACAAATGTGGTTTTGCGCAGTATGTTTTATGGCATTTACATAATTTTAAAATTGATCTGCTGCAAAATCGTGTAGACGATTAAGTTAAATTAAGAAAGATGTTATTACGCACCTTATGAACACATGTGTTTTTGATTTAGTGTCAGGATGAGCGCAAATCAGTATATCCTTGCAAACCGAATTAGTTCTTCTTCTCAGGTTGTTAAACGTATGATGAACCGTAATAATTAAGAAATATAACACACTACTGAGGGTCATATGACATTATAAGGACCGGCCAGTCAGCCACCGAGGCGTTAGCCGAGGTCTATTCACCTTCGGGGGTTGACTGACCGGTCCTTATAATGCCATATGGCCCGAAGTGGTGTGTTATATTTCTTATATTATACCGAACACTTTTCATTACAATTCAATATTTTTAAAGCGATTTAAATGATTTTTATTGAACAAAGCTAATAATGTTTACTTGCGACAAATTTTCGCCGTTGTGAAAATAGCTAGCCCCACTTACCAATTGTATGACGTCAGCGGTCCATATTACATTTTTGGCGAGGTCCGGACCGGACAAAAATATAATATGGACCGCTGACGTCATTAAACTAGATTTTCATTAAAATACAGTGATATACGGACCGATCGAGTTTGTATTTACAAAGAAGGGACAAATTTATGTGAGGTATAATAATCTGTTATATTGTTGCTGTTGAGTTTTTGTTTTGTTTTTACTTCTTCGCTTGTTACTATGCACATACACGTTGACATGTTTCATTAATAAAGTGTGTGTGTGTTTAGCCTAATTCTGTGTTAGTGTATATAATATACGCACGCGATACAAATACTTTCGACAAACAATATCATTATACAATTGTATGTGTTGTTGATGGTGTACTAGTCTGAAATTAGTCTGTCTTTATCGACCTAGGTTGTAATTCAAAGTCGATATCACATCATCAGGTCGATGTCACATAATCAGATCGACGAAACTGAAAGGCAACATTTGTTTTATCATTAAATGCCAAATAAAACACCCTTTCAAATTTCAGGCTTCCATTATCAATGCGGGCCGCTGCAGCGGCCCGCTATATTTAATATGTGGTGAGTAAAAGGTTTATGGAGACTGAAGAACTTGGTTGAAAATATGCGTCTCTTTTTCCTAAAAACATCAAGTACTTTTGAGCTGAAAATGTAGACACAGTCAATTTTTTCCCTTGAATACATGAGTTGTCTAGTCATTAAATAAACGGTGTTACTTTTGACATTAATAATGTAGACACAGTCTATTTTTTACAGAGTTGTCTTTCGTACGTTTGTTTTCGCAACGTGTCTGGGCACGTACTAAAGTGCTGACGAGTTAGCTGACGATTTAGAAATAGAGTAGAGTTGCTGACCAATTGCTGATCATATAGACACAGAAGGGAAAAAATGAGTTTTGATATTAAAGATTTGTTAAGACTTATTTGATTTAATTTATTTTATATACTCCATAAAGTGTACGTAAAGACGGATGTTTGTCTATTTTTATTGAAAATGGCAGTTCATTGAAATGTATTGAGCAATTTTATATTTTTGCTGGTTTGGTGAAAAGATGAGAAGATATCACGGATTAATTTTTTTAAGGTGTTTCATTTACAATTGTTCGAACTAATGATTTTAATTGTAAATGTGGCTTTAAATGTTAGCCTCACAACTTGTGGACTACACATCTGCACTACATCAAAGAACGATCAAAAGAATGGTGTTTGCCAATCCATTAATGATCATTTTAATTAAGAAATGATTTCTCTTTAATCTGTTGTATGTTCGAAGTTGTTTTGTGGAAAACAAGGCAAACTGTTGCTAATGAAATGTTTATATGATGTAAAAAAAGTAAAGCATGAATCATTAATGGCGAAATTAGTGTAATCTTTTCATTTTTATTTATTATTTGTTCATTATCTTGTATAGTCCATTAAGCCTCAAAGGCATGTTGTCACATTTCGCACAAAGCCCATCAGGGTGTTGTTGTATGGTCATTACATTTCATGGTGCAGTGCATATAGATGACCAATTACTGCCTCATTCAGAATTTAATGACAATTATTTAGCTGACCAATGTATGTTTTAGGGAAACTCGATACTGCCGTATTGATAAGTTACTGACCAATTCCTCAGCTGACCAATGTAACATATATGAAAACTTGACTCTGATGCATGGTAAAGTTAGTGTCAATTTACATAGTGATTTAACTAATATGTTATTGAAACTTATTTTCAATATAAGAAACTAAATGTCCCGAGATTTGTTACTGAATATAAAAATGGGTACCAAAATAAAAAAAGTATTGTTACAGCTGTGCTTGTGCAAGAACTGTAACTTTGGTTTGTCTTATTTATGTCTTTTTCCAAAGGCAAGAGACATATTGATTTATTGCGGTCTGTCTGTCCCCTGTAAAACTTATAGTTGTACTGAAACCTGGAAGAAGTGTTTAATATGAACTGTAGTTGTGCATAGACTAATGTTTTACCAAAATAGGTCTCTTTGAATTCCTTCATAGCCTTGACTCGACATCAGTCATCACCAACTTCAAAATATTTACATGGTAGATCTGTTTGTGGGCCCGCTGTGATACTTTGTATCACAGTTTTTCTTGTATTATTTTACTAAAGAAAATAAACGAAGAGGGTATCTAAACTGTTTATGTACAAAGGCTGGCCATAAGTGAGTATTCAAAATGGCTGTCTACAAAGGGAGCGAACTGCTTACTTGTCATGAATAGACAATTTTGAGATTTATCTTTCTTTTTGGTATTTCCTTTTGTTCTTATCATTGTCTTTGACATCACTTATTTTCTTAAACCTATTTAAAACAGGAAATGTTCTTCAATGTAAACAAAAATCATCTGCATAAAAAATGTCGGCAAAAAGGAAAGAAATGACGCCTGAGCAAAAAGAAATTGTAATATCTTTGGGAAAAGATGGACTTTCTCAAAGAAAAATTGCTAGGATTTTGCCAATAAGTCGATCTTTCGTTAGAGTTATTGTGCAAGGGAAAATGTAGAAAATGCACCACGAAATTGAATACCTTGACAGGGGAAAATGATGATCGTCAGATTGTGAGAGTTGCCAGAAGTAATAGAAGAAGGCCTTTAGCGGAATTGACGGGACTGGTGAATGAAACTTTGCCTTAACAAATATCATCTAAAACTGTTAGACGTTGATTGAGGTTTCACGGATTTACAAGGAGAAAAGTAAGGAAGGCACTAACTATCAATATTATTAACCGGAAAAGTCATGTTTCTTGGTGTAAACAGAAATTATATTGGACTCTGAATAAACAGTGGAAAGCGGTGATATTAAGCAAAGAAACATGATACCAAAAAGATCAGTGTGTAGAGAAAGTATGGCGTCCAGAGTGTCCAGGTGAGCGTGGAGGCAGCTGTGTGTCAGCTATGTTTTGTGTAAACTTGTAAAGCTGTTGAGGGAAATATCGACTCAAAAGTGTATAGACTGCCTAGACAGTAACCCTTGGCCTGTTATTGCAAAGAACTTTCAAGAAGGTGACTATATATTTCAAGAGGATAATGCCCAAGTGCACATATCAAGGAGGACCACTCAGCATCATTTTCTATGTGTTTTGGCCTTCTCAGAGCCCTGACATCAATATCATCGAAAATGTGAAGCAAACAATCAAAATCAAACTTGAAAAAAAACACACAAAAAACAATGATCAAAACAACCCCTCATTGAAGAAATTAAGGACAAAAATGGTATCCCAGTGCATTATATTCAAAATCCGTATGCCTCCGTTCAGCGAGGAATTCAGCAAGTGCTAGTCAGTAGAGGCCATATTGCCAAAATTAACCAGTTATCAGAGTTTGATAAACAAAAAATGTTCATACAGTTGATCTTAAGTTAAGTGTTACAAAGCATATGCTTGTGTAGCCATTTTGACGACTCACTGATGGTGTTGGATCAGAACAATTTAATTCGATCATATTTGTCGTTTTTTTTATTCAGTTAAAGGAAAAGGACTCGGTAATCGTTATTTTGATATCCCGTTTGTGATGTTAGCCGTGCAATTTTGCGCACATGTAGATTCTTTCAGGTCAATACATATTTAGGCTCTTCAACGAGTCAATACATAAATTTATCAATTACCCAAGTATAATCTTATAATTATGAAGTAATGCCTTAGCAAAATTTACGAACCGTTCACTAAATGTTGTTTTCATATATTATTATATGGCGGTTAACTGTTTTTCAAAGCGTCTGCCTGGTCATCTTCGCCTTCTGGATAGTTGGAATCTAGGACAATGGCATAACCTGGTCATACTTTGGTCATGACCTGACCGCGTTAGTTTGAAACAGGCTTGAAACAATCCCGACCCAGTTTTGGCCATGTTTGGTCCACTTGGTGACAGTTAAACAAGTAAAATCCTACACCATGCAGTTTTGGGACATTCGTAATAAGTTTTTCAATAAGGCAAACGCATTTTTATTTTTTATGTGGATCACGTTTATTGTTCGGCAGTCATTCTATTATGTTCCTATTTTGACCAATTTTTGACATATTGAAAAGGAAATATTATTGTTGCATTTAGTATGGAGGCCTAGATGTAGTGTAGATATACGCTACCAGAATACAGTGGTTATACAAAACAGTTGATTGACGTCTGTGGAACTTAATGCTCGTTATACACTTGTCGTTTTCGTTTCTTATAATTTACCTGAGTTATTTTATACGAAAGTGAATGTTATCACTTGTATAATCCGGTTTCTGTGAGTGTAAATGTACTTGAAAACGTTTTATCTTCTGCAAGCAGTAATACCACGTATCAAAGATTTTGTAATGCAACACAATGCTATGTGTTATGTCAAGCGTTTCTGGTCTGAGCGTTCTTTGCCACCGAAACTATATGTAAGACGTATTGACATGAATAACAATTCTAACCCTTGGCATGCGTTTGCACCCTATGCCGTGTCGCTGCCGAGCCCTATGTATTTTTGTGTTAAACGGATCGGCTCAGTAGTTAATAAATTCATTAAGGTAAAAGTAATAAACACAGCTATATGCAAACGATCTCAAAACCGTCTGGTTGTTGGAGCACTATGAATCAACAGGTCCAAGGACACAGCTACCCTTCTCAGCTCTTGCATTCCAACTCCAGATCGTCCTGTCGATTCAAATGTTCTAAGCATCTCGGGGACTCTATGGCTCAACCAGACTCTGTATCTTCATACGGATTCAATAGCTATCTGTGCATAATGGTCGTACAAAACGCGATGATTCATAGACCAACACTTCCTACATCCTCGTCGGTAAAAACGTGTAGTGTGTTCGCTTTGCAAGCGAACGAACTCTACCAAGTTCCGCAACCTTTCTCCATAAAGAATGGTAAATTTGTGAAATACATGTTAAATTCTATACCATAATGCAAAACATATTTACAACTAACATGTCTATTATATATATATAAACGTATATAAACATGAAATGCTGTCTGTACGCATTATACTATTTAATATTTGTTATTCTAATATATAAACATGCAATAATAACCAAAAATAATAAAACAGAAAATAATGCTTAAATAGTCAAAGCATCCAATATTATCTACATGACTATATTAAGAACACAGAATAAAAACAAAGTATTGCTGTACTAAAAATTAGTACTGCAGATAGTATATTTATACGTCAATGACTAATGCTACTAATGTATATACACCCTACCATTGTGGTCATATCAAGTGGTTTGTGACGTCACATTTGGATATCGCCTGAAATAAAATAAGCGGGCCGAATCGGAAAAAAAGTCGCTGTTATCTTTACTGGATTTTTAATTTAAACGGAACATAATGCAGTCTAAGGAGATAAGTATATTATACTCTTGATAATTGAGCAATATGTTGTCCATTGCATAGTTTTTGCAAAATATGTGGGCAAATTTTATTATGTTATGTATGTTTTTACCGAAAGCTTATCGCTTCTCAATACAAAATAGGCTTATAATGGCATAAATTAAATGCAAGTTCGGGATATTTTTTTATTCACAAGGTTAACAAATAGGTAGATATGAGTAACACAGTTTACATAACATTTAATTCATTTAGCAACGACCAAATAAGGTCTAATGTGCTTTAACTGAGTATGGACAAATATATTTTATCTTAGTATCTTGGATGTTTATAATGGAAGTATATCAATTTCCATGATTCAGTGAAGTAATTATTCATATTAATGTTTTCAATAGAAACTGCAATGCTTTGTTTAGACATTCAAGTCGAACGTTCGATCACGATATTTTCCTAAGAAGGTTAGGTAATATCGGCAATACATAAACCTTTGGCCATGCATATTACACAAAGAATGAGGCGCTTACGCAATTAGAAAAAGTAACAAATTGACAAATACAAACAAATATTAAGAACAGTTATCCTTATCATTGCAGTAAACAAAACAATTACCATTAACTACATATTTGTTATTCAGGAACAACGTTGGGAAATAATTTATCTAGCAACAAAAATAAAGTGTTCTAATTTGACATATTAACAAAGCTAATATAAACCGTCAGAGCTCGCCCAGTACAGCAGCATAAGAAAATTGATTGTGAACCCCAAAAATGTGTTTTGAAAATCAATGTTGGAGTTTATCCACCTTTTTCATGTCATATTTTCACCAAATTTTACAACCATATAAAAGAATAGGAGCAACCATAGAGTCGAACAATACCAATTTTTACGTTACGTCAGGTGTAGCTCTTTCAAAAATATATACAAGGTAATCATTTGCCCTCAACGTTTGATCTTTCAGTTTTTTTATCTGCATTTACAAAACTTCCATTATACTTTAATTTTATATGTGAGTTTGGTTTGTGGTCACCAATCCGGACAAGTGGGTTCCCTCCGGGTACTCCGGGTTCCCATTACAACACAGGACCGTACTCCTGAGTAACATCATGCCAACGAGAATGATGAATATAATGTCGTTATTACGTGGTTTGCAATCGTTGTAAACTCAATGAGTTTAAACTAATTTATACCCCAAAACAAAACTATGAACCATTTCGACAGCATCATTACTAATGGACCATACACAACGATTTAATATTTTTCGTTTCTAAAATAAATACTTTAGTGTTAGCATCATTCATGTTATGACAACGCATGAGTAACTACGTATTGCATCAAACTGAGTTTGAATACTATAAGAGTCAGCTGTGAACGAAGTAAGATCATCTGCAAACAGTAACATGCACATAGAAAACTTATTTATATCATTCTGGGTTAGAATTTCAAGATTTTAAAATATAATTATATGATAAAAAAGAAATACAATTACTTAATATATTACTCTGAAGTCATCAATTGAATGTACATGTCAAACACTGATGTACTGATAGTCATATTTTTTTATGTTAGTATCATGCATGAATGCTCGGTGGCGACATAGCAGGTCTTACTTGTAATGCCACGTTCATGAGATTTTATATTAAGATTTTTTTATTGCATGGCAATACAGTTACACAATCTATAATTGGAAACAACAAACACCGAGAAACGGAGGCAGTGCAATATAACGTTCATCTAAAAACATACAAAGGAATCGGGTCATGAGCTTTCACAAAGTCAATTACGGCTCTTTCCCAAAACGTCACAGAGATAAAGAGACGGTGCAGACAATTTTACAAGTTGCACTATGCACGAAAAACACGCCCTTCCATATAATGGCACGCCATATAAAACGTGTACGAGTTTGCAAAAAAAACCCAAAACATTATGAAAATAAAACACGAAATGTGGCAACACAAAACTTGATCTTTCAAGGGTAGGTAATTTTCCAAGCAATTTCAAACCAACATTCTAGAAAAGGTATACATTCTGCAGTACATGCAATGAATGAAATGATAATATAACTTATGATTATTCGGCAAAAAGTGTAGCATATTGTTCAAGAATTACGTCAAAGCAGTTAAATGTATTGAACGGGAATGCAATTGGTGGTTTTGGTGGAGAAGAGTTTAGTGCATCACCGAAAAACATTTCAATTTTAATTGGCACTTTTGTCTACATACGACGTAAAATGTAAGACATATTTTATCTAAACAAATAATAACTGTGACTTTTTCAACGTACAAACACACTTTGTATGTCTGTCATCTATAAATTTAAAGGCATTTTTTTGTGGTGACTTTATTTAAAACCATCTCAATGTTATGACAACTCTAAGGTTCCGGCAATTTAACCACATCGATAGTTTTACATGAAAAATAATCACACTGATTCGTTTAAAACATTTTTACTTTTTTATTTTTATGTGAGAACTATACACAATTAATATTCCTTTTCATTATCATTAACCAACCATTTTACAATCACCTTTTATAACTTTTAATAAATATTTTTTATAACACTTGAACATCCTAATTTAGTTCGGTTTAGTCTAAAGAAAACATGCTATATACGCCCAGTATTTATACTAAATCTTGCCACCCAATCTACCATGAACATCATGAACACCACGAAGAAATCATGCCAAGGGCTCCATCGGAGCAATGCAATAGAGACAATTTAGGCGGGAAGATTCAACGGAGCAACGGAACAATGCATATGATAAAATATTCTTTTACATATTACATTCGCGACATCTTTTGCATTTCAGTAAACAAATATTTTGGATTGTGGCAAAACAGAATTTAACCTGATCTTAAAAATGCATAGTTTTATAAGTATGACATATTCTGCCGTTGCTACGTCTTTCTGGAAGTATAATTTATACGGAATACGCCATGCCACTGTCTAAGACGAAATGATGTTGACGTCAGTGTATAATAATTCTTAGTATCCAATAGGTATCAACTCCATTATTCTGCCGTCAATGAGATGTTTTATTATTATTATTTTAACCCAATTATAGTAACTTAAAAACACAGAGCAGCTGAAACAAATTTAGGTTGACACCCTTATAAGCATTTCCGAGAGTCAACTCCGTGTTTCCATTCTTATGTCTTGTTTGATGTTTTAACCCCTAAGCACTATTAAGCACGTGTCTATGAGACAGATTGACAATTGCTATCTAAACAGTGTGCAATAAACCCCCAGTATCAGCTGTAATGTAATCACGTAGTGGTGTTGATAATGTTATGGCTGTCGCCTTGTCAAAAACGCATTAGGAACATTGAAACAGAATAGTTATTTCACAAATATACACCATTAAGATGTCATTTCCCTGCTGTAATTACCTTTCGACAAAAGGAACAAATTCCTTGGCAATTCTTCCAATAAAGTACAGTATATTCACATTCGAGCATTGTCCTAACATTTCTTTTCAAAATGCGTACGTCTTTATATGGATTGTTTTCATCATTCGTATTGTGTTTGCTAAGTGGTACCAAAAAAATGTAAGAGTAACGTTCCGTTTTCCGTTAGAACTTATTTATTTTGCTAATGATCGAACAGAAAAATTATGGGACACATGCATGGATTTGTGTTATTTCATTCGGCTGTGACCAAAGACATTCGTCACACCAAAGCCAAATCCCAGCTTCATGCGCCTGTTTAATGATAAAGCTCTAATGTTCGTACTTTGTAACCCTCACTAACCCACTTAACTGGTAATGATGCTTCCAAACGTTGAGATGTTAATCAACAACACTAGATAATGTCATATTCAAGATAACTTGATCTGCCTTTGAGCGACCGTTAGTTTTTTGTTTAAAGTAATACTATTGTATACGTTATTTGAAAAACAACAGCACACGACCAAACACTAAACATGCTGGTTATAAACAAATGAATTAAAGATCTCTACTTAATCTAAAACGTTAATAAAAGATACCGAACGGCTAAATAATGCGAAAACCCGTTGGCGAACTCTCGGTTCTCATGTTTTCCTTGCTTTTTTGTAATTTTCCCTTACTAGTTTGTTGATGATCAACTGGCACTGGGTGTCGAATTATAACGCACGACGATTATGTTATTTCGTCGCGACTTAAAGGAATTTACATGCCATATTCAAACACGTATTTTAGGTGATGTCTCACAAATAGGGTTAAAATGTCATTATAGGGTGTGGCTGCAATTATGGTGACGGCATTGCTATGTGATAAAATTTATCACAATGCTGTCATGGCACTGTCGCCCGGCGAGATATCGGGTTTTATTGGTGCTTTATTGGTGCTTTGTTGGGGTTTCGGTTTCGAACTAAGGCTATACCTAAGACACACAGACGGCAACACAATTGTTGTGGATAGATATACGGATTAGAAACTGTATTGTCATTGTTTATACAATACAAACCGTACAGTATTTGATATGGCAAAAGGGTTCGTTATACACGTTAAACAATAAAAATACAGTTCCTTATAACATTTTACAAAATTAAATCGCTTGTTTATTGTCGGTGGGCATGCGACATAGCATGGGTTGGCTTTTTTCAAGTTACCGTGATGTTTCTGAATGTCTTGTTGTATGTAGGAGAATAACGCGCTTGCACACTGTTTAAATGACTTGTTGAAAGCTATGGATTTGTAAATATGTTTTGCTCTCTAAATTTGGAAAAAATGAAAGATACTACTGTCATCTCGAAATTAAAGGAGAATGAGGCCCAAACCAAAATTGCAATATTAGCATTCAACACTCTAGAGAACACTCTGTGTTTATCATTCCGTGCTAAACTACGGTTCTTACTCATTCAGGTACTAGACGATTGTTGATCCACTTCACCAAAGACGCGCCTGAATAGGTATAAATGTGAGAATATTCATATTTTTCTATCATAATTTGAATGAAGGTAAACGCATTTTCAATGTTCTATTTCTCTAAAATAAGCGGCACTTTAGAAGATATGTGAAAGGTGTTCTATATTCATAAGGTTGGTATCAGGTGCATACTAGCCATACGTCTGCCTATTTAGGTAATCTGGTTATTACTCTAAGCGCTATACTTGTACCCTATACCTCGTTAGAGGTTTGTGCGTGGAAAAATACATGTTTTGTTTTGTTTTGTCTTTCGGCAATAGCTCATTAACCCTAGATTTGACCTATATGATTTTCGTACCTAAATATAACCTTCGAAAAACCAAACCAGGACTTCGCACTTATTATAAAACGGTTGCCAGTTCGAACAAAACCTCACGGCTGCGTCTAATGAAATTTATAGCAAAGCTGTTTGTTGTTGACAAATAACGGATTGTTTATATCATATAGGTCCGTGACATTAACATTAACATTATCCTCTCAAAGCTAGACAATTGTGCAGAAGTTTGTTTGCATTTCACCAAAATGTGGGTAATGTGCTTGCAAATAACAAATTGGGGAGTTAAGGAACAAAAAATCGGATAGAAAAAGTGTACAGTCATGTAATAACCATGAAATTTGGAAAATGGAAAACATACATGCAAGCTAAATAACAACATGCACAGATATGCCATATTGCCGAGAAAATACGAAACATTGTGGATAAATCAACACGTTTATTGTAAACATTGCCTGCAAAGCCACAATCTGTTCAATAACTTTTTTATCGTTCAAGTTATGATACCAAAGTAAGATGTCAATGGAAGAGAATGCTTTTCGCCACATACAGGACGCATACATTTTTTTTTAAATTCAAAGTAAAAGTCCACTTACCAGGCAAATGTTGGTACCTGAATCGATATATTTTATTCTAAATCCGCCATTTTGTTTGCCATGAAACAGTTTTCTCACTGAAGGTTTGAATGAAACGAAATTACGTCCTCCCCCATTGAGAACGCTACAGGTGCCACCAATGCATACAACTATTCTGTGAATATATAGTTTATTATCATATGATATCAAGCAGTTGTCTAACAGGAGACATCTTTAACAGCTTTTCTCCACAATATTTGGTCCATTTCAAAGTAATTCATCAACATAAGAATAATAACAAGTGTAGCAATTTGGCACCAAAAAACGTTTGTCGAAATTACGATTTTGATTATTTAGGGAGACTCGAGAGTCCTATCGCTGAATTTGTTGCCAATACACAAATTGTTCAAGTTTGGTGATGTTCAGACGAATGTGCCCCGAGGAGCAGATCTGGCAGCTTATCGGACGTCGCTCGTCGTAGCCCGGTAGCCATCGCCAAAGGAGAATCCATAATACGTCTCATGTTAAAAACCTTCGTGAAAGCATTTCTACTTATCTGTTATCGTTGTACGTGTGGGTCCGTTGTAAATCAGCTAACCATTACCCCAACCGTTTATATGAAAGTGCAAAGTGAACATGACGTTAGACACATTGCACTCTGATATTTTGTAGATAACAAAGTAGCTTTAAGTAAGGGATATGAACAATACAGCAATCCCCTATAATCATGGCAGGCGCCACATAAATAAATAACCATTATAACCATCATTAAGTCGCATCTCAAATAAGTTCTTTATATGGATGGTCATTATTCCTTGAAATCTTCTTCCAAATATATCTTATTAACTTTTGATGAAAGAACATCAAAGAGGACTCTATGAAAATTACATTTTCTTATTCACGGTGCGGTCTTAAATCATTGGATCATGTTATTCCTGATTGTTAAGTAGTAGAATCCTATTACTATGATAAAGTCCTTGTATTGATGGAAAAGCCATGACCGTTTCGCCGGAAATAACAAATGTCAGTAAGTACTTCGTCGTTGATGTCTGATTCAATTAAACTGTTTATAGTGTATAGTTAGTGTGTGTATACCACGTGATAAATGACGTCATTTTTGCTACGCCGGCGAAGCATTTATGACACAATATATCACGTGGCATACACACACTGATAGTTATATGATCAAACAACTTCTTCATACCACCTCAAAACGAAACGATTCACATTGAAAAAATATAATTTGCTTTGGGTAATCGTAAACATGCGCATCAAGCATTGTATTTACATTTAATCGCGTTTTGTTCAGTTTGACGACCAGAGAACCACAGGCTTACCCATGCATTTTGAGTAATTTAACCAGAGAGCAAAAGGCTTAGCCACACCTTTTGCGTAATTTGGCTTCCTTCTCATCTCATATGTACTTGTTTGCTTCCTTTCCCTATTTACAATTACATTAATACAAAACATCTTTCAGTGACCCATCCCCTGTAGCAGATGGTTATTTTTCAAGTATGTACCCTTCTTTCGTAATGCCTCAAACCTACACCATTTAATGAATATAACATAGTTATCTCAATTGTTCTCTGTGCTGATTTGGATTGCTGACATGTTGATATGTGTTATACATAATGTTATGTGTTAGTTATTTTTCTCTCTTCGACCGGTTTTAACTGAAGGCTTTGATTAAGATTTAATTGGAACATTTCCCAGTACAAATATATAAAAGTGACACTACTTTAATTTTCTGTTGCGAAACCTATTTTCATAAGTGTCTGCAAGAGACTCAACTATGGTACCCGCAGCTCGGAACGCCCATGTCATATTATTGTTGAATATAGTTTGCAATTACTCATCAATAAATTTCAAATATTTTAAAAAATACATAAAAAGAAATTGAAGAAAATATTTTTCTTATCGTTTCCTCCTTGTCCGAACTTTTTATTCTCAGTTCAGGGTTTTTTCAAAATAGTTGCTTGTTTTTTTAGGCCGCATTCTCGAGACGCGCGTGCTTTTCGTTTGTGAGATTGATGCGAGAGGTTAGCTGTACACTGTTGCCATTTTTTAACGTATGAAAATCATATTCAATGGCGCATAACTGTAAGACATAACAGACGTTGGTCACAGATAACCATAAACAAGTGTACATCGTGATGGTAATATGTAACAATTGTAAGAGCGTAGCGTAAATTATGAGAGCAGTTCGCTCCACAAACTACAAGTTCGCATTGCCCTATATCTGTATGCGTCATAATGCTCTAAATCTAGAAGCGTCTCATTGAGCTAGACCTAGAAGCGTTTTATGGATCTAGTTTTGTGGTGATACATTATAGTTTACCATCGACGATTTGTATCTTTGAACCGGTTTTGGCTCGTACTCACAACGCCACTTAGTGGAACTTAAGAGTTTATTGGTTGAAACATTTCTATAGCAATTAAAGTTTATTAATTCAAATTATTTAGTTCAACCGATAGAACATTTATGACATGGACATTGTAGCATTTTGTGTTACAGAATTAACAGTGTAGGTTACATTTTATATCTTACTATCAGCTGAAACCTTAAGTCAATTTAGAAGTACCAAAGGCTGTATTGCAGCTTGATCAAATTTCTGCTTCTGGTTAAAATCCAAGGGTATAAAACTGGGTTTAAATCTGAGAGTCTGAAGCAAGTTGCACCAGTTACTCCATTCCTGAACAAATATATAATTGGAATTGATAGGCACACATCTTGATATAAATTGAAGAACATCCTGCAATTGGTTTCTACGCGTCAATGCCAAAAGTGAAAAAAAGCGTACTATGGTTTTCTAGCCTTTTCCTCGCCCATAACCGTGATGTTATAGTTATGTTACATTGTCCTTTGTTTTCGTAGAATCACACACAACAATTTGAGTTCATTTGCTTTTTACAGAACCTTACATGAACTATGCTGCAGGTACATATAACATCTAGTTTGGAAATATCATCAGTGATAAAATACATGGTTCCACTTTAAGACGATATTGGAAGAATATACTTGGTAACCAAAGTTAGAGAAGTATTATTTCAGTATGAATTTGGTTACGTCTGGTTATGTTAAAACGTAGGCGACTTAAATATGTTCTCCTCTTAATTTAATGACTGCTTAATCGATTGTATGACTCAGGTTGGCACGAAAATGGTTTATCAACAGGAATATTTTCTTTTTGTTAAAAGACGAGTTTAATACGTTTTTCAAATGCCCGAGTTTTTTTTTTATCGTTTTCTTAATAGCTGGGAATGCATTTACAGACTCCTTCAGCCAGATAAAAGGTTTGTTATTAGAAAAGTGGCCATTTCCTTTCTTTTGTTAGAAATGGCAGGCTGAAATTAAAATTTGTATAAAAATTGCATTTAGCAATGAAACCATTGAATTGTAATTAATAATGTATATACAACATTATATATCTTGGACCGAAGTTTATACTTACTTAATTAAGTTGGATTGAGTTCAGTTGAGTTGTGTTGAGTTGAGTTGAGTTGAGTTGTATAGTCCGATGGGGGAGGTATTTGCTGTAAACAAATATCACACCAATGGGTATGCTAGATATATGTTTATATCGAAGTGCTTATATGAACTCGTTTTACCAAAGGTATACTTCTAAGATTAAATATCCGATGGAAATAGTTTTGTTTTATGATTTTATTTACTACCAATCTGGCAGAAATAACCTCAAATGCATGACTATATGATATACTGTTTTACTGGCTCAGACTAAACAATCCGTCACACGAAAAGCCTGTTTCAAGCTTCGAATTTTGTGCTGTTCTTTCATGTTTCTTGTTTGTGATTTTATCTATGTCTATGGCGTTTAACCAGTGCCATTAAACCGGATTTATGTTTAAACGTTTTGCTACTGAGCTTGTTTCTGTAGCTTTTTGCATAAATATCCGTGAGACATACACAATATATATAATATTCAAGACATGTGTAACTCGATATTGAAGTTAATGGCATAACAACAGTCTTGTGCTAAGCCTTTGATATGTAATTTGAATAATATGCACAAACCGACCAGATAAACTGTACCGAAAGTAAAATACATCGGAAAAGAATGGTCAAATGCATTGGCAAATGGCGACATATCGGTTCTCATTTCATATTTCCCATTTTATGCATCTCCCTTCCTTGTTTCTGTTGATGATCATCTGGCACTGTGTGTCAAATTGAAAAGCAATGGACAATGCGATTGGGATGTGTTTACCTCCTGTCTTAAAGTAATGTACATGCATGGTTAATACATTTACTTTATATGATTTCTGTCAGGGCTGCAATGTCATCATATTATATTGCTGCAATAAGATGGTGACGTCATTGTTTCCTGGTGATTATTTAGTAGCCACATCGCTGTAATGACACTGATGCCCAGTGGGAATTCGGCTGTGAGTAGTGTTTAACGACACTGTTGCCAAGTAGCGATTTAGGATTAGGGTAATATTAGGGTAAGAGCTATTCCAACGACACTTGGGCATATGGTTTAAGACACTGTTTTGTTCAAAATTGACAAATAATTATGGAATGCTGACATAAAAACACACACGAGAATATCATTTTTAGATGGTAGTTCTTTACTCAACAACACGAGTTTAGATGTGTTTTAACGTTGGTTATCAGTCAATTTAAAGATTTGAAAATCTTTTTAAAGCCTGCTGCCGCCACTGCTGCTGCTAATGATGATGTATCTTGTAGTATTTCTTTTATTTCATACCTGTAAAATACTACGGTTTGGTGTTTACTAAACATAACATAGAGTGAGGTGAAATGGTGCAAGAACTAATTTCAGTTGAGAGGTTCTAGACAATAAAATGCAGATATTTACGAAGATTTTCACTGTTTGATGCAACTAAGGTTATTCTTGTTTGATTTTTTTATAGACGAAACAGCTACAAATGTGATTGGCTTGTCCCCTTAGCAGCCTCAATTGCAACTCTCTGGTATCTCTCTTTTTTATTTTTATGAAAAAATATTGGCAAACTGTTAAAAACAGCTTTAAGTAGATAGGTACGAATTATTAAAAAAGTAAGTGAAGTCCAATTAAAATGGCAACCGCCACGCAAATGCCTGAAAATGTGTGTCAGAAATGGAGGACTTCCTGTCAATAGCCTAAGGTAGGTTTATCGAATTGTTGGTTTAAAATAGCATTAAAAAAGGTATGAATATGAGAAATTATGTGTTAAAGTAATGAGTAACTACTAAATTCTATTTCTATGTTATTGTTGACAGGCTCGATGATTTTCTGTCAAATTATTTTGTGGGTAAAACAACATATATTTTAGCAGCTTTTATCACATGAATTCACTTTTGACAACGTCAAATGAACTTAAACATTCTAATATTACATTGCTGACTTAAGGGATACAAAAAGTGTTCTTTACCGCAGACCCACTTTAATTCTTGGACAGCTTACGCTCATTCTAGTTAATACCATTTCTTGTTTGTTGTTAAGCTTTTACATGATATCAACAAAGAAATTATACCGTGATTATTATATCGTTATAACTTATTTTAGGATATATAACTAATCTTTCAAAATGCCTATCGGAAGTTTTCAGTTCGTAAATATCAAATGCATGCAGATAATCAATCATTTGATCGCTTAACTCGGCTGTTATTGCAATCCGTCTTCGTGCGCGCCGCTTACTTCAAATTATTTTTATATATTCTCATGTTTAATGGTTTCTGTATGATAGTGATACTTCAATTGGCATACTGTATTGCAGAATAGGTATGCATGCACAGAAATAACACAAACAACGCAAGTAAACTGTAAATTTAAGCACATGTGTTAATGCTATCGGAAATGAATTAAAATAATAATTATCTAATCACATTCATATCATATCATATCAATATTTGCAGAAAAACTGTATTAATGACATACACGAATAAATACAACGACCCAGTAAATTAACATTTTACTGACCGTTCCAAGCCGGTACCTAACAATCCTTGATAAACATACCATGTTTTTTATATAGTATGTATGCACTGTGCTGTTTGTGGAGTTTTATGCTGTTGTTCTATGTTTCTTGTTTGTGTTTTTGTTTGTTTTTGTGTTATATGTCTTTGGCGTTTACCCTGTCCCATTAAACCGGGTCGATGTTTAAACGTTCTGCTACTGAGCTTGTTTCTGTAGTTTTTCACACAAGTATCAATGAATAATTTGAAATTGATAGTTCTTATACAATGCACTCTATGGCAGCCCAAAATAACAAAGGCCGTGTTTTAAAGACACAGGGTTGATGCCTGACAATAACTGAGCTAGAAAACACTAGGGTGCACAACAAAAACAGACCGACTAGACAAAAGACATACATCATCAAATACCTCTTCATTATTGATAATACCAGTCGTAATTTTGACACTGAGGACGCTGCAGGTGCGACGAATGTACTTAACAGATCTGTAAATGCAGAGATATTTATCAGAGATAGGTGGTCATTAGTTGAAGAAAAGGTGGAACATTTGAGAGATTCCTTTCGCTTTTCGATCAACAAAACTGTAACAAGAAAGAGTGGAAAAATGTTTTTGAAATTGGTTTGATTTGGGCACTTGAAGGGCAATAATTGTTTTGATGATCGGTCAAAGCTTCTCGAACTGAAGCGTGAAAAATTTAGTGTGCCGCTCGCCGCCACCGCCTTCTACCGACTTCCACCCACGCCTAAGCAGATTAATCCACAATAAGTCACAATTTATAAAATCATTATAATATTAATGATAATAATAACAATACTAGCAATAAAAGCAGTAATAATAACAATAATTATAATAATATGTTTAATTCAAATATCTTATTCTAATTCAAGCAGTAAAAAAATATGATAAAAATGGCAATAATAAAAATGGCAATAATAAAAATGGCAAAAAAAATAAAAAAAAAATAAAAAAAATAATAAAAAAAGAATAAGAGTAAGAATGTCCTAGAAATAGCTATCTAGGACGCACCTTTTGTTCTTATATGTAAAAAATAAACATCCGTTGTACGTGCTCATTTATAAAGACATGAAAACCTAAAAGTGAAATCAACGCTTGAAACATTACACTCTGATAATTGGAAGACGCTGCAGGAATGAACAATAATTATAACAATCATTAAGTCCCATCTCAAATTATTTCTAAATATGGAAGTTTATAATTCCATAAAATCATTTTCTAAATATTCTAAATACATCGTATTAGCTTTAATTAAAGAACATCAAAGCAATCTTTAAAATTAAGATATTTTATTATTCACGGTGCGATCTTAAATCAATGGATTATGTTATTCCGGATTGTTAATTAGTAAAATTGTAGCGTAACAACTCCCACAACTCAACTCAACTCAAGTTCCACTGGATTAACTAGACTTATAATTAACAACGCGTTCTAAATCCATATTTTATTAACGTTTACAATTTTAAAATATTTTTTTTTACAAAATGTGAGTTACGAGAGACCTGAGAAACTTCGTCTGCTCCCCGAGAAACAACCTGAAACTACATTAGAATCATTCTGTCTTAATACAAGAATATTCCGTAAATGTGGGCCATGCTAGTCAGTTTTGATGTCCCATAGTGTAAATCTTTTGGACAGGATGTTTACTAAATCTACGTTTACGAAGTGTTTTTCATTCCGTTTGATTTTGAAGCATGTTTGAACTCACTGAGAGGTATATTTACTTTTATCATATTTGCTATTTTGACAATCTTTGCCTTCTGTCAAATCATGCTTCTGTTGTATTTACAATACTGTGAAATCATTAATGTTCGTGGGCATGAAATTTCGTGGTTTGCCGAAAAAATTGGGTACTTGAATTCGTGGATTTTCATTTAAAAAAAAAAATCGAAGATGCGATCGGCCTAGATCGTCTGCATTATATCCACGCGCTGGCCCGTGATTTCCGTCTTCTACGTCACTCGGTTTATGACACTCGCTATTGTGGTACGACAAATACCCAAGTCACTTATCGATTTAATTGGGAATAAAGGTAATAAAGGAAGATGGTACATCTTCCTTAACTGATCATAAATACAGATAGGGGAAGCCATTGAATGCCAATTAAGAATTTTGCAAACTGTGAAAACACCAAAAAGGTGCGTATATTGTCACGTTCGGTGCTTAGTAACCTTCAATGTACTAGTAATCGATTAATTATTTCATTAAATAAAAAAATCGAGTATGGACACTCATCACGCACATCTTGTAAACTTGGAGATTTTCATTAACAGCACACGTTTAACCACGTGCTTATAACTGTCATTTGCTGCATAAAACACATTTAATTGATTTGGTTCATTATTTGTTAAAGGCAGTTATAATATATTAACTGAATAATGAAGTTATACAGTGAGACAGGTTTTAACACTGTATACTGCGACCTCTGTAAAGAATATATACTAGAGTATGTACGTAACAAGGCAATTGAAAAAGTGAATAAAGGGTTTATATTTCGTGGGATCTTGAATTCGTGGATCACCCAACCCACGAAAACCACGAACATTAATGCCCCACGAACATTAATGATTTCACAGTAATATATGACGATAAAAAACTTTGTTCGATGTGCGATATTTTGAAAAATAAATGTTTAGTAAATTTTGAATATTTGTTTTCTTTATTTTACTAATTTATGAACTTAACGTTTCCACATAAATGTCCATAACTCGCTGGCGACAGAATTCTATTACAGTGATAGATTCTTTGAGCTTATGTGAACTGCACATGACTGCGTTACCGGAATTTTAAACAAGTCAGTTAACACACCGTCATTGATGTCCAATGCATTGAAACTGTCTCAGACGCATAGTTCTCAAAGCACTATCTAATGTTTACCCCAAAATCGACAGTATACCAAGTACATACATTTTATGAGAGACAATCGACGAACAAACAGCACAGACAGACCACAGGATCAAATGTTTCGCTAATACCGATTGGGTCTACTGTCGGTATATAACTAGCTGTATCTTAATGGAAACATAATTTATATTTGCGTGTGCTTCATTGGGCGAATCGTACATGGACTATATAAATAGTGTTGTTATGAAGCGGCACCCAAATTACTAACTCTGACAGTATATAGAAAAACACAACCGAAATTCTAAAAATGGTATTTAACATGGCATATATATATATTTAAAAGAGAGTCCGAAAGACTCATGTGCTTTGTTCAGTTCATTTCCTGATGACGTCATTTTGACATTAAAAGAGACAAACTATAGATTGCTGCATTGTTGAACTCAAACTTGGTTAAACGAAATTTTCTGATTCTCTTCGATCGTTTTTAACTGAACATTTTGATTAAAAGTTAACTAACTTTTTCCCCACTGGACATATTTGATAGTGACACTATTTTTTATTTCTAGTCGAGAAATCTCTTAACGTGTGTGAGTTGGTCTGCAGAAAGCTAGCTTATGGTAACCGCAACCCTCAACGCCCAAACTATTGTTAAATAATATCTGAATGCATACGTGTAACATCACATAGTCTAATGTATGAACTATTTTTCTTGCTGGGTTAATACGATTTAGGTTCAAACCAATAAGTCGACAAAATTGTTGTCTTCCGCAATGCTGCAATTCCAATCGGAATAATCCTGGAAGATGTTTCATTTAATTCAGTTCTATAAACACTCACGCACATTTGACGGATATTATGGCGTGCTCGTTCTAAATAACGATACCATAAAATTTTATTTTGCGGTTAAAACTTTGGTAAAAGACGCTGAAATTATCAATTGATCAGTCTCTATAATGTCCTTGACCTAGACCTAGGAGCGTCTCATTTATCTAAATATAGAAGATTCTCATTGACTTTGTTCTAGAAGAGTATGATTGTGCTAAATTTAGCAGCGTGTTTCATTAATCTAGATCTAGAAGCGTCTCATAAATCTAGATCTAGAAGCGTCTTATTGATCTAGTTCTAGAAGCGTCTCATTGATCTAGATCTAGAAGCGCCTCATTGATCTAGATCTAGAAGAGTCTGATTGATCTAGATCTAAAAGCGTCTCATTGATCTAGATCTAGAAGCGTCTCATAAATCTAGACATAGAAGCGTCTTATTGATCTAGTTCTAGAAGCGTCTTATTGATCTAGATCTAGAAGCGCCTCATTGATTTAGATCTTGAAGAGTTTGACTGATCTAGATCTTGAAGCGTCTCATTGATCTAGATCTAGAAGCGTCTCATTGATCTAAATATAGCAGCGTCTCATTGATCTAGATCGAGAAGCGTCTCATTGATCTAGAACTAGAAGCGTCTTATTATCTAGATCTAGATATAGCAGCGTGTCCCATTGTTCTAAATATTGAAGCGTGTCATTGATCGAGACCTAGAATTGGTTGCAAGTTTTGCTTCTGATTGTTGAGTTAGGCCAAATTGTTTCTACTTGATATCATGAAAATAACCAGAAATATAGTATTTATGTCTAATCGAAGCCAATGTTTCAGAATGGGGGATGAAACCAAAATCGATCAGGAAGCAGTTACACGTTTAAATGCGAGGTCTGTCAGATGGATAATCAGATAGCGTCCCCTCCATAGGGGACTTTCTTTTTTTCAATATTTATATGAAAATCCCAAGCCCATTATACGTTTACACTCTTTTAAAAAGATGGAATTGGTCAGAAGACGGACCAATGCACATTGTTTAACAATTTACCATGACGGTCGAATATAATGCTCACGAGGGCTATTTATGTATTTTTCTTTTCGTTTACGAAACAAAGTGTATACATACTTACACGCAATTTAAAACAGTCTTGAACGTGTGTAATAATATTCACATTTTCATCCAAAAAAGGAGTTTCATTTTGCTCGATAGTGAACTATTAACTTATATTAGTTAAATATCAGCAACGATAAAAAAATCAAATTGAGATTACCTACTTTCCTTGGATTAATCGTACGATGTTCTAAGCGGGCATCTAATGTAAAAATTATATTTGGAGATTAACCCTTTATTCTTGATATTTGTTTTTGTTTTTCTGTCTATGGACAAGCGGTTTATATTTACGTTCCTTGGATCTCTGGCACAACACGCCATCAATACAATAATTAGACAATGTATGTGTTTTGTTAACTATACTCTTAAGTTATTCCTTTGAGGTTCGGCATGATATTTTTTCTTATGTAAATTAGAAATATCTGTTGATTTTAGTGTTAAGGGCGTATTTCATAACACGAGCGGTAAAACAATAAGATCTTACATCAATAAACTGTCTGCCTAACTCATGCTTATTTTCTGAGATTTCCTGATATATTTGTTTGACTTGGCTAAAGTTGCGCGGAGAGCCCCCAACTTACACCGTAAGAGACCCTGACAGAATAGTTCTACAATAATGTTAATGGTATTTCATGAAATCTTGTTTCATTTCGAACATAATATAGAAAATATTGAACTGAATACAAATACGTCACTATTTAATTTAAAAAAGCAACTCCTTGCAAAAAACCTATAAATATGATTTATATGCTACTTTTGAAAGAAATGTTAAATCGAGGCGGCTGCATATTGAAATGGTGAGATCATTAAGAGGTATATTAGAAAGCGAAAACAGCTTTCGCAAAGAATGCTAAGATTGCATGCATAACCCGAAAGTATTTCGAGGCAGTTATTATAAATGACTGAACTAAGGAAGTTCATACATCAATTTTAATGACCGAAGGATCGAAAGACAACTTTGTTTTACCATAAAAGCACTGACAGCCTTGTGAAACTAAGTAAAATAGCTATAATGCTGGCGCAAAAAGTGCTCTACTTAAAATGCTTTTGAGTTTTAATTCATAGTCTTGAAATTTTACAGCTTTATTTTAGACTGCTAATGGAATGCAGCAGCCTTTCCTGTCAAAAAGAGGACACCTATATGCATATTTGTCAAGTGGGATGTTCAACGTACTGTCTTCATGACTTGAGTGTACACAACTTTCATAGCGTTTACAAAATTGCTGTTCATTGAAATGACTACATCAATAGTTCGCCATTATGCCCATAATTATTTCTATACTAAGAATATTTTATTAAGGAATGTTACATGTATTATACAAACCACGCATTTTGAACTCTCATTGCAAAACAATTAACTTTGTTAAAAACCGGTAAACTTTTAAAACATGTTTTTCTGTGCATTGTTGTTCGAACATATTTTTGTGCAAATGGCAATCGAGGATTTGCCCTATTTACTGTAGCTCCATATCATGTATAGCAGATTTGACGTTGAATACAAACAATTTTATTCGTAGAGAGCGTTTTGTCGATTTACATGATTTGGTAAAGTCGTCTATTTTTCATAAATCGCTCTGTTCTCTGTGAATGCTTGAAGTAACTATGATTGACAGTAAAGGGTGTGTCTGTCTAGAGGCAGCTGAAGCTTACTTGATGAACCCGAATTGGAAATATGTAATCAGCTATCAAATCGTATTGACATCTATTCAGTGCACAAAAAAATTATTTCCCTGACAGTTTGTTGATCATTATGAATAAATAAACTTAACGAGGTCCTCCCAGTTAAGTTCTGTACTATTCAAACATACCAAGGTCACTCTAATAACCTAAACGAAAAGAATTATAAATGTTCATGTTTCGGTGCTTTTTCATTTTTGTTCAAACATTAATCCATGTTATTTGCTTTTACAGCATATTTACAAAGCCGCGACAATTTACCACCGCCCGACATTCATTTAATGAACTATATTCACGTAAATCATACAGTCTCAGTGGTTATACAAAACAGATGAATTATGTGAGACTGAATGTTCGAGACACACGTGTTGTTCGTGTTCTCATATATTTTCCGCATTTATATACTAGTATACGGAAATGAATCTTATCATTTTATAATTTGTTTTATACAACTTACCTGCTCATATACTAGTTATCCTTAAATCGTAAATGAACATATGATATTCTATATCTGATTTTCAACTAGGTGAAATATGACACCATAACAGATTTAAAAAACCCCCATCAAAATGCGATGCGACATTGCCTGAACAACATGTAGGTTGTATTCTAAAATCATGTTGATTTTAAAAACGACAATATTTGTTAATTGCTGCGTTGTTTAGTAGTTTAAGTCTGAATAAATACTTGCCCTATTCCTGCGTTCTACTAAATGGAAAAAGGATATAATTTGTTAATTGCTATTATATAATGCGTTAAGAAACAAAGGTCGATTATTCTAGGTCTCTCTGTGTTGTCTTTATTACAGAAACCAAGCTTTTATGTATTCTTGGTTGTCTGGAACAAAATACCTCAACAGTGAATTTAGCGAAGCGATTTAACATATCTCTGTTATCTATCAAGACTCTGTAGGTGTTAATTTACTAATTTCAAAGTTATGCCTTTATGTTAGACGATAATCAGCATCACTATACGTACATTGCTTTGATATTCTGCATGTTTTGGTAAATGCTTGTTAAATGATTATTGTATTTGCTTTTATTCATGAAAATACACATATCGATGTACCATTTTCAAAAATGCATAGCCGTTATAATTGCGTAACACAATAAGTATCAACGTTTAGGTTGCCACGACGAAAATGACCAGATTTTGTTTTAAAACGAGATACAAAATGTGCAGTCATTATATTTGTTATAGTTCGCCTGTATATTACCTGCAATTAATTATATTTTTTGCTAGAAACTTTCGTATATAAATACTCATTGAATAAATTGTTTTATTTGACATTGAGAATATAACCACAGACGTAATATGTATGTCTAACGGACGTCCTGTGTGATCTGTTTCAATATTCAGGATGAAAGAAAAGACATGTAATTGACGCATTTCTTCTGCAAGCCTTTGATAATAGGACAACTGCAGGTGCTTCTTTATTAAAAGAAGTTCCCTTGGATAAATATAAACTTCTGTCAAAGTCGGCGTCTGCAACGAAATTGATTATGTTAAGTTAATGATTAGAGGTTAGCCCTTCACCCGCTGTTAATGATTGTTTTCCTTTCTATGGGAACTCAACTTTTATTTATTTTTCTTGGATCTATGGAACAAAAATGTTATTAGCAAAGTAATTAACTATTACCTGTTTTATCTGTTAGACAATGAAGGTGTAATGTTCTCTGTTTTCTAAATTAGTCCTGTCAGGTTCGGCATGTTTTATGCTGCAGTTAATTAGATAAATGTACTGGGGTATTTGTTGATGTCATTGAAAGGGCGTATTCCATTTTACAAGCGATCATAAAAATAATATATTCTCTGTCATCAAGAAATGGCCTAATTAATTAAAAAAATCTGAGATTTATTGATATAATATTTAAATATTTTTGCCAAAAGACGAGCCAATGACAAAATACTTTTGAAATATTGTTATTTGTGTTTGTTTTTATTTAATGCGATAAATCGCTGTTTAATTTTCGAATGTGAATTCCTAACAGACAAATCTAGCCCCTTTTTCATTATACATGTAATATGCATTCACATGTGTTATGACGTTTGTCATTTGCAATTGTGCTAGACAGATTTTATTTGTTGTTTCTTCCTGCTGTGGTAGTTTCTCTCAGTTAATATATCTATATTTTACATTTGAAAGAGTCTTCATATTCTAAGCGTGAGATCTCTCAAAGGTAGATTAGAAAGTGTAAAAAGCTTTGTTCAAGGATACTTATATCAGATTAACCACAAGAAAGCATTTCGAGGCAGTTATTATAATTGACTAAACTGTAGAAGTAAATATATCAATTCTAGTTACAGGAGTCTCGACAGACAGCTGTGTGTGGCAATAATATCATTGACGGCATAATTTGAGAACGTTGAATAGCTTTAAGTCTAATGCTACAGCTATTCACGTTCTAAATCATAATAACTGCCTCGAAATACTTTCTGGTGGTAAATGCTATATTAACAACTTGAAGAAAACTCGATAATTTTTTTTGTAGTGACCTTGATTGGCAATCGCTATCTGAAAGGAGATGCAACCAGAAACTTCTTTTTTCGTTAAAGTGCAAAACAATCCGCGTCCATCATGCCTTCGAAATCTGATTCCTATCTGTCCACAACAATCTAGATATTGTTTTTGAAAATTCGACAGATATTGCTATTCTACATTGTATTACGGCGCTGTATCATCTTTCATCATCTTTAAGGACATTGAACTCACTTTCACTACTCTACGGTGGGCAGAATCAGTAAAACAATTCCAAAGATTACTTCACAAAACACCTACAATTCCAACGCATTTCTATAATAGCCCTACTAGGCATCTACAGATTACTCATGACAGGTTCAATTTGGGCTTTATTTCATTGAATAATGATCTTTTTGTATGAATTTCGTTCATTCGCAAGCACGTCTCTGTGGAGAAGTAGAATCTGCTCGCCACGTCATGTTATCCTGCCCGCTATTAAGCATTCAAAGAATACATATGCTAACAGCAATATACTCATTAGTTCGGAGTAACTATCATTTTGGGTTTAATCTTGATTAATGAGGTTGACTTTTCGGAATCTATATATTCATTAAATGTATAAACCTACATAGATTATACTAAAATGATCCACTGACTTCATTTTGCGTTGTCTAATAGTTATGACTATTTACATTATTTGTCTAATGTAAGATAGATACATGACGATTGTCTTTGAGTTATACATGCAATATTATGCATGTTGTATTCTGCATATATTTGCCATACCTAAACATTTCAGCAAATCACGTCATGAATATTTTCTGTCATATTCCTTGACACTTGCAGTAAATTTCTCCAGGCATTTTTATCCGTTCCACTATATGTATGCATATCACGTATTTTTGATATATATGTTTTGAAATATGTTTAAAATAAATCAAGTGTACTATCCAAAGACGAACTTCCGTCTTAAAACGACAAAGAAACCGACTGCCACAATCAGCCGTTCTGTGTTTACTTAAACGTATCACTTAGAAATAACTACTGCCGGGGTCACACCCACAATGCATACATATACATGTATGTACTGTTTGCCTTAGATCGCTTTGATCGACCAATTCAATCGAAGCTCAGAATTACACTAACATAAACGGCGCAATGACACACGAAACTTTTGACAGCATTGACAGCCGCTACTGGAGTAGTTCAAATTGACCGTCACATCGATGCAAAGCGGCGTTTGTTGTTCAAATGACTGATGAAAGTTTCCTGAAGTGTATTTGCAATCAATAGTAAAAGTTGTAATATGATATGGACGATTTTCTTGCTTCCATACTGGTTCAATCTGTGATCATGCTTCCATTTTATTTCGAACATTTACAGTAATAACATGTTTTCTTTTACATTACAAATGAACCTTGAAGGCTAAAATACAGAACGTCTCCTGTATTCAATTGATAGCGGCCAAATATCAAATGCAATTACAGTGTAACTTATATAAAATCAACTTATATTGTACAAAAAAGGTCATAAAGTATATGTCCTGCATATTCAATCAGTTTAATATCATGTTATACAATCAAGAAACATTACTCGTTACACTTTTCTAATTAACTTGCACCGAGAAACACGTGTTTTACATTCCTTCGTGGATTCGTCAGGTATTCGGAGGTTGGCACGTGCTTTTGACATCAGTGATACAATACTTGGATTCCCTGTTCTCTTTCAGAATTTTTTTTTAAATACTTAAATGCATTATGTAACACTAATTGGCAAATACAACAGTCTAATCTCAAATGTAACGTGAACACACTTCATTAAATGTCAACATGGAAGTAATATTTCTCTGCGTCACGGCGTCAATTAACAGTATCGCATATTCTGTATGAGGCAGTGTTCAAAAGTAGTTTGCTCTGTTAAATATTTTTCGCAAATTAAAAAGTAAACCTCTACAACATTACATGGTTCAAACTTTTTAATAAAAAAAGAATGACATATTTCTTAGAATCAATAGCATACAAGTAGTTATAAACTCTATCCCCCCTTGAAATGTGTTCGGCTTTTAGTGCAAACAAAACACGTCCATTAAAGTTTAAGCAATCTTGGTAAATCATTGTTTCGACATTTTAAAACAATTTGAGCAAAATGCCAGACAAATATCTTTTAACCGGATAATTTTTTATTTCTCCATCCTGCCATGGTAGGCATAATAATTGGATTTAGTTTTGTAAAAAGATGATTCACACATACTTGTGCAGTTTCTGTGAAAATTGTAACATGATTTAGAAGTTTGTCAAATGTTTATTGATTGCTAATAAGAAAGATGAGTAAGCCCACTCACATTGGATTATATCCCATAAATGGATACTCCTATTCTACTAACAAATTATCAACTGATGTGTGAGTTTGGTAAGTAGGAAATGACTCGCATCCGTTTTGTCTGAACAAAGCAGCGTTAACATTTTAGCCCCCAGTGCTTCGTCTTCATTGACAACATTGTCATTTTCGGGTCGCCAAATTAGCCGGATATCTCATCGACTTGACGAAGAAGATTGCCGTGGATACTGGCTTGCAAAGAAGCGTTTAACAATCTAAAAATGACTCAAAGTGGTCTGGACCTCACGTGTTTCAAGTTGAACGATACGAGTACGTTTTACCTTGTCACTTAAGTTTCAGGGACGCTTAATCGTCTATACCAGCCGTTCTACGAACAACTTCGAGCGAAATTACTGCATTTCTGACCGTGGTATTCTATTTCCAGTGTTTTCCTTAGAACCCGCCAACAAGCTGAAGATATGAAGGAGCCAAGCGGGGAAGCGCTCGCTTGATTAAAACCTCATCATACGCAAAATGTTCATATACGCTGATGTCGACATGATGGAAGCCTTAAAATGTGGACCATGCAAAACGTGGTGTATGCGTTAAGAGTTGATGTCTATGAACAAAACTCAATTGAAAAATTAGACTGAACATTAGACTCAGCTACCTTAAGCACACACTGAGAGCATATAAGACATCGGATTGACGGACGACCCAGACACTTAGGTACAACGCAATATTGGAGCAGTTACAACAAAATATATTATTATCGCGATGAAGGGACAAGCTACATACAGTTAAGCCGCTACAAAACAATATGAGCTGTGGATGGCTATTTCCAGCTTCGGGGCATGCACATTAGAATGCCAAGTAAGGAAATATGAAGGTGTCAAGCTTGAATACCAATATTTTAGAGAATCTCTAGGTGCACTCAAACGCTATATACGGGAGATTTGAATACATTGATTAGAAATTCCGTGCCGAGGACACATAGGAAAGAGGTATTGTAGTAGGCACACGAACCAGTGACAGCGGGTCATTTAATGGTAAAAGAAAACAGGTCGGAAGTGACTAATATCGTACAGTTCACACGTTAAGGAAACAAGGATATGTTCACCTCAATATGTTTAAACCTCTACATTGGTAAGAAAGAGCCGCAATGAATCAATACAGCCTGTAATTGTGTGCGAAGCGGTCGAACACGCAATTATCCCATACATCTAGTTTGCAAATTGAAACTCACCCTTAATAATTTTATATCACGCCCTGTTATCGCGTAACGGTTAAGCATATCTTGTAGATTGTTATGTTTTATGACGACTTGCTATAGATCCTGTGGTTACATAACGCAACCATAGCCATGGTGATAATTGATACCCCGCACATGATGATGTTGGTTGTTTTGATTACAATGACTGTAAGTCTAGTCATAATCGGAGGTTTGAAGCAACAAGAAGAAAGACCAATTCGACCCTTGCGTCTGAATGTAATACATAGAACACCCAATACTAAAATAAAAATCCTATATGCGTCTGGAGACAATGCATAGATCTACTGATCTCTCTGTGTTCTGTCTAACACTTTGTGCAAAGTTCTGTTTAATGTTCACACTTTGATTCATGTTTTGACACTTTACAAAAAGAGATACTTTTCCCTATTAAATGAATTGATAGTTTTACTGGTGCTGTATTTGCAACGGTGCCAACAACAAAGCACAAACACATCAAAACAAGCTTAACATTTATTGGAGCGCAGTTGTCCATTATTTTAGATATAAAAGTCTTACCATTTAATCTGTAAATTCAAAAAAGCCACATCTTTGTTATAATGGGTGGGAACTTACTGCCAAGCAGAACGCTACAGGTACGATACAAATACCTGGCTAGTGCCTGATGTTATATGAGTTTTACCACAGAAGTGATAGGTTTAATTCAATACAGATCATAAAACTATTGCCAAAAGTGTAAATGTGCATTTGTCGAGCATCTGGAATATGCATTAGTGGGTAAATACTTGCAGTATTTAAGGGTACCTACCTGTTTAAATTACATTTTCAAAGATGAAATATATCGTCCAAATACTCACATTTAGCTTACATCCAATGAGTAACATATGATTTAATATGTCGTAGTGATTCATGAATAAAACACAATTTATGCAAGTGCTAGGGAGCTGTTAAAGTATTGCCCTTAACATTGCTGTAAATGTCTCGCACACCCTTGAGGCTGCTATTGATAGAATTTGATAACAATTCAGTAAAATCATTTCAGACGCCACAGGAATGAATATTTATCATTTTCGTAACAAATCAGTTCTATATATGGATGTCCATAATTCAAAAAGATTCTTTTACAATAGATTTTGTTCATCAAAGGAGAGGATAAAATAAATGCATATTATTTTTCAACAGTAATTACACAGTTTATGTTAAGCGTTTCTTTTACGTTGAAAATGACATGTCCAAGTCACCAAAATTAAACAAAACTACATATATGTAACCATTTTCAATGGCATTTCACAGGTGCATTAGTACACAGTCAATGTACACGCTATACTGGATCCTTGTTAATCCCCAATTCACAAGCATTTGTAAACGTTTGACTACTAGGCTTGTCCATGTAGCTTTTATTGAAAAGTTGTAATCCCGAAATTTCTTCAACCATTTCAGATAGCAAGGTTTTTATGACATGTTACCGTCCGGAAATCATCGAGGCTGCTTGTTCAAACGCAACATTTCATTGATTTGCTTATAACAATATTACTATTTTTCATGTTTCTTTAAAACACAATTTAAAACGTTTCCTTTCTTGCTTTTCCTACCCACCTATTTATTTTAGAAGGCCCTATACACGTCAATCTGAAAGGTAATATTGCTGGTTACTATGACCTTAAAAAAGCGAGTGTTGTTTTCATTTTTTTCAAGGCAAACTAATTCATAATCGATTCGTTAAGTTTATAGCGAACTACCTGTCAAATGAGTTCATTCAAGAACTTTTGTGGTAGGTTTCTGTTTGGTTTGCTGTTCCCGTTTCATTTGTTTGCATTTAAGTATTTTTCTTGCGTTCGTCAAGTTGTCAATTTTACTCTTTTGTGCCCACAAAAGTGATATAAATGTAATACAAATTATGAACCAAATATATAAAAAATAATGATTTGTTTCAGTGTAACATTGAATTTTTTTGTTCCTGCTTTTCAAAGTTTTATCAGTGAAATAAGAACAGTGAAAATATCAATACGAAGAACAAATTTCAGAACTACTTTTAATATCCATAGTAGATAATTCTCTTTGATCAAAACTTAACTCAACACTTTTGGACCACAAAATGTTGCCAAATATAATAATTTAATATAAAAAAAGGTTAAATTTGGTATATATAAAGACAATGTTGGAAATAAACAACTTACTAATTAAAAGAAAAATGATCATCTTATCAAATAATTGTTTGACTTTGGAATGCGGATATTGTGGCAACTTCACACAACATTTAAATGATATTTTCTTTTACACCACCACGCCTCAAAATTTATCAACCTAGCGTGATCGTCATTCTTTATCTGGAAAACGACCTGTCTTCAAGCGAATCAAACAGTTAGAGCAGATTGAATACCCATGAATCATGAAACAAACTCTAAAACTAGAGAAATGTTTTGTTAATCCGCAATTTCTATGCTTCAAGTTCGACATTTCAAATGTTCATTTAGTAAATAGCGACCAGTGTAAACAATTTATATCATCATCCCCTATTTAATTAAGTACAATCGTGCATTGACTGTTATTCATTGCAAAATACATGCATTCATAAAAATTCAGTGATTAATGTTAATAAAATGTGTGCACTGAAACACGAGCAAACAATAATTTAAAACACACGCTTTGATAACAATTTCTCCACGAGCCGGCATTGGAATGACTGCTACATCATTAGCGATCTTGAGGGAACTATGCGTGAGGGGCAAACACTCTTTTTTAAGAAAATGCTTTTAAAAATACACTTATAAAACTCGCATAAAAACCAACAGAAATTGTGTTGATTTCAGTGTGAGATCGTATTTTATATTTCACACGAGATCATAAACAAACTATAGTTGAACTCCTTGCTTCGCCACTATTTAAACTGTGTTTTTAATAACACTCATGAAATAAAATACGATCTTACAATAAAATCAACAAATATCCTCTATATATTTCACTGAGTTGTGCTGATTTTAGAAAATTGCGCCATATTGCATGCGAGTGGAACACTACTCTGCAATGTAATAAAAACAACTTTAGAAGTGTATGATTTAGGCATTCGAACAGTGATATATATATGCATATCTTAAAAAGTCCGCGCGTACCCGTCCAGTCTGGCACTGTGAAGTGTCTGTAAAAATGTTTTTCGAGACATTCACAGCTGTTCATGTGCATTTAAATATCGTTGTGAAAAGGTCACACCGATCGACGGGCTCTTGCAATAGCTCACACCGACAGACGGGCTATCGCATTATCTGAAACCGAACGGGGAGTAATCGCAGTAACTTTCACCGATCGCCGGACTATCGAAGTAGCGTACACCGATCGTCGGGATAACGCACTAGCTCACACCCCTCGATTAACTAACGCAGTAGCTCATACCTGTCGATTAACTAACGCAGTAGCTCACACCCCTCGATTAACTATCGCAGTAACGTACACCGATCGTCGCGATAACGCAGTTGCTCACACCCCTCGACGAACTAAAGCAGTAGCTCACACCCCTCGACAGCCGATCGCAGTAGCATACACCGATCGATGGAGTATCGCAGTAGCGTACACCGATCGACGGACTATCGCAGAAGCGCACACCCCTCGATGGGCTATCTAATTAGCACACAACGATCAACGGTATATCGCAGTAGTGCACAATGATCGACGGGAGATCGAAATAGCTCACATCCGACGACGTACTTTCGCAGTAGCGCACACCGATCGTCGGGATATCTCAGTAGCGAACAACCCTCGACGAACTATCGCAGAAGCACACATGGATGGACGGTATATCGCAGTAGTGCACACCCCACGAGGGACTTCGCAGAAGCGCAAATTTATCGACGAACTATCGCATTAGCGCACACAGATCGACGGACTATCGCAATAGCGTACAACGATCGATGGGCTTTAGCGGTAGCTCACCCAATATCACGGGCTATCGCAGTAGCCGACATCGATCAAAAAGCTATCGAAATAGCTCACATTGACCGCAATAGCTCATTTTTAGCATCTTATATTACGTTCCATGACTATTAAGTGTCCACCTCATTTTAAACGCCCAAATGAGAAAAACATAGGTATTACAAAAAGTATGTGACGACGAGCGTTTAACATTGCTTGAGTGCATTTAAGCTTAACCCTTTCCATACAAAGCATGATGAAACTAATTATTGTCTTATTAACGAGCCCACTTATTATTCAGCTCACGTAATTATTGATGTTATCTACTTCATGCAGGCCGACATACATTCTTCCAAGTACAGATAGGGAAGCGACCTTATTGCAGAATAAGTATATAACAACCAAGCATGGGGACTGTAAATGGGTTTTGTTTGGTGTATGCAACAATTCACTCATGTTTAGTACACAATGTACAGACTAATTCTACATTCTTTGGCAAATAACTCTGTGTATAAAGGGATACTAACGGTTATACGTGCATCTTATCCCGTATATTCACATGTACGTGTGCGTTCATACAACACTTTAAATCTTCTAGGATGATACTTGACAAGAAATATAAGAGCAATTTATAAATATTACTAAATGTTTTTACAAAGATGAGAACTGTTTTCTTCTTTTCATTAGTTTTCCAATTCTCAGGTTATAATGTTTAACGCCCTTCAGCAAACACGTGACGTTCTTGCGTTTTTTTTTCTTCAAATTATTTTTGTAAGAGAAGCTCTTAGAACGCGTGAATTTTGCATCCTCTGCAAGATTTTCTATCAACAGTCCTGAACACAGTGCAGTTTTTATGATTTATCATAATTATTGATATTGAGAATATTTTTTACGTCAACATTTCACGTATTTGTCAAGACAACTATAAGATTCCATAACAGCATTACCAACAATTCCTGTTATAAGCATCTCAGAGAAAGTGAAAAATCATTGTGGGTATAATGACATCTTATTGTAGAACTAAAGTTATCAAAACACATGATTTAAAACATCTCTGGCAGTTATTGCTGTCTACGGTTTAAAGGATTTGAATCAGGAAACTGGACGGCTGCAGATCTTATGCTATCTTTCTCTTTGACTACCAAATGGTTATAAATACTATTTTGAGCCTGTACAAGATTGAAAAGTAACCACGAAGTTGAATGTCACGTGTAACCATGTCATGACATTACAATGTTGTTCTTTTAAATTAAATGCACTATGTTGACCAAACATGCATCAGCATGATGAACAAAGTCATAATGGCAAAAGAATAGTTTTATTTGTATATAATGCTTATGAAAGAGGAAATCTCCGATGTAAATTCATCACCATAATTACACATTATATTCCCATCATTGAAACCGGCAGCCATGGTGTCTGATCGCTCTTTGAAAGTAGTTGTAGGAACAGTGAGATTTATAACTAGCAAACGATTGTGTGAACCATACCATATTTTCATATTTAACTCGTTATTCGTAATACATGAATGTGCAAACATACGAAGCGATTTAGGATTTTGATTCAATGAAGAATTTTATATAAAGATGTTCCACTTTTTTCGCAAGTTTTTGCGATTGTGCCAGTGCCTTTTATGGCATTATGAACCTTTTCAAAGATAAAGAAAATATATATTTCAAACAGTGTTCCTAAATGGAAGAAAATGTCGGGCAGTAGTTATGAGAGCATCCGCTTCGTTCTTGTGCATGGTTTAAGTATTAGATGCGCGCGCGACATGCCAAAACATTGATTTATGTATAATTGGATTCATTTCAGTGAGGCTAATGTATCTCATGACGAACTTTATAGATGTGTTTTGGTGAAAATTGCGCTGATTCAATGTTTAAAAGCACTGGTATAACTGTTTTTACTTTTCGTTTATCTTATTTCAATAGATGTGTTTTCCATTCTTTTTTTCAAAAGAATTAGTAGGTGATTACTGTTGCATTATTCCAAACTTCCTTTGTGTTAAGGGATATCAGTTTGTTTCTATTTTACTTCAATATATAAAAGGAGTCATTTTCAGAGCCAACCAAAACGAAACTATTTTGTTATAAGAGCTATTTTCTCTACATATTATGTGAAAAGGACCAAATAAAAGCAGCTTAAGCACTAGTTCACAGAGACAGTCTACGCATACAAATAAGGCCTTAAAGAGATTTCATCTGTACGTATATGCCGTAAATATTCATCGGCTCGAAATGGTATTGAAGGTCTTAGACCAAGTGCCAACCGGGTTTATGTTTAAACTTTTTGCTACTGAGCTTGTTTCTGTAGCTTTTCACATAATATTGATATTTACAGCAGTTTTATGAGTGCCGTGTGGAAGCTGTAAAATGTCGCCCCGCACTTACATTTAATGTTGTCATAATTTCCAGTTTTACAGAGACTGAAGACGGTAGTCTTTAGGTTACATAATGTTAGACAAAGTGCCATTAAACCGGGTTTATGTTTAAACGTTTTGCTACTGAGCTTGTTTCTGTAGCTTTTCGCATAAATATTGATACTTACAACAGTTTTGTGAGTGCCGTGTGGAAGCTGTAAAAAGACACCCCGCACTTACATTTAATGTTGTCATAATTTCCAGTTTTACAGAGACTGAGGACGGTAGTCTGTAATTAACATAATGTTAGACCAACTGCCATTAAACCGGGTTTATGTTTAAATGTTTTGCTACTGAGCATGTGTCTGTAGCTTTTCGCATAAATACTGAGATCTCTATAATTATTGCTTCATTTAATAATTAACATGTTTTCGTATCATTCATCATCAGGCTAGTACAAATTGTAAAAGATAAGTATAGAAGTCTCAAGATGAACATCCCCGTTTCACTTCTTTCTATATCTTTACCTTTCTCTTAATATTACATGTACCAGTTTTCGCATAAATGACCATTCTTTCCAGCACAGACATGTGCTAATGGTTAATATCACATCATCACATAGCTGTGCCAAGAACAAGAGCCACATCATTTAAAAGCACTCTGCAGTTCTTTGGAAAGACTTGTACATTTCTATATCTGTACCTTTCTCTTATAATTGCATGTACCAGGCTTTGCATAAATGACATTCCTTCCAGCACAGACATGTGCTAATTGCTAATATCACATCATCACATAGCTGTGCCAAGAAAAAGGGTCATTTTGTGTACAATCCTTTGTTTGAATATTGAAACATGATTTATTTTCTGAAATACTTTACTTGATTTTGTGTTGAGTATCATCAAACATATTTATTGTTGGAATAGTTTGCCATCCAGCACCAAACATCACTGTTATCATACCTTAAGTTGATGATCATAGGAAAGGTCAGCGAAAAATGGCTCTTCTTTTAGTGAAGAACAGTTTATCTTGTGCTGGTTATGCATTACTAAACAGAAAAAATGTTTGTATATATTTTATTTTGCCCTTTGTGAACACCACTGTTTACGTTACCATGTAATGGGACTGACAATATTTAGTGCTGGAGTCGAATGTTCTCCACTATTTCATGCCACCAGTTTCTTTACAGCGTGTTGAATTTCTTGGTTTCATGATGAAAAATGGTTTTACAGGCACATTTTACCAGAATTTCCACCAAACAATAATGTGATCACATAAACAATCTTATAACACACGTCCGAACCGGATTTAACTAAAGAACAAGTGAGAAAGGCGCCAAAATAAAGAAAGGCGGACAATTAAACATTCGGCGCTTAGAAAGAGTTCCCTCCCTTGATCATTACTAAATTTTCTCAAAATTTGTTAAATTACTAAAATGTTTGGCCATAAATGAACACGGGCTAAACTTTTTTTACTGAAAGCATTAAAATAGTACTAGATGATTGTTTTTTATTGAAAAATAATTAAATAGAGATGTTAAGAAGTCATAAAGTTAGCGCTGGATTCGTCAATCTATTTTTACATCAATTATTTAAAACATGTTGAGCAAAATGGATGATATTCTCCAGCACAGACATATTCTAATGGCAAATATCACATCACTTCATAGTTTTGTCATTTGTACATTTCTATATCTTTAGCTTTCTCTTATAATTGCATGTACCTTTTTTGCATAAATGGCCATTTGTTCCAGCATATACATCATCACATAATCACATAGCGGTGCCAAGAAAGGGGCCTTTTTAGTACCATTTTTATTGATTTATTTTCTGAAATACTTCACTTGATTTTGTGTCCACTATCATAAAATATATTTATTATTGGAATATATATTGCCATCCAGCACCAAACATCATTGTGATCATACCTTTAGTTGATGATCATTGCAATGGTCAGCGAAAATTGGCTCTACTTTTTGTGAAGAACAGTTTATCTTTTGCTAGTTATAGATTACTAAACAGAAACATGTTTGTATATTTATTTCTCTTTTGTGAACATTACAATTTTATCAAAGCAAGGGCCCTTCCCCCCCCCCAGCACAGGCATGTGCTAATGATTGTATTCGCATCACCGCATATCTGTACCAAGAAAGGTAATCCTCTTGTTATATTTGTTTGACATTCTAGTGCTTTTTGACGTTTAAATATGCAATGACACTGGCATCATTTAGTGCTGGAGTCTAATGTCCTTCACTATTTCATGCCAGTGTATTTACAACATGTTGAATTACTTGGTTTCATGAGGAAAGGGTTTTACAGGAAAAAACTACCAGATTTACCACAAAACAGTACTGTGATCACATATACAATCTTATAATCAGTGCAATGTTTGGCTATAAATGAACATTTCTCTCAAGGCTATAGAACTAGATGATTCTTTTTTAAACACCAAAATCAAAGAGAGATGGAAACATCTTTACCTGTCTGATCTCATTTGTTTCATAGTTATTCAGCAGAAAAGAGTAGATATAAATGTAGATATAAGTAGATATTACATCACCACCAACGTGTCCAATCATTGAATGTCTGGAAGCTACTAGATTAATATATAACCTTGTAATTACTTTTAATTTTAATATTAACAAAAAAGTATGGTAGTCAGCAAGACAGTTTCGCATATATATATGTAATGGACATGTTTTGTTGAAGGCCCTGTATGTGTTGTGTTAACAAATTCAACAAAATGTCGAACAGGTTTAGGAAGTCACTTGGATATACATACACTTTGATAAGTTTGCATTACTTAAACCTACTGGGCCTTTAATAAAGTCATGTGATATGCGAATGGTGTACTGATCCTCTTTTTATATTTGTTAGACATTCTAGTGTTTGTTGACATTAACATGAAATGACACTGTCATCATTTAGTGCTGGACTCTTATGTCCTTAACTTTTTCATGCCATTGTCTTAGCAACATGTTGAATTGTTGCGTTGAGTGTCATAACACTCATTTATTGTTGGAATATTTTGCCATTCAGCACCAAAATTCACAGTGATCATACCTTAAGTAAATGAACATAGCAATGGTCAGCAAAAATGGCTCTTCTTTCGGTGAAGAACAGTATAGCTTCTGCTGATAATAGAATACTAAACAGAAACATGTTTGTATTTATTTTGTTTCTCCTTTGTGAACACCACAGTTTACCAAAGCAAGGACCATTTCTCCCAGCACAGGCATGTGCTAATGATTGTATTCACATCACCACATATCTGTACCAAGAAAAGTAATCCTCTTGTTATGTTTGGTTGACATTCTAGTGTTTGTTGACGTTAACATGCAATGACACTGGTATCATTTAATGCTAGAGTCTGATGTCCTTCAGTATCAAATGCCAGTATCTTTACAACATGTTGAATTTCTTGGTTGCATGCGGAAAAGGGTTTTACAGGTAGAATCTATCATATTTAAGATCAAACACTACTGTGATCACATAAACAATCTTATAATCATTGCAATGTTTGGCTATAAATGATCACTGGCAATACGGTTTTTCTGAATGCTTTAAAATAGTACTAGATGATTGTTCTTTTATCGAACAATAATTAAATAGCAATGTTTAGAGGTAAAAAAGTTAGCGCTGGATTTGAAAATTTATTCTTATATCAATTATTTTAGATATGTTGTGCAAAAAGAACCATTTTTTTTCCAGCACAGACATGTGCTAATGGCAATACCACATCACCACATAGCTGTGCCAGGAAAAAGAGACCTATCGTTTTAAAGCAATTTGCAGTTCTTTGAAAGTACTTGTAAACTTGTATATGTTTACCTTTCTCTTATAACTACATCACCAGTTTTTGCATAAATGAACATTCTTTTCAGCACAGACATGTGCTAATAGTTAATATCACATCATTACATAGCTGTGCCAGGGAAAAGGGTCATTTTGTTTAACATGTTTTGTTTTATTATTGAAACATTTCTTTTGTTAAATACTTCACTTGATTTTGAATTGAGTGTTATAAAACGTATTTATTGTTGGAATATTTTGCCATCCAGCACCAAACATCACTGTGATCATACCCTATTTTGATGATCATAGCAATGGTCAGCGAAAAATGACTCTTCTTTCGGTGAAGACCAGTATTGCTCCTGCTGATAATGGAATACTAAACAGAAACATGTTTGTATTTATTTTGTTTCTCCTTTGTGAACACCACTGTTTACCAAAGCAAGGATCATTTCTCCCAGCACAGGCATGTGCTAATGATTGTATTCACATCACCACATATCTGTACCAAGAAAAGTAATCCTCTTGTTATGTTTGGTTGACATTCTAGTGTTTGTTGACGTTAACATGCAATGACACTGGCATCATTTAGTGCTAGAGTCTGACGTCCTTCACTTTTTCATGCTTGTGTCTTAACACCATATTAATGTTCTTGATATTATGGCAAAGAAAGGTTTTAACGGAAGAATCTACCGGATTTACCACCAACCACTACTGTGATCACACAAACAATCTTATAATCATTGCAATGTATGGATGTAAATGAACACTGGCTGAACTTATTTCTTAACGTTTTTAAAACAAAAATAGTTAAAGGTAGATGGAAAGAATTAACAAAGTAAGGGCCTTAATTTGCACATCTTCACCAGTCTAATTTCATTTGTTTCATAGATAAAAAAGAAGTAGATAAAAGATATTGATATAAATAAACATATTACTAGATATAACATCACCACCAAAAGTGTCCAATCATTGAATGTTTAGAGGCAACTGTATTGATTTATATTACCTGGTAGTTACTTTACATTTTAATATTAAAAAAATGTATGGTAGTCAGAAGAACAGTTTTGCATATGTATATGTAATGGACATGTTTTGTTGAAGGCCCTTTTTGTTTCGTGTTAACTGTTTTAGACAAAAATATAAAGGTGTGTATATAACTCTGATATAGTTTCAGATAATGGCGTATTATACCCCCAAATCCACAACATGCTTTATTAAATAGAATTTGTGTGATTTTCCAAATGTACAACTAACTCGACTACTCATTCGCAACATGCTAATGAGAAAGATACATGGGCGCTGTATTCAAAATGTGCTTTCGGTTTTATTGGGTTTTTATAATGGCTTTTGTTTTAAACATACGGGGGAGGGGATTAGAAAATGTCGATAAGGTTTAAGAATTCACTTGAATATACAAACCCTTTGATAAGTTTACATTACTAAAAACCTACTGGACCTTTAAGAAAGTCGTGTGATATGCGAATGGTGTACTGATGTTTTGTGCGCTAAATTAAGAGTATACTTTCGGTTTTGTTGCATGTTAATAATTGTGATAAATGCTGTTTTTATTCGTCCTGGGTGTTAAATAATTGCAAAAAGGTTGAGAGGAATCATTTGGATAATCATATTTTCATAAGTTTACATAACGTAAACATACTGGGCCTTTAATTGTAAGGCACGCATATTTGTGTATGATTGTATCTTAAAATGATAATAAAAAGTGTAATAATTCTTTCATAACATACAATAAATGTTTGATTTACCTTGATTTATTGCAGAAGGAAATTCCATAAACGTACTGAGCCTTTTATTGTAAGGCATGCATGTATGTGAATGATTGTATTTAAAAAAGTCCTTAAAAATATGAAACCTTTTTGAGGATAATTGATAAATGTTTTACTTACCTTAGAAATAAAGTAAATTCCATTTGTGTATTGTCTGCTTAAAGCAGAACTTTACTCTAACTGAATATATTCTTCTTCTTTAACACAATGTTAATATGGTTGTTGTGTTATTGTGTTGCTAGCCTGTTGTGTGAAGTTTTGATGCCCTATACTGGCGATCCTCACTTTAAGTACAGAGCCCGTTCCATGTCTCCTTTCCCACCTCTCTCTATCTACTTGTCATCTCATAATTACCTGGACTACCCTTCCTCTCCATTACTGCTAATAACAATGAGGGACATAATTGTGTGCTCCTAATTAGCAAGGGAGCTAATTATTAGGATGTCCATCTTTACAGGATATTTTGTTAAGGAAGTAATTATGTTTTTACTAATTTGAACATGGGTAAAATAATAGATTGTGGTGGTTTGTTATTTTAAGTGTTTGGTGCATTCAAATAATTTAAAGAAGATTATAACAGGTTTTAGAGACAAAGATGGACAATTCATTCGAAATTTATTTTCTAATTATTTTTGAATGATAAGCACTTTCTTCCTGTCTTAAACATATTCATTTATAAAAACATTTTTTTTCTTTTCTGAAATGATATTTACATTATTTGAACAAGAAAATTCAAAACTTTTCATTTAATTTGCAATTTCAAAATCTTAATAATCCGTTTATAAATGTTGTTCTTTTAAATTAAATGCACTATGTTAACCAAACATGCATCAGCATGATGAACAAAGTCATAATGGCAAAAGAATAGTTTTATTTGTATATTATGCTTATGAGAGAGGAAATCTCTGATGTAAATTCATCACCATAATTACACATTATATTCCCATCATTCAAACCGGCAGCCATGGTGTCTGATCGCTCTTTGAAAGTAGTTGTAGGAACAGTGAGATTTATAACTAGCAAACGATTGTGTGAACCATACCATATTTTCATATTTAACTCGTTATTCGTAATACATGAATGTGCAAACATACGAAGCGATTTAGGATTTTGATTCAATGAAGAACTTTATATAAAGATGTTCCACTTTTTTTCGCAAGTTTTTGCGATTGTGCCAGTGCCTTTTATGGCATTATGAACCTTTTCAAAGATAAAGAAAATATATATTTCAAACAGTGTTCCTAAATGGAAGAAAATGTCGGGCAGTAGTTATGAGAGCATCCGCTTCGTTCTTGTGCATGGTTTAAGTATTAGATGCGCGCGCGACATGCCAAAACATTGATTTATGTATAATTGGATTCATTTCAGTGAGGCTAATGTATCTGATGACGAACTTTATAGATGTGTTTTGGTGAAAATTGCGCTGATTCAATGTTTTAAAGCACTGGTATAACTGTTATTTCCAATTTACTTTTCGTTTATCTTATTTCAATAGATGTGTTTTCCATTCTTTTTTTTCAAAAGAATTAGTAGGTGATTACTGTTGCATTATTCCAAACTTCCTTTGTGTTAAGGGATATCAGTTTGTTTCTATTTTACTTCAATATATAAAAAGAGTCATTTTCAGAGCCAACCAAAACGAAACTATTTTGTTATAAGAGCTATTTTCTCTACATATTATGTGAAAAGGGCCAAATAAAAGCAGCTTAAGCACTAGTTCACAGAGACAGTCTACGCATACAAATAAGGCCTTAAAGAGATTTCATCTGTACGTATATGCCGTAAATATTCATCGGCTCGAAATGGTATTGAAGGTCTTAGACCAAGTGCCAACCGGGTTTATGTTCAAACTTTTTGCTACTGAGCTTGTTTCTGTAGCTTTTCACATAATATTGATATTTACAGCAGTTTTATGAGTGCCGTGTGGAAGCTGTAAAATGTCGCCCCGCACTTACATTTAATGTTGTCATAATTTCCAGTTTTACAGAGACTGAGGACGGTAGTCTTTAGGTTACATAATGTTAGACAAAGTGCCATTAAACCGGGTTTATGTTTAAACGTTTTGCTACTGAGCTTGTTTCTGTAGCTTTTCGCATAAATATTGATACTTACAACAGTTTTGTGACTGCCGTGTGGAAGCTGTAAAAAGACACCCCGCACTTACATTTAATGTTGTCATAATTTCCAGTTTTACAGAGACTGAGGACGGTAGTCTTTAGTTAACATAATCTTAGACCCAGTGCCATTAAACCGGGTTTATGTTTAAACGTTTTGCTACTGAGCTTGTTTCTGTAGCTTTTCGCATAAATATTGATACAACAGTTTTGTGACTGCCGTGTGGAAGCTGTAAAAAGACACCCCGCACTTACATTTAATGTTGTCATAATTTCCAGTTTTACAGAGACTGAGGACGGTAGTCTGTAGTTAACATAATGCTAGACCAACTGCCATTAAACCGAGTTTATGTTTAAATGTTTTGCTACTGAGCATGTGTCTGTAGGTTTTCGCATAAATACTGAGATCTCTATAATTATTGTTTCATTTAATAATTAACATGTTTTCGTATCATTCATCATCAGGCTAATACAAATTCTATATGATAAGTATTGAAGTCTCAAGATGAACCTCCCCGTTTCACTTATTTCTATATCTTTACCTTTCTCTTATTATTACATGTACCAGTTTTCGCATAAATGACCATTCCTTCCAGCACAGACATGTGCTAATGGTTAATATCACATCATCACATAGCTGTGCCAAGAACAAGAGCCCCATCATTTAAAAGCACTCTGCAGTTCTTTGGAAAGACTTGTACATTTCTATATCTGTACCATTCTCTTATAATTGCATGTACCAGGCTTTGCATAAATGACCATTCCTTCCAGCACAGACATGTGCTAATTGCTAATATCACATCATCACATAGCTGTGCCAAGAAAAAGGATCATTTTGTGTACAATCCTTTGTTTTTAATATTGAAACATGAATTATTTTCTGAAATACTTTACTTGATTTTGTGTTGAGTATCATAAAACATATTTATTGTTGGAATAGTTTTTCATCCAGCACCAAACATCACTGTGATCATACCTTAAGTTGATGATCATAGGAAAGGTCAGCGAAAAATGGCTCTTCTTTTAGTGAAGAACAGTTTATCTTGTGCTGGTTATGCATTACTAAACAGAAAAAATGTTTGTATATATTTTATTTTGCCCTTTGTGAACACCACTGTTTACGTTACCATGTAATGGGACTGACAATATTTAGTGCTGGAGTCGAATGTTCTCCACTATTTCATGCCACCAGTTTCTTTACAGCGTGTTGAATTTCTTGGTTTCATGATGAAAAATGGTTTTACAGGCACATTTTACCAGAATTTCCACCAAACACTAATGTGATCGCATAAACAATCTTATAACACACGTGCGAACCGGATTTAACTAAATAACAAGTGAGAAAGGCGCCAAAATAAAGAAAGGCGGACAATTAAACATTCGGCGCTTAGAAAGAGTTCCCTCCCTTGATCATTACTAAATTTTCTCAAAATTTATTAAATTACTAAAATGTTTGGCCATAAATGAACACGGGCTAAACTTTTTTTTTCTGAAAGCATTAAAATAGAACTAGATGATTGTTTTTTATTGAAAAATAATTAAATAGAGATGTTAAGAAGTCATAAAGTTAGCGCTGGATTCGTCAATCTATTTTTACATCAATTATTTAAAACATGTTGAGCAAAATGGATGATATTCTCCAGCACAGACATATTCTAATGGCAAATATCACATCACCTCATAGTTTTGTCATTTGTACATTTCTATATCTTTAGCTTTCTCTTATAATTGCATGTACCTTTTTGCATAAATGGCCATTTGTTCCAGCACAGACATCATCACATAATCACATAGCGGTGCCAAGAAAGGGGCCTTTTTAGTACCATTTTCATTGATTTATTTTCTGAAATACTTCACTTGATTTTGTGTCCACTATCATAAAATGTATTTATTATTGGAATATATATTGCCATCCAGCACCAAACATCACTGTGATCATACCTTTAGTTGATGATCATTGCAATGGTCAGCGAAAATTGGCTCTACTTTTTGTGAAGAACAGTTTATCTTATGCTAGTTATAGATTACTAAACAGAAACATGTTTGTATATTTATTTCTCTTTTGTGAACATTACAATTCTATCAAAGCAAGGGCCCTCCCCCCCCCACACACAGACATGTGCTAATGATTGTATTCGCATCACCGCATATCTGTACCAAGAAAGGTAATCCTCTTGTTATATTTGTTTGACATTCTAGTGCTTTTTGACGTTTAAATATGCAATGACACTGGCATCATTTAGTGCTGGAGTCTAATGTCCTTCACTATTTCATGCCAGTGTATTTACAACATGTTGAATTACTTGGTTTCATGAGGAAAGGGTTTTACAGGAAAAAACTACCAGATTTACCACAAAACAGTACTGTGATCACCTATACAATCTTATAATCACTGCAATGTTTGGCTATAAATGAACATTTCTCTCAAGGCTATAGAACTAGATGATTCTTTTTTAAACACCAAAATCAAAGAGGGATGGAAACATCTTTACCTGTCTGATCTCATTTGTTTCACAGTTATTCAGCAGAAAAGAGTAGATATAAAATATAGATATAAGTAGATATTACATCACCACCAACGTGTCCAATCATTGAATGTCTGGAAGCTACTAGATTAATATATAACCTTGTAATTACTTTTAATTTTAATATTAACAAAAAAGTATGGTAGTCAGCAAGACAGTTTCGCATATATATATGTAATGGACATGTTTTGTTGGAGGCGCTGTATGTTTCGTGTTAACTAATTTAGACAAAAATATAAAGGTGTGTAAATAACTCCGATATAGTTTCAGATAATGGCGTATCATACCCCCAAATCCACAAGATGCTTTATTAAATAGAATTTGTGGGAATTTCCAAATGTTTAACTAACTCGAATACTCATTCGCAACATGCTTTTGAGAAAGATACATGGGCGCTATATTTAAAATGATCTTTCGGTTGTATTGCGTGTTTATAATGGCTTTTGTTTTTAACATACGGGGAAGGGGATTAGAAAATGTCGATAAGGTTTAAGAATTCACATGAATATACAAACACTTTGATAAGTTAACATTACTTAAAGCTACTGGGCCTTTAAGAAAGTCATGTGATATGCGAATTGTGTACTGATGTTTTGTGCGCTAAATTAAGAATATACTTTCGGTTTTGTTGCATGTTAATAATTATGATACATGCTGTTTTAATTCGTCCTTGGTGTTAAATCATATCAAAAAGGTTGAGAGGAGTCATTTGCATAATCATATTCTGATAAGTTTACATAACATAAACATACTGGGCCTTTAATTATAAGGCACGCCTGGATGTGTATAATTGTATCTTAAAATGATCATAAAAAATAGAATAATTCTTTCATAACATACAATAAATGTTTGATTTACCTTGATTTATTGCAGAAGAAAATTCAATAAACGTACTAGCCTTTAATTGTAAGGCATGCATGTATGTGTATGATAGTATCTTAAAATGATCATAAAAAATATAATAATTCTTTCATAACATACAATAAATGTTTGATTTACCTTGATTTATTGCAGAAGGAAATTGCATAAACGTACTAGCCTTTAATTGTAAGGCATGCATGTATGTGTATGATTGTATCTTAAAATGATAATAAAAAGTATAATAATTATTTCATAACATACAATAAATGTTTGATTTACCTTGATATATTGCAGAAGGAAATTCCATAAACGTACTGAGCCTTTAATTGTAAGTCATGCATGTATGTGAATGATTGTAATTAAAAAAATCCTTAAAAATATCAAACCTTTTTGAGGATAATTAATAAATGTTTTACTTACCTTAGAAATAAAGTAAATTCCATTTGTGTATTGTCTGCTTAAAGCAGAACTTTACTCTAACTGAATATATTCTTCTTCTTTAACACAATGTTAATGGTTGTTGTGTAATTGTGTTGCTAGCCTGTTGTGTGAAGTTTTGATGCCCTATACTGATGATCCTCACTTTAAGTACAGAGCCCTTTTTATGTCCCCTTTCTCACCTCTCTCTATCTACTTGTTATCTCATAATTACCTGGACTACTCTTCCTCTCCATTACTGCTAATAACAATGAGGGACATAATTGTATGCTCCTAATTAGCAAGGGAGCTAATTATTAGGCTGTCCATCTTTACAGGATATTTTGTGAAGGGAAGTAATTATGTTTTTACTAATTTGAACATGGGTAAAATAATAGATTGTGGTGGTTTGTTATTTTAAGTGTTTGGTGCATTCAAATAATTAAAAGAAGATTATAACAGGTTTTAGAGACAAAGATGGACAATTCATTCAAATTTATTTTCTAATTATTTTTGAATGATAAGCACTTTCTTCCTGTCTTAAACATTTTCATTTATAAAAACATTTTTTTTCTTTTCTGAAATGATATTTACATTATTTTAACAAAAAAATCAAAACTTTAATTTGCAATTTCAAAATCTTAATGATCCGTTAATAAATAATCGAAAAATGTTCATGATTTTTTGAATACTTTAGTTTTATAACAAAAATACACACATACTATGAATTCAACCATTTAATCATCATGTTGTTTTTAATTCTTGAAATTCTAATAATATTGTTTTTCATACTACAGTTCATCAGTTTAAATGCATAATCATCATAAACTATAAAAAAGCTATGGACAGAAATTGTTATACTAGTACATATATATTACGAAATATGACTCTCTGTTAAATGAATGCATTTATGATCTAAAAAAGATTCATTCAAGTAATATGACAGCAGAGCATTTCTATACATGTTTTAAAACTACTTTGTACTCTCACTTTCATATATTTTCAAATTCTTATCAAGACATGATGGATGTGAATATTTTTTTTTATCTTTTTATTCTTTTACCTCATCTGAAATACAATGTTTTAAAGGCAGCCAGTATTATTTTCATGAACTTTAGTGCACATGTTTCCCTTGTCAACAAACAACCTTAAAAAATGTGACAACAAAGGGTAAACGTGCATCTCATCCCGTATATCCACATGCGATCATACAGCACTATAAGTAGAATTATAGTTGACGAGAACATAAAGACCAATTTTGAAAGATTGCTTAACGATTTTACAAAGATGAGAACTATTATTTTCTTGTAATTAGTTTGCCAGTACCCTGGTATAATGTTTAACGCCCTTCAGTAAACACGTGGCGTTATTGCCTTTTTTCTCCTATAGTTTTTTAGGAGAAGTTGAAATTTGCGACCTCTGCAAGATTTTGTTTTCAAAAGCTACTTCTATTCAGAGTCGTGAACACATTTAGTATTGATAATTACAATATTTATTTCACTTCAATATATCACCCATTTGTCAAGATAATTATAAAACTCCATTACAGCATTTCCAACTATTGCTGTCGAAAGCAACTCGAAATTGTGAAAATATATTGTTAGTATTATAACACCTTATTATTAAAATATAATTATATCTAAAAATAACAAGTTTTAAAACATCAAAATGCGAAGCGTCGTGTCATTCGTTCCTGTAACGCCGAAATGTTATGGGAGACGCCTTTACATACACTATCAGTTCTATGCATTACATATGTTACCAATACAAAAATGTTTTTGATACCATATTTATGCGAAAAGCGATGACATAAAGTAACATTTTAATGATTACAATTGGGCTGACTGAGCTTAGCAAGATTACTGCCTCATTGGTTAAGACATTTTCAATGCAAAATCTGAAAGAGGAAGTGTGTATAGAATGAGTGGCAGTTTAAATAACCGCGATAGTGTTATTTTTTAATGAATAAGCATAGTACTTAATGATAACATATCTGCAATTTCATCGGCTGAACATGTAGATTATATTCTAAGTAATAGTTTGATGACATGAAGTAAATTCTTAATGAATAAGAATGGGCAGAGTGAGCGTAGCAAACGCGCCCTTCTTAATCATTAAGAAATTTCTTGAGGCTATCTAACTAAGAATGGGCGGAGTTTGCTTAGCTAGAATACAACCTCATTGCCTGATGCCATTGACCATTAAAATCTGACGCAGGGAGTGTGTATCGGAAGAGTGGGAGTGACGGACCGTTGAACACCCGCGAAAGGTGAAAATCGTAATAAAAGTTCAATAATTAATGATTGCCTATCTGCAAATTTATTGGCTTAACATGTTGGTTGTTTTAAACAACACGTTTATAAACAAAGGTCGATTGTTCTACGTCTCTCTGTGTTGTCTTTATTACAGAAACCAAGCTTTTATATATTCATCTTGGTTGTCTGGCACAAAACACCTCAACAGTGAATTAACGAAGTAAATTAACAGATCTCTGTTACCTATCAAGACTCTGTAGGTGTTAATTTACTAAATTCAAAGTTATGCCTTTATGTTAGACGATAATCAGCATCACTATACGCACATTGCTTTAATATTCTGCGTGTTTTTGGTAAATGCTTGTTAAATGATTATTGTATTTGCTTTTATTCATGAATATACACATATCGATGTACCATTTTCAAAAAATCATAGCCGTTATTAATTCCATAATAAAATAAGTATCAACGTTTAGTATGCCTAAAAAATGACCAGATTTCATTTTTAAAACGAGACACAAAATGTGCAATCATTATTTTTGTTAAAGTTCACGCGTATTTTACCTGCACATGATTATATTTTTTGCTAGAAACTTTCGTATATAAATGCTAATTTGATAAATTGTTTTATTTGACATCGAGAATATCTATGTAATATCTATGTCATAAGGGACGTCCTGAGTGAACTGTTTCAATGTTCAGGATGAATGAAAAGAAATGTAATTGACACAATTCTTCTGCAAGCCTTTGATAATAGGACCATTATATTTATAAAATGCATAGTATATATTATGTGTAAAAAGTGAACTATTGAGTTTTGTTATTTAAATAACATCATTTGATTCTTTCGTTTACATGAAAGAAACAATTGTATGGACTACTTTATAAAAAGAAGTTCCCTTGGATAAAAATAAACTTCTGTCAAAGTCGGCGTCTGCAACGAAATCGATCATGTTAAGTTAATGATTAGAGCTAAGCCCTTCACCCTTTGTTAATGATTGTTTTCTTTTCTATGGGAGCTCAACTTTAAATTATTTTTCTTGGATCTATGGCACAAAAATGTTTTTAGCAAAGTAATTAATAATGTCTGTTTTCTCTGTTAGACAATGGAAGTGTAATGTTCACTGTTTTCGAAGTTAATCTTGTCAGATTCGGCATTTTTTGTGCTGCAGTAAATTAGACAAATGTATTGGGGTATTTGTTGATGTCAGTGAAAGGGCGTATTTCATTTTACAAGCGATCATAAAAATAATATATTCTCTGGCATCAAGAAATGGCCTAATTAATTCTTTTCCCCGGAGATTTATTGATGTAATATTAAAATATTTTTGCCAAAAAAAGAGCCCATAAAAAATACTTTTGAAATAATGTAATTTGTTTTCTTTATTTAATCCGATAAATCGCTGTTTGATTTTTTGAATGTGAATTCCTAACAAACAAATCTAGCCCTTTTTTATTATACATGTAATATACATTCTCATGTTTTATGACGTTTTTCATATGCGATTGTGCTAGACAGATTTCACTTGTTGTTTCTACCTACTGTGGCATTTTCTCTCACTTAGAACTAACTACTGCCGGTATCACACCCATAATGCATACATATAAATGTATGTACTGTTTGCCTTAGATCGCTTTTATAGACCAATTCAAAGGAAGCTCAGAATTACACTAACATAAACGGCGCAACGACACACGAAACTTTTTCAAGCATTGACAGCCGCTACTGGAGTAGAACAAATTGACCGTCACATCGATGCAAAGCGGCGTTCGTTGTTTAAATGACTGTTGAACGTTTCGTGAAGTGTATTTTTAATCAATTGTTCAAGTTGTTTTATGACACGGACGATTTTCCAGCTTTTGATTTCATTTTATTACGAACATTTACAGTTATAATATATTTTTTTAAATGTTACAAAGGCTAAAAAAACAATGTTAAGTAAATTATTTCACGTTTTAGAAATTCGAAGCTGAACCTTTTTAGCCTAATCTGCAACAAAAACATGACACATTGGTATTTGACTAGGTTATAGAAGGCGTCCTATGTTTTTCATCGGATATTTAGTATGAACGGTGCCAGGCAACACGCCGATAACACGGTTCTAGAGACTTGTTAAATTTGGAACGTTTCAACAAATACATGTACTGACAAAATACGAGCCTAAGTAGCAGTGCATACTGAACGTTCCCCTGTATTCATTGAATTGATAGCGGCCAAACATCAAATGCAATTACCGTGTAACTCATTCAAAATCAGTTTATTGTAAAAACAAAGTTCATAAAATATATAGCCTGCAAATTCAATCAGTTTAATATCATGCTATACAATCAATAAACATTACTCGTTACACTTTTCTAATTGACTTGCACCAGGATACACGTGTTTTACATTCCTTCATGGATTCGTCAGGTATTCGAAGATTAGCACATTCTTTTGACATCAGTGATTCAATACTTAGTTTCGCTGTTCTCTTTCAGAAAAATTGAATACTAAAATGCATTATGTAACCGTAATTGACAAATACAACAATCTTATCTCTAATGTAACGTGAACACACTTCATTGAATGTCAACAATGAATTAATATTTCTCTGCGTCAAGGTGTCAATTAACAATGTCTCACATTCTGTATGATGCAGTGTTCAAAAGTAGTTTGCTCTGTTAAATATTTTACGCAAATCAAAAGGTTAACAAAATTACATGGTTGAAACGTTTTAATCGATTTTTTTTACTTATTTCTTAGAATCAATAGCATACAAGTAGTTTTAAACTCGATCCTCTCTTGAAATGTTTAAGGCTTTTAGTGCAAACCAAACACGTCCATTTAATTCTAAGCAATCTTGGTAAATCATTTTTACGACATTTTAAAACAATTTGAGCAGAAAGCCAGACAAAATTTCTTTTAACCTGATCCTTTTTTTATTTCTCCATGGTAAGCAGGATAATGATTGGATTTAGTTTTGTAATAGGATGATTCACACATACTTGTGCAGTTTCTGTGAAAATTGCAATATGATTTAGAAGTTTATCAAAGGTATATTGGTTGCTTTGAAGAAAGATGGATTACATCCCATAAATGGATACACATACACTACTAACAAATGATCAACTGATGTGTAAGTTTGGTAAGTAGGAAATGCCTCGCATGCCGTTTTGTCTGAACAAAGCAGCGTTAACATTTCAGCCTCGAGTGGGTCACGTGCTTCGTTTTCATTCACGACATTGTCAATTTCGGTTTCGTCCTCAAAGGCAAGACTTTGCAAAAGGTTCGCCAAATTGCCCGGATATCTCATCGACTTGACGGAGAAGATTGCCGTGGACACTGGCTTGCAAAGAAGCGTATAACAATCTAAAAGAGAGGCGGACAATTAAACATTCGGCGCTTAGAAAGAGTTCCCTCCCTTGATCATTATTAAATTTTCTCAAAATTTGTTAAATTACTAAAATGTTTGGCTATAAATGAACACGGTAAATTTACATTTCTCTTATAATTGCATGTACCAGTTTTTGCATAAATGACCAGTCTTTCCAGCACAGACATGTGCTAATGGTTAATATCACATCCTCACATAGTTGTGTCAGGGAAAAGAGTCATTTTGTTTAACACGTTTTATATTATTATTGAAACATTTCTTTTGTTAAATACTTCACTTGATTTTGTATTGAATGTCGTAAAACATATTTATTGTTGGAATATTTTGCCATCCAGCACCAAACATCACTGTGATCATACCTTAAGTTGATGATCATAGCAATGGTCAGCGAAAAATGGCTCTTCTTTCGGTGAAGAACAGTATAACTTCTGCTGATAATGGAATACTAAACAGAAACATGTTTGTATTTATTTTGTTTCTCCTTTGTGGACACCAAAGTTTACCAAAGCAATGACCATTTCTCCCAGCACAGGCATGTGCTAATGATTGTATTCACATCACCACATATCTGTACCAAGAAAAGTAATCCTCTTGTTATGTTTGGTTGACATTCTAGTGTTTGTTGACGTTAACATGCAATGACACTGGCATCATTTAGTGCTGAAGTCTGATGTCCTTCACTATCAAATGCCAGTATCTTTACAACATGTTGAAATTCTTGGTTGCATAAGGAAAAGGGTTTTACAGGTAGAATATATCAGATTTAAGATCAAACACTACTGTGATCAAATAAATAATCTTATAATCATTGCAATGTTTGGCTATCAATGATCACTGGCATTACGGTTTTTCTGAATGCTTTTAAATAGTACTAGATGATTATTTTTTTATCGAACAATAATTAAATAGCAATGTTTAGAGGTAACAAAGTTAGCGCTGGATTTGAAAATTTATTATTATATCAATTATTTTAAATTTGCTGTGCAAAAAGAACCATTTTTTCCAGCACAGACATGTGCTAATGGCAAATACCACATCACCACATAGCTGTGCCAGTAAAAAGAGACCTATCGTTTAAGAGCAATGTGCAGTTCTTTGAAAGTACTTGTAAACTTGTATATGTTTACCTTTCTCTTATAATTGCATGTACCAGTTTTTGCATAAATGACCAGTCTTTCCAGCACAGACATGTGCTAATGGTTAATATCACATCATCACATAGCTGTGTCAGGGAAAGGGCCATTTTTTAACATGTATTGTTTTATTATTGAAACATGTCTTTTGTTAAATACTTCACTTGATTTTGTATTGAGTGTCATAAAACATATTTATTGTTGGAATATTTTGCCATCCAGCACCAAACTTCACTGTGATCATACACTCTGTTGATGATCATAGCAATGGTCAGCGAAAAATGGCTCTTCTTTCGGTGAGGAAGAGTATTACTTCTGCTGATAATGGAATACTAAACAGAAACGTGTTTGTATTTATTTTGTTTCTCCTTCGTGAATACCACAGTGAACACCATAGTTTACCAAAGCAAGGACCATTTCTCCCAGCACAGGCATGTGCTAATGATTGTATTCACATCACCACATATCTGTACGAAGAAAAGTAATCCTCTTGTTATGTTTGGTTGACATTCTAGTGTTTGTTGACGTTAACATGCAATGACACTGGCATCATTTAGTGCTGAAGTCTTATGTCCTTCATTATCAAATGCAAGTATCTTTACAACATGTTGAATTTCTTGGTTGCATAAGGAAAAGAGTTTTATAGGTAGAATCTATCAGAATTAAGATCAAACGCTACTGTGATCACATCAACAATCTAATAATCATTGCAATGTTTGGCTATCAATGATCACTGGAATTACGTTTTTTTCTGAATGCTTTTAAATAGTACTAGATGATTGTTTTTTTTATCGAACAATAATTAAATAGCAATATGTAGAGGTAACAAAGTTAGCGCTGGATTTGAAAATTTATTCTTATATCAATTATTTTAAATATGTTGTGCAAAAAGAACCATTTTTTCCAGCACAGACATGTGCTAATGGCAAATACCACATCACCACATAGCCGTGCCAGGAAAAAGAGACCTATCGTTTAAAGCAATTTGCAGTTATTTGAAAGTTCTTGTGAACTTGTATATGTTTACCTTTCTCTTATAATTGCATGTACCAGTTTTTGCATAAATGACCATTCTTTCCAGCACAGCCATGTGCTAATGGTTAATATCACATCATCACATAGTTGTGTCAGGGAAAATGGTCATTTTGTTAAACACGTTTTGTATTATTATTGAAACATTTCTTTTGTTAAATACTTCACTTGATTTTGAATTGAGTGTCATAAAACATATTTATTGTTGGAATGTTTTGCCATCCAGCACCAAACATCACTGTGATCATACCTTAAATGGATGATCATAGCAATGGTCAGCGAAAAATGGCTCTTCTTTCGGTGAAGAACAGTATAGCTTCTGCTGATAATGGAATACTTAACAGAAACATGTTTGTATTTATTTTGTCTCTCCTTTGTGAACACCACAGTTTACCAAAGCAAGGACAATTTCTCCCAGCACAGGCATGTGCTAATGATTGTATTCACATCACCAAATATCTGTACCAAGAAAAGTAATCCTCTTGTTATGTTTGGTTGACATTCTAGTGTTTGTTGACGTTAACGTGCAATGACACTGGCATCATTTAGTGCTAGAGTCTGACGTCCTTCACTTTTTCATGCTAGTGTCTTAACACCATATTAAATTTCTTGATATTATGACGATGAAAGGTTTTAACGGAAGAATCTACCGGATTTACCACCAAACACTAATGCGATCACATATAAAATCTTATAATCATTGCAATGTATGGATGTAAATGTTCACTGGCTGAACTTATTTCTTAACGCTTTATAAAATAACTAGATGATTAAAAAAATAAATAGATAAAGATAGATGGAAAGAGTTAACAAAGTAAGGGCTTTAATTTGCACATCTTTACCAGTTCAAATTTATTTGTTTCATAGATGTTAATCAAAAAGAAGTAGATATAAGATATTGATATAAATATACATATAAGTAGATATAACATCACCACCAAAAGTGTCCAATCATTGAATGTTTAGAAGCAACTCTATTAATTTATATTACCTGGTAGTTACTTTACATTTTAATATTAAAAAAATGTATGGTTGTCAGAAGAACAGTTTTGCATATGTATATGTAATGGACATGTTTTGTTGGAGGCGCTGTATGTTTCGTGTTAACTAATTTAGAGGAAAATATAAAGGTGTGTATATAACTCTGATATAGTTTCAGATAATGGCGTATCATACCCCCAAATCCACAAGATGCTTTATTAAATAGAATTTGTTGGAATTTCCAAATGTATAACTAACTCGACTACTCATTCGCAACATGCTTTTGAGAAAGATACATGGGCGCTATATTTAAAATGTTCTTTCGGTTTTATTGCGTGTTTATAATGGCTTTTGATTTTAACATACGGGGGAGGGGATTAGAAAATGTCGATAAGGTTTAAGAATTCACATGAATATACAAACACTTTGATAAGTTAACATTACTAAAAACCTACTGGGCCTTTAAAAAAGTTATGTGATATGCGAATTGTGTACTGATGTTTTGTGCGCTAAATTAAGAATATACTTTCGGTTTTGTTGCATGTTAATAATTGTGATAAATGCTGTTTTTATTCGTCCTGGGTGTTAAATAATTGCAAAAAGGTTGAGAGGAGTCATTTGGATAATCATATTTTGATAAGTTTACATAACATAAACATACTGGGTCTTTAATTGTAAGGCATGCATGTTTGTGTATGATTGTATCTTAAAATGATAATAAAAAGTATAATAATTATTTCATAACATACAATAAATGTTTGATTTACCTTGATTTATTGCAGAAGGAAATTCCATAAACGTACTGAACCTTTAATTGTAAGGCATGCATGTATGTGAATGATTGTATTTAAAAAAATCCTTAAAAATATGAAACCTTTTTGAGGATAATTAAAAAATGTTTTACTTACCTTAGAAATGAAGTAAATTCCATTTGTGTATTGTCTGCTTAAAGCAGAAGTTTAACTGCTCTAACTGAATATATTCTTCTTCTTTAACACAATGTTAATATGGTTGTTGTGTTATTGTGTTGCTAGCCTGTTGGGTGAAGGTTTGATGCCCTATACTGGCGATCCTCACTTTAAGTACAGAGCCCGTTCCATGTCACCTTTCTCGCCTCTCTCTATCTACTTGTCATCTCATAATTACCTGGACTACCCTTCCTCTCCAGTACTGCTAATAACAATGAGGGGCATAATTGTGTGCTCCTAATTAGCAAGGGAGCTAATTATTAGGCCGTCCATCTTTACAGGATATTTTGTTAAGGGAAGTAATTATGTTTTTACTAATTTGAACATGGGTAAAATAATATATTGTGGTGGTTTGTTATTTTAAGTGTTTGGTGCATTCAAATAATTTAAAGAAGATTATAACAGGTTTTAGAGACAAAGATGGACAATTCATCGAAATTTATTTTCTAATTATTTTTAAATGATAAGCCCTTTCTTCCTGTCTTAAACATTTTCATTTATAAAAACATTTTTTTCTTTTCTGAAATGATATTTACATTATTTTAACAAAAAAAAAAATCAAAACTTTTCATTTAAATTGCAATTTCAAAATCTTAATGATCCGTTGATAAATAATCGAAAAATGTTTATGATTTATTGAATACTTTAGTTTGATAACAAAAATACACACATACTATGAATTCAACCCATTTAATCATCATGTTGTTTTTAATTCTTGAAATTCTAATAATATTGTTTTTCATACTACAGTTCATCAGTTTAAATGCATAATCATCATAAACTATAAAAAGCTATGGACAGAATTTGTTATACTAGTACATATATATTACGAAATATGACTCTCTGTTAAATGCATTTATGTTCTGAAAAAGATTCATTCAAGTAGAATGACAGCAGAGCATTTCTATACATGTTTTAAAACTACATTGTACTCTTACTATCATATATTTTCAAATTCTTATCAAGACATGATGGATGTGAATATTTTGTTTATCTTTTTATTCTTTTACCTCATCTGAAATACAATGTTTGAAAAGCAGCCAGTATTATTTACATGAACTTTAGTACACATGTTTCCCTTGTCAACAAACAACCTTAAAAAATGTGACAACAACGGGTAAACGTGCATCTCATCCCGTATATCCACATGCGATCATACAGCACTATAAGAAGAATTATAGTTGACGAAAACATAAAGACCAATTTTGAAAGATTACTTAACGATTTTACAAAGATGAGAACTATTATTTTCTTGTCATTAGTTTGCCAGTACTCTGGTATAATGTTTAACGCCCTTCAGTAAACACGTGGCGTTATTGCCTTTTTTCTCCTATAGTTTTTTAGGAGAAGTTGAAATTTGCGACCTCTGCAAGATTTTGTTTTCAAAAGCTACTTCTATTCAGAGTCGTGAACACATTTAGTATTGATAATTACAATATTTATTTCACTTCAATATATCACCCATTTGTCAAGACAATTATAAAACTCCATTACAGCATTTCCAACTATTGCTGTCGAAAGCAACTCGAAATTGTGAAAATATATTGTTAGTATTATAACACCTTATTATAAAAATATAATTATATCTAAAAATAACAAGTTTTAAAACATCAAAATGCGAAGCGTCGTGTCATTCGTTCCTGTAACGCCGAAATGTTATGGGAGACGCCTTTACATACACTATCAGTTCTATGCATTACATAAGTTACCAATACAAAAATGTTTTTGATACTATATTTATGCGAAAAGCGATGACATGAAGTAACATTTTAATGATTACAATTGGGCTGACTGAGCTTAGCAAGATTACTGCCTCATTGGTTAAGACATTTTCAATGCAAAATCTGACACAGGAAGAGTGTATAGGATGAGTGGCAGTTTAAATAACCGCGATAGTGTTATTTTGTAATGAATAAGCATAGTACTTAATGATAACCTATCTGCAATTTCATCGGCTGAACATGTAGATTATATTCTAAGTAATAGTTTGATGACATGAAGTAAATTCTTAATGAATAAGAATGGGCAGAGTGAGCGTAGCAAACACGCCCTTCTTAATCATTAAGAAATTTCTTGAGGCTATCTAACTAAGAATGGGCGGAGTTTGCTTAGCTAGAATACAACCTCATTGCCTGATGCCATTGACCATTAAAATCTGACGCAGGGAGTGTGTATCGGAAGAGTGGGAGTGACGGACCGTTGAACACCCGCGAAAGGTGAAATTCGTAATGAAAGTTCAATAATTAATGATTGCCTATCTACAATTTTATTGGCTTAACATGTTGGTTGTTTTAAACAACACGTTTATAAACAAAGGTCGATTGTTCTACGTCTCTCTGTGTTATCTTTATTACAGAAACCAAGCTTTTATATATTCATCTTGGTTGTCTGGCACAAAACACCTCAACAGTGAATTAGCGAAGTAAATTAACAGATCTGTGTTACCTATCAAGACTCTGTAGGTGCTAATTTACTAAATTCAAAGTTATGCCTTTATGTTAGACGATAATCAGCATCACTATACGCACATTGCTTTAATATTCTGCGTGTTTTTGGTAAATGCTTGTTAAATGATTATTGTATTTGCTTTTATTCATGGATATACAAATATCGATGTACCATTTTCAAAAAATCATAGCCGTTATTAATTCCATAATACAATAAGTATCAACGTTTAGTATGCCTAAAAAATGACCAGATTTCATTTTTAAAACGAGACACAAAATGTGCAATCATTATTTTTGTTAAAGTTCACGCGTATTTTACCTGCACATGATTATATTTTTTGCTGAGAAACTTTCGTATATAAATGCTCATTTGATAAATTGTTTTATTTGACATCGAGAATATCTATGTAATATCTATGTCATAAGGGACGTCCTGAGTGAACTGTTTCAATGTTCAGGATGAATGAAAAGAAATGTAATGGACACAATTCTTCTGCAAGCCTTTGATAATAGGACCAGTATATTTATAAAATGCATAGTATATATTATGTGTAAAAAGTGAACTATTGAGTTTTGTTATTTAAATAACATTATTTGATTCTTTCGTTTACATGAAAGAAACAATTGTAAAGACTTCTTTATAAAAAGAAGTTCCCTTGGATAAAAAGTAAACTTCTGTCAAAGTCGGCGTCTGCAACGAATTCGATCATGTTAAGTTAATGATTAGAGCTAAGCCCTTCGGCCTTTGTTAATGATTGTTTTCTTTTCTATGGGAGCTCAACTTTAAATTATTTTTCTTGGATCTATGGCACAAAAATGTTTTTAGCAAAGTAATTAATAATGTCTGTTTTCTCTGTTAGACAATGGAAGTGTAATGTTCACTGTTTTCGAAGTTAGTCTTGTCAGATTCGGCATTTTTTGTGCTGCAGTAAATTAGACAAATGTATTGGGGTATTTGTTGATGTCAGTGAAAGGGCGTATTTCATTTTACAAGCGATCATAAAAATAATATATTCTCTGGCATCAAGAAATGGCCTAATTAATTCTTTTCCCCGGTGATTTATTGATGTAATATTAAAATATTTTTGCCAAAAAAAGAGCCCATAAAAAATACTTTTGAAATAATGTAATTTGTTTTCTTTATTTAATCCGATAAATCGCTGTTTGATTTTTTGAATGTGAATTCCTAACAAACAAATCTAGCCCTTTTTTATTATACATGTAATATACATTCTCATGTTTTATGACGTTTTTCATATGCGATTGTGCTAGACAGATTTCACTTGTTGTTTCTACCTAACGTGGCATTTTCTCTCACTCAGAACTAACTACTGCCGGTATCACACCCATAATGCATACATATAAATGTATGTACTGTTTGCCTTAGATCGCTTTTATAGACCAATTCAAAGGAAGCTCAGAATTACACTAACATAAACGGCGCAATGACACACGAAACTTTTTCCAGCATTGACAGCCGCTACTGGAGTAGAACAAATTGACCGTCACATCGATGCAAAGCGGCGTTCGTTGTTTAAATGACTGTTGAACGTTTCGTGAAGTGTATTTTTAATCAATTGTTCAAGTTGTTTTATGACACGGACGATTTTCCAGCTTTTTATTTCATTTTATTACGAACATTTACAGTTATAATATATTTTTTTTAAATGTTACAAATGAACGTTGTAGGCTAAAAAATCAATGTTAAGTAAATTATTTCACGTTTTAGAAATTCGAAGCTGAACCTTTTTAGCCTAATCTGCAACAAAAACATGACACATTGGTATTTGACTAGGTTATAGAAGGCGTCCTATGTTTTTCATCGGATATTTAGTATGAACGGTGCCAGGCAACACGCCGATAACACGGTTCTAGAGACTTGTTAAATTTGGAACGTTTCAACAAATACATGTACTGACAAAATACGAGCCTAAGTAGCAGTGCATACTGAACGTTCCCCTGTATTCATTGAATTGATAGCGGCCAAACATCAAATGCAATTACCGTGTAACTCATTCAAAATCAGTTTATTGTAAAAACAAAGTTCATAAAATATATGGCCTGCAAATTCAATCAGTTTAATATCATGCTATACAATCAAGAAACATTACTCGTTACACTTTTCTAATTGACTTGCACCAGGATACACGTGTTTTACATTCCTTCATGGATTCGTCAGGTATTCGAAGATTAGCACATTCTTTTGACATCAGTGATTCAATACTTAGTTTCGCTGTTCTCTTTCAGAAAAATTGAATACTAAAATGCATTATGTAACCGTAATTGACAAATGCAACAATCTTATCTCTAATGTAACGTGAACACACTTCATTGAATGTCAACAATGAATTAATATTTTTCTGCGTCAAGGTGTCAATTAACAATGTCGCACATTCTGTATGATGCAGTGTTCAAAAGTAGTTTGCTCTGTTAAATATTTTACGCAAATCAAAAGGTTAACAAAATTACATGGTTGAAACGTTTTAATCGAAAAAAAATTACTTATTTCTTAGAATCAATAGCATACAAGTAGTTTTAAACTCGATCATCTCTTGAAATGTTTTAGGCTTTTAGTGCAAACCAAACACGTCCATTTAATTCTAAGCAATCTTGGTAAATCATTTTTACGACATTTTAAAACAATTTGAGCAGAAAGCCAGACAAAATTTCTTTTAACCTGATCCTTTTTTTATTTCTCCATGGTAAGCAGGATAATGATTGGATTTAGTTTTGTAATAGGATGATTCACACATACTTGTGCAGTTTCTGTGAAAATTGCAATATGATTTAGAAGTTTATCAAAGGTATATTGGTTGCTTTGAAGAAGGAAGATGGATTACATCCCATAAATGGATACACATACACTACTAACAAATGATCAACTGATGTGTAAGTTTGGTAAGTAGGAAACGACTCGCATGCCGTTTTGTCTGAACAAAGCAGCGTTAACATTTCAGCCTCGAGTGGGTCACGTGCTTCGTCTTCATTCACGACATTGTCAATTTCGGGTTCGTCCTCAAAGGCAAGACTTTGCAAAAGGTTCGCCAAATTGCCCGGATATCTCATCGACTTGACGGAGAAGATTGCCGTGGACACTGGCTTGCAAAGAAGCGTTTAACAATCTAAAAGAAAGGCGGACAATTAAACATTCGGCGCTTAGAAAGAGTTCCCTCCCTTGATCATTATTAAATTTTCTCAAAATTTGGTAAATTACTAAAATGTTTGGCTATAAATGAACACGGTAAATTTACATTTCTCTTATAATTTCATGTACCAGTTTTTGCATATATGACCATTCTTTCCAGCACAGACATGTGCTAATGGTTAATATCACATCATCACATAGTTGTGTCAGGGAAAAGAGTCATTTTGTTTAACACGTTTTGTATTATTATTGAAACCTTTCTTTTGTTAAATACTTCACTTGATTTTGTATTGAATGTCATAAAACATATTTATTGTTGGAATATTTTGCCATCCAGCACCAAACATCACTGTGATCATACCTTAAGTTGATGATCATAGCAATGGTCAGCGAAAAATGGCTCTTCTTTCGGTGAAGAACAGTATAACTTCTGCTGATAATGGAATACTAAACAGAAACATGTTTGTATTTATTTTGTTTCTCCTTTGTGGACACCACAGTTTACCAAAGCAAGGACAATTTCTCCCAGCACAGGCATGTGCTAATGATTGTATTCACATCACCACATATCTGTACCAAGAAAAGTAATCCTCTTGTTATGTTTGGTTGACATTCTAGTGTTTGTTGACGTTAACATGCAATGACACTGGCATCATTTAGTGCTGGAGTCTGATGTCCTTCACTATCAAATGCCAGTATCTTTACAACATGTTGAAATTCTTGGTTGCATAAGGAAAAGGGTTTTACAGGTAGAATATATCAGATTTAAGATCAAACACTACTGTGATCAAACAAACAATCTTATAATCATTGCAATGTTTGGCTATACATGATCAGTGGCATTACGATTTTTTTGAATGCTTTTAAATAGTACTAGATGATTGTTTTTTACCGAAAATTAATAAAATAGCAATATTTCGAGGAAATAAAATTTGCTGGATTAAAAAATTTATTATTATATCAATTATTTTAAATATGTTGTGCAAAAAGAACCATTTTTTTCCAGCACAGACATGTGCTAATGGCAAATACAACATCACCACATAGCCGTGCCAGGAAAAAGAGACTAATTGTTTAAGAGCAATTTGCAGTTCTTTGAAAGTACTTGTAAACTGGTATATCTTTATATTTCTCTTATAATTGCATGTACCAGTTTTTGCATAAATGACCATTCTTTCCAGCACAGACATGTGCTAATGGTTAATATCACATCATCACATAGTTGTGTCAGGGAAAAGGGTCATATTGTTTAACACGTTTTGTATTATTATTGAAACCTTTCTTTTGTTAAATACTTCACTTGATTTTGTATTGAATATCATGAAACATATTTATTGTTGGAATATTTTGCCATCCAGCACCAAACATCACTGTGATCAGACCTTAAGTTGATGGTCATAGCAATGGTCAGCGAAAAATGGCTCTTCTTTCGGTGAAGAACAGTATAGCTTCTGCTGATAATGGAAAACTAAACAGAAACATGTTTGTATTTATTTTGTTTCTCCTTTGTGGACACCACAGATTACCAAAGCAAGGACCATTTCTCCCAGAACAGGCATGTGCTAATTATTGTATTCACATCACCACATATCTGTACCAAGAAAATTAATCCTCTTGTTATGTTTGGTTGACATTCTAGTGTTTGTTGACGTTAACATGCACTGACACTGGCATCATTTAGTGCTGGAGTCTGATGTCCTTCACTATCAAATGCCAGTATCTTTACAACATGTTGAAATTCTTGGTTGCATAAGGAAAAGGGTTTTACAGGTAGAATATATCAGATTTAAGATCAAACACTACTGTGATCAAATAAACAATCTTATAATCATTGCAATGTTTGGCTAAAAATGATCACTGGCATTACGGTTTTTCTGAATGCTTTACAAAAGTACTAGATAATTATTTTTTTATCGAACAATAATTAAATAGCAATGTTTAGAGGTAATAAAGTTAGCGCTGGATTTGAAAATTTATTATTATATCAATTATTTTAAATATGTTGTGCAAAAAGAACCATTTTTTCCAGCACAGACATGTGCTAATGGCAAATACAACATCACCATATAGCCGTGCCAGGAAAAAGAGACTTATTGTTTAAGAGCTATTTGTAGTTCTTTGAAAGTACTTGTAAACTTGTATATGTTTACCTTTCTCTTATAATTGCATGTACCAGTTTTTGCATAAATGACCATTCTTTCCAGCACAGACATGTGCTAATGGTTAATATCACATCATCACATAGTTGTGTCAGGGAAAAGGGTCATTTTGTTTAACATGTTTTGTTTTATTATTGAAACATTTCTTTTGTTAAATACTTCACTTGATTTTGTACTGAGTGTCATAAAACATATTTATTGTTGGAATATGTTGCCATCCAGCACCAAACTTCACTGTGATCATACACTCTGTTGATGATCATAGCAATGGTCAGCGAAAAATGGCTCTTTCGGTGAGGAACAGTATAACTTCTGCTGATAATGGAATACTAAACAGAAATATGTTTGTATTTATGTTGTTTCTCCTTTGTGGACACAACAGTTTACCAAAGCAAGGCCAATTTCTCCCAGCACAGGCATGTGCTAATGATTGTATTCACATCACCACATATCTGTACCAAGAAAAGTAATCCTCTTGTTATGTTTGGTTGACATTCTAGTGTTTGTTGACGTTAACATGCAATGACACTGGCATCATTTAGTGCTGGAGTCTGATGTCCTTCACTATCAAATGCCAGTATTTTTACAACATGTTGATTTTTTGGTTGCATAAGGAAACAGATTTTACAGGTAGAATATATCAGATTTGAGATCAAACACTACTGTGATCACATAAACAATCTTATAATCATTGCAATGTTTGGCTATAAATGATCACTGGCATTACGGTTTTCCTGAATGCTTTTAAATAGTACTAGATGATTGTTTTTTATCGAACATTAATTAAATAGCAATATTTCGAGGTAATAAAGTTTGCTGGATTTAAAAATTTATTATTATATCAATTATTTTAAATATGTTGTGCAAAAAGAACCATTTTTTCCAGCACAGACATGTGCTAATGGCAAATACAACATCACCACATAGCCGTGCCAGGAAAAAGAGACTTATTGTTTAAGAGCAATTTGCAGTTCTTTGAAAGTACTTGTAAACTGGTATATCTTTACATTTCTCTTATAATTGCATGTACCAGTTTTTGCATAAATGACCATTCTTTCCAGCACAGACATGTGCTAATGGTAAATATCACATCATCACATAGTTGTGTCAGGGAAAAGGGTCATTTTGTTAAACATGTTTTGTTTTATTATTGAAACATTTCTTTTGTTAAATACTTCACTTGATTTTGTATTGAGTGTCATAAAACATATTTATTGTTGGAATATTTTGCCATCCAGCACCAAACATCACTGTGATCATACCTTAAGTTGATGATCATAGCAATGGTCAGCGAAAAATGGCTCTTCTTTCGGTGAAGAACAGTATAGCTTCTGCTGATAATGGAATACTAAACAGAAATATGTTTGTATTAATTTTGTTTCTCCTTTGTGGACACCACAGTTTACCAAAGCAAGGACCATTTCTCCCAGCACAGGCATGTGCTAATGATTGTATTCACATCACCACATATCTGTACCAAGAAAAGTAATCCTCTTGTTATGTTTGGTTGACCTTCTAGTGTTTGTTGACGTTAACATGCACTGACACTGGCATCATTTAGTGCTGGAATCTGATGTCCTTCACTATCAAATGCCAGTATCTTTACAACATGTTGAATTTCTTGGTTGGATAAGGAAAAGGGTTTTACAGGTAGAATCTATCAGATTTAAGATCAACACTACTGTGATCACATAAACAATCTTATAATCATTGCAATGTTTGGCTATAAATGATCACTGGCATTACGGTTTTTCTGAATGCTTTTAAATAGTACTAGATTATTGTTTTTTTATCGATCAATAATTAAATAGCAATATTTAGAGGTAACAAAGTTAGCGCTGAATTTGAAAATTTATTCTTATATCAAATATTTTAAATATCTTGTGCAAAAAGAACCATTTTTTTCCAGCACAGACATGTGCTAATGGCAAATACCACATCACCACATAGCCGTGCCAGAAAAAAAGACCTATCGTTTAAAGCAATTTGCAGTTATTTGAAAGGTTTTGTAAACTTGTATATGTTTACCTTTCTCTTATAATTGCATGTACCAGTTTTTGCATAAATGACCATTCTTTCCAGCACAGACATGTGCTAATGGTTAATATCACATCATCACATAGTTGTGCCAGGGAAAAGGGTCATTTTGTTTAACATGTTTTGTTTTATTATTGAAACATTTCTTTTGTTAAATACTTCACTTGATTTTGTATTGAGTGTCATAAAACATATTTATTGTTGGAATATTTTGCCATCCAGCACCAAACATCACTGTGATCATACCTTAAGTTGATGATCATAGCAATGGTCAGCGAAAAATGGCTCTTCTTTCGGTGAAGAACAGTATAGCTTCTGCTGATAATGGAATACTAAACAGAAACATGTTTGCATTTATTTCGTTTCTCCTTTGTGAATACCACAGTTTTATCAAAGCAAGGACAATTTCTCCCAGCACAGGCATGTGCTAATGATTGTATTCACATCACCACATATCTGTACCAAGAAAAGTAATCCTCTTGTTATGTTCGGTTGACATTCTAGTGTTTGTTGACGTTAACATGCAATGACACTGGCATCATTTAGTGCTGGAGTCTGATGTCCTTCACTATCAAATGCCAGTATTTTTACAACATGTTGAATTTCTTGGTTGCATAAGGAAAAAGGTTTTACAGGTAGAATCTATCAGATTTAAGATCAAACACTACCTTGATCACATAAACAATCTTATTATCATTGCAATGTTCGGCTATAAATGATCACTGGCATTACGGTTTTTCTGAATGCCTTTAAATAGTACTAGATGATTGTTTTTTTATCGAACAATAATTAAATAGCAATGTTTAGAGGTAACAAATGTAGCGCTGAATTTGAAAATTTATTCTTATATCAATTATTTTAAATATGTTGTGCAAAAAGAACCATTTTTTTCCAGCACAGACATGTGCTAATGGCAAATACCACATCACCACATAGCCGTGCCAGGAAAAAGACCTATCGTTTAAAGCAATTTGCAGTTATTTGAAAGTTCTTGTGAAATTGTATATGATTACCTTTCTCTTATAATTGCATGTACCAGTTTTTGCATAAATGACAATTCTTTTCAGCACAGACATGTGCTAATGGTTAATATCACATCATCACATAGTTGTGCAAGGGAAAGGGTCATTTTGTTTAACATAATTTGTTTTATTTTTGAAACATTTCTTTTGTTTAATACTTCACTTGATTTTGTATTGAGTGTCATAAAACATATTTATTGTTGGAATATTTTGCCATCCAGCACCAAACATCACTGTGATCATACCCTATGTTGATGATCATAGCAATGGTCAGCGAAAAATGGCTTGTCTTTTGGTGAAGAACAGTATAGCTTCTGCTGATAATGGAATACTAAAAAGAAACATGTTTGTATTTATTTTGACTCTCCTTTGTGAACACCACAGTTTACCAAAGCAAGGACCATTTCTCCCAACACAGGCATGTGCTAATGATTGTATTCACATCACCACATATCTGTACCAAGAAAAGTAATCCTCTTGTTATGTTTGGTTGACATTCTAGTGTTTGTTGACGTTAACATGCAATGACACTGGCATCATTTAGTGCTAGAGTCTGACGTCCTTCACTTTTTCATGTTAGTGTCTTAACACCATATTAAATTTCTTGATATTATGACGATGAAAGGTTTTAACGGAAGAATCTACCGGATTTACCACCAAACACTTCTGTGATCACATATAAAATCTTATAATCATTGCAATGTATGGATGTAAATGTTCACTGGCTGAACTTATTTCTTAACGCTTTATAAAATAACTAGATGATTAAGAAAGTAAGGGCTTTAATTTGCATATCTTTACCAGTCCAAATTCATTTGTTTCATAGATGTTAATCAAAAAGAAGTAGATATAAGATATTGATATAAATATACATATAAGTTGATATTACATCACCACCATAAGTGTCCAATTATTGAATATTTAGAGGCAACTCTATTAATTTATATTACCTGGTAGTTACTTTACATTTTAATATTAAAAAAATGTATGGTAGTCAGAAGAACAGTTTTGCATATGTATATGTAATGGATATGTTTTGTTGAAGGCCCTGTATGTTTCGTGTTTACTAATTTAGAGGAAAATATGAAGGTGTGTATATAACTCTGATATAGTTTCAGATAATGGCGTATCATACCCCCAAATCCACAATATGCTTTATTAAATAGAATTTGTTGGAATTTCCAAATGTATAACTAACTCGACTACTCATTCGCAACATGCTTTTGAGAAAGATACATGGGCGCTATATTTAAAATGTTCTTTCGGTTTTATTACGTGTTTTTAATGGCTTTTGATTTTAACATACGGGGAAGGGGATTAGAAAATGTCGATAAGGTTTAAGAATTCACATGAATATACAAACACTTTGATAAGTTAACATTACTAAAAACCTACTGGGCCTTTAAAAAAGTTATGTGATATGCGAATTGTGTACTGATGTTTTGTGCGCTAAATTAAGAATATACTTTCGGTTTTGTTGCATGTTAATAATTGTGATAAATGCTGTTTTTATTCGTCCTGGGTGTTAAATAATTGCAAAAAGGTTGAGAGGAGTCATTTTGATCATCATATTTTAATAAGTTTACATAACATAAACATACTGGGTCTTTAATTGTAAGGCACGCATGTGTGTGTATGATTGTATCTTAAAATGATAATAAAAAGTATAATAATTATTTCATAACATACAATAAATGTTTGATTTACCTTTGATTTATTGCAGAAGGAAATTCCATAAACGTACTGAACCTTTAATTGTAAGGCATGCATGTATGTGAATGATTGTATTTAAAAAAATCCTTAAAAATATGAAACCTTTTTGAGGATATTTAATAAATGTTTTACTTACCTTAGAAATGAAGTAAATTCCATTTGTGTATTGTCTGCTTAAAGCAGAAGTTTAACTGCTCTAACTGAATATATTCTTCTTCTTTAACACAATGTTAATATGGTTGTTGTGTTATTGTGTTGCTAGCCCGTTGTGTGAAGTTTTGATGCCCTATACTGGTGATCCTCACTTTAAGTACAGAGCCCTTTTCATGTTCGCTTTCTCACCTCTCTCTATCTACTTGTCATCTCATAATTACCTGGACTACCCTTCCTCTCCATTACTGCTAATAACAATGAGGGACATAATTGTTTGCTCCTAATTAGCAAGGGAGCTAATTAGTAGGTTGTCCATCTTTACAGGATAGTTTGTTAAAGGAAGTAATTATATGATTTTTACTAATTTGAACATGGGTAAAATTACAGATAGTGGTGGTTTGTTATTTTAAGTGTTTGGTGCATTCAAATAATTAAAAGAAGATTACAACAGGTTTTAGAGACAAAGATGGACAATTCATTCGAAATTTAAGTTCTAATTATTTTTGAATGATAAGCACTTTCTTCCTGTCTTAAACATCTTCATTGATAGGAACAATTTTTTTCTTCTCTAAAATGATATATACATTATTTTAACAAACAAATTCAAAGCGTTTCATTTAATTCAATGATGCAATTTTAAAGTCTTAATGACCCGTTAATAAATAATCGAAAAATGTTGATGATTTATGTATATAAAACTGAATATTTTAGTTTGATAACAAAAATACACACATACTATGAATTCAACCATTTAAACATCATGTTGTTTTTCATTCTTGAAATTCTAATAATATTGTTTTTTCATACTACAATTCATCAGTTAAAATGCATAATCATCATAAACTATACAAATCTATGGACTGAAATTGGTATACTAGTAGATATATTTTACGAAATATGACTCTGTTTAATGCATTTATGTTCTGAAAAAAGATTCATTCAAGTAGAATGACAGCAGAGCATTTCTATACATGTTTTAAAACTACTATGTACTCTCACTATCATATATTTTCAAATTCTTATCAAGACATGATGGATGTGAATATTTTTTTATCTTTTTTTTCTTTAACCTCTTCTGAAATACAATGTTTTTAGGCAGCCAGTATCATTGACATGAATTTTAGTACACATGTTTCCCTTGTCAACACCATACATGTGTAACAAGGCCCGTAACTCTTGTTTTAATAATAACTGACAGTTGCCCCATTCCCATCTTATATGCCAGAAGTTGGAAGCGTTTCAAGGTATTTACCTGATACTTCATACACAGGGCCGTATGCACTTGTGTGACAAGGAACATAATTCTGGCTATAATAATTGTTGACTCACGCTTGATGAACAATGAAACCTGTTTTCGGTGCTGTTTTTGTATATTGAAACAAAAAACAACCTTAAAAATGTGACAACAACGGGTAAACGTGCATCTCATCCCGTATATCCACATGCGATCATACAGTAAAATTATAGTTGACGAGAACTTAAAGACCAATTTTGAAAGATTATTCAACGATTTTACAAAGATGAGAACTATTATCTTATTGTCATTAGTTTGCCAGTCCTCTGCTTATAATGTTTAACGCCCTTGAAATTTGCAACCTCTGCAAGATTTGTTTTCAAAAGCTACTTCTATTCCGAGTCGTGAACACATTTCAGTTATTATGATTATTCATAAGTATTGATAATTACAATATCTATTTCACACATTTGTCAAAACAACTATAAAATTCCATTACAGCATTACCAACTATTGCTGTCGAAAGCAACACGAAATGGTGAACAAATATTGTTAGTTTTATAACATCTTATTATAAAAATTTAATTATATATATAAAAAAAAAACAAGTTTTAAAACATCAAAATGCGAAGCGTCGTGTCATTCGGTCATGTAACGCCGAAATGTTATGGGTGACGCCCTTACATGCACTTTCAGTCCTATGCATTACGTAAGTTACCAATACATTTTTTTAAATACTATATTTATGCGAAAAGCTATGACATGAAGTAACATTTTAATGATTAAAATTGGGCTGAGTGAGCTTAGCAAGTTTACTGCCTCATTGGCTAAGACATTTTTAATGCAAAATCTGACACAGGGTGTGTGGCAGTTTAAACATGCACTATTACTCCCGAATAAAATTTACCATATTTAATACAATTGTTTTAATTTACCAAAAAGGATTAATAAATGTCAAAAACAATGGTTCTCATGAAGGATACTGTATTTAATTTGAAAGAAAGGTGCAGGAAACACGAAATTTCTACTTTATGAGACAATAGTAGATCACAGTAAATCTTTTTGCATTCACCAATCATTTAATATTGTTCCATTTTCAGCTGTTAAATACACGGTTGTAAGCTTGTTATCAGTAATTAATATTTTCCATAAATGCATTGTTTAGGTAGTTGTTAAAGATTTATCACTCAAATTTTATGTTTGTTATACATATATATGTATTGATTTTGAATAAGAGTGTCACTTTAAACAATCGCGATAGTGTAATTTTTAATGAATTAGCCTAGTACTTAATGATTACCTATCTGCAATTTCATCGGCTGAACATGTACATTGTATTCTAAGTAATAGTTTGATGACATGAAGTAAATTCTTAATGAATAAGAGTGTGCAGAGTGAGTGTAGCAAACTTGTCATAAAAAATCAGTCATAAAGGAACTACTTCAGGTCATCTAACTAAGAATGGGCGGAGTGAGCTTAGCTAGAATACAACCTCATTGCCTGATACCATTGACTACGTAAATTCTGACGCAGAGAGTGTGTATTGGATGAGTGGAAGTGACCGTTAAACACCCGCGAAAGGTAAAATTCTTAATGATTAAGTCTAAAAATTAATGATTGCCTATCTACAATTTTACTGGCTCAACATGTAGTTGCATAAAGCAACACGTTTATAAACAAAGGTCGATGTTTCTTTGTCAACTCAACTCAACTCAACTCAATATTCTTTTATTATATCACAGTTTACATTTAAGTAAAAGCATGTGAAAACGCAATATATATATATATGTTAACACAGGTATAAATATGTGGGTTAATGGCGGCTTCACAACAGGTTTAGAGTTTATCATTATACAAAACAAATATAATTAGTAAGGGGAATATGGTAGTTTAAATATTATTAATTTTTATGACAAAATAAATTCATTTATTTGAATAAGGATACAATATAATCGATATAGTTATGAGATATCAAATGAAAAACTATAAAATACATGATCAGATTCGTTTAAAGTGATTAACTAAGAATTTAACAAAAATTGCTGTTTTCCTTAAGGTATCCGGGTTCTTACAATTTAAAACTTCACTAAAGTGTAAGACATTAGGTCTTGAGTAAAAACGACTACTTATGTATTTTTTTCTGGTAGGATTAAAAAATGGACATGTTAGTAAATAGTGCAGTTCGTCACTGATATCGTTTAGATTACAAAACGTACACTTTCTATTGACATGTGGTACAGCATTCTGTCTCCATCTACCGACTTCGATAGGGAATTTATGATTACTAGTGCGGAAATGCAAGAATGTAAAACGTAGAGATTTGGGTAAAATATTAAGGTACTCCTCAAATTTAATATCAGACTTAAACAGAGAATACATTTTACCCTTAGACGAAAAATTAAATTGTTCAAAACAGGTTTGATGAAATTGGTCTACAAAGTCAGATTTCACAATTTAACTGACATGTTTTACAGGTACTCTTGTTAGGTTATGCCAAACGTAAGAATAACCCGTTGAATCAAGTATTGACTAGATGTTACCGGCCCAGACTTAATTATTACTATGTAAAATGCCTTTATCTGTCAAGAAACTTATTTTCGAGTCATGGGATGAAACGAGTTTACTCCAGTAACTAATCATTCTGGTTTTAACTATGGTGTTAAGGGGGTATCTACACAGTTCCGAGTAGAGCATGTAACGTGGAGTACTTTTTCTAGTATATGTAATCCGTCGCAATAAAATACAGTGAAGTTGCTCCAACAGATCAAGGTTTTCAAAACCCCAGACTTCACATCCGTACGTCAGAATCGGGATAATGGAAAAACCAAAAAGCTTCAGCTGTATGTCCAAAGGCAAGTCTAGGTTATTAATTCTAAGAAATAGAGCATACATTGCTTTGTTAGCCTGGCTTGTTAAATATTTACGGCAGTATAAAAAGCGGTGGACGAGAAATATACTTCTAGGTATTTGTATTCCTTGACTATCTCTAGCGCTTTGTTAGCAATGCTAAAGTTAAATTTCTTCAGATTTCTGGCACCAAAGATAATTATTTTAGTCTTTGAGAGGTTAATATTTAGTTTCCATTGCAAACAGTAATCTTGGAAACAGTTAAGACTTTTTTGAAAATCACGTTCATTGTCTGCAAAGAGTACAGTGTCATCAGCATACAAGAGAATAAGTAACTGAAGGTACATAATTGTCTCATTAGCATCTACTTCTATAGAAACTTTAGAACATGTTCTTTTAAGGAATTCGTCTAAATCGTCTAGGTAAATAGAAAATAAAATCGGAGAAAGGTTTTCTCCCTGACGAACTCCACAAAAGCTTGGGAACATAGGGGACAGATGCCCATTGATGGAAACGCATGATTTTATATCATTATACATGTTTTTTATGACTGTGAGAATTTTACCTTGTAAGTCAGTTTGCATTAGCTTATGCCACAAGCCAGCTCGCCAGACAGAGTCAAATGCGGCAGAAAAATCAATAAATGAGCAAAACAGTTTCTTTTTCTGGGCCCTTAGTTTACTTATAAGGAAATGCAATGTAAGAATATGATCGCAGGTTGAATAATTTGCGCGAAATCCGGCTTGGTTCTCGTTTAATAAGTTATTATTATAGAGGAATGTGTTGATGTGTTCATTAAGGATAGACGTGAATAATTTGCCTAAACAACTAAGAATGGTAATCGGCCTATAATTTTGGGGGTCGGTAGGAGAACCCTTGTTTTTAAAAATTTGCTTTATTGTCCCGATTAGCCATACATCCAGGAGAATACCAGTGTCAAGAATTATATTGAAAAGTGTACAGAATGTTGGGACCATATTGGCGCGCGAGGCTTTAAAGTATTCATTGATAATATTATCAAACTGCGACGATGTTTTACCATTCTTACTTTTCGGTATCATTTTGTTAAGTTCGTCATGTTCTATTGGTCTATTTAACAGATCGGTTTCGACGCTAGAGAAGCTCGGGTGTTTATTATCCGATATATGATCATTCGCGTCAACGACGTCATTGATTGTTTTTTGAAATAATGATAAAATTCGTCTATAGGGGGTGACTTATATTTAAATACGTTGGTAACCTTGTTCAAGTGGTTCCAGTAATCTTTAGGAGCTTTTGAATGGAGTTCTCGAAGTTTGTATTCTGCTGTATGCTTGTGTTTACGACATACGTATTCATTGTAACTTTATAATGCTTACTCGCAGTATGTAATTTTTCTTTGTTCGAAGTCGATTTATTCATATTATAAGCTTTCCGTGCTTTATTGTAAAGCGACCGCGCGTTTTTGCACTGTAGGCCAAACGACGGCCTTTTCGTGCTATATGTATATTTTATTGGATAGGTGTAATTATCTATTTTTTGAGAGAATGTTTTAAAAGCCGATTCTTTGAACAGATAAGCAATATCTTCTGTAATTGTATTGAGGAATAATCGCGTATTTGACCGTGGGAGATTACGCAACCGGTTATCAACAGATTCTTTGTCGGTACTGTTCAGGTTGAACACGAATTCCTCGTGTTTTTCCTGCTGCCATATAGGATGACGGGTTGTATCTCGCGAGCTAGAGGTAATGTTTACATTTGTTTGTGTATTGGAAATATCGATAATGACAATTGTTAACAGTAAGCTATGACCATCCGAAAAGTGGATCGACTTCAATTATTTCGAAATCATTCACAGAACAGAGTAAATGAGATGATGCAATACTATAGTCGAAAACAGAACTATTACGAAATATGTAATTTCCTCTGTGTGTTGTCATTATTAAATAAACCAAGCTTTTATGTATTCATCTTGGTTGTCTGGCACAAAATACCTCAACAGTGAATTAGCTGTTATCTATCAATACTCGGTAGGTGTTAATTTATTAATTAAAATATTATGCCTTTATGTAAGACGGTAATCACCATCATTATCCGTACAATGATATAATGTTATGCGTGTTTTGGGATAAATGTTTCTTATAATGATTATTATTTATGCTTTTATGTATTAATAGACACGTATAAATGTATCTTTTTCATAAGTGCATAAGCTGTTAATGCCGTATTACAATAATTATCAACGTTTAGTATGTATGGAAATAAGAAAAAAAAAACATATTTCATTTACAAAACGACTTTCAGAATGTGCAGTCTTTATATGTATCACAATTCACTTAAGTTTAACCTGCCATAGGTTTTCAAAAATGTCGAATATAATTACTCATTGGTTAAATTGTTTTATACGATATAAGGAATGTAACCACAAACATGAGATGTATGTCTAATTGGTGCCATTGTTATATGCTAACTATTTAAAAGTTGAGGATAAAACCATAAATACTTTGAACATGTATTACTCCCTTAAAGTAAGGAATCTATCAAAAGAAATGTAGTTAAAACCGCCCTATACATTTCTTCTGCATGCCTTTGATGATAAGCCCATTATATACATAATGCATACAATCTTTTATAGACGGATTAAACAGTTTCCAAATAACACGCATGGCACATAGAGAACACGACAAAATGTTCCACAATTCATAATTATAGTGGTTCATCTCTTTAACAAAGATTGAAAAATACGTACACGTTAAACCTTAATTGATTTCTGTCGTTAATTTCTTGTATAAACACAACAACTTTCTAGCTATCTGTAACTTGTATATATTCTAACTTTCATTAAAATTTGTTTTTCTGTTTTCCTTAATTGTGAACTATTTAGTTTTATTACTGAATGAACAGCATTTGATTTTTTGTTTCCATGAAAGAAACAACTTTTCACACTACTTTAAGTTGTAACTTCCCTTGGATAAAAATATACTTTTGTCAAAGTCGACGTCTGCAATAAAATCAACAATATTACGGTCATAAGAGATTAGCCCTTCACCTTCTTTTAATGATTGTTTTCTTTTCTATGGCATCTCAACTTTTATTTACTGTTCTTGGATCTATGGCACAAAATGCAAAGCAATTAATAATGTCAGTTTTCTCTGTTAGACAATATGGGTGTTATGCTTTTTATGTTTTCTAAGTCAGTTTTGTCAGAATCGGCAGGTTATTTGTGCTGCAGTAAGTAAGAAAAAATCTTTGGATGAGTATTTAATGCTTTCACTTTAAGGGCGTATTCCATTTCACCAGCGATTGTAAATTAGAATTTATACTGTCATCACAAAATGGTCAACTTAATTTATGTTTTTTTCATTGACTTATTTATGTATAATTATGTTTATTTGTGCTAAAAGAAGATCCTATGGTATTAAAGTTTTCAAATGATTTTATTTGAGTATAATTCTATAACTCGCTGTTCAATTTTCCTGTGTCAGCACCTTATACACAAATCAAGACACTTTTTCCTTATCCATGTTATAGGCAAATACATGTTTTATGACGTATATCATACGTAATTTTGCTTAACAGATTTCATTTTTATTCTCTCTGCTGTGGTGTATTTCGCCAGTTAATATATTTTATAGTTTACATTTGAAAGAATATATTCAATCAAGGCGTCTGCATATTCGTGAAATCACTAAGAGGTATATATGAAAGTGTAAAACACTTTGCTCAAGGATGCTTAGAAAGCATTTACCACAAGAAAGCATCTCGAGGCAGTTATTATAAGTGACTGTACCGTGGAAGATCATATATCAATTTTGATTACAGAAGTCTCGACAGACATCTGTGTTTGGCAATAATATCATTGACCGCATAACTTGAGAACGTTAAATAGCTGCAAGTCTAATGTCAAACAATTGATGGACCTGAAATACTTACAGATTTCATTTCATGGTCTTGAAATAGTAAAGGCTTAAGCTTTTTTTTCGGAATGTATTTAAATATTCACCCCTTTTGAGTGAGCAATTTAAAATTGAGCGTTTGATTTTCTTTCTTTTTTTGAAATATTTTTATTATTTCAAACCTATGCATTAATATGAGAAAATGACACCTAGATAATTATAACATGATTGTACTTTTCTTTCATGTTGAGACTCCTGTAATTAAAATTGATACAGAACAGAACAGAGCACAAGTTTATTTCCACACATAACATCACATCAATGAAGTAGACCATGATAGTCCATGATCATTTCCATTATTAAAGACTTGCTTGGCGGTTTATATATGTTTTAACTAGTATATTTTACAGTAACAAAATAGTAGCAAATGTTTATCAAAATAATTATTATGAACATGATCTTCACAGTTCAGTGAATCATAATTACTGCCTCAAAATGGTTTCTTGTTAATGCAATACTAGTATTCCTGATCTAAATAAAATAAAAACACACTGACGTTAATTGCCAATTGCTATCTGAAAGGAGATGAAACCAGAAGCTTATTTTTATGTTCAAAATACATAACAATTCGCGCCCGCCATGCCTTCGAAATATAATTCCTGTTTGTCCACAATATTCAAAACTCGACTGATAATCCACTTCTACATTGTACAAGGGCGCCGTACTACGATTCGCTAAGTCAATCATCTATACGGGCATTGACCTCACTTTCACTACTCTTTGGTGTGCCGGATCAATACAACAGTTCCAAAGATTACTTCACAATACACCTATAATAACTCTTGACATCTACATATTATCCATGACAGGTTAAATCGAGGCTTTAGTTCATTGAATAATGATCTTTTTTAACGTTTATCGTTCATTCGCAAGCATGTCTCTGTGGAGAAGTTGAATCTGATCGCCACTGAATGTTTTCCTGTAAGCTATTTATTATTCAAATACATTTGCTTACGGCAATGTACCCCCTAGTTCGGAGTAACTTTCACCTTGAGTTCATTATTTATTGGAGATGTCGCCTTTTCTGAATCTATATATTCATATAATACATACTCCAACATTATCTACTGAAATGATCCATTGAGTTCAATATTGCGCTGTTTAATACCTATGATTATTTACATTATTTATCTACTGTAAGACACATACATGAAATGTATTCTTAAATAACATAAGCAGTATCATACATATTGTATATATTATATATACATATATGCTGCATATACTTTCCAAATCTAAAAAAAATATTATCTAACTCATGAATATTTTCTGTCCTATTTCTTGACACTTGAAGTATGTTTTTGAAAGCAAACACATTATTTGAAATTCATACATTTCGCTTCCGATCAAACTCTTATTTATTGGTATTAAACACGTTGTCATTTGAATATTTTTTATAAATCAAATATGTTTAAACCAAATGATGACCAAGTGTTAAAAGGATGGAATGATCATAAATTATCATAGATGTCCAAATGCTCCATGATCTGCTTTCGTTTCAATCCGTTCCAATGTTTGTATGCATATCATGTATGTTTGATATATATGTTTCAAATTCTGTTTAAAATAAATTAAGTGCAGTGTCCAAAGTCTAACTACCGTCTTTTAACGACAAAGAAATCAGCAATCCCGTGTTTACTTAAACATATCACTTAGAACTAACAGCTAAAATGGCGAGGTCACACATGCAAATGCATATATACATGCACTGGTTGCCTTAGTTTAATTTTATTGACCAATTCAATCATAGCTTTGAATTACACTCAAATGAACGGCGCGAAATGTTCTCAAGGTTAAAAGACGCCGCTGTGGCAGTAAAAACTGACCGTGTACTCGGTGCAAAGCGACGTTCATTGTTTAAGTTTCGTTAAGCGTATTTGCAAACAATAATGCCAAGGACGATTTTTGATACTGGTATGACCTATAATCATACTTCTATTTTAATTCGATTATTTACAGAAATAATATATAACATTCTATCATTTCCAATGTACCACGTAGGCTAAACACAAATGTTAAAGTAAATTCTTTCAAATGTTAGCAGTTTAATGCTGAGCCTTTTGTAAGCATTAACTACAACAAAACATGACCGAATCATGGCAAATGGTATTTGTCTGAGGATATAGACGGCGTCCAACGTTTTTTTTTATAGGAGATTGAGTATAACTGGTGCTAGGTAACAGGCCATAATCATGGTTCTAGAGACTTGTTAATTTGGACAATATACAAACTAATGTAATACTTCATATTGAACGTCCCTTGTATCTATTTAATAACGGCAAATCACCAAATGCAATTACCGTGAAACTCATACAAAATCAACTTATATTGTACAAACAAAGGTCATACAGTATATGGCCTGCAAATTTAATCAGTTTAATATCATGTTAAACAATCAAGATACTTTACTCGTTACACATTTCTAATAAACTTGCACCAAGATACACGTGTTTTACATTCCTTCGTGGATTCGCCAGGTATTCGGAGGTTGGCACGTGCTTTTGATATCAATGATTCAATACTTCGAATCGCTGTTCTTTTTCAGTAAAAGTTTTAACACTAAAATTCATTATGTAACACTAAGAGACAAATATAACAATCTTGTCTCAAATGTAACGAACATGCCTGTTAAAATGTAAACATTTAAGTAAAACTAATATGCGTCACAGCGTCAATTAACAATCGTACATTCTGTCTGATGCAGTGTACTTACTTCTGTTAAATATTTCACGCAAATTAAAATGTTAACCTCTGCAACGTTATATGTTTCAAACTATTTTATCGCACAAGATGACTTATATCTTATATACCATAGCATACAAGTAGTTTAAAACTCGATCCCGTTCGATGGGTTCCGCTTTTAGTGCAAACAAGGAACATCCATTATATTTTAAGCAATCTTAGTAAATTATGTTAAGGACATTTTTGAACAATTTGATCAAAGAGCCAGACAAATTGTTTTTAACCTGATACTTTTAAGTTTCTCCTTGGAGACCATGGTAGGCAGGATGATAATTGGATTTAGTTTTGAAATGGGACCATTCACACATACTTGCGCAGTTTCAATGAAAATTGCAATTTGCTTTAAGAGTTTATCAAATGTATATGGATTGCTTTAAGGAAGGTTGGTTGTTGACAAGTAAGCCTAAGAACATCAAATTATTTCCCATAAATGGATACTCCTATGCTACTAACAAATCATCAACTGATGTGTAAGTTTGGTAAGAAAGCAATGACTCGCCTGCTGTTTTGTCTGATATGTGCTATAGAGCTATAACTTTCCAGTTTACAATCAAACCAGTTCTGCAAGGCCTCGAGCAGGTCACGTGCCACGTCTTCATTGAGGACAATGTCGTTTTCGGTTCCGACCTCAAAAGCAAGACTTTGTCAGTGGTTCGCAAAATTGGCGAGATATCTCATCGGCATTATGAAGAAGATCGCCATTGACATCGGCTTGCGATGAAGTTTTTAATTAGCTGGAACAGACTTTAACTGCCCCAGATACGTTCTACCATGACACTAAAGCTTCTAGAATTGGGTTTGTCGCGGTTCGGTCACAAATATAATCAGTGCGCAAACGCTTGATAGTCTATGCCAGCCGTTTTACGAACAACTTTGAGAAAAATTACTGAATGAAAGAGCAGCTACTTCAGACCTTCGTATTTTTTTTTCAGTATTTTCGTAAGAACCTGCAGCCAAGCCTTAGGGGTGCGTGAGTCAAGCGGAAAAGCACTCGCTGGATTGAAACCGCATCATTTAAAAAAGTGCATATGTGCTGATATCGACATGATGGAAATCTTAAAATATGGACCATGCAAAAGAGTGTTGTAGGCGTTCAGAGTTGATGGCTATGGACATCGCTCAATTAAATAATTAGAAAGAACATTAGACTCCATTAGCTTAAGCACACAACGAGAGTGAATAAGACATCAGATTGGCGGACGACACAAACACAGAGGTGCAACGCAATACAAGACCAGTTACAGTACAACATGACAAGCTTCATACAGTTAAGACGCTACAAAACAAGATGAGCTGTAGATGTCTATTTCCAGCTCCGAGGTATGCTTATTCGAATGCTTAGCAAGAAAATATGAAGCCGTTATGCTTGGAGATGCCAATATTTTGGAAAATCTCGAGGCGCACTCAAACGCTATTTATGGGAGATTTGCACGCACTCATTACACATACCGTGCCGTCGGCACTTTGGAAAGAAGAAAATGAGGTCGACACATGAACCAATGATATCGGGTCCTTTTGTGGTAAAGGGAAAGAGGTCAGAATCGACATTTATCCCACATTGTTCACATGAAGGTACACAAAGATAGGTTTACCTTAATATGTTAAAACCTCTACCTTGGCAAAAAAGAGCCGAAATGAACCAAGACAGCCTGAAGTGCGCGAAGCGGTCGAACACGAAATGTTCCAATACATTTATTTTGCAAATTGAAATTCATCCTAATACATTTTTATCACGCTCCGTAAACCGGCAAACCGTAAAGCTACGGCTCACCACTGAATATGTATACTCATTAGAAAATTGCATTTAAGATGGCCTTCCTTGGATATTTTTTATGACGCCTCGTAATAGATCCTGTGTGTGTACATAACGCAACCGTAGCCACGATGATTACTGACACACGATGATTACCCCGCACATGATGATGTTAGGGTTGCATTGATACAATGGCTGTGAGACTATGTATTATCGGAGGCTGGGAGCGTTAAAAAGAAAAACCAATTCGTCTGGATGTAATACACATTTCTCCCCATTCTGATATAGCCGTCCTTTATTCGACAGGAGACAGGGAATGAAACTCCATGTGTCGGGAACTCTCTTCTGTCTTACACTCCGGCAAAATTCTGTTTACATTTTACATTTTGTTTCATATTTTGACAGTTTACAAAAAGAGATACGTTTCCATATCAAATGAATTGATAGTTTTACTAATGTTGTCATTCCACCAACAAAAAGACTAACAGCAAAACAAGCATTACGTTTATTGGAGTCCAGTTGTTCATTATTTCGGTAGTATCAGTCTCGCCATATAATTTGTACAATTCAAAAACCTCATCTTTGTTATTATGGGTATGAAGTTACTTCCAAGTTGAACGCTACAGGTACGATGCACGTACGTGGCTATTTCCCGATGGTATATGGGTTAAATCACAGAAGTGATATGTTCAATTTAATACAGATCTAAAACTATTGCAAAACGTTTTGTGCGTTGGTCGAGCATCTGTGCTGTGCATTAGTGGATAAAAAATGCAGGATTTAATGGTTCCTGACTGTTTAGAAATATGAAATATATCGTCCAAATACTTACTATTAGCGTACAACCTATGCGTTACATTTGATTTAATAAGTCTTCGGGAATCATAAATATAAAACACAACTTATGCCAGTGCTTGGGAGTTTTGACAGTATTGCACCTACCATTTCTGTGAATGTCTTGCGCATAATTGAGGCTGCTATTAATAGAGTTTGACAACAATTCAATATAATCATTTCAGGCGCCACAGGAATGAATATTTATAATTACCTTCATTATGTCGCATTACAAATCAGTTCTATATATGGATGTGCATAATTCGGGAAGATCATTTCGCAATAAATTACGTTCATCAAAGAGTTTAAAGTAAATGCATATCATTTTTCAACAGTAAGTAAACAGTTTATGTTAAGCGTTTCTATCATTTTGAAAATGACATATCTATGTCACCAATATTAAACAAAACTACATATATGTAACCATTTTCAATGGCATTTCACAGGTGCATAAGTACACGTTATATTAAGCCTTGTTAATCCTAAATTCACAATTATTTGTAAATGTTTGACTACTAGGCTAGTTTTTGAAGATGAAATGCTGAAACAAAATATAGTGTTTAATACAGCATGTTAACATAATTAAGCTTTCAGTTCTTTGATTTTATGAAAATTTTGCAAATTCATATTATCTTTAAAACCTTCTTTCAAGTTGGCTGACTTGGAGTGTTTCGGCATGTGACGTCATTTTCTGCAAACATTTTACATAGGTAATCATTTGGTAGAAAAGATTAGCTAAGATATGTCGCTTTTGATTTTAATAATGTTTTCTTTATTTGTCCCCAATTTTAGTACAATGATGCTTATTATTATGAAACTTTATGATCACACAGTTTTAAACCTTTTATTTCATATGGCAGACTGTATGTGATGCTCATAGTTTCAAACAATGACTGCATAATATCTTTTATCATAAGTTTTTGCATTAGGTGCTCTGAATTGTATTCCTCCGTCTGCAGATGGAGTTGGGATCTCTAATTATTGAAATAATTGGGCATTACCTAACAATCCATGAAAAAAATACCTAGTTTATTTGATATATAGTATGTATGCACTGTTCTGTTTGTGGAGTTTTGTGCTGTTCTTACATGTTTCTTGTTTGTGATCTTGTGTTGTTGTGTTCTTTGTCTTTGGCGTTTAACAAGTGCCATTTAACCGGGTTTGTGTTAAAACTTTTTGCTACTGAGATTGTTTCTGTAGCTTCTTTTAAAACGTTTCTGTTTTTTGCTTTTCCTACCCACCTTTTTATTTTGGAAGACCCTGTACACGTCACTATGAAAGGTTATATTGCTGGTAACTATGACCTTGAAAAAGTGAGTGTTGTTTGCATTTTCCAGGCAAACTAATTCATAATCGATTCATAAACATTATAACGAACTACCTGTCAACTGAGAACATTTAAGATGAACTGTTGTATTAGGTTTTTGTTTGGTTTGCTGTTCCCGTTTAATGTGTTTGTATTTTTCTTGCGTTAGTGAAGTTGTCCATTTTACTCTTTCATGCCCACAAAAAAGTGATATAAATGTAATAATAAATAGTTCACTACAATAAAGAACGATATAAATAATATTTATATTAATTTTTATATTTTATTCTTAATATTTTAACTAAACGTAAAGATCACCAGACATTAATGATCAGATCATAAGCGTTAACACCTTGCGAAATCAGGTGTAAAAGCGTGTTTTAACATATCTCTTTAATTTTCATGAAATTGTTTAGATTCCGAGTTTCCGCGAATTATATTTAATGTGCTGATATTTTGCAATTTCGTTCAATCTTTTGCATGTAAACAAGTCCTTGAAAATCGGTAACTTTGAAACAAAGAAGTTAGAAGCCAAAGGACAAAAAATGAATACTTTGCGGAACGACAGACTTCTACAAAACCTCACACCTAACGACGGGCTCTGCAATAGCTCACACCGACAGACGAGCTATCGCATTATCTGAAATTGAACGACGGGTTATCACAGTAGCTCACAGCAAACAAAAGCCTATACCAATAGCTAACACCGATTGACAGACTATCGCTGTAACACACAGATCGACGGTATATCGCAGTAGCGCTCACAGATCGACGAATATAGAAGAAGCGTACATCCCTCGACGGGCTATCGCAGTAACTTTCACCGATCGACGGACTATCGCAGTACCTCACACCCGTCGACTAACTAAATGCAGTAGCGTACAACCCTCGACGGGCTATCGACGTAGCACACACCGATCGACAGGCTATCACAGTAGCTCACATCCCTCGACGAACTAGCGCAGTAGCGTACAACCCTCGACTGACCTTCGCAGTAGCGCACACCAATCGACGAGCTATCGCTGTAGCTCACACCGAAAGACGGGTTATCTTTTTCAATAGCTCACACCGATCGACGGAAATCGCAGTAGCACACTCCAACCAATGGGATACTTTAATCACTCGTTCTGATCGACGTACTATCGCAGTAACCTACATCGATCGACCAGCTATTTCAATAGCAAACTCCGATCGACGGTCTTTCGCAGTATCTTATCTTGATCGACGGTCTTTTGCAGTAGCTCATTTTGATCGACGGGTTATAGCAGAAGCCCACTCCGATCGCAATAGCTAATACTTAGCATCTTATATTACGTTTATTATGTTAAGTGTCCACTTCATTATAACTTGAGTACATCAAAGCTTAACTCATTTTCCGGACAAAAACATGATCAAACTAAGTGTTCGCTTATTAACGAGACCACTTACTATTCAGCTCACGTAAGTCTTGATGTTATCTTCTTCATGCAGGCGGGCATATATTCTTCCAAGGACAGATAGGGAAGCGACTTTATTGCCAAATAAGTTTGAAACAACCAAGCATGTGGACTGTAAATGGGCTTTGCTATGTGTATGCAGCAATTCATCCATGTTTAGTACACTATGTACAAAGTAATTCCACATTCTTTGGCTAATAACGCTGTGTATATAGGGATAATAATCCCGTATATTCACATTTACGTGTGCGTTCATAGAACACTTTAAGTAGGATAATATTTGACAAGAACTATAAGAGCGATTTTGAAATATATTTCGGGAACGTTTTTACAAAGCTGAGAACTGTCATCTGCTTTTCATAAGTTTGAGAATTATCTGGTTATAATGTTTAACGCCCTTCGGCAAACACGTGGCGTTCTTGCGTTTTTTTCTCCAAAAGTGTTTTTTAAGAGAAGCTCTAAGAACGCGTGAATTTTGCATCCTCTGCAAGATTTCTATCAAACGCTACTTCTATTCAGAGTCCTGAACACAGTGCAGTTATTGATACAGACAATATTTATTTCACCTCAATACTTCACCTATTTGTAAAGACAACTATAAGATTCCATTTCACTATTATTAACTATTCCTGTTATTTGCATCTCAGAGAAAGTGAAAAATCATTGTGGGTATAATAACATCTTGTTGTAAAAATATAATTATATAAAAAAAAAACTAGTTTTAAAACATCTCTGACAGTTACTGCAGTCTTTGGTTGAAACAATATTTGAATCAGGAAACTGGACAGCTGAAGTGCTAATAATATCTTTCTCTTTGACTACCAAATTGTAATGAAACTATTTTGATCCTGTACAAGATTGCAAAGTCACCACGCTACACTTCGCGTGTAACCTTGTCATGAAAGTACAATGCTGTGATTTTAAATCAACTTCACTATGTCAACTAAATATGCATCAGAATGATGAACAAAATCATAATGGCAAGGTAATATTTTTATTTGCAAATATTTACACCTCAACTTCTTTTCCTTAAATGAACTGTCTTTCGGCAATTGCGTTTATCAATATACATGTAAATTATTGATCTTGTTATTGTTTGTATTGTGTCAGAAGGTCCCGTAAATTATAAATCAACATTTAAGAAAGTGTTAATTCATTATATTTTAAATTTGTTTATGCCATAGGTGTTCCAATTTCACGTTAAAAAGTGATTTTAAATGGTTGATCTTTTCCCGCGTTATTGTGACGTCATTTGAAAAAATGTTTCCGGTTACAGTCGGGTCGTTCTATTTACAGAATGAGTAAGAAAGGATTGCTGGAATGTTTTCTTAAATGAAATGAAGTATTTTTTTAACAATTATCGAATGAAATAATGATTTATTGGTGTAAATTGCGGGGTTGATGTCATTATGGGAAATATGAACACAATTGGGCTGGTCAAAGTACGTATGGAGTCCTTCGGACTCCACCCACTTACACCAGCCCAACTGCGTTCATACCCCGATAATGACATCAACTCCGCAATTCAATTCTTAAATAATGCTTATAGGAGCGGAAATCTCCGATATAAATTCATCAACATAATTACACATTATATTCCCATCATTCACACCGGCACCCATGGTGTCTGATCGCTCTTTGAAAGTATTTGTAGGAACAGTGAGATTTATAACTAGCAAACGATTGTGTGAACCATACCATTATTTCATATTTAACTCGATATTCGTAATACATGAATGTGCATACACACGAAGCGATTCAAGATTTTGATTCGTTAAGGAACTTAATATAAAGATGTTCCACTTTAACAGTTTTTGCGATCGTGCGAGTGCTTTTATGGCATTATGAACCTTTTCAAAGATAAAGAAAATATATATTTCAAACAGTGTTCCTAAATGGAAGAAAATGTCGGGCAGTAGTTATGAGAGCATCCGCTTCGTTCTTGTGCATGGTTTAAGTATTAGATGCGCGCGCGACATGCCAAAACATTGATTTATGTATAATTGGATTCATTTCAGTGAGGCTAATGTATCTGATGACGAACTTTATAGATGTGTTTTGGTAAAAATTGCGCTGATTCAATGTTTTAAAGCACTGTTATAACTGTTTTTTTCCAATTTACTTTTCGTTTAGCTTATTTGAATGTGTTTTCCATTATTATTTTTTTCAAAAGAATTAGTAGGTGATTAATGTTGCATTATTCAAAACTTCCTTTGTATTAATGGATATCAGTTTGTTTCTATTTTACTTCAATATATTAAAGGAGTCATTTTAAGAGCCCACCAAAACGAAACTATTTTGTTATACGAGCTATTTTCTCTACAAATTATGTGAAAAGGACCAAACAGTAGCAGCTTAAGCAATAGTTCACAGATCCAGTGGGCATTCTATGCATACAAATAAGGCCTTAAAGAGATATCATCTGTATGTATATGCCGTAAATATTCATCGGCTCGAAATGGTATTGAAGGTCTTAGACCAAGTGCCAACCGGGTTTATATTTAAACTTTTTGCTACTGAGCTTGTTTCTGTAGCTTTTCGCATACATATTGATATTTACAGCAGTTTTGTGAGTGCCGTGTGGAAGCTATAAAAAGTCGCCCGCACTTACATTTAATGTTGTCATCATTTACAGTTTTACAAAGATTGAGAACAGTTTACATAATGTTAGACCAACTGCCATTAAACCGGGTTTATGTTTAAACCTTTTGCTACTGAGTTTGTGTCTGTAGCTTTTCGCATAAATACTGAGATCTCTATAATTATTGTTTCATTTAATAATAACCATGTTTTCATATCATTCATAATCAGGCTAATACAAATTCTATATGATAAGTATAGAAGTCTCAAGATGTACCTCCCCGTTTCACTTCGATCTATATCTTTACCTTTCTCTTATAATTACATGTACCAGTTTTTGCATGAATGACAATTTCTTCCAGCTTCCAGCACAGAGATGTGCTAATTCTAATATATCATCATCACATAGCTGTGCAAAAAGGGTCATTTTGTGTACCATCCTTTGTTTTTAATATTGAAACATGATTTATTTTCTGAAATACTTTACTTGATTTTGTGTTGAGTATCATAAAATATACTTATTGTTGGAATATTAATATTTTGCCATCCAGCACCAAACATCATTGTGATCATACCTTAAGTTGATGAGCATAAAAATGATCAGCGAAAAATGACTCTTCTTTCGGTAAAGAACAGTATAGCTTCTGCTGATAATGGAATACAAAACAGGAACATATTAGTATTTATTTTGTTTCTCCTTTGTGAACACCACAGTTTACCAAAGCAAGGACTATTTCTCACAGCACAGGCATGTGCTAATGATTGTATTCACATCACCACATATCTGTACCAAGAAAGGTAATCCTCTTGTTATGTTTGGTTGACATTCTAGTGTTTGTTGATGTTAACATGCAATGACACTGGCATCATTTAGTGCTGGAGTCTGATGTCCTTCACTATCAAATGCCAGTATCTTTACAACATGTTGATATTCTTGGTTGCATGAGGAAAAGGGTTTTACAGGTAGAATCTATTTAAGATCAAACACTACTGTGATCACATAAACAATCTTATAATCATAGCAATGGTTGGCTATAAATGATCACTGGCATTACGGTTTTTCTGAATGCTTTTAAATAGTACTAGATGACTGTTTTTTTATCGATCAATAATTAAATAGCAATATATAGAGGTAACAAAGTTTGCGCTGGATTTGAAAATTTATTCTTATATCAATTATTTTTAATATGTTATGTAAAAAGAACCATTTTTTCCAGCACAGACATGTGCTAAAAGGCAAATACCACATCACCACATAGCCGTGCCAGGAAAAAAGACCTATCGTTTAAAAGCAATGTGCAGTTCTTTGAAAGTACTTGTAAACTTGTATATGTTTACCTTTCTCTTATAATTGCATGTATCAGTTTTTGCATAAATGACCATTCTTTCCAGCACAGACATGTGCTAATGGTTAATATCACATCATTACATAGCTGTGCCAGGGAAAAGGGTCATTTTGTTTAACATGTTTTGTTTTATTATTGAAACATTGCTTTTGTTAAATAATTCACTTGATTTTGTATTGAGTGTCATAAAACGTATTTATTGTTGGAATATGTTGCCATCCAGCACCAAACATCACTGTGATCATACCTTAAGTTGATGATCATAGCAATGGTCAGCGAAAAATGACCCTTCTTTCGGTGAAGAATAGTATTGCTCCTGCTGATAATGGAATACTAAACAGAAACATGTTTGTATTTATTTTGTTTCTCTTTGTGAACACCACAGTTTACCAAAGCAAGGACCATTTCTCACAGCACAGGCATGTGCTAATGATTGTATTCACATCACCACATATCTGTACCAAGAAAAGTAATCCTCTTGTTATGTTTGGTTGACATTCTAGTGTTTGTTGACGTTAACATGCAATGACACTGGCATCATTTAGTGCTGGAGTCTGATGTCCTTCACTTTTTCATGATAGTGTCTTAACACCATATTAATGTTCTTGATATTTTGACGAAGATAGGTTTTAACGGAAGAATCTACCGGATTTACCACCAAACACTTCTGTGATTACAAATAAAATCTTATAATCATTGCAATGTATGGATGAAAATGAACACTGGCTGAACTTATTTCTTAACGTTTTAAAAAAAAATAGTTAAAGGTAGATGGAAAGAAATAACAAAGTAAGGGCCTAAATTTTCACATCTTCACCAGTCTAATTTCATTTGTTTCATAGATGTTAATCAAAAAGAAGTAGATATAAGATATTGATATAAATATACATATTAGTAGATATAACATCACCACCAAAAGTGTCCAATCATTGAATGTTTAGAGGCAACTGTATTAATTTATATTACCTGGTAGTTACTTTACATTTTAATATTAAAAAGAAATGTATGGTAGTCAGAAGAACAGTTTTGCATATGTATATGTAATGGACATGTTTTGTTGAAGGCCATGTATGTTTCGTGTTAACTAAAAGACAAAAAATATATAGGTGTGTATATAACTCTGATATAGTTTCAGATAATGGCGTATTATACCCCCAACTCCACAATATGCTTTATTAAATAGAATTTGTGGGATTTTCCAAATGTATAACTAACTCGACTACTCATTCGCAACATGCTAACGAGAAAGATACATGGGCGCTGTATTTAAAATGTTCTTTCGGTTTATTGGGTTTTTATAATGGTTTTTGTTTTTAACATACGGGGGAGGGGATTAGAAAATGTCGATAAGGTTAAAGAATTCACTTGAATATACAAACACTTTGATAAGTTAACATTACTAAAACATTACTGGGCCTTTAAAATATATGTGATATGCGAATAGTGTACTGATGTTTTGTGCGCTAAATTAAGAGTTTTTGTTTTGTTGCATGTTAATAATTGTGATAAATGCTGTTTTTATTCGTCCTGGGTGTTAAATAATTGTAAAAAGGTTGAGAGGAGTCATTTGGATAATCATATTTTGATAAGTTTACATAACATAAACATACTGGGCTTTTAATGGTAAGGCACGCATGGATGTGTTTAATTGTATTTTAAAATGATAATAAAAAATATAATAATTCTTTCATAACATACAATAAGTGTTTGATTTACCTTGTTTTATTGCGGAAGGAAATTCCATAAACGTACTGAGCCTTTAAGTGTTAGGCATGCATGTATGTGAATGATTGTATTTAAAAAAAATCCTTAAAAATATGAAACCTTTTGGGGGATATTTAAAAAATGTTTTACTTACCTTAGAAATGAAGTAAATTCCATTTCAGTATTGTCTGCTTAAAGCAGAAGTTTACTCTAACTGAATATATTCTTCTTCTTTAACACAATGTTAATATGGCTGTTGTGTTATTGTGTTGCTAGCCTATTATATGAAGGTTTGATGCCTCATACTGGCGATCCTCACTTTAAGTACAGAGCCCTTTTCATGTCCCCTTTCTCACCTCTCTCTATCTACTTGTCATCTCATAATTACCTGGACTACCCTTCCTCTCCATTACTGCTAATAACAATGAGGGACATAATTGTGTGCTCCTAATCAGCAAGGGAGCTAATTAGTAGGTTGTCCATCTTTACATGATAGTTTGTTAAGGGAAGTAATTATGTTTTTACTAATTTGAACATGGGTAAAATAATATATTGTAGTGGTTTGTTATTTTAAGTGTTTGGTGCATTCAAATAATTTAAAGAAGATTATAACAGGTTTTAGAGACAAAGATGGACAATTCATCGAAATTTATTTTCTAATTATTTTTAAATGATAAGCCCTTTCTTCCTGTCTTAAACATTTTCATTTATAAAAACATTTTTCATTTAAATTGCAATTTCAAAATCTTAATGATCCGTTAATAAATAATCGAAAAATGTTTATGATTTATTGAATACTTTAGTTTGATACCAAAAATACACACATACTATGAATTCAACCCATATAATCATCATGTTGTTTTTAATTCTTGAAATTCTAATAATATTGTTTTTCATACTACAGTTCATCAGTTTAAATGCATAATCATCATAAACTATAAAAAGCTATGGACAGAAATTGTTATACTAGTACATATATATTACGAAATATGACTCTCTGTTAAATGCATTTATGTTCTGAAAAAAGATTCATTCAAGTAGAATGACAGCAGAGCATTTCTATACATGTTTTAAAACTACATTGTACTCTTACTATCATATATTTTCAAATTCTTATCAAGACATGATGGATGTGAATATTTGTTTTATCTTTTTATTCTTTTACCTCATCTGAAATACAATGTTTGAAAGGCAGTATTATTTACATGAACTTTAGTACACATGTTTCCCTTGTCAACAAACAACCTTAAAAATGTGACAACAACGGGTAAACGTGCATCTCATCCCGTATATCCACATGCGATCATACAGCACTATAAGTAGAATTATAGTTGACGAAAACATAAAGACCAATTTTGAAAGATTACTTAACGATTTTACAAAGATGAGAACTATTATTTTCTTGTCATTAGTTTGCCAGTACTCTGGTATAATGTTTAACGCCCTTCAGTAAACACGTGGCGTTATTGCCTTTTTTCTCCTATAGTTTTTTAGGAGAAGTTGAAATTTGCGACCTCTGCAAGATTTTTTTTCAAAAGCTACTTCTATTCAGAGTCGTGAACACATTTAGTATTGATAATTACAATATTTATTTCACTTCAATATATCACCCATTTGTCAAGACAATTATAAAACTCCATTACAGCATTTCCAACTATTGCTGTCGAAAGCAACTCGAAATTGTGAAAATATATTGTAAGTATTATAACACCTTATTATAAAAATATAATTATATCTAAAAATAACAAGTTTTAAAACATCAAAATGCGAAGCGTCGTTTCATTCGTTCCTGTAACGCCGAAATGTTATGGGAGACGCCTTTACATACACTATCAGTTCTATGCATTACATAAGTTACCAATACAAAAATGTTTTTGATACTATATTTATGCGAAAAGCGATGACATGAAGTAACATTTTAATGATTACAATTGGGCTGACTGAGCTTAGCAAGATTACTGCCTCATTGGTTAAGACATTTCCAATGCAAAATCTGACACAGGAAGTGTGTATAGGATGAGTGGCAGTTTAAATAACCGCGATAGTGTTATTTTTTAATGAATAAGCATAGTACTTAATGATAACCTATCTGCAATTTCATCGGCTAAACATGTAGATTATATTCTAAGTAATAGTTTGATGACATGAAGTAAATTCTTAATGAATAAGAATGGGCAGAGTGAGCGTAGCAAACGCGTCCTTCTTAATCATTAAGAAATTACTTGAGGCTATCTAACTAAGAATGGGCGGAGTTAGCTTAGCTAGAATACAACCTCATTGCCTGATGCCATTGACCATTAAAATCTGACGCAGGGAGTGTGTATCGGAAGAGTGGGAGTGACCGACCGTTGAACACCCGCGAAAGGTGAAATTCGTAATGAAAGTTCAATAATTAATGATTGCCTATCTGCAATTTTATTGGCTTAACATGTTGGTTGTTTTAAACAACACGTTTATAAACAAAGGTCGATTGTTCTACGTCTCTCTGTGTTGTCTTTATTACAGAAACCAAGCTTTTATATATTCTTGGTTGTCTGGCACAAAACACCTCAACAGTGAATTAGCGAAGTAAATTAACAGATCTCTGTTACCTATCAAGACTCTGTAGGTGTTAATTTACTAAATTCAAAGTTATGCCTTTATGTTAGACGATAATCAGCATCACTATACGCACATTGCTTTAATATTCTGCGTGTTTTTGGTAAATGCTTCTTAAATGATTATTGTATTTGCTTTTATTCATGAATATACACATATCGATGTACCATTTTCAAAAAATCATAGCCGTTATTAATTCCATAATACAATAAGTATCAACGTTTAGTATGCCTAAAAAATGACCAGATTTCATTTTTAAAACGAGACACAAAATGTGCAATCATTATTTTTGTTAAAGTTCACGCGTATTTTACCTGCACATGATTATATTTTTTGCTAGAAACTTTCGTATATAAATGCTCATTTGATAAATTGTTTTATTTGACATCGAGAATATCTATGTAATATCTATGTCATAAGGGACGTCCTGAGTGAACTGTTTCAATGTTCAGGATGAATGAAAAGAAATGTAATGGACACAATTCTTCTGCAAGCCTTTGATAATAGGACCAGTATATTTATAAAATGCATAGTATATATTATGTGTAAAAAGTGAACTATTGAGTTTTGTTATTTAAATAACATTATTTGATTCTTTCGTTTACATGAAAGAAACAATTGTAAGGACTACTTTATAAAAAGAAGTTCCCTTGGATAAAAAGTAAACTTCTGTCAAAGTCGGCGTCTGCAACGAAATCGATCATGTTAAGTTAATGATTAGAGCTAAGCCCTTCACCCTTTGTTAATGATTGTTTTCTTTTCTATGGGAGCTCAACTTTAAATTATTTTTCTTGGATCTATGGCACAAAATGTTTTTAGCAAAGTAATTAATAATGTCTGTTTTCTCTGTTAGACAATGGAAGTGTAATGTTCACTGTTTTCGAAGTTAATCTTGTCAGATTCGGCATTTTTTTGTGCTGCAGTAAATTAGAGAAATGTATTGGGGTATTTGTTGATGTCAGTGAAAGGGCGTATTTCATTTTACAAGCGATCATAAAAATAATATATTCTCTGGCATCAAGAAATGGCCTAATTAATTCTTTTCCCCGGAGATTTATTGATGTAATATTAAAATATTTTTGCCAAAAAAGAGCCCATAAAAATACTTTTGAAATAATGTAATTTGTTTTCTTTATTTAATCCGATAAATCTCTGTTTGATTTTTTGAATGTGAATTCCTAACAAACAAATCTAGCCCTTTTTATTATACATGTAATATACATTCTCATGTTTTATGACGTTTTTCATATGCGATTGTGCTAGACAGATTTCACTTGTTGTTTCTACCTACTGTGGCATTTTCTCTCACTTAGAACTAACTACTGCCGGTATCACACCCATAATGCATACATATAAATGTATGTACTGTTTGTCTTAGATCGCTTTTATAGACCAATTCAAAGGAAGCTCAGAATTACACTAACATAAACGGCGCAATGACACACGAAACTTTTTCAAGCATTGACAGCCGCTACTGGAGTAGAACAAATTGACCGTCACATCGATGCAAAGCGGCGTTCGTTGTTTAAATGACTGATGAACGTTTCGTGAAGTGTATTTTTAATCAATTGTTCAAGTTGTTTTATGACACGGACGATTTTCCAGCTTTTGATTTCATTTTATTACGAACATTTACAGTTATAATATATTTTTTTTAAATGTTACAAAGGCTAAAAAAACAAAGTAAATTATTTCACGTTTTAGAAATTCGAAGCTGAACCTTTTTAGCCTAATCTGCAACAAAAACATGACACATTGGTATTTGACTAGGTTATAGAAGGCGTCCTATGTTTTTCATCGGATATTTAGTATGAACGGTGCCAGGCAACACGCCGATAACACGGTTCTAGAGACTTGTTAAATTTGGAACGTTTCAACAAATACATGTACTGACAAAATACGAGCCTAAGTAGCAGTGCATACTGAACGTTCCCCTGTATTCATTGAATTGATAGCGGCCAAACATCAAATGCAATTACCGTGTAACTCATTCAAAATCAGTTTATTGTAAAAACAAAGTTCATAAAATATATGGCCTGCAAAATCAATCAGTTTAATATCATGCTATACAATCAAGAAACATTACTCGTTACACTTTTCTAATTGACTTGCACCAGGATACACGTGTTTTACATTCCTTCATGGATTCGTCAGGTATTCGAAGGTTAGCACATTCTTTTGACATCAGTGATTCAATACTTAGTTTCGCTGTTCTCTTTCAGAAAAATTGAATACTAAAATGCATTATGTAACCGTAATTGACAAATACAACAATCTTATCTCTAATGTAACGTGAACACACTTCATTGAATGTCAACAATGAATTAATATTTCTCTGCGTCAAGGTGTCAATTAACAATGTCTCACATTCTGTATGATGCAGTGTTCAAAAGTAGTTTGCTCTGTTAAATATTTTACGCAAATCAAAAGGTTAACAAAATTACATGGTTGAAACGTTTTAATCGATTTTTTTTTACTTATTTCTTAGAATCAATAGCATACAAGTAGTTTTAAACTCGATCCTCTCTTGAAATGTTTAAGGCTTTTAGTGCAAACCAAACACGTCCATTTAATTCTAAGCAATCTTGGTAAATCATTTTTACGACATTTTAAAACAATTTGAGCAGAAAGCCAGACAAAATTTCTTTTAACCTGATCCTTTTTTTTCTCCATGGTAAGCAGGATAATGATTGGATTTAGTTTTGTAATAGGATGATTCACACATACTTGTGCAGTTTCTGTGAAAATTGCAATATGATTTAGAAGTTTATCAAAGGTATATTGGTTGCTTTGAAGAAAGATGGATTACATCCCATAAATGGATACACATACACTACTAACAAATGATCAACTGATGTGTAAGTTTGGTAAGTAGGAAAGGCCTCGCATGCCGTTTTGTCTGAACAAAGCAGCGTTAACATTTCAGCCTCGAGTGGGTCACGTGCTTCGTTTTCATTCACGACATTGTCAATTTCGGTTTCGTCCTCAAAGGCAAGACTTTGCAAAAGGTTCGCCAAATTGCCCGGATATCTCATCGACTTGACGGAGAAGATTGCCGTGGACACTGGCTTGCAAAGAAGCGTTTAACAATCTAAAAGAGAGGCGGACAATTAAACATTCGGCGCTTAGAAATAGTTCCCTCCCTTGATCATTATTAAATTTTCTCAAAATTTGTTAAATTACTAAAATGTTTGGCTATAAATGAACACGGTAAATTTACATTTCTCTTATAATTGCATGTACCAGTTTTTGCATAAATGACCATTCTTTCCAGCACAGACATGTGCTAATGTTTAATATCACATCATCACATAGTTGTGTCAGAGAAAAGGGTCATTTTGTTTAACACGTTTTGTATTATTATTGAAACATTTCTTTTGTTAAATACTTCACTTGATTTTGTATTGAATGTCGTAAAACATATTTATTGTTGGAATATTTTGCCATCCAGCACCAAACATCACTGTGATCATACCTTAAGTTGATGATCATAGCAATGGTCAGCGAAAAATGGCTCTTCTTTCGGTGAAGAACAGTATAACTTCTGCTGATAATGGAATACTAAACAGAAACATGTTTGTATTTATTTTGTTTCTCCTTTGTGGACACCACAGTTTACCAAAGCAATGACCATTTCTCCCAGCACAGGCATGTGCTAATGATTGTATTCACATCACCACATATCTGTACCAAGAAAAGTAATCCTCTTGTTATGTTTGGTTGACATTCTAGTGTTTGTTGACGTTAACATGCAATGACACTGGCATCATTTAGTGCTGAAGTCTGATGTCCTTCACTATCAAATGCCAGTATCTTTACAACATGTTGAAATTCTTGGTTGCATAAGGAAAAGGGTTTTACAGGTAGAATATATCAGATTTAAGATCAAACACTACTGTGATCAAATAAACAATCTTATAATCATTGCAATGTTTGGCTATAAATGATCACTGGCATTACAGTTTTTCTGAATGCTTTTAAATAGTACTAGATGATTATATTTTTATCGAACAATAATTAAATAGCAATGTTTAGAGGTAACAAAGTTAGCGCTGGATTTGAAAATTTATTATTATATCAATTATTTTAAATTTGCTGTGCAAAAAGAACCATTTTTTCCAGCACAGACATGTGCTAATGGCAAATACCACATCACCACATAGCTGTGCCAGGAAAAAGAGACCTATCGTTTAAAAGCAATGTGCAGTTCTTTGAAAGTACTTGTAAACTTGTATATGTTTACCTTTCTCTTATAATTGCATGTATCAGTTTTTGCATAAATGACCATTCTTTCCAGCACAGACATGTGCTAATGGTTAATATCACATCATCACATAGCTGTGTCAGGGAAAGGGCCATTTTTTAACATGTATTGTTTTATTATTGAAACATGTCTTTTGTTAAATACTTCACTTGATTTTGTATTGAGTGTCATAAAACATATTTATTGTTGGAATATTTTGACATCCAGCACCAAACTTCACTGTGATCATACACTCTGTTGATGATCATAGCAATGGTCAGCGAAAAATGGCTCTTCTTTCGGTGAGGAAGAGTATAACTTCTGCTGAAAATGGAATACTAAACAGAAACGTGTTTGTATTTATTTTCTTTCTCCTTCGTGAATACCACAGTGAACACCACAGTTTACCAAAGCAAGGACCATTTCTCCCAGCACAGGCATGTGCTAATGATTGTATTCACATCACCACATATCTGTACCAAGAAAAGTAATCCTCTTGTTATGTTTGGTTGACATTCTAGTGTTTGTTGACGTTAACATGCAATGACACTGGCATCATTTAGTGCTGAAGTCTGATGTCCTTCACTATCAAATGCCAGTATCTTTACAACATGTTGAATTTCTTGGTTGCATAAGGAAAAGAGTTTTACAGGTAGAATCTATCAGAATTAAGATCAAACACTACTGTGATCACATCAACAATCTAATAATCATTGCAATGTTTGGCTATCAATGATCACTGGAATTACGTTTTTTCTGAATGCTTTTAAATAGTACTAGATGATTGTTTTTTTTATCGAACAATAATTAAATAGCAATATGTAGAGGTAACAAAGTTTGCGCTGGATTTGAAAATTTATTCTTATATCAATTATTTTAAATATGTTGTGCAAAAAGAACCATTTTTTCTAGCACAGACATGTGCTAATGGCAAATACCACATCACCACATAGCCGTGCCAGGAAAAAGAGACCTATCGTTTAAAGCAATTTGCAGTTATTTGAAAGTTCTTGTGAACTTGTATATGTTTACCTTTCTCTTATAATTGCATGTACCAGTTTTTGCATAAATGACCATTCTTTCCAGCACAGCCATGTGCTAATGGTTAATATCACATCATCACATAGTTGTGTCAGGGAAAATGGTCATTTTGTTAAACACGTTTTGTATTATTATTGAAACATTTCTTTTGTTAAATAATTCACTTGATTTTGAATTGAGTGTCATAAAACATATTTATTGTTGGAATATTTTGCCATCCAGCACCAAACATCACTGTGATCATACCTTAAGTTGATGATCATAGCAATGGTCAGCGAAAAATGGCTCTTCTTTCGGTGAAGAACAGTATAGCTTCTGCTGATAATGGAATACTTAACAGAAACATGTTTGTATTTATTTTGTCTCTCCTTTGTGAACACCACAGTTTACCAAAGCAAGGACCATTTCTCCCAGCACAGGCATGTGCTAATGATTGTATTCACATCACCAAATATCTGTACCAAGAAAAGTAATCCTCTTGTTATGTTTGGTTGACATTCTAGTGTTTGTCGACGTTAACGTGCAATGACACTGGCATCATTTAGTGCTAGAGTCTGACGTCCTTCACATTTTCATGCTAGTGTCTTAACACCATATTAAATTTCTTGATATTATGACGATGATAGGTTTTAACGGAAGAATCTACCGGATTTACCACCAAACACTACTGTGATCACATATAAAATCTTATAATCATTGCAATGTATGGCTGTAAATGTTCACTGGCTGAACTTATTTCTTAACGCTTTATAAAATAACTAGATGATTAAAAAAATAAATAGATAAAGATAGATGGAAAGAGTTAACAAAGTAAGGGCTTTAATTTGCACATCTTTACCAGTTCAAATTTATTTGTTTCATAGATGTTAATCAAAAAGAAGTAGATATAAGATATTGATATAAATATACATATAAGTAGATATAACATCACCACCAAAAGTGTCCAATCATTGAATGTTTAGAAGCAACTCTATTAATTTATATTACCTGGTAGTTACTTTACATTTTAATATTAAAAAAATGCATGGTAGTCAGAAGAACAGTTTTGCATATGTATATGTAATGGACATGTTTTGTTGGAGGCGCTGTATGTTTCGTGTTAACTAATTTAGAGGAAAATATAAAGGTGTGTATATAACTCTGATATAGTTTCAGATAATGGCGTATCATACACCCAAATCCACAAGATGCTTTATTAAATAGAATTTGTTGGAATTTCCAAATGTATAACTAACTCGACTACTCATTCGCAACATGCTTTTGAGAAAGATACATGGGCGCTATATTTAAAATGTTCTTTCGGTTTTATTGCGTGTTTATAATGGCTTTTGATTTACGGGGGAGGGGATTAGAAAATGTCGATAAGGTTTAAGAATTCACATGAATATACAAACACTTTGATAAGTTAACATTACTAAAAACCTACTGGGCCTTTAAGAAAGTTATGTGATATGCGAATTGTGTACTGATGTTTTGTGCGCTAAATTAAGAATATACTTTCGGTTTTATTGCATGTTAATAATTGTGATAAATGCTGTTTTTATTCGTCCTGGGTGTTAAATAATTGCAAAAAGGTTGAGAGGAGTCATTTGGATAATCATATTTTGATAAGTTTACATAACATAAACATACTGGGTCTTTAATTGTAAGGCATGCATGTTTGTGTATGATTGTATCTTAAAATGATAATAAAAAGTATAATAATTATTTCATAACATACAATAAATGTTTGATTTACCTTGATTTATTGCAGAAGGAAATTCCATAAACGTACTGAACCTTTAATTGTAAGGCATGCATGTATGTGAATGATTGTATTTAAAAAAATCCTTAAAAATATGAAACCTTTTTGAGGATATTTAATAAATGTTTTACTTACCTTAGAAATGAAGTAAATTCCATTTGTGTATTGTCTGCTTAAAGCAGAAGTTTAACTGCTCTAACTGAATATATTCTTTCACTTTAACACAATGTTAATATGGTTGTTGTGTTATTGTGTTGCTTGCCTGTTGGATGAAGGTTTGATGCCCTATACTGGTGATCCTCACTTTAAGTACAGAGCCCTTTTCATGTCCTCTTTCTCACATCTCTCTATCTACTTGTCATCTCATAATTACCTGGACTACCCTTCCTCTCTATTACTGCTAATAACAATGAGGGACATAATTGTGTGCTCCTAATCAGCAAGGGAGCTAATTAGTAGGTTGTCCATCTTTACAGGATAGTTTGTTAAAGGAAGTAATTATATGATTTTTACTAATTTGAACATGGGTAAAATTACAGATAGTGATAATTAAAAGAAGATTACAACAGGTTTTAGAGACAAAGATGGACAATTCATTCGAAATTTAAGTTCTAATTATTTTTGAATGATAAGCACTTTCTTCCTGTCTTAAACATCTTCATTGATAGGAACAATTTTTTTCTTCTTTAAAATGATATATACATTAATGACCCGTTAATAAATAATCGAAAAATGTTGATGATTTATGTATATAAAACTGAATATTTTAGTTTGATAACAAAAATACACACATACTATGAATTCAACCATTTAAACATCATGTTGTTTTTCATTCTTGAAATTCTAATAATATTGTTTTTCATACTACAATTCATCAGTTAAAATGCATAATCATCATAAACTATGCAAATCTATGGACTGAAATTGGTATACTAGTAGATATATTTTACTAAATTTGACTCTGTTTAATGCATTTATGTTCTGAAAAAAAATTCATTCAAGTAGAATGACAGCAGAATATTTCTATACATGTTTAAAACTACTATGTACTCTCACTATCATATATTTTCAAATTCTTATCAAGACATGATGGATGTGAATATTTTTTTTATCTTTTTTTTCTTTAACCTCTTCTGAAATACAATGTTTTTAGGCAGCCAGTATCATTGACATGAATTTAGTACACATGTTTCCCTTGTCAACACCATACATGTGTAACAAGGCCCGTAACTCTTGTTTTAATAATAACTGACAGTTGCCCCATTCCCATCTTATATGCCAGAAGTTGGAAGCGTTTCAAGGTATTTACCTGATACTTCATACACAGGGCCGTATGCACTTGTGTGACAAGGAACATAATTCTGGCTATAATAATTGTTGACTCACGCTTGATGAACAACGAAACCTGTTGTCGGTGCTGTTTTTGTATATTGAAACAAAAAACAACCTTAAAAATGTGACAACAACGGGTAAACGTGCATCTCATCCCGTATATCCACATGCGATCATACAGTAAAATTATAGTTGACGAGAACTTAAAGACCAATTTTGAAAGATTATTCAACGATTTTACAAAGATGAGAACTATTATCTTCTTGTCATTAGTTTGCCAGTCCTCTGCTTATAATGTTTAACGCCCTTGAAATTTGCAACCTCTGCAAGATTTGTTTTCAAAAGCTACTTCTATTCAGAGTCGTGCACACATTTCAATTATTATGATTATTCATAAGTATTGATAATTACAATATCTATTTCACCCATTTGTCAAAACAACTATAAAATTCCATTACAGCATTACCAACTATTGCTGTCGAAAGCAACACGAAATGGTGAACAAATATTGTTAGTTTTATAACATCTTATTATAAAAATATAATTATATATAAAAAAAAACAAGTTTTAAAACATCAAAATGCGAAGCGTCGTGTCATTCGTTCCTGTAACGCCGAAATGTTATGGGTGACGCCCTTACATGCACTTTCAGTCCTATGCATTACGTAAGTTACCAATACAATTTTTTTTAATACTATATTTATGCGAAAAGCTGTGACATGAAGTACCATTTTAATGATTAAAATTGGGCTGAGTGAGCTTAGCTAGTTTACTGCCTCATTGGCTAAGACATTTTCAATGCAAAATCTGACACAGGGTGTGTGGCAGTTTAAACATGCACTATTACTCCCGAATTAAATTTACCATATTTAATACAATTGTTTTAATTTACCAAAAAGGATTAATAAATGTCAAAAACAATGGTTCTCATGAAGGATACTGTATTTAATTTGAAAGAAAGGTGCAGAAAACACGAAATTTCTACTTTATGAGACAATAGTAGATCACAGTAAATCTTTTTGTATTCACCAATTATTTAATATTGTTCCGTTTTCAGCTGTTAAATACACGGTTGTAAGCTTGTTATCAGTAATTAATATTTTCGATAAATGCATTATTTAGGTAGTGGTTCAAGATTTATCACTCAAATTTTATGTTTGTTATTCATGTGAATGTATTGATTTTGAATAAGAGTGTCCCTTTAAACAAACGCGATAGTGTAATTTTTCATGAATTAGCCTAGTACTTAATGATTACCTATCTGCAATTTCATCGGCTGAACATGTAGATTGTATTCTAAGTAATAGTTTGATGACATGAAGTAAATTTTTAATGAATAAGAGTGTGCAGAGTTAATGTAGCAAACGAGCCCTTCTTAATCATAAAGGAACTACTTCAGGCCATCTAACTAAGAATGGGCGGAGTGAGCTTAGCTAGAATACAACCTCATTGCCTGATACCATTGACTACGTAAATTCTGACGCAGAGAGTGTGTATTGGATGAGTGGAAGTGACCGTTAAACACCCGCGAAAGGTAAAATTCTTAATGATTAAGTCTAAAAATTAATGATTGCCTATCTACAATTTTACTGGCTCAACATGTAGTTGCATAAAGCAACACGTTTATAAACAAAGGTCGATGTTTCTTTGTCAACTCAACTCAACTCAATATTCTTTTATTATATCACAGTTTACATTTAAGTAAAAGCATGTGAAAACGCAATATATATATGTTAACACAGGTATAAATATGTGGGTTAATGGCGGCTTCACAACAGGTTTAGAGTTTATCATTATACAAAACAAATAAAATTAGTAAGGGGAATATGGTACTTTAAATAGTATTATTTTTTATGACAAAATAAATTCATTTATTTGAATAAGGATACAATATAATCGATATAGTTATGAGATATCAAATAAAAAACTATAAAATACATGATCAGATTCGTTTAAAGTGATTAACTAAGATTTTAACAAAATTGCTGTTTTCCTTAAGGTATCCGGGTTCTTACATTTTAAAACTTCACTAAAGTGTAAGACATTAGGTCTTGAGTAAAAACGACTACTTATGTATTTTTTTCTGGTAGGATTAAAAAATGGACATGTAAGTAAAAACGTTTTACAGGTACTCTTGTTAGGTTATGCCAAACGTATGAATAACCCGTTGAGTCAAGTATTGACTTGATGTTACTGGCCCAGACTGAATTATTACTATGTAAAATGCCTTTATCTGTTAACTTATTTTCGAGTCAAGGGATGAAACGAGTTTACTCCAGTAACTAATCATTCTGGTTTTAACTATGGTGTTAAGGGGGGTATCTACCCAATTCCGAGTAGAGCATGTAACGTGGAGTACTTTTTCTAGTATATGTAATCCGTCGCAAAAAATACAGTAAAGTTGCTCCAACAGATCAAGGTTTTCAAAACCCCAGACTTCACATCCGTACGTCAGAATCGGGACAATGGAAAAACCAAAAAGCTTCAGCTGTATGTCCAAAGGCAAGTCTAGGTTATTAATTCTAAGAAATAGAGCATACATTGCTTTGTTAGCCTGGCTTGTTAAATATTTACGGCAGTATAAAAAGCTACCGGTGGACGAGAAATATACACCTAGGTATTTGTATTCCTTGACTATCTCTAGCGCTTGGTTAGCAATGCTAATGTTAAATTTCTTCAGATTTCTGGCACCAAAGATAATTATTTTAGTCTTTTAGAGGTTAATATTTAGTTTCCATTGGAAACAGTAATCTTGGAAACAGTTAAGACTTTTTTGAAAATCACGTTCATTGTCTGCAAAGAGTACAGTGTCATCAGCATACAAGAGAATAAGTAACTGAAGGTACATAATTGTCTCATTAGCATCTACTTCTATAGAAACTTTAGAACATGTTCTTTTAAGGAATTCGTCTAAATCGTCTAGGTAAATAGAAAATAAAATCGGAGAAAGGTTTTCTCCCTGACGAACTCCACAAAAGCTTGGGAACATAGGGGACAGATGCCCATTGATGGAAACGCATGATTTTATATCATTATACATGTTTTTTATGACTGTGAGAATTTTACCTTGTAAGTCAGTTTGCATTAGCTTATGCCACAAGCCAGCTCGCCAGACAGAGTCAAATGCGGCAGAAAAATCAATAAATGAGCAAAACAGTTTCTTTTTCTGGGCCCTTAGTTTACTTATAAGGAAATGCAATGTAAGAATATGATCGCAGGTTGAATAATTTGCGCGAAATCCGGCTTGGTTCTCGTTTAATAAGTTATTATTATAGAGGAATGTGTTGATGTGTTCATTAAGGATAGACGTGAATAATTTGCCTAAACAACTAAGAATGGTAATCGGCCTATAATTTTGGGGGTCGGTAGGAGAACCCTTGTTTTTAAAAATTTGCTTTATTGTCCCGATTAGCCATACATTCAGGAGAATACCAGTGTCAAGAATTATATTGAAAAGTGTACAGAAGGTTGGGACCATATTGGCGCGCGAGGCTTTAAAGTATTCATTGATAATATTATCAAACTGCGACGATGTTTTACCATTCTTACTTTTCGGTATCATTTTGTTAAGTTCGTCATGTTCTATTGGTCTATTTAACAGATCGGTTTCGACGCTAGATAAGCTCGGGTGGTTATTATCCGATATATGATCATTCGCGTCAACGACGTCATTTTTGAAATAATGATAAAATTCGTCTATAGGGTGTGACTTATATTTAAATACGTTGGTAACCTTGTTCAAGTGGTTCCAGTAATCTTTAGGATGTTTTGAATGGAGTTCTCGAAGTTTGTATTCTGCTGTATGCTTGTGTTTGCGACATACGTATTCATTGTAACTTTATAATGCTTACTCGCAGTATGTAATTTTTCTTTGTTCGAAGTCGATTTATTCATATTATAAGCTTTCCGTGCTTTATTGTATAGCGACCGCGCCTTCTTGCACTGTAGGCCAAACCACGGCCTTTTCGTGCTATATGTATATTTTATTAGGTGTTATTACTTATATTTTGAGAGAATGTTTTAAAAGCCGATTCTTTGAACAGATTAGCAATATCTTCTGTAATTGTATTGAGGAATAATCGCGTATTTGACCTTGGGGGATTACGCAACCGGTTATCAACAGATTCTTTGTCGGTACTGTTCAGGTTGAAAACGAATTCCTCGTGTTTTTCCTGCTGCCATTTAGGATGACGGGTTGTATCTCGCGAGCTAGAGGTAATGTCTACATTTGTTTGTGTATTGGAAATATCGATAGTGACAATTGTTGACAGTAAGCTATGACCATCCGAAAAATGGATCGACTTCAATTATTTCGAAATCATTCACAGAACAGAGTTAATGAGATGATGCAATACTATAGTCGAAAACAGATCTATTACGAAATATGTAATTTCCTCTGTGTGTTGTCATTATTACATAAACCAAGCTTTTATGTATTCATCTTGGTTGTCTGGAACAAAATACCTCAACAGTGATTTAGCTGTTATCTATCAATACTCGGTAGGTGTTAATTTACTAATTCAAAAATTATACCTTTATGTAAGACGGTAATCACCATCATTATCCGTACAATGATATAATGTTATGCGTGTTTTGGGATAAATGTTTTTTTTTATAATGATTTTTATTTATGCTTTTATGTATTAATAGACACGTATAAATGTATCTTTTTCATAAGTGCATAAGCTATTAATGCCGTATTACAATAATTATCAACGTTTTGTATGCATGGAAATAAGAAGAAACAAGAGCTGTCACAGTATGTGACGAATGCCCCCGAATGTGAAATTGACCTACGAACAAGGTCGGTACATGAAAAGTTGATCTTGCCTTTACGTGTCAAATACATATGGCAAGTTATTTTAAATTGCCTCTGAACATAAAAAATACCACCCATACTTGACAACCTACACTGTTATGTCCTTATATTCAGAATTCCCGTGTGAATAAACACTTAGTGTATCTTTCACCTAAGAGGTAGGGACATGGGCCTTGCACACGACACGTCGTCTTCGTATGTGGAACACATGTAGCAAGTGATTTTAAAATCTGTCAATACAAGGGAAAGTAACAGCCCTGACACGACAACCTAAACTCTATGTCCTTATATGCAGCACTCCATTGTGAATAAACACTAAGTGTGACCTTGACCTTTGAGGTAGGGACACGGGTCTTGCACGCGACACGTCGTCTTGGTATGTGGAACACATGTGGCAAGTTATTTTAAAATCTGTCCAAACAAGGGAAAGGTACAGCCCGGACACGACAACCTATACTCTATGTCCTTATATGCAGCAATCCATTGTAAATAAACACTAAATGTGACCTTGACCTTTGAGGTAGGGACACGGGTCTTGCACGTGACACGTCGTCTTGGTATGTGGAACACATGTGGCAAGTTATTTTAAAATCTGTCCATACAAGAGAAAGTTACAGCCCGGACACGACAACCTATACTCTATATCCTTATATGCAGCACTCCATTGTGAATAAACACTAAGTGTGACCTTGACCTTTAAGGTAGGGACACGGGTCTTGCACGCGACACGTCTTCTTGGTATGTGGAACACATGTGGCAAGTTATTTTAAAATCTGTCCATACAAGGGAAAGTTACAGCCCGGACACGACAACCTATACTCTATGTCCTTATATGCAGCACTCCATTGTAAATAAACACTAAGTGTGACCTTGACCTTTGAGGTAGGGACACGGGTCTTGCACGCGACACGTCTTCTTGGTATGTGGAACACATGTGGCAAGTTATTTTAAAATCTGTCCATACAAGAGAAAGTTACAGCCCGGACACGACAACCTATACTCTATGTCCTTATATGCAGCACTCCATTGTAAATAAACACTAAGTGTGACCTTGACCTTTGAGGTAGGGACACGGGTCTTGCACGCCACACGTCGTCTTGGTATGTGGAACACATGTGGCAAGTTATTTTAAAATCTGTCCATACAAGGGAAAGTTATAGAGCCGGACGGACGGACGGACGGACGGGACGGACGGACGGTGCGATTTTAATATGCCCACCTTCGGGGGCATAAAAAACATATTTCATTTACAAAGCGACTTTCAGAATGTGCAGTCTTTATATGTATCATACTTTACTTAAGTTTAACCTGCCATAGGTTTTAAAAAAATGTCGAATATAATTACTCATTGGTTAAATTGTTTTTATACGATATAAGGAATGTAACCACTAACATGAGATGTATGTCTAATTGGTGCCATTGTTATATGTAAACTATTTAAAAGTTGAGGATGAAACCATAAATACTTCGAACTTACTCCCTTAAAATAAGGAATCTATCAAAAGAAATGTAGTTAAAACCGCCCTATACATTTCTTCTGCAAGCCTTTGATGATAAGCCCATTATATACATAATGCATACACTCTTTTATAGACGGATTAAACAGTTTTCAATTAACACACATGGCACATAGAGAACACGACAAAATGTTCCACAATTCATAATAGTGGTTCATCTCTTTAACAAAGGTTGAAAAAGTACGTACACGTTAAACCTTAATTGATTTATGTCGTTAATTTCTTGTATAAACACAACAACTTTCTAGCTATCTGTAACTTGTATATATTCGAACTTTCATTAAAATTTGTTTTTCTGTTTTCCTTAATTGTGAACTATTTAGTTTTATTACTGAATGAACAGCATTAGATGTTTTGCTTCCATGAAATAAACAACTTTTCAGACTACTTTAAGTTTTAACTTCCCTTGGATAAAAATATACTTTTGTCAAAGTCGACGTCTGCAATACAATCGACAATATTACGTTCATAAGAGATTAGCCCTTCACCTTCTGTTAATGATTGTTTTCTTTTCTATGGCATCTCAACTTTTATTTACTGTTCTTGGATCTATGGCACAAAATGCAATTAGCAAAGTAATTAATAATGTCAGTTTTCTCTGTTAGACAATATGGGTGTTATGCTTTTTATGTTTTCTAAGTCAGTTTTGTCAGAATCGGCAGGTTATTTGTGCTGCAGTAAGTAAGAAAAAATCTTTGGATGAGTATTTAGTGCTTTCATTTTAAGGGCGTATTCCATTTCACCAGCGATTATAAATTAGAATTTATACTGTCATCAAAAAATGGTCAACTTAATTCATGTTTTTTCCATTGACTTATTTATGTATAATTATGTATATTTGTGCTAAAAGAAGATCCCATGGTATTAAAGTTTTCAAATGATTTTATTTGAATATAATTCTATAACTCGCTGTTCAATTTCCCTGTGTCAGCACCTTATACACAAATCAAGATACTTTTTCCTTATCCATGTTATAGGCAAATACATGTTTTATGACGTATATCATACGTAATTTTGCTTAGCAGATTTCATTTTTATTCTCTCTGCTGTGGTGTATTTCGTCAGTTAATATATTTTATAGTTTACATTTGAAAGAATATATTCAATCAAGGCGTCTGCATATTCGTGAAATCACTAAGAGGTATATATGAAAGTGTAAAACACTTTGCTCAAGGATGCTTAGAAAGCCTTAACAACAAGAACGCATTTCGAGGCATTTATTATAAGTGACTGTACCGTGGAAGATCATATATCAATTTTAATTACAGAAGTCTCGACAGACAGCTGTGTTTGGCAATAATATCATTGACCGCATAACTTGAGAACGTTAAATAGCTGCAAGTCGAATGTCAAACAATTGATGGACCTGAAATACTTACAGGTTTCATTTCATGGTCTTGAAATAGTAAAGGCTTAAGCTTTTTTTTCGGAATGTATTTAAATATTCACCCCTTTTGAGTGAGCAATTTAAAATTGAGCGTTTGATTTTCTTTCTTTTTTTGAAATATTTTTATTATTTCAAACCTATGCATTAATATGAGAAAATGACACCTAGATAATTATAACATAATTGTACTTTTCTTTCATGTTGAGACTCCTGTAATTAAAATTGATACAGAACAGAACAGAGCACAAGTTTATTTCCACACATAACATCACACATATGTACATCAATGAAGTAGACCATGATAGTCCATGATCATTTCCATTATTAAAGACTTGCTTGGCGGTTTATATATGTTTTAACTGGTATATTTTACAGTAACAAAATAGTAGCAAATGTTTATCAAAAGAATTATTACGAACATGATCTTCCACAGTTCAGTGAATCATAATTACTGCCTCAAAATGGTTTCTTGTTGTTAATGCAATACTAGTATTCCTGATCTAAATACAATAAAAACACTTCACACTGACGTTAATTGCCAATTGCTATCTGAAAGGAGCTGAAACCAGAAGCTTATTTTATGTTCAAAATACATAACAATTCGCGCCCGCCATGCCTTCGAAATATAATTCCTGTTTGTCCACAATATTCAAACTCGACTGATAATCCGCTTCTACATTGTACAAGGGCGCTGTACTACGATTCGCTAACTCAATCATCTATACGGGCATTGACCTCACTTTCACTACTCTTCGGTGTGCCGGATCAGTACAACAGTTCCAAAGATTACTTCACAATACACCTATAATAACCCTTGACATCTACATATTATCCATGACAGTTTAAATCGAGGCTTTAGTTCATTGAATAATGATCTTTTTGTACGATTATCGTTCATTCGCAAGCAAGTCTCTGTGGAGAAGTTGAATCTGATCGCCACGGAATGTTTTCCTGTAAGCTATTTATTATTCAAATACATTTGCTTACGGCAATGTACTCCCTAGTTCGGAGTAACTATCACCTTGAGTTCATTATTTATTGGAGATGTCGCCTTTTCTGAATCTATATATTCATATAATACATACTACAACATTATCTACTGAAATGATCCATTGAGCTCAATTTTGCGCTGTTTAATACCTATGATTAATTACATTATTTATCTACTGTAAGACACATACATGAAATGTATTCTTAAATAACATAAGCAGTATCATACATATTGTATATATACATATATGCTGCATATACTTTCCAAATCTAAAAAAATATTATCTAACTCATGTCATGAATATTTTCTGTCCTATTTCTTGACACTTGAAGTATGTTTTTGAAAGCAAACACATTATTCGAAATTCATAAGACAAACATTTCGCTTCCGATCAAACTCTTATTTATTGGTATTAAACACGTTGCCATTTGAATATTTTTTATAAATCAAATATGTTTAAACCAAATGATGACCAAGTGTTAAAAGGATGGAATGATCATAGATTATCATAGATGTCCAAATGCTCCATGATCTGCTTTCGTTTCAATCCGTTCCAATGTATGTATGCATATCATGTATGTTTGATATATATGTTTCAAATTCTGTTTAAAATAAATCAAATGCAGTGTCCAAAGTCTAACTACCGTCTTTTAACGACAAAGAAACCGACTGCCGCAATCAGCAATCCCGTGTTTACTTAAACATATCACTTAGAACTAACAGCTAAAATGTAAATGCATATATACATGCACTGGTTGCCTTAGTTTAATTTTATTGACCAATTCAATCATAGCTTTGAATTACACTCAAATGAACGGCGCGAAATGTTCTCAAGGTTAAAAGACGCCGCTGTGGCAGTACAAGCTGACCGTGTACTCGGTGCAAAGCGACGTTCATTGTTTAAGTTTCGTTAAGCGTATTTGCAAACAATAGTGAATGCCAAGGACGATTTTTCAATTTTTGATACTGGTATGACCTATAATCATGCTTCTATTTTAATTCGATTATTTACAGAAATAATATATAACATTCTATCATTTCCAATGTACCACGTAGGCTAAACACAAATGTTAAAGTAAATTCTTTCAAATGTTAGCAGTTTAATGCTGAGCCTTTTGTAAGCATTATTTGTCTGAGGATATAGACGGCGTCCAACGTTTTTCATAGGAGATTTAGTATAACTGGTGCTAGATAACAGGCCATAATCATGGTTCTAGAGACTCGTTAATTTGGACAATATACAAACCAATGTAATACTTCATATTGAACGTCCCTTGTATCTATTTAATAGCGGCAAATCATCAAATGCAATTACCGTGAAACTCATACAAAATCAACTTATATTGTACAAACAAAGGTCATAAGGTATATGGCCTGCAAATTCAATCAGTTTAATATCATGTTAAACAATCAAGAAACTTTACTCGTTACACATTTCTAATAAACTTGCACCAAGATACACGTGTTTTACATTCCTTCGTGGATTCGCCAGGTACTCGGAGGTTGGCACGTGCTTTTGATATCAATGATTCAATACTTCGATTCGCTGTTCTTTTTCAGTAACAGTTTTATCACTAAAATTCATTATGTAACACTAAGAGACAAATATAACAATCTTGTCTCAAATGTAACGAACATGCCTGTTAAAATGTAAACATTTAAGTAAAACTACTATGCGTCACAGCGTCAATTAACATTGTCGTACATTCTGTCTGATGCAGTGTACTTACCTCTGTTAAATATTTCACGCAAACTAAAAGGTTAACCTCTGCAACGTTATATGCTTCAAACTATTTTATCGCACAAAATGACTTATATCTTATATACCATAGCATAAAAGTTGTTTAAATCTCGATCCCGTTCGATGGTTTCGGCTTTTAGTGCAAACAAGGAACCTCCATTATATTTCAAGCAATCTTAGTAAATTATGTTTAGGACATTTTTAAACAATTTGAGCAAAGAGCCAGACAAATTGTTTTTAACCTGATACTTTTAAGTTTCTCCTTGGAGACCATGGTAGGCAGGATGATAATTGGATTTAGGTTTGAAATGGGACCATTCACACATACTTGCGCAGTTTCAATGAAAATTGCAATTTGATTTAAGAGTTTATCAAATGTATATGGATTGCTTTAAGGAAGGTTGGTTGTTGACAAGTAAGCTTAAGAACATCAAATTATTTCCCATAAATGGAAACTCCTATTCTACTAACAAATAATCAACTGATGTGTAAGTTTGGTAAGAAGCAATGACTCGACTGCCGTTTTTTCTGAACAATAGAGCTATAACTTTCCAGCTTACAATCAAACCAGTTCTGCAAGGCCTCGAGCAGGTCACGTGCCTCGTCTTCATTGAGGACAATGTCGTTTTCGGTTCCGACCTCAAAAGCAAGACTTTGTCAGTGGTTCGCAAAATTGGCGAGATATCTCATCGGCATTACGAAGAAGATCGCCATGGACATCGGCTTGCGATGAAGTTTTTAATTAGCTGGAAAAGGCTTTAACTGCCCCAGATACGTTCTACCATGACACTAATGCTTCTAGAATTGGGTTTGTCGCGGTTCGGTCACAAATATAATCAGCGCGCAAACGCTTGATAGTCTATGCCAGCCGTTCTGCGAACAACTTCGAGAAAAATATCTGCATGAAAGAGCAGTTACTTCAGACCGTCGTATTCTTTATTCAATATTTTCGTAAGAACCTGCAGCCAAGCTTTAGGTCTGCGTGAGCCAAGCGGAAAGGACTCGCTGGATTGAAACCGCATCATTTTAAAAAAAGTGCATATGTGCTGATATCGACATGATGGAAATCTTAAAATATTGACCATGCAAAAGAGTGTTGTAGGCGTTCAGAGTTGATGGCTATGGACATCGCTCAATTAAATAATTAGACAGAACATTAGACTCCACTAGCTTAAGCACACAACGAGAGTAAATAAGACATCGGATTGGCGGACGACACAGACACAGAGGTGCAACGCAATACAAGACCAGTTACAGTACAACATGACAAATTACATACAGTTAAGCCGCTACAAAACAAGATGAGCTGTAGATGTCTATTTCCAGCTCCGAGGCATGCTTATTTCAATGCTAAGCAAGAAAATATGAAGCCTTTAAGCAGTTAGCCGTTAAGCTTGGAGATGCCAATATTTGGGAAAATCACGAGGCACACTCAAACGCTATTTATGGGAGATTTGCACGCAATCATTACACATACCGTGCCGTCGGCACTTTGGAAAGAAGGAAATGAGGTCGACACATGAACCAATAACATCGGGTCCTTTTGTGGTCAAGGAAAAGAGGTCAGAATCGACATTTATTCCACATTGTTCACGTGAAGGTACACAAAGATAGGTTTACCTTAATATGTTAAAACCTCTACCTTGGCAAAAAAGAGCCGAACTGAACCAAGACAGCCTGAAGTGCGCAAAGCGAACACGCAATATTCCAATACATTTATTTTGCAAATTGAAATTCATCCTAATACATTTTTATCACGTTCCGTAAACCGGCAAACCGTAAAGCTACGGCTCTCCAATGAAATATGCATACTCATTAGAAAATTGCATTTAAAATGGCCAATCTTGGAGATTCTTTTATGACGACTCGTTATAGATCCTGTGGGTACATAACGCAACCGTAGCCACGATGATTACTGACACACGATGATTACCCCGCACATGATGATGTTATGGTTGCATTGATTACAATGACTGTGAGACTATGTATTATTGGAGGCTAGAAGCGTTAAAAAGAAAAACCAATTCGTCTGGATGTAATACACAGTTCTCCCCATACTGATATAGAGTTCCTTTATTCGTCAGGAGACAGTGAATAAAACTCCATGTGTCGGGAGCTCTATTCCGTCTTACATTTCGGCAAAATTCTGTTTACATTTCACATTTTGTTTCATGTTTTGACAGTTTACAAAAAGAGATACGTTTCCATATCAAATGAATTGCTAGTTTTACTTATGTTGTCATTCCAGCAACAAAAAGAGCACAGTTGTTCATTATTTCGGTAATATCAGTCTCGCCATATAATTTGTACAATTCAAAAAAGCCTCATCTTTGTTATAATGGGTAAGAAGTTACTTTCAAGTAGAACGCTACAGGTACGACGCACGTACGTGGCTATTTCCCGGTGTTTTATGGGTTTTATCACAGAAGTGATAAGCGTACAACCCATGCGTTACATATGATTTAATAAGTCTTAGGGAATCATAAATTTAAAACACAACTTGTGCCAGTGCTAGGGAGCTATGACAGTATTGCACCTACCATTGCTGTAAACGTCTCGCATATCCTTGAGGCTGCTATTAATAGAGTTTGATAACAATTCACTATAATCAATTCAGGCGCCACAGAAATGAATATTTATAATTACCTTCATTACGTCGCATTACGAATCAGTTTTATATATGTATGTCCATAATTCAGATGGATCCTTTCTCAATATATCTTATTACGTTCATAAAAGAAGAGTCTAACACATGCATATCATTATTCAACAGTAAGTAATTAGTTAATGTAAAGCGTTTCTTTTGTTTGGAAATGACAGATCCACGTCAGCATAATTAAAAACAAACGACAACTAGCCTACAGTTATCAATGGCATTTCACATGTGCATAACTACACTGTCAATGTACTATATATATTTACCCTTTTTATCCCCAATTCACAAGTAGTCGTAAATGTTTGACTTCAAGACTTGTCCATGTAGCTTTCATTGTATTTTTGTAATTTATTATAATTTTTTCAACCGTTTCGGATATCAATTTTTCTTACAACATGTAACCGTCCAGAAATGTTCGAGGCTGCTCGTTCAAACCAAACATGATTTAAAAAAGGTATATATAGGAATTTTCACAATGCAAACGGTGGGATTAAATAAGGAAAGCACAACATCTCAAAAGAGTTATTTGTATGTCGTTTAACGGACAAATTTAAAAAAAGAATAATGCAGATGCTCATTCATACATGTTAAGATGTTTAAATGCTACTGATTTTATGAAATTTTGAGACACAACTAATTTGCATCTTTTGCAAACATGTAAAAAGATAATTACTGGTTTCATTTGCCGAAATGATTCATAAAATGCCTTATGTTGGAGTTGTGATTCCTTCTATTGTACAAAAGGTATTTGCATTTTTGTTACCAGTAAGTCGTTAAGGCATCGTATTGTTCCTATTATGTTCAACATTTTTTTGTTGGAAAAATATCATCAAGGAGACATTATTTAATGTTGAAAACTGTTATTGTTTGGTGTGGTTTAGGTTGTATTGATTTACAAATATTAGACATCTTAATACTGTTAATTTTAAACAAGTAATGCAATTAAAACCTAATTTAGGCGTACATTTTGAAAAACTTTGTAAACTTATAAAAGAGATAATTGTTAGATTTTGATTGATTTACAAATATTAGACATCTAAATACTGTTAATTTTAAACAAGTAATGCAATTAAAACCTAATTTAGGCATATATTTTGAAAAACTCTGTAAACTTATAAAAGAGATAATGGTAAGATTTTGATAATGACACATACATTGATATGTTTTGTTTTCATTAAAAGCCTCCTCCAATATACATGTCTTATGTTAATATTGTATGACACTGATTGAATTTATTGATTTTTTTTGTTTTGTGACATGAGCTATACGGAGAACTTTGAAACTTGGTCCCGTGACTTGTAAGTATATACTAGTATTTTTCTTGCGTTTGTTAATTTGTCCATTTTACTCTTTTTGCACACACAAAAGTTATATAATGTTATCCAAATTATGAACAAAATATATAGAGGATAATTATTTGTCTCAGTGCAAGATCGTAATTTCTTTCATGCTTTTCTATGAAATATGGAGTTTTATCAGTGAAATATAACAGTGAAAATGTCATTTTTTAATATTTTCACTGCAGACAGAAAATATCAAATTCAAGAAATAATTTCAAAATCCATAGTAGATACTTTCCCTTGATCAAAACTAAACACAACATATTAATATTAAAAAAGGTTCAATTGGTAAAGACAATGTTGGAAATAAACAACTTGCCATTTATAAGAAAATGGTTATCCTGTTTTTGAAACATGTTGTTTAACTTTGAAGCTGAATGTTCGAACATTTGCCTTCGTACAAAATAAATTACAGAGAAAAACAACTGTTTGCACATACATTCGATCTTATATCATCTTATGAAATATTGTTGTAATTGTTTGACTTATGAATGCATATTGTCGGAAATTTCACACAGCAATTAATTGATATTTTCTTTTACGAACACAATCACGTCTCAAAACTTGCCAACGACCTAGCGTGATCTTCTTTCTTTATCTGGAAAACGGCCTGTCTACCAGCGATTCAGACAGTGAGGGGTGGTTGAATACCCATCATAAAACAACTCTAAAACTAGAAAAAAAATGCTTTGATAATCCGCAATTTCATTGCTTTCAATGTTTGACATTTCAAATTACCACTCAGTAAATGGCGGCCAGTGTTATTTGGTCATGTAATCATACTCTGTTTAATTTAAAAGTACAATCGTGCATTAACTGTTATTCTTTTCGAAAAAAGATGCATTAATAAAAGTTCAGTGATGAATTGAAATCAGCGAGGCAAACACTCTTTTAAGAAAAAAGATTTAAAAAACCTGTTCAACTCCGAAAATAAGCAAAAAAGCCCCAGAAAATGTATTGATTTTAGTGTGAGATCTTATTTGTTTTTTGCACGTGATCATAGACACACTATAGTTTCACTCTTTGCTTCGTCACCATTGAAAATATGTTTTCAATGATATCCGTGAAATAAATACGACCTTACACTGAAATCATAAACTATCCTCTAAATATTTCACTGAGTTGCGTAGATTTTAGAAAGTCGTGCAAAATTGTATGCTATCGGAACGTTACTTTGCAATTTAAAATAAATCAACATTTAGTAGTATATGATTTAGGCATTCGAACACTGGTATATATGCATGTCTAAAGAAGTCTTCGCGCACCACATGTAGTTTGGCACTGTAAAGAGTCAGTACAAATGTTTTTTCGAGCCATAACAGTTCATTTACATTGTCAACGCTCATTTACGATGTCGGCGATGAAAACGATCTTACATGTTCGCGTTAGAGTATTCGTATACAACTGTAGATTTTCCCATTGGCAGTACCATTGTTACATTCGACAACATCGTTCTGTTCATGTGCATTGAATAATCGTTGTGAACAGGTCATTGGTGTTTTGCACCACACTTTAGCCTTAAATATTTACATTAACACTTCATTCCTTGACGATGGTTGCTGTTTATTAATTTCACATTATTTCTGTATAAAGTGCAATGGCATTTCCCATCGAAATCGCGTACATTTGTTCGATACTTCTATCCTGTTAATATGCGCATTATACTAATGGACGGGGCATATTTACTACGGAACTATTTTTGGCAATGAAATCGCAGTAAAATTATCGGCAACCTGCAAAACTAAAATCTGCAGTAAAACAAAATGAGCAACCATAACTTGATTGATTTTAATGTAGATTTTGATTTCATGATGGATGGAACAGTTGAATAATATTAAATGAAAATGATGACTACTTATTTCGGATTTTAAAATTGAAATTTGGTAAAAATAAAGCATCTGACAAAACATAAAATCGAGGAAATGAAACAATAACATATTGTAGTGCACCCAGCAACGTCCAAAAGAAAGAACTCAGTTCAGCACTACGTCTTCTCGCGTCCACTGGCTTTACTTCCGCGTAATTTCCCATTGCTTAATACGTTACCCCACCAACCGCCACTGTCATTTCATCCGATGTTAACTTCCAAAGAAATGGCAATGCACTTGCTGATTTGTCCAACACCGTATTTCAACATGGTTCATACACCAACTGATCCTTCAACATAACGCTCAACAAGTAATTTGACTGGAATTTCTCTCCAATTTGAAAACTCGTGAGTACCAAACGCTAGTATCGCGAGATGTAATGAGAACTTTGTAGGTGGCCATCTTTTTGTTGTTTATTTTTTTATTGTTAATTTTTCATAACTCCAGTTGTATTTTTAGCAGTAATACAGTTATAAGACGTTGTTAGAATATACTTTTCCTTAAAATATAGAAATTAAACCCATGAATAAAGAACTATTTTTTTCTGTGCATTCATTGTTTTATAGATTTAGGTTACTGTAGCTGTTCGAATTTACCCACCGTTCAGACTCCACACCATTTTGAACAGCCCCCATTGCATACCATACCCCAATAAAAAAAATCGAATTTTAATCTTTTAACAAAACGTATTTTTGATATTGCATCCTGGACGGCATAAGTTCAAGGGTAACATATATATACATGTACATGTAAATGTTTATTAAGGCATCTTATTAAGGATATTTTTCTTCCAGTATATTTGAGTCAAGACAAAGAATCAGATGTAAAAATAAGATTATCATCATTAATACTTACGAGTACAGCTTGTTATGCCAAAACATAAACTCACAGTTAAGTACATGTATCTGATCTAGTTCGTATTGGAACCCTTTTTAATAATTAGAGGATGGAGGAGTTTCCGACAATTATATTTAATGTGCTGATTTTGCCACTTCGTTCAGGGCCTTGCATACAAACATGTCCTTGAAAATCGGTAACTTTGCAACAAAGAAGTTAGAAGCCAAAGGACAACAAAGGAAGACTTTACGGAACGACGGATTATCGCAGTAGCTCACAACGATCGACGGGCTGTCGCAGTAGCTCACCCCGATCGACGGGATATTGGAGTAGCTCACTCCGCTCGACGGATTATCACAGTTACTTACACCGATCGACGGGCTGTCGTAGTAGCTCACACCGATCGAAAGCTATTGCAGTAGGTCACACCGCTCGACGGATTATCGCAATAGCTCACACCGATCGAAGAGCTATCGCAGTAGCTCACACCGAAAGACAAGCTATGACAGTAGCTCACACCGCTCGACGGACATCGCAGTAGCTCACTCCAAACAACGGGATATCCAATCACTCATACCGATCGACGGGATATCGCAGTTACTTACATCGACCGACATGCAATCGAAATCGCTCACACCGATCGACGAGCTATCGCAGTTACTCACATCGATTGATGGGCTGTCGCAATAGTTCACATCGAAGGACGAGCTATCGCAATAGCACATATTTAGCATCTTAATATATTACGTTCCATCACTGTTAAGTGCCCACATCATTATAAACGCCCAAGTGAGAAAAAGCAGAGTGTTACAAAAAGTACGTAATAACGGACCATGTGCAGAACATATTTTGTCATTTAACATTGTTTGAGTGCAATAACACTTAACTGCTTTTCCTAACAATAACATTATCATACTAAGTGGTCGCTGTTTAACGAGCCTGCTTACTATTGAGCTCACGTAAGCCTTGATAGTATTTACTTCATGCAGGAGGCCAAATACTCTGACGAGTACAGATAGGGAAGCACCGGACTTTATTGTAAAATAAGTATGAAACAACCAAGCATGTGGACTGTAAATGGGTTTTGCTTGGTGTAGGCAGCAATTCACTCATGTTAAGTATACAGTGAACAAAGTAAATCCACATTCTTTGGCAATTAACCCTGTGTAAAAATGGGATAATACCGGGTATACGTGCATCTCATCCCAAGTATCCACATGCGATCATACACCACGATAAGTAGCATTAAAGTTGACAAGAACTATTTATAAGAGCTGTTTTGAAAAATTACTCAACGTTTTTACTAAGTTGAGAACAATTATCTCCTTTTCATTAGTTTGCCTATCCTTTTGCTATAAATCTTAACGCCCTTCAGGAAACACATGGCGTTATTGTGCTATTTTCTCCAACACTTTTTTAAGAGAAGCTTATAGAACGCGTTAATTCTGCATCTGGGGCAAGATTTTTTCCTAAGCTACTTCTGTTAACAATCCTGAACATATTGCAATTGTAATGATTATTTATTATTGCAATATTTTATTTCACGTCAATATTTTATCTATTTGTCAACACAACTTATAAGTATCTTCCAGGCCAAGGGTGTAAGATAGGTTCATCCAAACCCGAGCGTATGGTGTATTGCGGAAACGAGGTTTACCGAGTCTAACAGCCAGCTTGAGGATTCGGATGAACCTATCTTACAGGAACGGCTATGGTAGATGCATTTTCTTCCATCTCAGTTAAACAAAATCAAGTTGGAACTCTTTTCTGCGTAGTGAAAATAATTTGCGTATAGATGTATGATAATATGTGGTTGTCATGGATATGCACGCAGTGATTTAGATCACTGTCGATATACTAACATCTTATTGTTAAAATATAATTATATTAAAAAAAATGTTTGAAAACATCTCTTACAGTTACTGCCGCCTATGGTTAAAAGTATTTGAATCAGATAACTGGACGTTTGCGATTCTTATAAAATCTTTCTTTTCGACTATCAAATGGTTTTAAATACTATTTTGATACTGTACAATATGAAAAAGTCGACACGCTGTACTTCTTGTGTCACTATGTCATAACACTAGAATATTGTCAAAGGTTCCTTTTTTAATAAATGGCACTATGTGAACTAAGCATGCCTCAGAATGAGGGGACAAAGTCTAAATGACAAGATAAAATGATTATTTGTATATAATGAGGTAAACAGAGTTATTATGGGAGCGGAAATCTCCGATGTAAATTCATCCACATAATCACACATTATATTTAGAATCTCATCATTCAAACTGCAAGTCATGGTGTCTGGTCGCTCTAGTAGTAGTAGTAGGAAAACTAAAATTTATAACTTGCAAACAAATGTTTGAACGCTACCTTATTTTCAAATTTAACCCGTTATTTGTAATACATGGATGTTAATATATACGAAGCGATGAATGATTTTGATTAAATAAGGAACTTTATATAAGCATGTTCCGTTTTATAAGTTCTTGCAATTGAGCTTGTCCCAGTGCTTTTTATGGCATTATGAACCTTTCAAAGATAAAAAAAATATACTATTAAAAAAGTGTTCCTAAATGGAAGAAAAATTCGTCGAGTAGTTATGAGAGCATTCGCTTCATTCTTGTGTATGGTTTACTTATTAGATGTGTCAAAACATTGACTTACGTCTAATTTGATTCATTGCGGTGGGGCGAATGTATGTTATAACGAACTTTACAGCTGTGTTTTGGTGAAAATTTCGCTCATGTAATGTTTTCAAGTACTGGTATTACTGTTATTATATAAAGTTTACTTTTCATTTATCTTACTTGGATAGATGGGTTACTTTTTTTTTTAAATAAATTGTAGATGATTAATGTTGCATTATTCTATAATTCCTTTGTGTTAACGGATATCAGTTTGCTTCAATCTTATTTCAATATATAAAAGGAGTCATTTTCAGAGCCAACCAAAACGAAACTATTTTGTTATAAGAGCTATTTTTTCTACATATTATGTGAAAAGGACCAAACAATAGTAGCTGAAACAATAGTTCACATAGTACTAGATGATTTTTTTCTCAAGCAATAATTAAATAGAGATGTTTTGAAGTCACAAAGTTAGCGCTGGATTCGTACATCTATTCTTCTATTCTTATCTCAATTATTTCAAACATGTTGAGCAAACAGGACTTAATTTTATAGCACGGACAAGTGCTAATGGCAAATATCAAACAACCTTAAAGTTATGCCAAGAAAAAGAGCACTATATTTAAAAGCACTCTGCGGTTCTTTGAAAGTACGTTTCTATAACTTTACCTTTCTTTTATAATTGCATGTACCAGTTTTTACATAATTGACCATTCCTTCCAGCACAGACATGTGCTAATGGCTAATATCACATCATCACATAGCTTTGCCAAGAAAAAGGGTCATTTTGTGTAACATAATTTGTTTTATTATTGAAACATTTCTTTTCTTAAATACTTGATTTTGTGTGAGTGTCCTAAAACATATCTATTGTTGGAATATTTTACCATCCAGCACCAAACATCACTGTGATCATACCTTAAGTTGATGATCATAGCAATGGTAATAGCATAGGTAATGGATTATCAAACAGAAACATTTTTGTATTTATTATGTTTCTCCTTTGTTAACACCACTTTTTACCAAATCAAGGACCATTTCTCCCAGCACAGTCATGTGCTAATAATTGTATTTTCATCACCACACATCTGTACCAAAAATAGTAATCCTCTTGTAATGTTGGTTTGACATTCTAGTGTTTGTTGACGTTAACATGCAATGACACTTGCATCATTTAGTGCTGGAGTCTGAAGTCATACACTACATAATGCCAGTGTTTTAACAACATGTTGAATTTAATGGTTTCATAACGATGAAAAGTTTTACAGGCAGAATCTACCAGATTTAACATCAAACACTTCTGTGATCATATATACAATCCTTTAATCATTGCAATGTTTGGCTATAAATGAACACTAGCTTAACATTTTTCTGAAGGCTTTAAAATAGTACTAGATTATTGTTTTTATCGATAATAATTAAATAGGAATGTTAAATAGGAATGTTTAAAGGTCACAAAATTAGCGATGTATTCGTACATTTATTTTTATATTAATTATTATAAAAATGTTGAGCAATTAGGACCATTTTTCTCCAGCACAGACATGTGCTAATGGCAAATTTCACATCATCACATAGCAGTGCCAGGAAAAAGAGACCTATCGTTTAAAAGCAATTTGCAGTTCTTTGAAAGTACTTGTAAATTTCTTTATCCTTACCTTTCTCTTATAATATCATTTGCCAGCTTTTGAATTAATGATCATTCTTTCCAGCACAGACATGTGCTAATGGCTAATATCACATCATCACATAGCTTTGCCAAGAAAAAGGGTCATTTTGTGTAACATAATACGTATTATTATTGAAACATATCTTTTCTTGATTTTGTGTTGAGTGTCATAAAAAATATCGATTGTTGGAATATTTTGCCATCAAGCACCAAACAACACTGTGATCATACCATTAATTGATGATCATAGCAATGGTCAACGAAATATGGCTCTTCTTCCGGTGTAGCGCAGTATGGTTTCTGCTAATAATGAAATACTAAACAGAAACATGTTTGTATTTATTTTGTTTCTCCTTTGTTTACACCACATTTTTACCAAAGCAAGGACCATTTCTCCCAGCACAGGCATGTGCTAATGATTGTATTCACATTGCCACATATCCGTACCAAGAAAAGTAATCCTTTTGTAATGTTAGTTTGACATTCTAGTGTTTGTTGGCTTTAACATGCAATGCCACTGGCATCATTTAGTGCTGGAGTCTAATTTCTTTCATTATTTAATGCCAGTTTTTTAACAACATGTTGAATTAATGGTTTCATGACGAAGAAAAGTTTTACAGGCAGAATCTACCAGATTTACCACCAAACACTACTGTGATCATATATACAATCTTATAATCATTGCAATATTTGTCTATAAAAAACACTGGCTGGACATTTTTCTGAGACTTTAAAATATACTAGATGATTGTTTTAATCGAAAAAATTATTTAATAGGAATGTTAAGATGTCTGAAAGTTAGCGCTGGATTCGTACATTTATTCTAATATCAAATATTTTAATATGTTGAGCAACAAGGACCATTTTTTTCCAGCACATACATTTGCTAATGGCAAATATCACATCACCACAAAGCTGTGCCAGGAAAAAGAGACTTGTCGTTAAAAAGCAATTTGCAGTTCTTTGAAAGTACTTGTAAATTTCTATATCTTTACCTTTCTCTTATAATTTCATTTATCAGCTTTTGAATAAATGACCATTCTTTCCAGCACAGACATGTGCTAATGGCTAATATCACATCATCACATAGCTGTGCCAATGAAAAGGATCATTTTGTGTAACATGTTTTGTTTTATTACTGAAACTTTTTTTTTCTTAAATATTTGATTTTCTGTTTAGTGTCATAAAATGTATCTATTGTTTGAATATTTTGCCATCCAGCACCAAACATCACTGTGATCATACCATAAATTGATGATCATAGCAATGTTCAACGAAATATGGCTCTTCTTCCGGTGTAGCGCAGTATGGCTTCTGCTAATAATAGAATACTAAACTGAAACATGTTTGTATTTATTTTTGTTCTCCTTTATTAACACCACATTTTTATCAAAACAAGGACCATTTCTCCCAGCACAGGCATGTGCTAATGATTGTATTCACATCACCACATATCTGTACCAAGAAAGTTTATCCTTTTGTAATGTTGGTTTGATAATCTTGTGTTTGTTGGCTTTAGCATGCAATGACACTGGCATCATTCAGTGCTGGAGTCTAATGTCCTTCACCACAAAATGTCTGTGTCTTAACAACATTTTTTATTTCATGGTTTCATGTCGAAGAAAGGTTTCGCAGGCAGAATGTACCAGATTTACCACCAAACACTACTGTGATCACATATACAATCTTATAATCATTGCAATGTTTGGCTATAAATGAACACTGGCTTAACATTTTTCTGAAGGCTTTAAAATTGTACTAGACAATGTTTTTTTATCGAAAAATAATTTAATAGGAATGTTTATAGGTCAGAAAGTTAGCGCTGGATTAGTACATTTATTCTAATATCAAATATTTTAAATATGTTAAGAAACAAGGACCATTTTTTCCAGCACAGACATGTGCTAAAGGCAAATATCACATCACCACAAAGCTGTGCCAGGAAAAAGAGACCTATCGTTTAAAAGCAATTTGCAGTTCTTTGAAAGTATTTGTAAATTTCTATAGCTATACCTGTCTCTTATAATTTCATTTACAAGCTTTTGAATAAATGACCATTCTTTCCAGCACAGACATGTGCTAATGGCTAATATCACATCATCACAAAGCTGTGCCAAGGAAAAGGATCATTTTGTGTAACATGTTTTGTTTTATTATTGGAACTTGTTTTTTCTTAAATACTTGATTTTGTGTTGAGTGTCATAAAATGTATATATTGTTGGAATAATTTGACATCCAGCACCAAACATCACTGTGATCATACCATAAATTGATGATCATAGCAATGGTCAACGAAATATGGCTCTTCTTCCGGTGTAGCGCAGTATGGCTTCTGCTAATAATGGAATACTAAACAGAAACATGTTTGTATTTATTTTGTTTTTCCTTTGTTTACACCACATTTTTACCAAAGCAAGGACCATTTCTCCCAGCACAGGCATGTGCTAATAATTGTATTCACATCACCACATATCCGTACCAAGAAAAGGAATCCTTTTGTAATGTTAGTTTGACATTCTAGTGTTTGTTGGCTTTAACATGCAATGACCCTGGTATCATTTAGTGCTGGAGTCTAATTTCTTTCATTTTCATCATGCCAGTGTTTTAACAACATGTTGAATTTAATGGTTTCATGCCGGAGAAAAGTTTTACAGGCAGAATCTACCAGATTTACCACCAAACACTACTGTGATCACATATACAATCTTATCAATGCAATGATTGGCTATAAATGAACACTGGCTTAATATTTTTCTGAATGGTCAAAAAGAGTATTGAATGATTGTTTTTATCGAAATATAATTATATAGGAATGTTTAGAGGTCACAAAATTAGCGCTGTATTCGTACTTTTATTCTTCAATGATTTTAAGTATGTTAAGCAACAAGGACCATTTTTTCCAGCACAGACATGTGCTAAAGGCAAATTTCACATCACCACAAAGATGTGCGAGGAAAAAGAGACTTATCTTTTAAAAGCAATTTGCAGTTCTTTGAAAGTACTTATAAATATCTATATCTTTACCTTTCTCTCATAATTTCACTTATCAGCTTTTGAATAAATGATCATTCTTTCCAGCACAGACATGTGCTAATGGCTAATATCACATCATCACATAGCTGTGCCATGAAAAAGGGTCATTTTGGGTAACATAATTTGTTTTATTATTGAAACTTTTTTTTGAAATATTTCACAATTGATTATGTGTTGAGTATCATAAAACATATTTATTGTTGGAATAGATTGCCATCCAGCACCAAATATCACTGTGACCATACCGGAAGTTGATGATCATAGCAAAGGTCAGCGAAAATGGCTCTTTTTTCGGTGAAGAACAATATAGCCTCTGCTGATGATGGACTTCCTAACAGAAACACGTTTGTATTTATTTCGTTTCTCCTTTTTGATCACCACATTTTTACCAAAGCAGGGACCATTTCTTCCAGCACAGGCATGTGCTAATGATTGTATTCGCATCGTCATGTGAATTCTGTACTGATGTTTTGTTGCATGTTTGTATTTGTTGTAAATGCATTTTTTTATCATCCTTGTTGTTTAGAAATGTCAAAATTATGTTTTGATTAGATTTCATTACATAAACATACTTGGCCTAAAAGTGTTAGGCATGCATGTATATGAATGATTTTATTTTAAAAATATATTAAAAATGACGATATTACTTTGATGGCATATAATAAACATATTAATTTCCTTGATTAGGTGGAGAAGGAAATTCCATAAACGTACTTGACATGTAATTGTAAGGCATGTGTGTATGCGAATAATTGTATTTAATTGTTTTTTTAAATAATGAAATCTGTTTTAGGATATAAAATAAATGTTTTACTAACCTTAGGAATAACTGTAGTTCTAACTGCATATATTGTTTTTCTTTAACACTGTGTTAATATGACTGTTGTGTTATTGTGTTTGCTTGTCTGTTGAATGAAGATTTGATGCCCCATACTGGTGGTCCTCACCTTAAGTACATAGCCCTTTTCATGTCCCCTTTCTCACCTCTCTCTATCTACTTGTCATCTCATAATTACCTGGACTACCCTTCCTCTCCATTACTGCTAATAACAATGAGGGACATAATTGTGTGCTCCTTATTAGCAAGGGAGTTAATTAGTAGATTGTCCATCTGCAAGGGATATATTGTTAAAGGAAGTAATTATATTGTTTGAACAAATTTAAACATGGATAAAATAACAGATAGTGTTGGATTGTTCTTTAAAGTGTTTGGTGCCTTCAAGTAATTAAAAAACGATTATTACAGGTTTTAGAAGAAAAGATGGACATTTACGCCAATTTTTTTTTAATTATTTTTGAATTATAACCACTTTCTTCCTGTCTAAAACATCTTCATTTATAGGAACATTTTTGATTCTTTCAAATGATATCTACATTATTTCAACAAAATAATTTCAAAAAAATTCAGCTTCAATTATGCAATTTTAAAGTCTCACTGACCCGGTAATAAATAATCAAACAATGATTATGATTCATGTTTTAAAAGCTGATTATTTAAGTTTGATTAACAAAATAAACACATACTATGAAATTCAACCAACGATTTATCATGATGTTTTTCATTCTTGAAAAATTAATAATATTATATTTCATTCTGCCATTCATCAGTTAATTTATAAGTATAATCAACATAAACTGTACAAATCTATGTACTTAAGTTTGTATACTAGAAGATATATTTTACATAATATGACTCTCTGTTTAAGGCATTAATGTTGTGAAGAAAAAAAAGATTTATTCAAGTAGAAAGTCAGTACATTTCTATATCTGTTTTAATTGAAATGGACTTTTCTTCATTTGTACACATGTATGACATAACGTGAAAAATACTACTATTTACTCTCACGTATCATATAATTTCAAATTCTTATCAATACTTGATGAATGTGAATACCTATTTCTTTTACATCTTCTGAAATACATTTTTATAGGCAGCCAGTATAATTGACATGAACTTTAGTACACATGTTTCAATGTCAACACCATACATGTGTTACAAGGTCCGTAACTCTTGTTTTAATAAAAACTGACTTTTGCTCCTATATCATCATTTATTCCAGAAGTTGGAAAGATTTCAAGATTAGCATGATACTTTATACACATGGCAATATGCATATGTGTGTCAAGGAACATAGTTCTGGCTCTAATAAATATTGAGTCAAGCTTCTTGATTTACAGAACAGATAAACAATGAAACCTGTTTTTGTATATTGAAACAGAAGACAACCTTAAAAAAGGGACAACAACGGCTATACTTGTATCTTATCCCGTTTATCCACATGCGTTCATACAACACTTTAAGTAGAATTATAGTTGACTAGAAATATACGAGTAACGTTGAAAGCTAACTCAACGTTTTTACAAAGATGAGAGCTGTTATCTTCTTTTCATTAGATTTTCACATAAGTATTGCCAGTCCTCTCTCTATAATGATTAACACCCATCAGCAAACACGTGGCGTTATTGCGTTATTTTTCCAACAGTTTCTTTTAAGAGAAGCTCTTAAACGCGTGAATTGTGCATTCTTGGGAAGACTTTTTTTTTCAAAAGCCACTTTTGTTCACAATCCTGAACACAGAGCAGTTGGTATGATTATTCATAATTACTTTAATTTATTTCAGGTCAACATCTCGCCCAGTTATCAAGACAACTATAACATTCCATTACAGCATTACCAACTGTTGCTGTTAAAAGCATCTAGGAGATAGTGAAAAATCATTGTGGGTATATTTACATCTTAATGTAAAATATGATTATTTAAAAACCAAGTTTTAAAACATCTCTGACAGTTACTGCCATATATGGTTAAAAAGTATTTGAATGAAAAAAATGAACGTTTGTGATTCTTAAAATAAATTTCTCTTCGACAATCGAATGGTTATAAATACTATTTTGATCCTGTACAAGATTGCAAAGTCACCAAGCTGTACTTCTCGTGTAGCCTTGTCATGGCACTTTACTATTGTCAAAGGCTCCTTCTTTTAAATCAATAACATTATGTCAACTAAGTATGTTTCAGAATGATAGACAAACTGTTAATGTCAAGAGAATCTTTTCATTTGTATTTTATGCTTATGGGAGCGGAAATATCCGATGTAAATTCATCCACATAATCACACATTATATTCCCATCATTCAAACCGGCAGCCATGGTGTCTGGTCTCTCGTTGAACGTAGTTGTAGGAAAACCGACATTTATAACTTGCAAACAAATGTGTGAACGATATCATATTTGAATATTTAACTCGTTATTAGTAATACATGAATATATATACGAACGAAGCGGTTGAGGATTTTGATTCATTAAGGAACTTTGTTCCTTTTTAAGTTTTGGTGACTGGGCTTTTCCCTGTAGTTTTCATAACATTATCATCATTACAAAGGAAATATACTATTTAAAAGTATCATAAAACGGTATAAAATATCAGCCGGTTGCTATGAGAGCATCCGCTTCGTAATTGTTTATGATTTAATTATCAGATGCGCAAAATGAAATACCATTGATTGAAGTATCATTGGATTCATTACGTTGAGGCGGAAATAAAATATGTCATAACGATTTTGTGTTTACAACATGTTAAAAATGATTGGTTTCATGAGGAAGAAAGGTTTTGCAGACGGAATCTACCAGATTTACCACCAAACACTATTGTGATCGCAAATACAATCTTATAATTATTACAATGTTTGGCTATCAATGAACATTTAACTAGTACTAGATGATTGCTTTTTTATCAATTATTTTTTTAAATAGGAATGTTTAAATGTCACAAAATTAGCGCTGTATTCGTACATGTATTCTTATATTAAATATTTTTAATATGTTGAGCAACAAGGACCATTTTTTTCCAGCACATACATGTGCTAATGGCAAACATCACATCACCACAAAGCTGTGCCAGGAAAAAGAGATCTATCGTAAAAAGGAATTTACTGTTCTTTGAAAGTACTTGTAAATTTCTATATCTTTACCTTTCTCTTATAATTTTATTTATCAGATTTAAATAAATGACCATTCTTTCCAACACAGACATGTGCTAATGGCTAATATCACATCATCACATAGCTTTGCCAAGGAAAAGGATCATTTTGTGTAACATGTCTTAAATATTTGAGTTTCTGTTTAGTGTCATAAAATGTATCTATTGTTTGAATATTTTGCCATCCAGCACCAAACATCACTGTGATCTTACCATTATTTGATGATCATAGCAATGGTCAACGAAATATGGCTCTTCTTCCGGTGTAGCGCAGTGTGGCTTCTGTTAATAATGGAATACTTAACAGCAACATGTTTGTATATATTGGTTCTCCTTTGTTTACCCCACATTTTTACCAAAGCAAGGACCATTTCTCCCAGCACAGGCATGTGCTAATGATTGTATTCACATCACCACATATCTGTACCAAGAAAAGTAATCCTTTATATTAGTTTGACATTCTAGTGTTTGTTGGCTTTAAAATGTAATGACACTTGCATCATTTAGTGCTGGAGTCTAATTTCTTTCACTATTTCATGCCAGTGTTTTAACAACATGTTGAATTTAATGGTTTCATGACGAGGAAAGTTTTACAGGCAGAATCAACCAGATTTACCACAAACACTACTGTGATCACATATACAATCTTATAATCATTGCAATGTTTTGCTATAAATGAACACTGGCTGAAGATTTTTCTGAAGGCTCAAAAATAGTACTAGATGATTGTTTCAATCGAAGAATAATTTAATAGGAATGTTTAGAGGTCTGAAAATTAGAGCTGGATTCGTACATTTATTCTAATATCAAATAATTTTAATATGTTGAGCAACAAGGACCATTTTTTTCCAGCACATACATGTGCTAATGGCAAATATCACATCACTTATAGCTGTTCCAGGAAAAAGAGACTTATCGTCAAAAAGCAATTTGCAGTTCTTTGAAAGCGCTTGTAAATTTCTATAACTTTACCTTTCTCTTTTAATTTCATTTACCAGCTTTTGAATAAATGACCATTCTTTCCAGCACAGACATGTGCTAATGGCTAATATCAAATCATCACATAGCTGTGCCAAGGAAAAGGATCATTTTGTGTAACATGTTTTGTTTTTTATTGAAACATTTCGTTTCTTAAATATTTGAATTTATGTTGAGTGTCATAAAACATATCTATTGTTGGAATATTTTGCCATCCACACCAAAAATCACTATGATCATACCATAAATTGATGATCATAGCAATGGTCAACGAAATATGGCTCTTCTTCCGGTGTAGCGCAGTATGGCTTCTGCTAATAATGGAATGCTAATCAGAAACATGTTTGTATTTATTTTGGTTCTCCTTTGTTAACACCACATTTTTACCAAAGCAAGGACCATTTCTCCCAGCACAGGCATGTGCTAATGATTGTATTCACATCACCACATATCTGTACCAAGAAAAGTAATCCTTTATATTAGTTTGACATTCTAGTGTTTGTTGGCTTTAACATGCAATGACACTTGCATCATTTAGTGCTGGAGTCTAATTTCTTTCACTATTTCATGCCAGTGTTTTAACAACATGTTGAATTTAATGGTTTCATGACGAGGAAAAGTTTTACAGGCAGAATCAACCAGATTTACCACAAAACACTACTGTGATCACATATACAATCTTATAATCATTGCAATGTTTTGCTATAAATGAACACTGGCTGAAGATTTTTCTGAAGGCTCAAAAATAGTACTAGATGATTGTTTCAATCGAAGAATAATTTAATAGGAATGTTTAGAGGTCTGAAAATTAGAGCTGGATTCGTACATTTATTCTAATATCAAATAATTTTAATATGTTGAGCAACAAGGACCATTTTTTTCCAGCACATACATGTGCTAATGGCAAATATCACATCAACTTATAGCTGTTCCAGGAAAAAGAGACTTATCGTCAAAAAGCAATTTGCAGTTCTTTGAAAGCGCTTGTAAATTTCTATAACTTTACCTTTCTCTTTTAATTTCATTTACCAGCTTTTGAATAAATGACCATTCTTTCCAGCACAGACATGTGCTAATGGCTAATATCAAATCATCACATAGCTGTGCCAAGGAAAAGGATCATTTTGTGTAACATGTTTTGTTTTTATTGAAACATTTCGTTTCTTAAATATTTGAATTTATGTTGAGTGTCATAAAACATATCTATTGTTGGAATATTTTGCCATCCACACCAAAAATCACTATGATCATACCATAAATTGATGATCATAGCAATGGTCAACGAAATATGGCTCCTCTTCCGGTGTAGCGCAGTATGGCTTCTGCTAATAATGGAATGCTAATCAGAAACATGTTTGTATTTATTTTGGTTCTCCTTTGTTAACACCACATTTTTACCAAAGCAAGGACCATTTCTCCCAGCACAGGCATGTGCTAATGATTGTATTCACATCACCACATATCTGTACCAAGAAAAGTAATCCTTTATATTAGTTTGACATTCTAGTGTTTGTTGGCTTTAACATGCAATGACACTTGCATCATTTAGTGCTGGAGTCTAATTTCTTTACTATTTCATGCCAGTGTTTTAACAACATGTTGAATTTAATGGTTTCATGACGAGGAAAAGTTTTACAGGCAGAATCAACCAGATTTACCACAAAACACTACTGTGATCACATATACAATCTTATAATCATTGCAATGTTTTGCTATAAATGAACACTGGCTGAAGATTTTTCTGAAGGCTCAAAAATAGTACTAGATGATTGTTTCAATCGAAGAATAATTTAATAGGAATGTTTAGAGGTCTGAAAATTAGAGCTGGATTCGTACATTTATTCTAATATCAAATAATTTTAATATGTTGAGCAACAAGGACCATTTTTTTCCAGCACATACATGTGCTAATGGCAAATATCACATCAACTTATAGCTGTGCCAGGAAAAAGAGACTTATCGTCAAAAAGCAATTTGCAGTTCTTTGAAAGCGCTTGTAAATTTCTATAACTTTACCTTTCTCTTTTAATTTCATTTACCAGCTTTTGAATAAATGACCATTCTTTCCAGCACAGACATGTGCTAATGGCTAATATCAAATCATCACATAGCTGTGCCAAGGAAAAGGATCATTTTGTGTAACATGTTTTGTTTTTTATTGAAACATTTCGTTTCTTAAATATTTGAATTTATGTTGAGTGTCATAAAACATATCTATTGTTGGAATATTTTGCCATCCACACCAAAAATCACTATGATCATACCATAAATTGATGATCATAGCAATGGTCAACGAAATATGGCTCTTCTTCCGGTGTAGCGCAGTATGGCTTCTGCTAATAATGGAATGCTAATCAGAAACATGTTTGTATTTATTTTGGTTCTCCTTTGTTAACACCACATTTTACCAAAGCAAGGACCATTTCTCCCAGCACAGGCATGTGCTAATGATTGTATTCACATCACCACATATCTGCACCAAGAAAAGTAATCCTTTATATTAGTTTGACATTCTAGTGTTTGTTGGCTTTAACATGCAATGACACTTGCATCATTTAGTGCTGGAGTCTAATTTCTTTCACTATTTCATGCCAGTGTTTTAACAACATGTTGAATTTAATGCTTTCATGACGAGGAAAAGTTTTACAGGCAGAATCAACCAGATTTACCACAAAACACTACTGTGATCACATATACAATCTTATAATCATTGCAATGTTTTGCTATAAATGAACACTGGCTGAAGATTATTCTGAAGGCTTTAAAATAGTACTAGATGATTGTTTTAATCGAAGAATAATTTAATAGGAATGTTTAGAGGTCTGAAAATTAGAGCTGGATTCGTACATTTATTCTAATATCAAATAATTTTAATATGTTGAGCAACAAGGACCATTTTTTTCCAGCACATACATGTGCTAATGGCAAATATCACATCAACGTTATAGCTGTTCCGGAAAAGAGACTTATCGTCAAAAAGCAATTTGCAGTTCTTTGAAAGCGCTTGTAAATTTCTATAACTTTACCTTTCTCTTTTAATTCCATTTACCAGCTTTTGAATAAATGACCATTCTTTCCAGCACAGACATGTGCTAATGGCTAATATCAAATCATCACATAGCTGTGCCAAGGAAAAGGATCATTTTGTGTAACATGTTTTGTTTTTATTGAAACATTTCGTTTCTTAAATACTTGAATTTATGTTGAGTGTCATAAAACATATCTATTGTTGGAATATTTTGCCATCCAGCACCAAAAATCACTATGATCATACCATAAATTGATGATCATAGCAATGGTCAACGAAATATGGCTCTTCTTCCGGTGTAGCGCAGTATGGCTTCTGCTAATAATGGAATGCTAATCAGAAACATGTTGTATTTATTTTGGTTCTCCTTTGTTAACACCACATTTTTACCAAAGCAAGGACCATTTCTCCCAGCACAGGCATGTGCTAATGATTGTATTCACATCACCACATATCTGTACCAAGAAAAGTAATCCTTTATATTAGTTTGACATTCTAGTGTTTGTTGGCTTAAAAATGCAATGACACTTGCATCATTTAGTGCTGGAGTCTAATTTCTTTCACTATTTCATGCCAGTGTTTTAACAACATGTTGAATTTAATGTTTCATGACGAGGAAAAGTTTTACAGGCAGAATCAACCAGATTTACCACAAAACACTACTGTGATCACATATACAATCTTATAATCACTGCAATGTTTTGCTATAAATGAACACTGGCTGAAGATTTTTCTGAAGGCTTTAAAATAGTACTAGATGATTGTTTTAATCGAAGAATAATTTAATAGGAATGTTTAGAGGTCTGAAAATTAGAGCTGGATTCGTACATTTATTCTAATATCAAATAATTTTAATATGTGAGCAACAAGGACCATTTTTTTTCCAGCACATACATGTGCTAATGGCAAATATCACATCAACTTATAGCTGTTCCAGGAAAAAGAGACTTATCGTCCAAAAGCAATTTGCAGTTCTTTGAAAGCGCTTGTAAATTTCTATAACTTTACCTTTCTCTTATAATTTCATTTACCAGCTTTTGAATAAATGACCATTCTTTCCAGCACAGACATGTGCTAATGGCTAATATCAAATCATCACATAGCTGTGCCAAGGAAAGGATCATTTTGTGTAACATGTTTTGTTTTTTATTGAAACATTTCGTTCTTAAATATTTGAATTTATGTTGAGTGTCATAAAACATATCTATTGTTGGAATATTTGCCATCCCACCAAAAATCACTATGATCATACCATAAATTGATGATCATAGCAATGGTCAACGAATATGGCTCTTCTTCCGGTGTAGCGCAGTATGGCTTCTGCTAATAATGGAAGCTAATCAGAAACATGTTTGTATTTATTTGGTTCTCCTTTGTTAACACCACATTTTTCCAAAGCAAGGACCATTCTCCCAGCACAGGCATGTGCTAATGATTGTATTCACATCACACATATCTGTACCAAGAAAAGTAATCCTTTTATTAGTTTGACATTCTAGTGTTTGTTGGCTTTAACATGTAATGACACTTGCATCATTTAGTGCTGAGTCTAATTTCTTTCACTATTTCATGCCATTGTTTTAACAACATGTTGAATTTAATGGTTTCATGACGAGGAAAAGTTTTACAGGCAGAATCAACCAGATTTACCACAAAACCTACTGTGATCACATATACAATCTTATAATCATTGCAATGTTTTGCTATAAACCTGGCTGAAGATTTTCTGAAGCTCAAAAATAGTACTAGATGATTGTTTCAATCGAAGAATAATTTAATAGGAATGTTTAGAGGTCTGAAAATTAGAGCTGGATTCGTACATTTATTCTAATATCAAATAATTTTATATGTTGAGCAACAAGGACCATTTTTTTCCAGCACATACATGTGCTAATGGCAATATCACATCAACTTATAGCTGTTCCAGGAAAAAGAGACTTATCGTCAAAAAGCAATTTGCAGTTCTTTGAAAGCGCTTGTAAATTCTATAACTTTACCTTTCTCTTTAATTTCATTTACCAGCTTTTGAATAAATGACCATTCTTTCCAGCACAGACATGTGCTAATGGCTAATCTCAAATCATCACATAGCTGTGCCAAGGAAAAGGATCATTTGTGTAACATGTTTGTTTTTTATTGAAACATTTCGTTTCTTAAATATTTGAATTTATGTTGAGTGTCATAAACATATCTATTTGGAATATTTTGCCATCCACACCAAAAATCACTATGATCATACCATAAATTGATGATCATAGCAATGGTCAACGAATATGGCTCTTCTTCCGGTGTACGCAGTATGGCTTCTGCTAATAATGGAATGCTAATCAGAAACATGTTTGTATTTATTTTGGTTCTCCTTTGTTAACACCACATTTTTACCAAAGCAAGGACCATTCTCCGCACAGGCATGTGCTAATGATTGTATTCACATCACACATATCTGTACCAAGAAAAGTAATCCTTTATATTAGTTTGACATTCTAGTGTTTGTTGGCTTTAATGCATGACACTTGCATCATTTAGTGCTGGAGTCTAATTTTCTTCACTATTTCATGCCAGTGTTTTAACAACATGTTGAATTTAATGGTTTTCATGACGAGGAAAGTTTTACAGGCAGAATCAACCAATTTACCACAAACACTACTGTGATCACATATACAATCTTATAATCATTGCAATGTTTTGCTATAAATGAACACTGGCTGAAGATTTTTCTGAAGGCTCAAAATAGTACTAGATGATTGTTTCATCGAAGAATAATTTAATAGGAATGTTTAGAGGTCTGAAATTAGAGCTGGATTCGTACATTTTCTAATATCAAATAATTTTAATATGTTGAGCAACAAGGACCATTTTTTCCAGCACATACATGTGCTAATGGCAAATCACATCAACTTATACTGTTCCAGGAAAAAGAGACTTCGTCAAAAAGCAATTTGCAGTTCTTTGAAAGCGCTTGTAAATTTCTATAACTTTACCTTTCTCTTTAATTTCATTTACCAGCTTGAATAAATGACCATTCTTTCCAGCACAGACATGTGCTAATGGCTAATATCAAATCATCACAATACTGTGCCAAGGAAAAGGATCATTTTGTGTAACATGTTTTGTTTTTTATTGAAACATTTCGTTTCTTAAATATTTGAATTTATGTTGAGTGTCATAAAACATATCTATTGTTGGAATATTTTGCCATCCACACCAAAAATCACTATGATCATACCATAATTGATGATCATAGCAATGGTCAACGAAATATGGCTCTTCTTCCGGTGTAGCGCAGTATGGCTTCTGCTAATAATGGAATGCTAATCAGAAACATGTTTGTATTTATTTTGGTTCTCCTTTTAACACCACATTTTACCAAAGCAAGGACCATTCTCCCAGCACAGGCATGTGCTAATGATTGTATTC